>NC_138536.1:10856756-11456756 GCF_964234715.1 Podarcis melisellensis
CATATATAAAAATACCTGTGTGTATGTATACGTGTGTGTGTGTGTATATAGGGAGAGGATAGAGATAAAGTAGGACATATAGGGGGACTAGAGATGAAACTACTTTGAAAAAATTAGGGGGCTCTAGAGGTGTTTTTTTTTAAAAAAAAGACGGGAATAAGAAAAGGGGAAGATATTCAAGTATTTTTGAAAAAGGAAGGGGCTGTAAATGTAAAAGTACTTCTAAAAGGAAGGAAAAGCCGTGTTTTCCCCTCCCCCTTTTTTCTCTGCCGCCCCCCCCAGCACCCCATTTTTAAAGAAATATTTTTGGGGGGCTTTATCTGGCGTAGGGATGGAGAGGGGACTGCAGAGAAAAATATGTTTAATGGGGGGATGATACTAAAGATTTAAAACGCAGAGAGGGCTAGAGGTTTTTTTTAAAATGGGAGGGGAATTAGAGATGACCAAACCATTTTGAATAGAGAATAAGAGATGTTTTAAAAGCGATGTGATTTAGTAAGGGAGCAAGAGTTTTAAAAACTAGGAGCAAGCTAAAGATATATAAAATGCCCTGAACATAATTTAGCTATAAGGCAGAATTTGTGTTTGTTTAGGGACATAGTTAGGTTTCAGCTTCTGCCTGGTTAGGTTCTGTGCATACAGATAGAGCATGTGGGTGATCTTTTCCCTAACACCTCTCAAAGTTATCTATTCAGTAGGGCCTTGCGGTTTGCCTAGGTGCCTCATAGCTAAATTACGTTCAGAGTTAAGGTGGAGGAAAGGAAGTGCTAGGTTTAAGTCAGGGGTTCTTTAAAAAAAAGAATGGTGCATGGTGGTGAAGTGTCTCTTCGGTACCTTACACTGCCAACTATACCTCCTTGACAACCCCTACTCAGATACTGAGTGTGGGGAGAGAGGAGAGTGAGTGTCACCTTTGTTCATTACAGAACTCAAAATTCTGTATCCACAGGGAAGGACAGAGTGAGACCCTCTTCTGTTAATTAAGAAACAAAACAAATTGTTTGTTGCTCTTTCACACACAACTCAACACACACTTATAGCACCAACGTTTAGGAAGAAAGGGGCCAATTTTAAAGGTGGAAGTGGAAGAATGTGAGCCTCATCCATGTTCTTTTGGGAAGTTCGTTTGTCCTTCCACTTTCCGCTGCCCGTACACCTACTTGGCAGCCAACACTTAGAGGAAGGTTCCTACCTGTATATGTTTGCAGGCTTTATTTGATCACATGGGACAAAGTAAAATTTTATCAAACACGTGCCTTTGTGTAAAATGACAATTGGCCACCAGGCACTGAACACTGCACAAAGGAGGAGGTACTATTTTAAATATGTATGTATATGCTGGGGGGTGAGGATAAGGGAAAGTAAGGTGCACTTTTATATTCTATAGTGAGAAACTCTTCCCTCTTGTCCTTCATTTGGTACTCACCCCCCAGAGAAGAAGTCTCTTCCTAAATAGTATGAAGGGACAGATGAAGCAAAACCCATATCTGATCATTGTGGGGAAGGATATGGGGTCTTCCCTCTCCACTGCCTGCCCCAGAGTGAGGCAGAAGCACCTGCTCCCTAGGAAAGAATGAGGTTCTGCTCTCATTTGTTGCAGACGAGGTCATTGGTTACATGAGAGACCTTCCCTTGATCCAGACAAAAAACAAATCCTCTTTTTATCATTAGGGGAAAGGCTTCATCCCTCCCTTGAGACGCAAGACATAGTTAGACACCTTACTCAGAATAAGTTTCAGGGAAATGAGTGACATCAAAAAGGAAAAATGGGCACCAAATTCCACTCTTACCTATCAAAACCTTGGGAGCCTTTTGGGAAAAACAGTTCCTGTGCAGGGATACATAAAAGTGGAGCACCTGCCTAATCCTTATGGAGAGAAATTTACCACCCCTTTGTCAATCACAGGGAAGGCAGTGGTTGTACCTTTATTTAGGGAAATCTACACTAATGAAACACAGGATTGTAGAGTCGGAAGGGACCACTAGAGTCATCCAGTCCAACCCCCTGCAATGCAGGAATCTTCTGCCTAATGTGGGGCTCAAACCCACTACCCTGAGATTAAAGAATCTCGTGCTGTAGCAACTTGAGCTTTCACACATATACCCATCTGACTTTTCTTTTCTTGTAGAATATCCTATGTATTCATACAGCAAAGGCAAATCTTCAGCAGTGCAAATTTTCTCACTGATGTGCATTGTTAAAATAACCACATTTAAACAATTATTCCAAGTGGATATGTATAACACTAGGCTCCCAAGTAGAGGGAAGCCCCGTTTGATACATAGAGAGTGTGTAAAAAGAAAACAGTGTCTATACTACATGATCTAAATCAGATTTAACCAACCTAGTACCCTCCAAATCTTTTGGGCTGCAATGACCAGTGGCAGTCCTGGCTGGCGCTTATGGGAGATGGAAGTTCAAAACCTGTGGAGGGCACCAGGTTTAGTAAAAACCACCTCTAGATTTTCCACGTCACTGAATTCAGAAGTGGGACCACCTTTTAGAAAAGGGGTGGGGCTTTAAACAATATTTGAGGTGGGGACAAATTCACAAGGCAAGCACTCAATTCACTCTTGCCAGCAGTAGGGCTTAATAATGCCTTTCCCTCCACTTTTGACCATGTTAGAAGAAGCACCTCAATCTGAGCAGTATTGAGATGTAACTGTCTGCCTCTGGGAGAGTGGGGAGTTTCCTAGCTGTTGTCCTCTGGGTGTGGCTTGCCCTGAACTTCCTTTCTTAGTGCCATTGGAGGGCCAGGGCCTTGGCCTTGGCCAACTGCACCTTCCCAGAACAGGCGGAGGACCCACTTCCCCTTCCCCCAAACCCGTCGCCTTGTTTGCTAAAATCTGCAGGTGCACACTGTATTGGCGTTACCTAGGAAGGGATGTTCCTTCAAGAATGAGAAATGGGGGTGGAAGTGCCGAGTGCAAGAGAATGCTGGAGACATCTTGGGTGGCACTTGCATCCCTTTAACCCTCTAATAGCCCTTCCTCACTTGCCTTGCCATTCTTCGTGAGCTCAGTTCTTCGTGAGATGGTTGTAGCCCCTGCCAGAACCATTGCAAAGAAGCTTCTCTGTAGTCACCCATGCCTCAGCTCCCTTTTCTCAAACTCAGTGCAAAAGTAGCAGCTGATCCAAGAATGGGTTTTTTTTTAAAAAAAGAAAATAAATCTGTTTCTCTGAGAAAGACATCTTGTTTTGACCAAGCCAGGGGTGGGAAATTGGATCTCTGACCCGCTGTAAGCAAGGTCTGGGCTTTTTTTTACATGTAATACTTTACACTGTGGCCTGTTCCCTACATAATTAAGGGGTACAGGCCATATTCCTTTCCCTCTCAGGGATTTTGATCTCTGAAGCATAGTGTACAAGGCATATACAGTGGTACCTCTACTTACACACACCTGTGGTTATGTATCCTTCAGGATACGCATGCAGCAAACCCGGAAGTAGTTTTCCGGGTTTCGTTGCATGCGCAGAAGTGCTCTGCCGCGCCACGCGCATGCGCAGGACAAGCACCTCTGGTTGCGAAAACCTCTGGATCCAACTAGAGCTCCAGAATGGACCCTGCCCGCAACCGGAGGTACCACTGTAACTGAATGCTGTGGCAATGGTTGCCTTCAAGTTCTTCCTGACACTGTTTAGACTAACCTGCTTCTTTCTTGTCCTTAATCATTGGCCAGGCTGGGTTAAGTATGCAGTAGGATCATCCCCAGCTTGGGATGTTGGTGGGGTGAGCAGCCTGGGTCAGCTCTTCTCCCAGAGATTGAGTTTGTCCCTTGATGTGCTCTAGGTGTTGATCAGCTAGGTTTGGATAGAGCAGGGTTGTCATAGAAGGGTCATTTAGTCCACCCCACTGCAGTGCAGGAATGAATTCCCTCCTGTCAACTATCCTTCGGGGGTGGGGCCTGAATCAGACCACTATTTCTCCGAACAGCCCTGGCGGCGCGCTCAATATGAGTGGGGTAGCTAGGCGCTGTGAGAAAATCAGTACCAGCCTTGTGTGCCCTGTGGTGCTGTTGAAATGACCTCAGAACACAATGCAGGGGGTTTGAGTTAAAGGCAAATGCTTTTGCAGGGAGTTGATGCTGGAACTGGGTTGAATCCAGTCTGGAAAAGTCTCCCTTCTTGCTTTGAATCCTCTCGGTTCAAGAGTGGGTGTTGAATGTACAAAGCAAGAGTGCATAATTTGGATCTGCAGACAGGTGAGGCACAGCCAACCTATGCTTCAAGTGATTCTCCTACTCAAGAGCACCCAAGACATCCACGCTTGCTCAGATCCAGGCCCGCAGGAGCCTGCCTTAGTTAGGTGATCCATGGGGAACTGGCGATTGGTCCCCCACCAGTGGATTGCAGTCTTGGTTACACTGAATAGAAACAGTTGTCTTTAGATAAGCAGCTTGGGCTTCCTGCGTAACAGGGCCGATTCCTTGGCGGACTGCAAGGATAGAGGGGTGTTGAACCCTGGGCGTAATGTCTGCTTAAGGAGAGAGCTGAGTTCATGATGGAAAACACAAAGGGTGGTAGATCTTGAACACTAGAATGGACCTTTTTTCTGTGGTGACTCCCCGTTTCTGGAATGCTCTCCCCAGAGAAGTTATCTTGGCGCAATCCTTTATCTTTAGGCACCAGGTAAAAACTGTCCTCCGTAACCAGGCCTTTAACTATCTGTGGCCTTTTAGAAGTGGGTGGGGTGTTTTTAATGTATTGCAGAGTTGGAAGGGATCCCCAAGGGTCATCTAGCCCAACCCCCTGCAATGCAGGAATCTCAGCTAAAGCACTCATGACAGATGGGCATCCAACCTCTGCTTAAAAACCTCTAAGGAAGGAGATTTGATTTTAATGTACCTATGTGGCGTTTATTCTTTGTCCGTTTGGTTGTATGCCGTTTTGGGTTGCCCTGAACAAGATAAAGCAACTGCCAAATTTAATTAAAAAAATAAAACAAGCCCTGTGGTTTCCTGCCTGGAACCATTCTCCCACTCATCCAAACTGAAACAGCACAGAGCATTGTAAGACGATGGAGTTAGTAACTGGATGTTGGGCCTATGGCATCAAACCAGAAATTACAATAGCAAATGTACATGGAAAAGGCGCCCTTAATGAGTAGATACTGCCTGTCAGAAGACCTTAAAAGAAGTCACAAACCATTGTAACCCGGAGCAGCATTTTTCTGCGCCTCAGATGACTCAATCATTCTCTCCCCCCCCCCCTCCACATTTGAGCAACCTTGAGCCCAGCTTGTGTGGCTGAAGGGGGAATAAAATAAATCGGATTGTTGTGCAATCCTTTGAGCAAAGCACTGCATATCGCGTCAAGGGATTAGTGGGGCGGTTGTTTCTTTTTTGGCTGTTCAAAATGGTGGATGACAGGGCTTCCTCCCCACCCCTTGTTTATACTGTTTTGCAAATGGCTGCTGGCAGGATGGTTGTGAGAATTTCCCCGAGGGGAACCTTGATCTGCTTCATCTGCTGAGGTGACGCATCCAGTGAGAGCCTGCAGGGTGAAGGATGGTGCAGAGGGAGGGGCTAAGTGGGACAGCGATTATCATCACCCGCTGTTGATGTTAAAAAGGAGACGGAGCCCATTCAATTCAGCTGGCTTGCTGTTGACATAGCACTGTACGTGAATGCTGCGCGGCTAGATTTCTTCAGCTGTGCGGGACATTTAAATGGCAGCTTAGAAATTCAGAAATAGTGGTTGGTATTTTGCAGCTGCAAGTTCCGTTCTTAACCTGTGGATGCATACCCCTTTATTTTTCTGTTTTTAAATGGCAGTTCTCCAATTTAGCTTGCACGCTTGCTGCTCCCAGTATTAAATTCCCAGTAGAAAGAAGCAAAACATATTATGGATTATTGAAGTTATATGTATTTTATTGCAACCAGTAAAGGGGAAAGGAAAGGAAAAGGCTTCCAGTTCTGTAGAATGTGAGTGCGGCAAGAGGCTAATAGGGAATGAACATGTTTGTGGGCTGATGGGGCAATAGAGTGCTAGTTAAACAACTAGTATGGGAGCCTTTTAGTCCTCTCCCCGGCCCCCGCCTGCTAACTCCCGTTAACTCTGGAAACTTAAGCAACTCCCCAGAGAATAGCAGATAGCAAAACAGCAGGCTTGAATATCAGTGGAGTGCATCCAGATTGTTTTGTGTGTTAGCATTCAACAGACACAAGTGTGACATTTGCGTGATTCTTGGAGTTGGAAGGAATTTGTGGGGGGGTGTTAATTTTTGGGAGGCTTGTTCAAACTTGGAGCTCATGCTACTAGTCCATAAGAAATTCTGATGTCCTCCCTAGGTGTGCAACCCTGACCACTTTTCCCCTCTCTTTTTCTCAGTTCCAGAGTGTCCTTCAGTTGCTGTAGTAACCTGGGTCCGGGGCCTCGGTGGTGCTCCTGATGCCCCTCACCCACCCCTGAAGATCCCAGGTGGGCGAGGGAATTGTCAGAGGGATCACAATCTTTCAGCTAACTTATTTTATTCCGTAAGTATGCCTGTACTCTGCACGTGGGGTTAATCCCTGCATATTTTAAGGGTTTTAGAGATTAGGCTGAGATGTGTCCTTTAACTTCAGCGGGTTTACTCTGAGTGGGACTCACAGTAGATTCAGCCTAATGCTTTCCCCACAGCCATAAGCAGATAAAAAAACCAAACACCTTTCTGTTTCCTTTAGGATAATCGGCTGAATGTAACAGAAGAGATAACATCCAATAACAGGACGAGAATCCTGAATGTCCAGTCCAGGCTTACGGATGCCAAACACATCAGCTGGAAAGCTGTGTTGAACAATAACAACTTGTACATCGAAATTCCCAATGGCGCTCTGCCTGAAGGGAGCAAGGACAGGTAAAGGGCGGAAGGAGTTCAGGTGTGCCTCGGTTGTTGTCATGGTTGGAGTGGGGTGAGGGAGGCCGCCAGCAAATTTATAGCTCTGGTCAAGTCTCGTTCTTGGATCTGTGGCTTTTACAGAACTGACCTCGGGGTCTATCCTTGATACACCTCTTGGTGTTGTGCGGTGTGCTTTACACACTGATTAGGCAGGTTTACAGCGGATGAGTGGTCTATCTGCTGACAATTGGCTGCTATGGCTAAGTGGACCCTCTGTGTTTGCAGACTGTGTGCTGCTGCAGGTGAGAGTTTTATGTTTTTCAGACTGTGCTGATGGGCTTCCCAGAGGCATCTAATTGGCCACTAGGAATCAGATGGTGCTGCAACAGGGATAGGCTGAGGCTGTTCAAATACTAGGTGCCCCCCCTTCCCTTTACAGGAGAATGGAGGAATTTCTCCTCGTTAGATGGGTCCTGGGGAACCTGTACTATTCTACTTTTGTACCTATTAAGTACGTACATGTTTCCGGCTTTTCCACAGAGGTGGTGTGGGGCTTCAAAAAAGAGGGGCCTGTGTTTAACGGGAAAGGAATGCAGTTCAGGTTCTTCTAAGTTCCCACATGTGCATCTTAATTCCTAAAACCAGTTCTTGACAGTAGCATTGCGGGGCAGAGGCCATTCTGGGTAATTTCCGTTCAGCCCCAGGAGATTATTAAGCTATAAATGGCAGCTGCTGGCTCCTTAAGGAGCTTCTGCTGCTTTTCCTCTGCCCAAATCAGAACCGCAGTTGCATAAAATACTTCTTGAGCAGGGAAGTGGAAAACAGAGTTTTCACTTGCTTCCTGTTCTTTCCCCCCACCTCCAGTTTTGCAGTTCTTCTTGAGTTTGCTGAAGAACAACTTCAAGTGGACCATGTCTTCATTTGCTTCCACAAGAATAGAGACGACAGAGGTAAGAGTTGGTGGCTGGGTGTGCGTGCGAGGAACCCGTGTCACCTCCCCGGTGGCATGGGTGGGAGATGGGGGGCAAACGGGGTGTTTAATTTCGTCTGGGGAACTCACCCTACGTCTCTTCTCTCCCCGGCAGCCTCGCTGCTCCGTACTTTCAGCTTCTTGGGCTTTGAGATTGTGAGACCCGGGCATGCCCTTGTCCCCAAGAGACCCGATGCTTGCTTCATGGCGTACACCTTCGAACGAGACTCTTCCGAAGAAGACTAGATTGCAGTGTTTGCCTTGTTAGAGCTTTTCTCTCTCTTGTTTTCTCTTTGTCAAAGATGAATCTGTAGAAATTTTGTCAACATCTTTAAATGATGTGTAGCGCACAAGCGCAAGAAAGAAAGAAAGATGACTTGTTCCTTTGTACGAATTATTTGTGACAGGCTGCTCTGGTGGTGGTGGTGTGGGGGGAAAGATGTTGAAAATTTCCACCTTTTTGTCATCTTGTTTTTTCCCTTTCTCCTGGATTTGTCTGCATGTTGTGATTGTGCAAAGAAAAAAAATAAATGCTCACTCCAAATTAGCAGTATATTTCTTGGAAGTTTAATATTGTGTGTTTGTGATACTGAAGTATTTGCTTTTAATTCTAAATAAAAGTTTATATTTTACTTTATTGCTAGTTTTAATGTTTAATAACAGTTGGTATGTTCGGCTAGGAAGGGTTTTTTTTAGCCTGGACTTGGAGAGCAGTAGTGAGGCATGTTGGGTTCTCGGCTCCTCTCATTCCTAGCTAGTGTGGTGGAGGCAGATGGCAGTTGTAGATCAGCAACATCGAGAAAAGCGGTGGGTGTTCCCTTGCTTTGCTGACGAGATCATGACATTGGTCCTACTGTGAAGGTTCAGTTTCTTCAGGGAATAGTTTTTCACTCAAATCAGGGTCCTTTCAAGCAACACAGTTGCATATTCCACAACATCACCTGGCCTTGTTGGGGGTCCTCTTCTCAATGTAATTTGGTGCAGATTGTGAGCCTTTCCAGGGTTGTGGCTCATTTGTGTTATTGTCAGTATTGCTTCAAGATAGATGGGATTCTAGGGTGCTGAGGGGGCCTCTCAAGATTAGTTTCCTGTGTCCTGCAAGCAGGGACTTGGCTGTTTCCTTCTTTACAGGTGCCTAGTAGGGCTGGGCAGTAGCTGGTGTTCAGCATCACAATATACCACCAGCTAAACATCGCGATAATGTATCACACCGATTGAGAAGGATGGAGCTATGTAGAGTCATTGGCTGGCTTCATGGGTTTCCCCACATTCTGATTTTTGCATAGCACACACAGGCACCATGATTTGCAGTATATTGCCAGGTCAAAAATTATGAAACCAATAGTGTGATACGAACTTATACCATCCAAAGCAGGTTTTATCAAGATATCGCCCAGCCCTAGTGCCTGGTAACCTCAAATTGGGACGTATTTGAGTTGTTGCAGCAGTCCAGACAAGCAGCTGTAGGGAATGTGCATGTCTCTGCATTCTCATTTCTCTACCATATCTCCTCACCTCGGTTGAGCTGGTTGCTATGAGAAGTCCCAACCCCTGGCTTCTCAACTCCGTTCCTTTAATCCTAGGTAGCGGCTGGTTTTATACCCTGTAAGGCAGCCCCTTGCCAGAGTCTTTGTTAAAAAACCCCCATCCTGTGTTCCCATCTCAAGACAGTCTACTTTTGCCAGACACACTGCAGCAAACCATGGATCCACCTAGCTGAGCATTGTCTACACAGACAAATCGGACGGCAAGGCAAAATGCTTGCCGCTGTGATCTTTACCTAAGGGTCACGTACGTACACTGCTCACAAGATAGGCATTGAAGCGACTTTGTAGCATAAGTAAGTAAACAGAATTGTAGAGTTGGGACACTGCAGTTGTCCCATAAGATGATCAAACCTGCAACCTTGGCATTATCGGCACCACAACTAAGGATAGGTCCCCCCCAACCTGCTGGAAACCTTAAGGCAGGTGCAAAATTTTTTCAACCTTAGAGCTACCTTTTAGGGAATTGCTGGCAGTGGTGGGTGGGGGCCAAAAATGAAAAAGTTATCTGACCAGCAGGATAACTCTATTCTCTACCGCAAGGGTCAGCAAACTTTTTCAGCAGGGGGCTGGTCCACTGTCCCTCAGGCCTTGTGGGGGGGCGGGGTTAATTTTTTTTGGGGGGGGGGGATTGATTCCTATGCCCCACTAATAACCCAGAGGTACATTTTAGATAAAAGCACACAATCATGTAAAAACACCAGGCAGGCCCCACAAATAACCCAGAGATGCATTTTAAATAAAAGAGCACATTCTAATCATGTAAAAAACACTGATTCCTGGACCGTTTGAAGGGGATTGGGCTGGATCCGACACCCGGGCCTTAGTTTGCCTACCCATGCTAGTCTACCGAGTCTACCCAGACCAGCAAGAGGTGTTGCCGCAATTCATTGGCACATTCTGTCAAAGCTAAAAGCACTCAAGGAAAGTGAGGCAGGGTTGGGGAGTGTCCAGGGCCAGAGAGGAAGGTCTGCAGGACCTCAGTTGTTCCCCAACGCCTGAGGTGCCCCATCTCTGAGCCAGAAGGGGAAAGGGAGCAATGTTTTGGGCCCAAGCCAAAAATTAAAGGGATGTATGTAGATGTTTTTAAGCAGAGTTTGGGTGGCCATCTGTCATGGATGCTTTAGTTGAGATTCCTGCATTGCAGGGGGTTGGACTAGATGACCCTTGGTGGTCCTTCCCAGCTCTACGATTCTATGCTAAAGCTCTCAGTCTGATGGAGAAAGATTCTGGCTCCAACCCCAATGAATCATAATCACAAAAATAAAGGCCAATGCAAACCTGAACCTCTAGGTTAGACTGACACTGGTCGAACGATTCCACGCTTCTAAGTCCCATTTGTTCTGTTGAATTCATTCAACTAAATAGTTCCAATTAGATTTTAAATAAATTGCGATGGATGTTTACCGTTTTGAATCTTGATTGCCTTGTGATCTTCCTGGGCGGGCTTTGCAAACCGCTATTCTGAACCATGCTTTTGGCAGGCGGTGCTGGTCCCCAAAGGTTTGGCAACCGCTGTTCTGGATAATACTGAGCCTGGCTCAAAATAAAGGATATTCCTATTTCCCTCCCTGTTCTCCCCCACCTTGGAACGATCCGTGGCCATGAGCCCAATCTGCTTTACACAACTGGGGAAGCTAAACTCTGCAAACAGGCACACCCTTGATTTTTAGCAAATCAAAATGGGCCAAGGTTTCCCCTCCCATGAGCGTGGCCAGATTTAGGTTAAGGGGCTGCAGGCCCCCCACCTATCCCCATCCTCTGCCTGGCTCGCAGCAGTTCTCGACCTGTGGGTCCCCAGATGTTGGACTACAACTCCCATCATCCCTGAGCTCTGGCCTTGCCAGCTAGGGGTGATGGGAGTTGTAGTCCAACAACATCTGGGGACCCACAGGTTGAGAAAGGCTGGTGGTAGATTTAGAATGAAATGTCTCAGCAACTGTTGTTTTAAATTACTTCCTTTTCAATTACTCCCTTTTGAACTCGGCGAGGATTTCAGTTCCAAATATTCTGATTATTTCTACTTGTAGTTAAGTATTTTAATATACTTTGGGGGGGGCAGCTGCTCCCTTGGCTATGCCCATGTCCCCTCCTTCGAATGAGCGTGCTTGCACCCTAAACAGACATTACGAAGAAGACAATGTGCATTTCGAAACGCCGTTTTTAATTCCTTCCTGGGCCTCCCTGCCTCCCCGCCCCCCCCCCCGCTCAAAAAAGCATTGCAACATTGTGCAGAGAACACATCAAGGCGGTCGTTGTGCAATGCTCCGCCAGCATGCCTCGATAACTCATATCCCTTTTTTAAAATCCCTACTTGCCGTACCCCTTTAGATAGCACCAGAACAGCAAAAAATATCAACACAACGAGTGCTGGGGTGCAAAGGTTGCCTTTGCTGGAAAAAAACCCACATGCCAAAGCGTTTGCAGTTTTGGAAACAGCGGTCAAGGAGGCAGTTTCTGACTCCATGTGCTTTGCAACGCATGTGGCAGGGGTTCCTTGCGCATGGCGCAAGCTCTCTGTTTCAAGAGCTGGTTTCGTATGATCTGGCCTGTTTACTCTCTGGGCCACAGGATGGAGCGTTGCTCAGATCTTCTGAACATAATTCCCGGGGAAGAGGCCTTCTCGCCCATGAAGCCGTCCTTTCCACCATCCGGAGGGGTCTGCAAAAACATCATAATAATATATGACAAGGTGTTTGTGTTGCTTGTTAACCCCACATGCCGCCCTCCATCCCTGCTTTGTTGAAACAGCTGCTGTTTAAAACCATCTCTTGAAATCTAGCCTTTTTTTGCTCTCCTCCCCTGCCCTAGCTACGTGCATACGCTCCAACATTTCTCTGATGAAAACAGGATCATTCTACAGTCCCTCCAAGGGTCCCTACTTTCCAGGGACAGTCCTGGATTTTCAGAGGCTGTCCTGGTTTCAGATTTGATCCCAGAATGTTCAGCTTTTCCTTAAAAAGGTACCCCTGCCCGTCAGGGCCAGTCGTGACTGACTCTAGGGTTGCGCGCTCATCTCGCTCAAGAGGCCAGGAGCCGGCGCTGTCCGAAGACACTTCCGGGTCACGTGGCCAGCGTGACGAAGCTGCATCTGGTGAGCCAGCGCCAGCGCCGCACACGGAAACGCCATTTACCTTCCCCCTAGAAAGCGGTCCCTATTTATTTACTTGCACTTTGATGTGCTTTCGAACTGCTAGGTGGGCAGGAGCTGGAACCGAACGACGGGAGCTCACCCCGCCTCGGGGATTTGAACCGCCGACCTTGCAATCAGCAAGTCCTAGGCTCTGTGGTTTAACCCACAGCGCCACCCGCGTCCCCAGCTTTTCCTTAGGTCGTCCCTATTTCCATCGGAGAAATATACAACCTTTAGAAGACATCTGAAGGCAGCCCTGGATACGGAAGTTTGTTAATGTTTAATGTTTTATTAAGGGACACGGGTGGCGCTGTGGGTTAAACACTGAGCCTAGAACTTGCCGATCAGAAGGTTGGCGGTTCGAATCCCCGCGACGGGGTGAGCTCCCGTTGCTCGGACCCTGCTCCTGCCAACATAGCAGTTCGAAAGGACGTCAAGTGCAAGTAGATAAATAGGTACCACTCCGGTGGGAAGGTAAACGGCGTTTCCGTGCGCTGCTCTGGTTCACCAGAAGCGGCTTAGTCCTGCTGGCCACATGACCCGGAAGCTGTACGCCAGCTCCCTCGACCAGTAAAGCGAGATGAGCGCCGCAAGCCCAGAGTTGGCCACGACTGGCCCTAATGGTCAGCTGTCCCTTTACCTTAATGTTTTATTATGTTTTTATATGTGCTGGAAGCTGCCCAGAGTGTCTGGGGCAACCCAGTAAGATGGACAGTGAATAATAATAATAATAATAATAATAATAATAATAATAATGCAGGAATAGGATGTCCCTACTTTCATCAGAGAAACGTTGGAGGGTACGAAAGTGGCAGAGAGGGGGTGTCTGGTGGGGAGACAGCTTCAGAAGAAGGGGGCAGCCCCCCACACTTTTGCCATTGCCCGCCTGCCCTATGGCTGACCTCAGACCCACCTGTACCTCCCCCAAGAGAAATGTGCATTTCTGCAGTGCGAAACCACAGCTCACTCCTTACTTGCGTGAGTCACAGACCGCATTGCAGACCTACCTTCCATCAATATATCTATCACGTCGCCTGCGTTGAAGCTGATCTCATCCACATCTTGCCCGACATACTGGTACAGAGCGCGGCATCGTGGCCCGGAAGCCTTGGGCTGCGGCTTGGGCCTCCCCACGGCCGGAGGGGGTTTCTGGCTGATGCTCCGCTTTCTCTGCGTCCTGTTAAAAAGAGGCGGAAGTGAGTCGGCAGGCGGTGCTTGCAGCTCTGGGTTCGAATTCTGAAGACCACCAGAGATGTTTCCACCTGCAGGGCTCATCCCGTCAGCAGAATGACACAGGGGAACAGAATACGGCACTGGGCACAGAATCCTGCTTTTCCGACGGGTGCCCAATTGAATAAAATATTATCTGCCCCACATAAATGATCACATGATGCGGCACACTGCAAACAATTTGGATAGCAATGCCCATCAGCTTTTTTGGGACCCTCAAATATTTGGCAGGGCAGGAGCGGATATAAAAGGAGGAACAACAAGAAATTAAAAGAATGTTTAGCTAAGTATTGTAATATAAGATAAATAGGAAATCCTTGGAAGTAACAAATAGGCTTAGGGGTAGAATATTAAGGATTAGAATATTAATAAAGGAGAAGAGGTTAGTAAATGAAAGGAGTTAATATTATTAGAAATATGAACTTGGAGAACTGCTAAACAGGTGGTATAATGAAATTCAGTTAGAGGGGAATCGAGGAAGTCAGTTATCAATGTTAAGAGAATTAGGTATTTGAAGAAATAATTTTTCTCTAATTTTATTGTATGGTAGTGTGTTTTTTGTTGTTGTGTGTTTTGTTATGTATGTCATTTTGTGATAAATGTGGAAAATCAATTTTAAAAAATGGGGGGGGGGAATAAAAGGTGGAACAACAGATGAAAAGACAGATCCAGATAATCACACAAGCAAGATGAAAAGAAAAACATAATATAGAAATAATAATAATTTTATTGTTTTTACCCAGCCCATCTGGGTCTATACAAGTAATGATTTAAGGTGGAGAGGCAAAGGCCAGAGGAACCTCATTTGATTTCTTTCTGTTTTTCTTTTTAAGGAAATAAGTAATTATACAAGCAGGGATTGATAAATAGACAGCTGAGGGAGAAGGGGAAAGGGAGGGGGAAAATAAATTTTGAAATCTGGAACAGAAGATTAAATATAAGGAACAGAATGTGAATTGGAAATCAGTGGCTGATATAAAGCAGTAATTAGAGGAAAGATGAAATGTGGACAACGAAGAGTGGAAAATCAATGGAAAAACTGCATTAAATTTGATGAAATTGGGTACTGATTTGTTAAAACTAATAAAAACTAATAAAGATAAAAATAATAATATGGAGGGGCCAAGGGACCTTAGACCTCAGACCCCAGGAGTTGATTCCTATGGTTCCCAATAAGTTCAGTTTA
This sequence comes from Podarcis melisellensis, assembly GCF_964234715.1. Taxonomy (NCBI): domain Eukaryota; kingdom Metazoa; phylum Chordata; class Lepidosauria; order Squamata; family Lacertidae; genus Podarcis; species Podarcis melisellensis. The sequence continues at coordinate 10,871,641 of NC_138536.1, forward strand.
ATTTTCAAACCGACCCCATGATTCTAGTCCTTATGGTTTTTGTTATCAAAATCTACCTTTTGCTTCTTGATCGTAAGTAAAACCTCCAAGTGGTTTGCAAATAATAATGATAATAATGATAATAATGATAATAATGATAATAATGATAATAATGATAATAATGATAATAATGATAATAATGATAATAATGATAATAATAATAATAGTAATATTAGGGACACAGGTGGCGCTGTGGGTTAAACCACAGAGCCTAGGACTTGCCGATCAGAAGGTCGGCAGTTTGAATCCCTGCAATGATGGGGTGAGCTCCCGTTGCTCAGTCCCAGCTCCTTCCCACCTAGCAGTTCAAAAGCGCGTCAAAGTGCAAGTAGATAAATAGGCGGGAAGGTAAACGGCGTTTCCGTGCGCTGTTCTGGTTCGCCAGAAGTGACTTAGTCCTGCTGCCACATGACCCGGAAGCTGTACATGGCTCCCTCAGCCAATAAAGCGAGATGAGCGCTGCAACCCCAGAGTTGTCCGTGACTGGACCTAATGGTCAGGGGTCCCTTTACCTTTTAATAATAATATTGCCAGCAAAGGGGGAGGGAAACAGCTTTCGTCACATAGGGCACCCTGGGGCAGGTGATAGGTTTCAAAATCAACACATACCCTGCCATTCCCTGGTCTGGAACGTTGAGGAACTCCATGTTGTGGTCTGAGGGCGTCCTCGCCTTTGCCCGCCGCGTCATTCCTTGTCTGGGGAGAGCGCTGACCTGGGGCACTTGTCCAGGCCTCTTGGGGGCGCTGTAGGTCTGTTCCTGGGACCTGGTGCTGCGTGCAAATTGCGGCGCTCCGTTCCTGCATGTACCTTGAGGGGGCGCCCCTAAACAGGAGACGTTACAGAAGCCTTAGCAAATAAACTGCAGAGTTTTGTGCTGGTTTTGTTCAGCTGCGTACAACCTGAGCCGTTTGTTGCCTAGTCGCCTGGAGCAAACTGTCAGCTCACCACAGGCGAGTTAGATTGTGATGAATGCTCCAATTATTAGTAATGCCCCTATTATTATTATTGTTATTAAAATTTGTGTACTAGCCTATGCCTGCAGGTCTCAGGGCAGTTACAACATAAAATCACAATTTTCGTGACCCCATGGACCAGAGCACGCCCAGGCACTCCTGTCTTCCACTGCCTCCCGCAGTCAAAAAATCACAATATAAAAGTACAAATTACATAATAAAAACAACCCACTTTTTTTTTTACCCACCCTTCACAAACAGGCCCCAGGGTGGGTCACAGCAATTTAAACTTCAGTATTAAAAACAGCTTAAAGAAAACATGACGAGCCAATCTGAGCTTTCATCCAGGCCAATAAAAATTAGAGGGCAGGTTTCTAGACCTCATGGAGGAAGAATGCAGCTTGAAATTCCCAGCTAGTCTATGTGAGACAAGGTAACCCCGCAAAATGGGTTAGCAAAATGGTACAGTGGTGCCTCGCAAGACGAAAAGAATCCATTCCGCGAGTCTCTTTGTCTTGCAGTTTTTTCGTCTTGCGAAGCAAGCCCATTAGCGGCTTAGCGGATTAGCGCTATTAGCGGCTTAGCGGATCAGCTGTTAAGCGGCTTAGCGGATCAGCTGTTAAGCGGCTTAGCGGATCAGCTGTTAAGCGGCTTAGCGGATCAGCTGTTAAGCGGCTTAGCGGATCAGCTGATAAGCGGCTTAGCGGCTTGGGGAAAAGGGGGGGGAGGGAAAAAACCCTGCAGGAACTCGCAAGACATTTTCGTCTTGCGAAGCAAGCCCATAGGAAATTCGTCTTGCGAAGCACCTCCAAAACGGAAAACCCTTTCGTCTAGCGGGTTTTCCGTCTTGCAAGGCATTCGTCTTGCGGGGCACCACGGTACTTTATCCTCTACCCTTAGATCAGAAATGGGCAATTCTGTGGTTTTCTGGATGTTCCAGGACTCCACTTTGCAGAACTCCCTGGAGCATTGACCATGCTGGCTGCTGGGAGCTGGACTCCCATGTTGAATGTGCATTTTTCTCCATTCCCCCAAGAAGCATCCTTGGCCAGGCTTACCTCTGGGGGCTGACGGGGGGGCTCGCGATGGCGTTGCTTGCTTGTGGCGACCTCTGCTTTGAAGGGCCCCTTTCCGGGTTGGCTCTGGAGGAAGAAAGGAAGAGATTTCACATTCACCTTAGACTGGAATTGGGATAAAATTCTGCAAAGGGGGGGCGAGTCATGCGGATCGTACCCAGCTCTACCTCTCATTTAAATCGGAACCAGTGAAGGAAGTGAAGGTCCTGTGTGAGCTGGAGGTGGTCAACGGATTGAGGTTGAATCCCAACAAGACAGAAGTGCTGTTTTGGGGGAACAAGGGGCGGGCAGGTGTGGGGGACTTCCTGGTCCTGAATGGGGTAATTGTGTCCCTAAAGGACCAGGTGCGCAGCCTGGGGGTCATTTTGGACTCACAGATGTCCATGGAGGCGCAGGTCAATTCTGCCTCCAGGGCAGCTGTCTACCAGCTCCATCTGGTGTGCTGGATGAGACCCTCCTTGCTTGTTCCCTGTCTCACCAGAGTGGTCCATGATCTGGTTATCTCCTGCTTAGACTACTGCAATGCGTTCTCCATGGGGCTACCTTTGTAGGTGATTCAGAAACTGAAACTAATCCAGAATGCGGCTACCAGACTAGGGACTGGGAGTGGCTGGTGGGACCATATAATACCAGCCCTCTATCCCTGAAGGACCATCTCCACCCCCATCGTTCAGCCCGGACACCAAGGTCCAACTCCTAGAGCCTTCTGGTGGTTCCCTCACTGCAAGAACTGAAGTTACAGGGAACAGACAACCAACCCAGAACACTGGTGACTGGGAGTGACCGCCGAGAACATATAACACCGGTCTTGAAAGACCATCTCCCAGTACGTTTCTGGGCAGCATTCAAAGTGTTGGTGCTGGACTAAACAGAATTGGCCCTGAAGGAGCATCTCCAATCCCATCGTCCATCTCCAAGGGCCTTCTGGCGGTTCTCTCCCTGTGAGAAGCGAGGCTACAGGGAACCAGACAGAGGGCCTCCTCGGTGGTGGCGCCCTCCCTGTGAAACACAGATGCCAAGGAGATAAACAGCTATCTGACTTTCAGAAGACATCTGAAGGCAGCTCTGTATAAGGAAATCCCCCACTCAGCCCCTGCTTACTGGAGTTCTTGGGGAGTCCACTCCCAATGGATATGGTCAGAGTCTTGCCGCTTGCTTTGAGCGCCACCACGTCGCCCTGTCCACTTACGAACGACACCGTCCGGGTGCCCCCTCCTCCCCACCCTTCTTTCTTGACCCGGAACTGTAGTCTGAGGGACGGAGAGAAGGAGAGGCGGGGGAAAATATTAGATCCACGAAAACCTTATTTGTCCATTGTTTCTCTCACATCCAAAGTGACTTGCAGTTTGAACCTATTAAGAACATCCAATAAAAATATTAAAAACAGCTAAACAGATAACTCAGGACGTGCCGACACCATCCCGCTAAAAGGAGGCCGCAACTGCAGACCCTCCCAGTGACCTTGTTTTCCCGGGACAGTCCCGGATTTATAGAAGCCATCCTGGTTTCTGACTTGACCCAGGAATGTCCCACTATTCCTTAAAGGTAAAGGTAAAGGGACCCCTGACCATTAGGTCCAGTCGTGACAGACTCTGGGGTTGCGGCGCTCATCTCGCTTTATTGGCCGAGGGAGCCGGCGTACAGCTTCCGGGTCATGCGGCCAGCAGGACTAAGCCACTTCTGGCGAACCAGAGCAGCGCACGGAAACGCCGTTTACCTACCTGCCAGAGTGGTACCTATTTATCTACTTGCACCTTGATGTGCTTTCAAACTGCTATGTTGGCAGGAGCAGAGACCAAGCAACAGGAGCTCACCCCGTCGCAGGGATTTGAACCGCCGACCTTCTGATCAGCAAGCCCTAGGCTCTGTGGTTTAACCCACAGTGCCACCCGCGTCCCTCACAGCCCCTCACTATTCCTTAGGATCTCCCTATTTTCATCAAATAAGTGTTGGAGGGTAAGGAGTTATGTGGCCCCCAAGCCAAGGAGATAAGTCACTAGACAACCTTTAGAAAAAAAGAACCCTCTCCCTTTTCTTAGAATCATAGAGTTGGAAGGGACCCTGCGGGTCATCTAGCCCAACCCCAAAAGTCTCTTGGCCTCATGATGTGGTCCAAAGGGAAGCAGGGCAAGATGTTTGGTACCAGCTTAGCGGCACGAGGTGTGCAAGGTGTCATCCAACCATCTAAGGGACTCCGATCTGGATTTGTGTTGGCCCCAGATTCCCTCTGCAGCATCGCCAAGCAGGGCTGGGGAAAACTTCCTGTCTGAGACTCCCCGCATTAAAGGGGTTGGGCTAGATGACCCTCAGGGTCCCTTCCAACTCTTCAATTCTCTGATTCTGAGAACTGGGAGAGCTGCTGCCAGCCAGTGTCAGTAACACACTGCGGTCTGATGTGGTGGCAAGTCAAGTTTGGTTCTTGCTTATCTCCCTCTCTAAGATTTGTATTAGATTCTCATAACTTTAACCCAGGGGTAGGCAAACTAAGGTCCGGGGGCCGGATCCGGCCCAGTCGCCTTCTCAATCTGGCCTGCGCATGGTCCGGGAATCGGCGTGTTTTTACATGAGTAGAATGTGTCCTTTTATTTAAAATGCATCTCTGGGTTATTTGTGGGGCATAGGAATTCCTTCATCCCCCCCCAAAAAAGATATAGTCCGGCCCCCCACTGAGGGACAGTTGACTGGCCCACAGCTGAAAAAGGTTGCTGACCCTTGCTTTAACCAATTGAATTCGGACTTCAAATTTGTCACACATTTCTCTTATAGCAAAGCTACAGGGAACCAGGCAGAGGGCCTTCTTGGTGGTGGCGCCCGCCCTGTGGAACGCCCTCCCACCAGATGTCAAAGAGATAAACAACTACCTGACATTTAGAAGACATCTGAAGGCAGCCCTGTTCAGGGAAGTTTTTAATGTGTTGGAAGCCGCCCAGAGTGGCGAGGTACAAATAATAAATTATTGTTATTGTTGTTGTTGTTATGATTATGATTATTAGACTTTCCATGTGCCCTCCCATGCTGTTTTTATAAATATTCATTTAATATTAGGAATATTAATATTTAATTAGGAATATTAATATTTAATATGCTGCATAATATCATAAAGGTAAAGGTAAAGGGACCCCTGACCATTAGGTCCAGTCATGGCCGACTCTGGGGTTGCGGCGCTCATCTCGCTTTATTGGCCAGTATGACTAAACCGCTTCTGGCGAAGCAGAGCAGCGCACGGAAACGCCGTTTACCTTCCCACCGGAGTGGTACCTATTTATCTACTTGCACTGCGTGCTTTCGAACTACTAGGTGGGCAGGAGCAGGGACTGAGCAATGAGAGCTCCCCGAATCCCCGTCATGGGGATTCAAACTGCCAACCTTCTGATCGGCAAGTCGTGGGCTCTGTGGTTTAACCCACAGCGCCACCTGCATCCCACATAATATCATACTTTTCACCTAATACATATTGCGGAAAACGCTACTGCTGTTTTAGAGGGGTTCTGAGTTAAGAACGGCAGGGCTGAGGAGGGAAACTGGGTCCATTTTCCTGCAACATTTTGGGAAAGGGCTGGCTTGTGTGTGTCGCTGGCCGTCCCGCTTACGTGTCGTTGAAGTTCAGGAGGAGTTTGCTGCGGGTCGCCTCTTCGTAGCGCTTGCAGAGGAGGCTGATGAGCTCCGTCTTGAAGATGGATTCCAAGAACGTGTCGGCCTCGGCTTCGTGGAGGATGAAGAAATCGTCTTGCCTCGTGCTGTGGTCGCCCCACCCCGGAAAAGCAAAACAGGAAACAGCCAGAGAAAAGAAGCCGTTAGTCCTCTTGGGAGACGGAGGAAGCGGGTGAGACGAGAGGGAGAGTGGCAGGGAGTCCCTCTGACCCCGAGATGGCCAAGCGCGGAGTGGAGGACCATTCCATTTTAATTCTCTGAATCGGAGGGTTGTGGGTTTGAGCCCCACATTGGGCAAAAGATTACTGGGTTTCAGATGACTCTTGGGGTCCCTCCAAGTTCTACAACTCAGCTTCCTGTTTAAATCAACCCTTTGTTCAAAACAATGAGGACTAGACTTTTGCTTCAATTTTCAGGGAAGAAGCTTAGAGGTGGCTTAGAGGGAAAGTAACTCATCATGCGAAAGGCTGGGCTGGATGAATCCCTAGCCGGAATTAAGATTGCCGGAAGAAATATCAACAACCTCAGATATGCAGATGACACAACCTTGATGGCAGAAAGTGAGGAGGAATTAAAGAACCTTTTATTGAGGGTGAAAGAGGAGAGCGCAAAATATGGTCTGAAGCTCAACATCAAAAAAACAAAGATCCTGGCCACTGGTCCCATAACCTCCTGGCAAATAGAAGGGGAAGAAATGGAGGCAGTGAGAGATTCTACTTTCTTGGGCTCCATGATCACTGAAGATGGTGACAGCAGCCACGAAATTAAAAGACGCCTGCTTCTTGGGAGAAAAGCAATGACAAACCTGGACAGCATCTTAAAAAGCAGAGACATCACCTTGCCAACAAAGGTCCATGTAGTTAAAGCCATGGTTTTCCCAGTAGTGATGTATGGAAGTGAGAGCTGGACCATCAAGAAGGCTGATCGCCGAAGAATGGATGCTTTTGAATTCTGGTGCTGGAGGAGACTCTTGAGAGTCCCATGGACTGCAAGAAGATCAAACCTCTCCATTCTGAAGGAAATCAGCCCTGAGTGCTCACTGGAAGGACAGATCCTGAAGCTGAGGCTCCAAGACTTTGGCCCCCTCATGAGAAGAGAAGACTCCCTGGAAAAGACCCTGATGTTGGGAAAGATGGAGGGCACAAGGAGAAGGGGACGACAGAGGACAAGATGGTGGGACAGTGTTCTCGAAGCTACCAGCATGAGTCTGACCAAACTGCAGGAGGCAGTGGAAGACAGGAGGGCCTGGCGTGCTCTGGTCCATAGGGTCACAAAGAGGCGGACATGACTAGACGACTAAACAACAACAAAGAGAGGAAGTGGCCGAAACAAAGAATGTGGCATCTCACCTGAGGGACACTCTGTTGACAGCCTGGACCTCCACTTTCTTCTTCAGGACCTCTCGGATCTGACCTTTTTCAGGTCCCTTTTTCACCTTCTCCCGGCCGATCATGTAGAGGTATTTGGGAGTCAGGATGAAGTCCCTCTTGATGGGCTGATGATGAGGAGGAGAAGGTGGTTGCCACGACCTCTCGAAGGGAGCGTGTGTCCCCCTGCCCTTACTCACCTTCCCCCCAAACTCAAAAACCAATATGTACTGGGCAAAAATTTCAGCTACGAACAAGGACGTCCTGAGTTCGAATCTCACGTGAAACTGACTGAGTGGCTCTTAGGCACCCCATTCCCCCTCGGTCTTCCCCATCTGTGAAATGGGGATTAAACGCTCCGATCTGCCTTGCACAGAACATTGGCAAGGTAAAACAGAGGTGACGTTTGTGAACATTTCAGTGCCAATGGAAGGGCAGGACTCTGGGTAAAGGATTTGGAAGGGGAAAGCTCCACCTTACCTTAAAGCGCCTGTCGTATTTGGTGACGGAGTCGGCGAAATCGACCCGTTCCCTCCTGGCCAAGAACTGACGCAGTTCAGGTTTGTCTTCCATGCCCAAATAGTCCCCCACGAAGTTCCGGTTGATGCTGTTGCGCCGCCTCTCTTTGAAGTTGTACAGGATGTGAGATGCTTTGGGGTTGGGAGAAAAAGAAGAGGCCGGTTTGAGAAGCAGCCAGGCAGACCTGGCCTTGGTCAAAATTAAAAACGCAAGGAGCTAGTCCTTAAGACTGCATACCCTTGTGCGTGCTTCTGACCAGTTTTTAAATCACATGGACAAAATTTGAAATGCAAGGCGTTAGTCCTTAAGGCTGCATACTGTGCTTGTGCTTCTGACCAGCTTTAAAAGCACACAGGCAAAATTGGAAAGCCAAGGTGCTAGTCCTGAAGACTGCACACTCTGCTCATGTTTCTGACCAGTTCTACAAATGCACAGGCAAAGTTAAAACCGTAAGGGGCTAGTTTCTTAAGCTTACATAATGTACTCATCTTTCTGACCAGATGATGATGATGATGATGATGATGATGATTAACGGCCTCAGCCCTGCATACCTGAAGGAGCATCTCCACCCCCATCGTTCTGCCTGGACACTGAGGTCCAGGTCTGAGGGCCTTCTGGCGGTTCCCTCTGTGCGAGAAGTGAGGTTACAGTGAACCAGGCAGAGGGCCTTCTTGGTGGTGGCACCCGCCCTGTGGAACGCCCTCCCAGCATTTGTCAAGGAAATAAGCAACAAACCTACTTTTAAAAGACATCTGAAGGCCTGTTTAGGGAAGTTTTTAATGTTTAATGCTGTATTGTGTTTTTAATATTCGATTGGGCGGGCTATAAATAATAATAATAATAATAATTTCCTCCCACCACCTGGATGAAATGTAATTAGATTGTAATGTCCTTGGGGCAGAGACCTTGTCCTCTTAAATGATGCTACGCTGGAGGGATGTTGATAGCTCAATGATCCCAACAACGGTCAAAATGGCTGTAAACTGCTTTAAAGGCCTTCTTCAGGGTGGTGGAAAAGGGAGATAAATTACCTTCTCTCTCTCTCTCTCTCTCTCTCTCTCTCTCTCTCTCTCTCATCATCATCATCATCATCACCACCCTGCTTCTCTCTCCACCCTCCCTGAAACATTGGAGTGTTTGTGGACACCCCTTACCTTCTTCCCGCATTTGCTCATATTTCCGGATCGCGATGTGGCGCCGCCAAGCTTTCTGGATTACGCGGGCGTATCCGTCAAACTTCCGTTCCCGCATCTCCTCTAGCAGAAAGAGCTGAGTGGCGACGAAGGTGGGAGGGAGAGAGAAAGAGAACTAAAGGATTGTATCAGAAGGCGATCTATCCAAAGCTAAGGGGGGGGGGTGAGGAGGAACCCATTCCCCCTTCCCTTTGAACTTCCCCCCTGCTCCCCCCAAATCTTCTTTAAAGCGTACAAGAAGATGTCTTCCACTTAGTGGTGGCTGATGCCCAGATTTATTTCTGTTGGTAGTGCGAGTCTTGGGCATTGGCATGGCTCCCGCAAAATATGCTAGGATGCTCTCAGGGACGAGTTGGATGCAGATAAGTGGTGGGAGGAAGCAGCCAGGGGACCCCCAAGGGAGGGAGGCTCACAGCCTGGGGAGAGGTGTGGGTGGGAAGACAATGAGGGAGAAGACTTGGATGGGGAGATGTCAGAAGTGGAAGATGTAACAGGGCTTAGTGAGCAGGGAGAGTCTGTGGAAGAGAGCAGTCCAGAATTGGAGGCAGAAGCTGGGCAGGAGTTGAGGGAGGACAAGAGGCAGAGATGGTGAAGAGCCTCCTGCTGCAAGAAGCTCCCCTCCTTGCTGGTCTCCCAGAGGCATGAAAGGGGCGGAGGAGAGGCTGGCTTCACACAGAGTCTCTGATTGCTCAAAAATAGCCCCAGAGAAGAGGGGATTTAGCTCCATCTGATACGCAGGCTGAGACCCTCCCTGCCCACAGACTGTCTCACCAGAGTGGTCCATGCTCTGGTTATCCCCCGCTTGGACCTCTGCAATGTGCTCTGTGAGGGGCTACCTTTGAAGGTGACTCAGAAACTGAAACTAATCCAGAATGCGGCTGCCAGACTGGGGACTGGGAGCGGCTGATGGGACCAGTCCTGAAAGATCGACACTGCCTCCCAGTACATTTCTGGGCACAATTCAGAGTGTTGGTGCTAAAGTCCTAAACAGCCTTGGCCCTCTATATGTGAAGGAGCGTCTCCAACCCCATCGTTCAGCCCGGACACCGAGGTCCAGCTCTGAGAGCCTTCTGGCGGTTCCCTCACTGTAATAAGTGAGGCTACAGGGAAGCAGGCAGAGGGGCTTCTTGGTGGTGGCACCTGCCCTGTGGAACACCCTCCCACCACATGTCAAGGAAATAAACAACTATCTGTCTTTTAGAAGACATCTGAAGGCAGCCCTGTATTGGGAAGTTTTTAAAGTTGGATGTATAACTGTGTTTTAATTATTGGAAGCTGCCCAGAGCGGCTGGGGAACCCAGTCAGATGCGTGGCATATAAATATTATTATTATTATTAGAAGTTTGGGAAGCAGCTTCACTTGCCTGGGCTGCCTCTTCCTCCTCTTCCTCCTCTTCCTCCAGCCCCCAGCCAGGATGGCCACAGACTGGAGCAGAGTGGGCACAGGGGGAGTGTAGCCTAGTGGGTTCAGGCGAAACGGGGGAGTAGCAAAAAAAGCAAGGCCATCCGGATCGTGCAACCTGGCCAAACCCGAACCCAAGTCCCAGATCCTCTGACACCAGAGCGTTCTGCTTACCGACTCGGGGTTCTTGACGAAAACCTTGGAGCGGCCCATCTGGTACTGATCCGCGTCCATGTTGACGGACCGCAGCAAGTGCTGGACCCCCTGGCGCTCATCTCCCTGCCACCTGGGCCACGTCTCTGGGGTCAGGATGGCGTACCTGCCGGGGAGGGGGGGCAAACACACTTTGCTCAGGGACACCTGGAGATATTGGGGAATCCCAGCAGGAATGGGAAAGTACGGGGGCGTCGTTGGTGGGGAGGGCTGGGAGGGACCTGCCTTTTAACATAAGGTTACCAGATTTTTTCCAATGAATCCAGGGACTAAATAAATAAATACTACATGTTTGGGACGTTGATGCTACAGCAATGGCGGTGGCAGAGGGGTGGCCACCGCCTTGACCTCAACCGCCACGTTTCCCCTTCCTCCGAGGCTTCTATCTCCTTTCTCCATGAGCCTGGGCAGCCCCCGAGTTGTTGGTTCTTTGGTGGTGGTGGGGAAGCAATGTGTGGTGGGTCAGGCATGGAAGGCGGAGAAGGAGGGTTGAGAGCAGCGGTGGTGGTGAGGCTAGGCCAGCGCGATGCCTCCCTTCCCATCGGAGCAGCCCCAATCCCATTCCTACTTGCGTGCAAGCAGGAGTTGGGAGGCTGCTCCGATAGGCAGCGTGAAGCCTCCCTTCACAGCTTAGTTGCTGGGATCAGGGAAGGCGGAGGCAGCCCAAAAGCTGCATCTTTGAGCCCCTGCACCACCATCATATGGGGACTTCCCAGCAGCTCCTGAAGCCAGCCAGAGCCAACTGCTCCGGGCTGCTGAGACTGCCGCTGCTGCGTTTCCCAGGGACATTAGATGAAATCCGGGGACATTCCGGGGATGCAATTTGTCCAGGGACTTAGTCGCAAATCCGGACACTGTACCCGGGAAACGGGGACATCTGATAACCCTATTTAACACCAGCTAAACATCGCAATATACTGATATATCACCATGTCTGAAATAAGGGTGGAGCCAAGTAGAGGCTTCACGGTCCCCCCCCCCCCGCATCGTAAATTTTGCACAGCACACAAACACATGGTGATTCACAATAGATACCAAAAATTCTGAAACCAATACTGTCTTTTAATATGGACTTGAAACTGGTTTTTGGTTATATATCGCTCAGCCCTAGCGGTGGGTAGTCTAGAGGGCTCTGAAACCTGCTGCCTTCTGCTCCTCCCATAATATTCTGCTAAAACTGTGCTTTTGGGGTGCCCTGTGTATCACCTTGCTAGCGAAACGCAGCCGCCTGCCATCTTAATTTGCCCAGAGGTGTGTATATGTGCCTAGATCACCATATGCAAATGATAAGCAGATTTGTGTTCTGGGCGTGTACCCTGAGGCATTGCTAGGACGATTTAAAAACAAAATCAGGCTCTAACCTGGGGGGGGCAGTGGGGGCTTTTTTCCATCCTGGGAGAGTAGAACCAAAGGCAAAGAGGGAGCTGTTATGTATTGAAGTTCTCCCCCTGGCCACCAGGGGTATTGTGTACAGTGGTACCTCTGGTTGCGAACGGGATCCGTTCTGGAGCCTCGTTTGCAATATGAGCAGAACGCAACCCGCATCTGTGCAGGTCGCAATTTGATGCTTCTGCGCATGGGCATGACGTCATTTTGAGTGTCTGTGCATGCGCGAGCGGCAAAACCCAGAAGTAACCCGTTCCGTTACTTCCGGGTCGCCATGGGACGTATTCTGAAAGAACGTAACCTGAACCGAACATAACAAAGAGGTATGACTGTATATAGTTTTCACTCAGGTCCACATCAGTTAATTTAGGGAGGAAATCATGAATTGTTGTTGTTCCAATGTTGACAGCCGGCTGCCTATAAAAGCAGGTCGGCTGAGCTATTCAGTTCAGTTCAGTTCCAGCTTACTTATAAAGAACTACCGTATTTTTCGCCCCATAGGACGCACTTTTCCCCCTCCAAAAATGAAGGGGAAAATGGGTGTGTCCTATGGGGCGAATGCAGGCTTTTGCTGAAGCCTGGAGAGCGAGAGGCATCGGTGCGCACCGACCCCTCCCACTCTCCAGGCTTCAGGAAGCTATCCGCAAGCCTTGCAAGCCCGGCGGGAGTTCCCGCGGGCTCGCAAGGCTTGCGGGCAGTAGCCTGCAGCCCCGGCGAGTGTCCGCAAGCCTCGCGCGCCCAGCGGGAGGTCCCGCCGGGTGCACAAGGCTTGGGGCAGCAGCCTGCCGCCCGAAGCACGCAGAGCCCTCCGGAGGGTGCCCCGTGCTTCGGGCAGGCATGTGCAAGGCTTGGGGCGGCAGCCGCGGCTGGGGGGAAAATTTTTTTTTTTATTCATTTCCCCCCCCCCAAAAAAACGAGGTGCGTCCTATGGGCCGGTGCGCCCTATAGGACGAAAAATACGGTACTTGGAGAAATCTCTGTGACATCTGCTATGTCCACCAACTACTTAATAGGGGTCTAGTGGGGGGTCTGCAGAACCCACCTTCTGTTATAAAGGTGAAAAAGCATGGAAGCCCAGCCTGGCAGCCCCTCCCCACTTCCGACCCCCAGGAAGTAATAAAATAATAATAATAATAATTGATTATTTATACCCCGCCCATCTGGCTGAGTTTCCCCCGCCACTCTGGTCTCTGCCTACCTCTGCAGGAATTTGTGGAATAGCCTGCGATAGGCGAAACCCGCTCTGCGGACTCTGATGTTCTCCTTCAGCCCCAGATACTCCACTTGGTGTTTCACCCTGAAAGAGAGGAAGAGCTGCCTTGGTTCTTTGTTTTCAAGAGAGTGCTGTAAATGTCTTAGAAGAGGCATTCCAATCTCCCTACTGTAGGACAGAACAGTGGCGCAGCGTGGGTTATCAACACCCGGGGCAAGGCAAGTAATTTGCGCCCCCTAACCCGTGGATTTGCGCCCCCTAACCCGTGGATTTCCCTAACCCCCCGATGTTGCGCCCGGTGCGGCCGGCCCCCCCTGCACCCCCCACGCTACGCCACTGGGACAGAATGCCTCTTCGAAGGTGCAGCTTGCCACCTGTGTGCCTTTTTGTCTGACCCAGAAGGTAACGCCTTTTAAGATATATGAATTTGTGAAATTCTTTCTTTGCCTCTCTCACATTGTAGGAGATATAAATAGACAGGATTGTAAGTTGTTTTTATATGCGATGACGGCAGCAAGAATACTATTGGCACAAAAATGGAAACAAGAAGAACTACCGACGAAAGAAGAATGGAGGATGGAATTAATGGACTATGCAGAACTGCATAAATTAACAGGAAGGATTCGAAACCTGCAGGGACCAGAGATTCATAGAAGACTGGAGCAAATAGATGAACTATTTGAAAAGTAATTGTAATGAACAGATTATGCTAGTAGGATTGCAAGAGGTTTTGTAAGGAGGACTATTTGAAATATTGCAAGAAAGACTATGAGGAGAACTATTAGTTAGTGAAGGGTAATAGAGAAATTAAGAAATGCAGAATAAGTGATAAAAATGGAAAATCATCAGAGGAGTTGACGGAAGTCAAAAAGAATGTATAAGATAAGAAATTACTGGTACGTTATATGAATGTTGGAAATGATATGTTAAAAAAAATTATATATATATATGAGAAGGGAATGCCTCTCTTAAGGGAAGCTCCCCTCTTGTCATCCTCTCTAAGACACAGCTTGCCTTTCTCATTCCTCATCCTCCCACCGAAGAGAGAATGGTTTTTCTAAGACAGGGTTTTGCAATCCACATTCTCCCTCTCTCAAGCAGCATAGAATGCCTCTTCTGAGATGAGACATTCAATAATAATAATAATAATAATAATAATAATAATAATAATAATAATTCATTATTTGTACCCCGCCCATCTGGCTGGGTTTCCCCAGCCACTCTGGGCGGCTCCCAACAAAGATTAAAAATACATTAAAATGTCACACATTAAAAGCTTCCCTGAGCAGGGCTGCCTTCAGATGTCTTCTAAATGTCAGGTAGTTGTTTATCTCTTTGACATCTGATGCGAGAGTGTTCCACAGGGCAGGCGCCACCACCGAGAAGGCCCTCTGCAGCGATGCCTCTGAACACCAGTTGCTGGAAACCGAAGGAGGGGAGAGCTGCTCTTGTGTTCGAATTCTGCTTGGGGGTTTCCCACAGTTGGCCACTGTGAGAAGAGGATGCTGGACCAGATGGGCCATTGGCCTGATCCAGGCAGGACTCTCCTCATGTTCTCAGTTCTCAGTTGTCCGATCTGGGTCTCCCGCCGTCCTTTCTTACCTGCTCTCCTCCCAGTCTCTTGGTCTCTTGGTCTCGTTGGGTTTGATGCAGCGGATGTAGTGAGGGGTGCACTTCATCAAGGTGTTCACAAGATCATTGGCCTGCCTCTTTTAGGGAAATAATAATAATAATAATAATAATTATATTATTTATTCCCAGCCTGTCTGGCAGGGTTGCCCCAGCCACACATATAAAAACATAATGAAACATCAAACGTTCACCATAACAATTTGATCCAATACAAATAAAGTCACAATAACTTTAAAATAAACAGGTAAAGGTAAAGGGACCCCTGACCATTAGGTCCAGCCATGGCCGACTCTGGGGTTGCGGCGCTCATCTCGCTTTACTGGCTGAGGGAGCCGATGTACAGCTTCCGGGTCATGTGGCCAGCAGGTCTAAGCCGCTTCTGGCGAACCAGAGCAGCGCACGGCTTCCCGCCGGAGTGGTACCTATTTATCTACTTGCACTTTGATGTGCTTTCGAACTGCTAGGTTAGCAGGAGCTGGGACCGAGCAACGGGAGCTCACCCCGTCGCAGGGATTCGAACTGCCGACCTTCTGATCAGCAAGCCCAATTCTCAGTGGTTTAGATCACAGCGCCACCCGCGTCCCTTAAAATAATCAACTTATATCAAATAAAGCTATATTCAGCAATCAATTAGAATGCAATAATAAACAATAAAATTAAATCAGCAGATTATAATTAAACAGTTCACACTTATCAATTACAAGAAAGAATAGTTAAACTATAGTAAGTAAAAATAACTGCAAGTCACAAGAGTGCAGCTGGCACTCTTCCCAGCTGCTTTTGCTGTTCTCAAAGTCTGGGAAAGGTTCCCAGGACTTGATCAAGATTTCCCAAACTTGGGCCGCTAGCTGTTGTTGGACTACAATTCCCATCATCCCTGACCACAGGTCCTGCTAGCTAGGGATGATGGGACTTGTAGTCCAACACCAACTGGAGACCCAAGTCTGGGAAATCCTGGGCTGGATGGTGGAGCAAGGCAGGTGGGAAAAGCCATTGCCTGATGGACAGCAGAAGACACAGGTTTTTTGGTGTTACCCAGCCCAGGGTGCAAATGACAGGAATGAGCCAATCACAGGAAGCAAGCGGAGTTAACTCTTTATTAGGAAAAGCAGGATCTGCACAGCAGCACCAGGCCTAATGAGCACAGCAACTCTTCTTCAGTGGGTCTTGAAGGTCCCTGCCTCCCCACAACCATCTAAGACCCCTTCTGTCCGGTCTTCCCCCAAGCAATCGGAGACTATGCCTGCATGCAGCCAACCTCTCCTCCGCCCCTTTCATGCCTCTCCTGGTTCTGGGAGACCAGAGGGAGGGGAATTTGCTGCAGCAGGAGGGGGAGAAATCCGTGACTCTTCACCAGACAGACTTCTTCTCTGCCTCTTGGTCTCCCTCCTCTCCTGCTTCTGCCTCCGATTCTGGACTTCATAATACATGGATAGTTTTATCCTACGCAAATGCTTCCTAGCTTCAGCTATGAAACAGATCAGGCCAAACGAAGACTCACCTTAATTTTGGATCCCGCTGTGGTGGGTCTCCCTTTCTTATCCGCGTCGAGTTTTTCTGGGAAGAGTCCCCGGATGAACCCGCTGGGAGGCGAAAGGTTTGGGGGCCTGGTTATGTCAAGCCAATAAACCCCACCCCACATTCCCCGAAAGAGAGAACTGAGGTAGCAGATAAGGCAGTCAGACCAAGGGAGTTGGTTAATAATAATAATAATAATAATAATAATAATAATAATAATAATAATTAGTGCCATGAACTTTCCCAAGCACACTCATGAGGTCTAGTAACTTCATGCTCCATTTTTAAGGCAGAAGCTGGGTGAGAGTGTGAGAGTACACACATAGCCCCAAAGCCAATGTACCCTCGCCTGCTTTTTCTCTGCCCCCTTTCATTGACCAAACAGAGGGATCTGGCAATAATACTAAGAATAGTTGTTGTTGTTGTTGTTAATAATAATTATCATTATTCATACCCCACTCATCTGGCTGGCCTACCCCAGCCTCTCTGGGTGGCTTCCAACATATATGAAAACATAATAAAACATTAAACCTTAAAAAGCTTCCCTACGCAGGGCTGGTTTCAGATGTCTTCTCTAAAGGTTGAATAGATGGGCAGGAGAGCCTCCTTTTCCAGGTAGGGTCTACCTTCCTCAAACTTTCCGCTGTTGTCAACACGACTCAGGACAGCTGGTTAATTCTTAAATATTTTTGTCCACCCCACGTCCCCTCCACCCTGCTTGTCCATGACCCTGGGAATAGCCAGTGTGGTGTAGTGGTTAGAGCAGTGGTTCGCAAAGTGGGTGATACTGCCCCCCAGGTGGTTGTGGTGGGATTAACTATTCTTAATAATAATAATAATAATAATAATAATAATAATAATAATAATTTATTTATTTATACCCCGCCCATCTGGCTGGGTTTCCTTAGCCACCCTGGGCAGCTTCCAACAGAACACTAAAATACAATAACCTATTAAACATTAAAAGCTTCCCTAAACAGGGCTGCCTTCAGATGTCTTCTAAAAGTCAGATAGTTGTTGTTCTCTTTGACATCTGGTGGGAGGGCGTTGTTCCACAGGGCGGGCGCCACCACCGAGAAGGCCTTCTGCCTGATTCCCTGTAACCTCACTTCTTGCAAGGAGGGAACCACCAGAAGGCCCTCAGTGCTGGACCTCAGTGTCCGGTCAGAACGATGGGGGTGGAGACGCTCCTTCAGGTATACTGGACCAAGGCTGTTTAGGGCTTTAAAGGTCAGCACCAACACTTTGAATTGTGGTCGGAAATGTACTGGGAGCCAGTGTAGGTCTTTCAAGACCGGTGTTATATGGTCTTGGCGGCCGCTCCCAGTCCCCAGTCTAGCTGCCACATTCTGGATTAGTTGTAGTTTCCGGGTCACCTTCAAAGGTAGCCCCGCATAGAGCGCATGGCAGTAGTCCAAGCGGGAGATAACCAGAGCATGCACCACCCTGGCGAGACAGTCCGCAGGCAGATAGGGTCTCAGCCTACGTACCAGTTGGAGCTGATAAACAGCTGCCCTGGACTCACTCACATCTGAGAAGAGAATGCCTCTTCTGAACAGATAATCTCTATGTAGTTCAGGACTGAGTGCCTCTTCTAAACAGACGTGTCTCTCCATGTCTTGCATACTGCAGGGACTGAATCTTATTCTGTCAAGGATAGGGGAACCAGCAGCCCCTCCAGAAGCCACTGAATTTCACCTGGTTTCCCATCCTGGATCTAGCATATTCCCAGAGCCTGTTTCTAACTTCCAGATGTTTCCGGGGAAACTCACGACCGCAAGGATCCCGGCAACTTACAATTCGCTGCTTTGCATCAACTCGATCAAGTCTGTGAAGAGCACGTCCCGGTTGCGTTCGCAGAAGCCGCTCACGTCGTAGGAGACCTGGAAACGAGCGCCATGGAATCTTAGGACGGCGGAGTTGGAAGAGGGGTCCCCCAAGGGTCATCCAGACTAAACCCCTGCAATGCAGGAGTCACAAACAGAGAATGCCCAGCAGCTGCCGCATGTGTAGAAATGAAATGAAGGGGGGAAGGATCTCAAGAGTTTTACTTAAAAATGGGCTTTAAAAGCAAAATAATATGAGGATAGCAAATTAGCTAATTGGGAACCACTGATGTAGATAAGAATAGCGCCCCACAGAGCTCCAGAGACCTTGCCAGCGTAATGGTGGATGATGAATCCCATATTGGACCCATTGAAATGTTCGTGGTTCCCCACAGCTGACTGCAGCTTCTGAAGGAGTGTCTGGTCAGCTCCATCGCCCTTGGCGTACACAGTGGCGCAGACATCGTCCAAGACGCTCATGATGCCAGGAGGATTCTGGGAGTTGAAAGAAAAGAGTGGAGGGGGGCTAATTACGTCCTGATTCAGCCTTGCTGGCATTCAGCCTGTTCTCTATGTTAGAATTCCTGCTCCCTGGTTGCAGTCATGGGATTGTTGTCTATCACATGTCGGTGTATGTTTTGACTCCACAGAGTGGGAAGTGACGGAGACAGGATGTTTGTGTTCCTGTGTTCCGTGAAGTGGGACTGTTGTCCTTTGTTCTTTACCTCTTTGCTGTCTGATGCTAGAGAGAGAGGGAGCCATGTTGCAGTGCTCTGTGTGTGTTTATATGTAAATAAAGTAGATTAGCCAAAATGCTGAGTTGCTGAGGTCTGTTACGCAACTGCGCAAACTCTGCGGATCTCTAAGTGTGCCGGTGTCTGTTGGCATCGGTCGCTGTGATGTTCGGGCTGAAGAAAGCTTTTGAAGCTCCCAAACGAACGACCAGGAAGGAGAGAACATGCCAGTCGAGCATGTGTCTCTGCCAGGGTCCTACTCGAGTGTAGGCTGAACTCCCGACACTTTATGCACACATTTTGGGTCGCACCCAACTAAATTCTACTCAGAGCAGGTGTGTTAAAACGAATGGAATTAAGGCACACATGCCTTTAAGTCTGAATGGGCTTCCTCTGAGTACGGCTATGTACACACCACCCATCGCAAGCCCACGAGTGCCAAAGAACCATGGGAAATGTCATTGGTTCAGGGTGCTGGGAATCATAGCTCTCTGAGGGGTGAACTACAGTTCCCAGGGTTATTTTTTCGGAGGAAGTCATGTGATTTAAATATACAGGGTATAGGAGTCTATGCTCAACCATTCCTTTACACCTTTTGTTTTGTAAAAGGGGACTTTTTGCCGGGGGGGGGGAGGTTCTCTTACCAACTTGTTTTCGATGAGGTCACACACCACTTTGTTGTTGAAATATTCGATTGGGGTCCATTTGATCCCTTCCTGCACATACTCTTCCTAAGGCAAAGAGAACGAGCTGGAAATGCGAGGTTTTTTTATTTTCAAAGAAACCACAACATATCAAGAATTGAGGAGTTAACTCTTGATGTCACCCTGATTGATGTGTGGGGAGGCCATCTGTCAAGTGACTTAGATGGGCAACACTTGCTGACTTTGTTTTTAGAAAACCCCCTCTTTTCACCTTGAAAGGGGGTGGGGGAGGAAACCCTTTCCAAACTCCAGGTTTTTTTTCTTGCTATATAATACAGTTGTAAGGCTGTCATCACTCTGCAGTTGATGGCTGCTGTAGCTCCAGCATTACAGCAGAATATTGGGCAGGCAAGCCAGCAGGATATGTTTGTTCATTTCATTTAGACTCTGCATTTCTATATTAAAATACATTCAAGGTGGCATGCATAGATATCAGCAACAAACCGGTTAAAGGCGTTTAAATGTTTAATGACTTGCCTACTGCAGGTGGGAAGAGCCAGAAGAAAATGCAAGGAAAGAGTATTGGGGGCCATTCGCCCTCCTGAGCCCTGTCCTCACCTGCTCAGCTTTCAGGGTCAGCTCGATGAAGATCTGCTGCAGCTTTTCATTCACAAAGTTGATGCAGAATTGCTCAAAGCCATTTCTCTGATGGGAGGAGAAAGATTAAAAGGCATTACCTCTCTCGCCATGACCTGTGATCCACACGATGGTCACCTACAGACTTGATTATTGTAACTCGCTCTACGTGGGGCTGCCCTTGAGACTGATCCAGAAACTCCAGCGGGTGCAGAATGTCGCGGTGAGACTCCTTACGGGGTCCTCGCCGTGGGATCACATTCACCCGGTGCTGTACCAGCCGCACTGGCTCCCGGTGGAGTACAGGATCAGGTTTAAGGTGCTGGTTTTAACCTTTAAAGCCCTATACGGCCTAGGACCCTCGGACCTACGGGACTGCCTCTCCTGGTATGTCCCACGGAGGTCCTTACAGTCTTCAAACAAAAACATCTTGGAGGTCCCGGGCCACAGGGAGGTTAGGCTGGCCTCAACCAGAGCCAGGGCTTTTTCGGCTGTGGCCCCGATCTGTTGGAACGCTCTGTCCCAAGAGACCAGGGCCCTGCGGGACTTCACATCTTTCCGCAGGGCCTGCAAGACAGAGCTGTTCCACCAGGCCTTTGGCCAGGGCACAGCCTGACTCCCTCCTTTGGCAATCCTCCCAGAACTTTAGCCCAATGGTTGCCATTAATTTAATTTGAATTGATTTTAGAATGAATTGAATTTAGAATGCTGTGTTACTTTTATTGTTGTTAGCCGCTCTGAGCCCTGCTTCGCCTGGGGAGGGCGGGATATAAATAAATATTATTATTAATAATAATAATCATATCACAGGGAACAGAGACATGCCCAGTTCAGGTCACAAACTGTGGCGATCAGTGTATTGTGGTTTCTGGAGACGGCGAGAGAATTAAAGCCCCGCACCTATCTTCTAAATCTGGGGTGGTTTTTCAAAGTGAGATCCATGTTCCCCTTGGGTGAAGCTTCTGGGGGCCATATGGCAGTGGTGGGCGGAGCCAGAGGTCAAAGTGGGCGGGGCAGTGCATGCAAATGTCTCTCCTGCACCCTCTCACAGAGACACCCCTCTTGACCCTTCATCCCAGCAAGCGAGAGGCATTATCAGAGTTCAAGGACCCATTTTCAGCCAGGTGAAAAGGCTCAAGGAGGTGTGAAGCAGGGCCTTGAGAGGGGCTGCTCTGAAAAAAGACGCCTACCTGGAATATTTCAAACCCATAAATGTCCAGAACGCCAACGCTGTATTCCTCGTGCGGCTTCTGAATGGCTCTGTTGATGGACTTGAGGCAAAGGAGAGAGGATTGGTTACCATCCAAACATGGCGGAAGGATGACAAGAAGGTTGCACAAATGCAGAGCGGACAACCGAGGAACCGGCAGCAAAGCAGGCTGCCATCTTGCCCAAACCACTAACCACTAAGCAAAGGGTTGCTTCCAGCTAAGTTCCACTCAGAGTAAGCCCATTGGACTTAATGTGCCCAAGTAAACCCTTTCCATGGTTTTCAAGGGATCTCATGTAGGACCAATGGTGGATCCTGCCGAATAGTCCCCCCACTCCTCTATTTCAAAGACCCATAGAACTGGAAGCGACGAACAGGCGGCTCTCGTCTTTCTATGTTCGGTTTTTAAAGGATCATACATCTGGAAGGAAGAAATGGGCCACCATCTTGTTCCAACACTCTCAGGCTATTCCTCCCATCCATATTTGGTGTTCAAAGAATGACAGAGTTGGAAGCAAGAAACAGGCTGCTCTCCAAACAAGTCTCATCCTTCCATTAATGGTTTTGAAGGAACCATAGAACTGGAAGTGATGAATGGCCCACTCTCACACTTCCATATTTGCTTTCCAAGGTACCATAGAGTCGGAAGAGAGAAGAAGACTAGTCTCACCCTTCCATATTTGATTATGGC
The DNA here is from genome assembly GCF_964234715.1 of Podarcis melisellensis. NCBI lineage: Eukaryota > Metazoa > Chordata > Lepidosauria > Squamata > Lacertidae > Podarcis > Podarcis melisellensis. The sequence goes on from NC_138536.1 coordinate 10,893,545, forward strand.
GGCTAATGGATTGAGGTTGAATCCTGACAAGGCAGAAGTGCTGTTCTTGGGGGACAGGGGGGTGGGCAGGTGTGGGGGACTCCCTGGTTCTGAATGGGGTCACTGTGCCCCTGAAGGACCAGGTGTGCAGCCTGGGAGTCATTTTGGACTCACAGCTGTCCATGGAGGCACAGGTCAATTCTGTGTCCAGGGCAGCTGTTTACCAGCTCCATCTGGTGCGCAGGCTGAGACCCTCCCTGCCCGCAGACTGTCTCGCCAGAGTGGTGCATGCTCTGGTTATCTCCTGCTTGGACTACTACAATGTGCTCTATGTGGGGCTACCTTGGAAGGTGACCCGGAAACTACAACTAATCCAGAATGCAGCAGCCAGACTGGGGACTGGGAGTGGCCGCCAAGACCATATAACACCGGTCCTGAAAGACCTACATTGGCTCCCAGTACGTTTCCAAGCACAATTCAAAGTGTTGGCGTTGACCCTGAAAACCCTAAATGGCCTCAGTCCAGTATACCTGAAGGAGCGTCTCTACCCCCATCGTTCTGCCCAGACACTGAGGTCCAGCACCAAGGGCCTTCTGGCCGTTCCCTCACTACGAGAAGCCAAGTTACAGGGAACCAGGCAGGGGGCCTTCTTGGTGGTGGCGCCCGCCCTGTGGAACACCCTCCCATCAGATGTCAAAGAGAAGAACAACTACCTGACATTTAGAAGACATCTGAAGGCAGCCCTGTTCGGGGAAGTTTTAATGTATTTTTTATCTTTGTTGGAAGCTGCCCAGAGTGGCTGGGGAAACTCAGCCAGATGGGCGGGGTGCAAATAATAAATTATTATTATTATTGAAAGAACCATCGAGTTGGAAGCTATGAAGGGGCTGCCATCTTGTCCCAATGCTTTTGGGATCCAAAGAACCACAGAGTTGGAAGCGATAGACAAGACTCCCTGTTGCCCCAGTGGCCCCAGCCTCCCCTAACACCCTGGACCAGGATGAGGCCCGTCCTCACCTCCACAAGGAAGTCAAAGACTCGGGAGTACAGCCCCTTGGCCAGGGCGTCGCGGGTGTAGGAAGCTTGCTCGACATTGAGGGTCACGTTGATCGACTCCTTCCGGTTCCCCCATTTGCTGTCCATTTTCCGGCTGGTCAGCTTGTCATTGAGTCGGTTCTTGTCGATCCCCAGGAGGTAGGCAGGAAAGGCCAGCACTGGGGTTGGGAGGGAGAGGCAGCTGAGCATCTCTAGAGGGGCCTGTGGAACTCACGGCCACTGCATAACCCTGGATTTCAGGGCTAGGGAATGGTCTTCACAACAACCTTGTAGGGTAGTTCGGTTCGCACTCCCTTGCTTGGGCCACAAAGATTGCCTGACGAACTTGCGGTAGGTTGCCTCAAGCCTAACCCATGGGTAGGCAAACTAAGGTCTGCGGGCCAGATCAGGCCCAATTGCCTTCTGGATCCGGCCCACAGATGGTCCGGGAATCGCCGCATGGATCGCCAGTGCGCACGCTCCTTCCCTCTCCCTCTCTCTCCCTCCCATGGCGGTGCTGGTTGCGCCTCCTCTCTCCCTCCCACCTCCTGGCTTCTCCCTGCCCTGCCTAGAGGAGGAAAGGAGGGGCTGGGCTTTGATGGTGCCAGCAGCAGCAGCAGCAGCGCTTGAACGCCTGCCATTTTAAGCAGCCCCTGCCGTTCGCAAGACACAGGTAAGCAGCCACCAGGGCTTGTGGGACACTCCCAGATTTACAGAAGGCGTCCCGGTTCCTGATTTGAACTGTAATTAAAATTCCAGTTATGTCTTAAGGATGCCTCATATCTATGATTAAAGGGGGGAGGGAATGAAGGTTTTATGGTCTTTTTTGGGGGGTCATACTGATGTATATTTTACTCTATATTTTACTCTAGGACATGGGTAGGCAAACTAAGGCCCAAGGGCCGGATCCGGCCCACTCACCTTCTACATCCGGTCCGCAGATGGTCCGGGAATCAGTGTGTTTTTACACGAGTAGAATGTGTTATTTAAAATGCATCTCTGGGTTATTGGTGGGGCATAGGAATTCGTTCATTATTTTTTTCCAAACTGTAGTCCTGCCCACCACATGGTCTGAGGGACAGTGGACCGGCCCCCTGCTGAAAAAGTTTGCTGATCCCTGCTATCCTAATCTTCTATCTATGGTAATCATTAATCAATTTTAAAACATTTATCTCCGATGCCTCTTGAAGGACACTTTGCATGAGAAAAGCACATCCTACTCCCTCTCTCTCAGGCTAGGGCAAGTTTCTTACACACACACACGCACACACTGTCCCTACTCTCCAGCTGTGAATCGGGGCAGGTGAGGGGCGTGGCTTAGATAAAAGGGGCGTGGCCATGGGGTCCCGAAAGACCGTGTTTTCTCCCCCTCTGGGCTTGAGGTTCCCCAGGCCTTTTGCACCGCTTCATTTGGAGCAATATTTCATAGGGTCGTAGAACTGTAGCATTGGAGGGGACCCCAAGGGCCATCTAGTCCAGCCCCGCTGCAATGCAGGTTGGCAAGCAACTCACAATCTGGGCTCTCCACCTGGGCGTAGTTGCCCTGCTCCTGGAATCCGATGTTGCCGAGGTGAAGGATGCCGGCTGTGATCTGTAGGATGAGCTGTTTGTCTTGGCCAGAGATCCCGATGACGTCCATGGCGTTCTTGGGTGGTGTGGGGGGAAGCCCAGGGAAGAGAGAGAGAGAGGAAGTCCATCTTATAGCTGACTGCGAATAACAGCCAGTGGTTAAAAAGGTAAAGGGACCGCTGACCATTCGGTCCAGTCGTGACCGACTCTGGGGTTGCAGCACTCATCTTGCTTTACTGGCCAAGGGAGCCGGCATACAGCTTCCAGGTCATGTAGCCAGCATGACTAAGCCGCTTCTGGCGAACCAGAGCAGCGCACGGAAACGCCGTTTACCTTCCCGCCGGAGTGGTACTTATTTATCTACTTGCACTTTGACGTGCTTTCGAACTGCTAGGTTGGCAGGAGCAGGGACCAAGCAATGGGAGCTCACCCTGTTGCGGGGATTCGAACCGCCAACCTTCTGATCGGCAAGTCCTAGGATCTGTGGTTTAACCCACAACGCCACCTGCATCCCCAACAGCCAGTGGTTGCAGGTGCCCATTGGAGCTGATAGAGAGGCAGGGAGAGCATATAAGGGTGTTACAGATTTGGGAACGGGGGGACCCCTAAATAAATGGCAGGGTTTTGATGATTCGGGATGCGAAGGGGAAAATATGACCACACCATTGTCTCGTGGAATTCGCTCCGGTCGTCTGTTCCGTCCACTTTGTACGTTTCTGACTGGGACAGGTAGTAGTAGTAATCTGGGCTCATGATCCCCAAATTGTGCTTCTGGTCTTGGGAGGCCCCCTCAATGAGCTGAAAAACGAGAAAAAAAATATGCAACACAAACACAGATGGCAGGACTACCTAGATTTCTGCGTTGAGAGAATGTATGGAAGAGGCAATATTCTTTGTGCTCAAGGTTTGGAAGTTGCACTTTTAACAGATCTTGGGCATGGAAAAGTGCTTGACCATGCCTACTTCTGGCCGGGCAGTCGGTGCATAGTGGTGCATGTTGTGAGCTCATCCCTGTGCCTCCTTGCACAAGCACTTTTCTTTAATTTCTCAGTAGTTACAGGTAGGTAGCCGTGTTGATCTGCCATAGTCAAAACAAAATATAAAAATTCCTTCCAGTAGCACCTTAGAGACCAACTAAGTTTGTTATTGGTATGAGCTTTCGTGTGGTATCTGAAGAAGTGTGCATGCACACGAAAGCTCATACCAATAACAAACTTAGTTGGTCTCTGGAAGGAATTTTTTAAATCTAATTTCTTACCTTACAATAAAATTGCAAGGCTGTCACCACGCTGTACTTCACCTAAGCACCAGTAGGTGGCCACAGCCACTCCAGCATGGTTGCAGAACAGCAGGCAGGCGAGCAAGCAAGCAACAATACATTAGATATGCTTCTTAGGCAGATGGACATATAGACACTTAACTGACCCAACCCTGCTTCGCCAGCTCCTACCTGGTAATAGATATGGAAGTTCCTCTCGCTTTCGTTCTGGCTCACCACACGGGATTTTTCCAGCAGGAAGTTGGAGATCTTCCCTCCATCGGGCTCCCCTCCACGACTGAACTGGATCTCAAAGTACTTCCCCTGGCAGGGCGAGACGGAGACCCAGGCTCGTACTGAATGTTTGCCCTACTCAGAGTAGCCCCACTGAAACCAATGGGCATGAGTCACCAAGGCCCATTTGTTTCAAGTGCTCTCTGAGTAGAACTTAGCAGGAGACAACCCACAGCAGGTCATTTTGCAATTCCAGTTTTTCAGTGTAGGAATCTCAACTAAAAAACCCCCCCAGCATGTATTTTGGCTGCGTTTGGTCTCCTGCCTTGAGGTCCCCCATCCTGCCCTATTGTCAGCAGCAGCAACAACCAAAATTGGAGGCTCCAAGTCTTCGCTCCCCAAACAACGACCCTGCAGAGACTTACGAATCGACTGGAGTTGTTGTTCCGGACAGTCTTGGCATTGCCAAACGCTTCCAGCAGCGGGTTGGACTGGAGAATGATATCTTTAATGTGCTGTTAGGAAGAGAAACCAACATCAGTGGAACTGAGCAAGAGAGAGCAAGGCAAAATGGAACTGAGATGCCCTAAACCCTCACAGCATTTCTGAATCTAGTTTCCCCTCCTTTTGCAGAGTAAATAACTGAATTCAACCCAGGATCCTGACCTGGGGAACCCTCAACCTGACCTGTACCAATTCAGGGGCAAGGTGAATGTTCAGTTCAGGTTTTGTCATTTATTTGTGTTTTGTTAGCCTTGCTGGCTGGTGAGCAGAGGGCTCGATCCTGCAGGGCACTGCATCCCCAGCAGCTTCCCTGCAGGGAGCTGGCCAGTGAAGGAAGACCTGGCAGCCCCTCTGACCCATCTAACAGCCCCAGATTGCTCCGGAGACGGCCTGACTTGAGCAGGGGCGATCTAAGGCTGCTTTGAACTTGACTCAACCCACAGCCGGAGCCTAAATCTGCCCAAATCAGTTTGTCATCCAGCCAGATGTGGAGCCCAGATCTAGCCCATGGGACAGGAAGCAAGACTTCAGAACTGACTTGGGATAGGGTCAAAGGGCGAAATGACCTACCTGCACCTTTTCGCCACCTCCGGAAACTTTGGAAATGTACCCCATGATGTATTTGGCAGCCACCGTCTTCCCTGCACCACTCTCGCCGCTGAAACACACACATCAAAATGTCAGAAGCTGCTTTGTATACAGAGTCAGACCAACATGGTCTACCGGCATTGTTGACAGCCATCTGTCTCGAGAGACAGTGTGCTTTGGGGGGTGAAGTCAAACCGCTGCGTGAGCAGCACAGAAATGACCTCCCCAAACCAGGTCAGTGCGTCTGGAGGTCCTGGGATGCCTAGCCCTAGATGACAAGACCTGCCTTTCAGCCTTGCTGGCGTCCAAAGGAAATCAGAACAAGACCTTTGGCACCATCTTGGCTGCAGGAGTTGCCGGAAGGAGGCATGCAAAGCACCCTCCAACCACCAGGGCTGAATGAATAAATTTATTACGGTCATAGACCAGAAAAAACATAAAAAGCAACAATAGTTTACAAAGGGAATAATGGTGTCAATTAAAAATTGTAAAATTATACATAAATGCAATACACATATGCACACACACCCACCCACACACACATATATACACATATATGCACTACAGTATATGTATAGACTTAAAAAATGGGGGGGCTTGTCCAGGGGTCAAGTCTTTTACTTTTTTACAGCTAATGCCCTCCGCTTGATCGCAGCCGCAGAAAATTTGGCCACTTTCAGTGTTACTTCTGGGTTTTTATCTCCTAGTAGGCTGTCTTACCCATAGAGGCTAGTGGCACGGGGCGCCAGGGCACCAAGTTCTGGAGGGCGCCAGGGGAGAGGCGGAGGCTGGACGTGGCACCTCCTGGCATCGACTCGCCGCCCTCGCCCACCTCTGCCGTGCTGCACCGAAGCAGCACTGCGCCCGGAGCCTCCGTCTGCCGTGGCGACCGCGGCACAAAGCGGTCAGCTGAGCTGGGAGGTGCCGTGTCCAGCCTCTGCCTCTTCCCTCCGGAGGAGCTGCCCTCCAGCCACTGCCCACATCCTCCAGCCCCACTGGCAGCCCCGTCCTCCCTAAAAAATTCTGGGAAACGTAGGGAGCTTTGCACCATGGCGCCGGATATGCTTAAGACAGCCCTGCCCGCCTTAGGGACTTCACTCTGGATTTGTGTAGTGTTTACTCCTGAGCCCTTTCATCTCCCAAATATAACCCATAAGGCAGCAAAGATTTGAGATCCCCATTTTCCTTCTCCTAGATAGGAGACAAGCCCCACCAGTCCCTCACTTCTGAAATAAAAAAATTAAGGTCTTTTATATATAATAAATGTTCATAAATGTACTAAGCAAACATGTACATAAATATATACACCACATGTCTGAAGCAGCACAGGAAAACAGCCCTGGAACCAATATTGACTCCCAAACTGACCAAATGTTTTCTCTGCAACGTCAAATGGAAAAGCCTCCCCATTGTCTTTTCCTTCACAAATCCTGTCTTAAGGGTATGTTTGTGTGTGAATAGGGTGAGCTGTGACCTGGCTCAGAAACTAAGTATTTATCATTGCAAAAGACTGGCCAGGCTCCCCAGTGTATCCAATCAAGTGACCATTAACAGATAACCTGCCAGACAGGAGGTAAACAACGCACTCAGATTTCTGTTGTAGACCGCCCTTTCTGTGATGTAGGTATGATGTATATGGGGGGTGGTCTTGGACTCCAGGGCGGGCAATTTAAAATGTCTATATAAGGGCGGACACACCTTGGTTCTGGGTCCTCCTCTTTCTCCTGCGTGTGAGGGGAGCACCCTCTTGCAACAGTTCAATAAAGATCAGGCTTCCTAGCTGCTTTGCTTCTCAATATTCTCTGGCTGGCCTCTGTTATTTTCTCTGACCGATGGAGAACCTGCAAAGGACTCTATAAGGGCTCTTGTGTCCCCCATAAGGGAATAAGGGCAGATTTTCGTTTATTACACTTCCCTCTACAGCACGGGCAGAAACCGCCTTCTTGACCATGGGGCCCAGTCTTGGTCCCGTCCATTTTGTCCGCCAGAGTCTGTCTTTACCTGGAGGGGAAGCCCCTAACTTGCTGAGGGTTTGAGACCCACTGGCTCCCCTCAAAGCCCAAGGTTTGGGAAATCACCAAAGTTAAGGGGACCCCAGGATGCCCTTTTTGGTTATTATGGGAAGCACCCCTTTGCCCCATGAAACTTGGCTTGCAATGCAAACCTTCTGCTAGAACGCTGCAGACTTCAATGGGGAAGTTGCTCAACATTTTGCAACAAATCTGTTGCAATGATCTCATCAGGGGAAAAACAAACAAAACCCCCAAGCCCTAAATTTATACAGTATATATATATTCCTTTTCCTTTTCCTTTAACAACAGGCCTCTTCCTAAGTCACTGCAGCCGTGGTAAAAAAACAAAACCCCATGCCTGCCCCAGGAGTTCTGCTTGAAGGGCAAGAGCAGAACTTCTGCTAGAGGAAGAAGTCTGTATGTTTGTGTCAGGGAACTGCCATCTAAAGCGCCGGGGGCGCAAAGGCTCACTGAGGTTGAGAGAGGAGTAGCAGCGGAAGAGGGAACCAGTAGAGGGCGAGCAAGAACTCCAAGGGAAAGTGAGTCGGAGGGATGGCTCAGAGACGCTTCCAGCGAAAACAGTGGGGAGGTCTCAGGACCTCCTATAGGGACACCCACACCTCGCCGGAAACTGTTACGCCGAGAGGCCAGACGACGTGTTTCCGTTAAAGAGCTTTTATGTTGGAAACGATTCCGAAAGCAGCCACTTTCGGATTCTACTAGTGATTGACGCAGCCATGCTGGAGGGGCTCCGTCACAGGCAGAGGTTTGAAAACCTGATCAAACTCTGAGGGACTTGCATTTTACGCACAAGCAGCTCATCGTCCCATCACAGCAATCCGAAAGTCACCGAAAGCCAGCTTGTGCAGGGAGAAGCATCATGAGCAACCCAGCCGGAACCGGAGGAGCAGGAGCAGCTGGAGGGGGTCCAAGCCTGGAAGAAAGGTACAGGGCGTTGGAGATCCAGTTGGCGCTGCAAACGGCGAGGCTTGAGGAGAGGAGGGCTCAGGATGCAGAAAAGGGAAAGGAGAAAACCACCCCGCTCGCCAGAAAGGTGCCAGGATTGGTGCAGAAATTCGGGGGGGATCCCAGGAACTATCATGCCTTTAGAACAGAGATGCAATACGCTCTAAACTTGCAGTTTGATGACTTCCCCGACGAGGAATCGCGAGTGGCTTTTGTGATTGGCCATCTCGAATCCGGGGCGAAGGATTGGGTTAGACCCCTGATGGCAGCGAATAATGAGATCCTAAAGGACACGAGGAAGTTTTTTCGTGCCATGGACCTGATGTTTTCCAGCGATATTGAGCAGGGGGTGGTGCGAAGGCAGTTAATGGCTTGCCAGCAAGGAAGCAGATCTGTCCGTGAGTACTGGACTGAGTTTACTATGCTGATTCATAAATTGGGGTGGGACCTATCGGCGGAGCCCATCCAAATGCTTTTCGAAGAGGGGCTTTCTTCAACCGTCAAAGATGAGCTTTCCCGGGGGCCCAGGGCGGAGTCTATGGATCAGTTAACCAAATCTGCGCTGTGCATAGGAGCGCGCCAGGAGGCGAGGGCTTTGGAAAAGCGGGAAGGGAAAGGAGACCGTTGGAGGGAGTTCCGCATTCCAGACATTCCAGAGCCACCTTTCCCGCCGGCAGAGCCGATGGAAGTTGGAACAGCGCGGGCGCGCGCAGTTTCAAATCCCAGTGAAGGGCGGAAGAAGGAGGGAAGGAGCGCCAAGAGATGTTATCTCTGCCAACAGCCAGGGCACTTTGCCAGAGTCTGCCCACAAAGAAAGGAATGGCAAGGGATGGCAGGAGCTGTTGGGGGAAAGGAAGAGGAAGGCAAGGAGCAAGTAAAAGCCAACGCCTGGCTGCCACCGTCGGGGCACAGCAGCCAGGCCAAAGAGCAGTGAAAGTGCCCATGCCGGAACCTCCCAGACCCGCTTTAGTGATAGAGGTGTTACTAGAACTGCCAAACGGACACCCACTAAAGATCAAGGCGCTTTTGGATTCAGGCAGCTCCTGTAATTTCATGAGTAAGGAGTTTGCAGCTGAGCACCAGATACAGACCATCCCTTTAAGTAACCCCTTGCAGGTGACTACGATTGACGGCAGAGAGCTGTTGGGGGGAGAAGTTAGCCAACAGACTGTCCCGATGATAATGAGGGTGGCAAGGCACACCGAACAGATAGCGTTTAATGTGGCCATCCTGGGAGGAGCGCCCATCATTTTGGGGATGAGCTGGCTGGCGCTACACGATCCGCTAGTGGGCTGGCATCAGAGGGTGGTCTCCTTTGGGTCAGCGCATTGCCTAGAACACTGCAAGGAGGGGAAGGTTTCGGGAGGAGACAGAGTCACCCTAGCCGGGATGGAAGTAATGGACAAAGGGAAGGTGCCCCCGCAATACGCAGATCTGAGCAACGTATTCAGCGAAAGGGAAGCAGACAAACTGCCACCGCATAGACCCTTTGACTGTCAAATCAACCTACTCCCTGGGGCCCAACTCCCAGTAGGCAAGCTGTACGCCATGTCAGACAGGGAGATGCAGGAGCTGAGGGAGTTCATTGACAAAAACCTGAAGCGAGGTTTCATCAGAGAGTCCCGAGCGGTGGGGGGCAGCCCAGTGTTTTTTGTGGACAAAAAGAACACAGACAAACCGAGACTGGTGTGTGACTTTAGGGCCCTCAATGCAGTGTCGGAGCCCCTGGCTTTCCCTATGCCCCGAATTGATGACATTTTGACCAGAGTAAGGAAGGGAAAGATTTTTACAAAGCTGGACCTGCGGGGGGCGTACAATCTGATACGCATAAGGAAGGGAGATGAATGGAAGACCACCATGTTTACCCCTTTGGGAGCCTTTGAATACCTCGTTATGCCCTTCGGTCTACAAGGGGGCTCCGCGTGTTTTCAAGCTTTTATAAACCACGTTCTGGGACCTTTGCTTTACAAGAATTGTGTGGCCTTTTTAGACGACGTGTTGGTGTATTCGGAAGATGAGGAACAGCATGTGAGGGACGTTCGAGAAGTGTTGGGCAGGCTGCAAGCCAACCAGCTGTGGGTGAAACTGGAGAAGTGCCAGTTTCATACCAAGGAGGTGGAATTCCTGGGGTACCGCTTGTCAGACAAGGGATTGGCCATGGATCCAGGCAAGGTCCAAGCGGTACTGGAATGGAAGACACCGAAGACCAAGAAGGACGTGCAAAGATTCTTGGGGTTTGGGAACTTTTATCGGAAGTTCATCAAGAACTTTGCCCACTTGACGGCGCCCATCACCGACTGCCTCAGCAGCAAGAAGAAATTTGTTTGGACGGTAGAGGCGGATCGAGCCTTTGAAGAACTGAAAAGGGCTTTCGCCTCGGAAGAACAACTTCTGCATGTGGATTTACGAAAACCCATGAGAGTGGAAACCGATGCATCCGACCGGGCGGTAGGGGCGGTCCTTCTTCAACCGGGGAGGAGTGCGTCGGAGTGGAGACCGTGTGCCTTCTTCTCGCGGAAGCTGAATAAATCCGAGAGGAATTACACGGTGTATGACAGGGAACTACTTGCCATTCACGAAGCATTCCGGAGGTGGAGACATTTATTAATTGGGGCACAACACAAGGTGCAAGTGTGCACCGACCACAAGAATTTAGAGTATTGGAGAACAGCTCGAGTGCTCAACCAACGACAAGTGAGATGGGCACAGGAATTCTCCAAATTCAACTTTGAAATTTGTTATGTGCCAGGCCCAGAAAACGTCAGGGCGGACGCGCTCTCACGCAAACCAGAGTATTGGGAAGGGGAGGGGGTGATCGAAGAGAGACATGTCATCCCTGAGGACCGCTGGGTGTGTGGGGCGGCGCTGGTGGGGCAACGAGAACTGGTAGAGGAAACGGAAAATGATGAATATGCCCAGGATAAGCTCAGAGGTCTCAGGGGGGAGGGCGAGAGCCCCGGAGGTTTTGAGGAAAGAAATGGGGCATTGTATTACAAAGGGGCACTGTATATACCCGAAGGTGAATTGAGGGGGAGAGTACTCAAGCAGTTGCATGATAGCCCCACGGCGGGACATTTTGGACAACACAAGACCATGTGGTTGGTTACCAGGGAATTTTGGTGGCCTAAGGTGAGGGAAGATGTAAGGGAGTATGTAAGAGGGTGTGACCAATGTCAGCGAGCCAAAGGGGAAAGAAGGGCGCCGGCAGGGTTATTAGAACCATTACCCACACCAGAACGGCCTTGGGAAGCGATATCAATAGATTTTATGACGGATCTGCCAAAGTCCAAGGGGAAAACAGCCATCATGGTAGTAGTAGACCTGTTAACTAAGATGTGCCACTTTGTAGCATGCTCACATGCAGTCACAGCGGAAGAAACAGCGAAGTTGTTTGTAGAACACATCTTTAGGTTGCACGGGGCTCCCTTGAGGGTGATCTCAGATCGCGGCAAACAATTTACTTCCAGGTTCTGGAGGAAGCTCATGAGCTTGCTGCACGTGGAAGTCAATTTTTCAACTGCCCGGCACCCTGAAACCAACGGGCAGGCGGAAAGAGCAAATGGCATTCTTCAACAATATCTGAGGTGTTATGTCAATGACAGAGAGAACGATTGGGTCGAAAAGTTGGCGTTGGCAGAATTTGCCTACAATAATGCGGAGAATGTGTCCACAGGGATGAGTCCCTTTTTGGCTAATTACGGGTGTCACCCCAGGGCATTTCCAGGGGAAGGAGGGGAGAGATGGAGCGTCCCAGCGGCTGAACATTTTGTAGAAGAGATGGAAGCGATCCATCATCAGCTCCAGCTCAACTTAGAAAGGGCTAAGGCACAATATAAGAAGCAGGCAGACAAGAACAGAAGGGAAGGTGAAACCATAAGGGTGGGGGATCAAGTGTGGTTGTCAACCCAAGGGTTGCCGTTCAAAGGGGGTTGTAAGAAATTGAGGCCCAGAAGATTGGGACCCTTTGAGGTCATTCAGCAGGTCAACCCGGTAGCTTTCAAACTCCGATTACCCAACCACATGAAATTGCACCCAGTGTTCCACAGGTCGTTACTGTCACCATACAGGGGGGGACGTGAAGGGGAGTACGTCAGGGGACCAGCCTTGGAAGAGAGGGAACGCCGCAACCATGTAGCGGAAATCCTCGATTCCAGGTGGAAGGGAAATCAGGTGGAGTATTTGGTGGCGTGGGAAGGGGAACCGGAGTCAGAAAACACCTGGGTGAATGCAGAGGAAGTCAATGACGAGGTTTTAACAGAAACGTTCCACCAAAGGTTCCCGAGGAAACCTCAGCCGATAGCAAGGTTTAGGAGGGAGTATTTCGGCACCACCGATGAGGAAGAGGAAATGGAAGGGTTCGCGGAGTCGGAGTTGGAAGAGGGAGTGGACTCCGATGACGAAGATTACCGAGAGAGTAGGAACAGCAACAAGTGGAGGGAAGTGTTCGCGACGTCGGAAGACGAAGGAGGTTCTTTCAGGGGTTTTACCTCCTCACCGCCAGTAGGGGAGGAGACGGGAGGGGGTGAAGGGGGCCCTGGAGGGGAGGTGGATGTCAGGGAACTGCCATCTAAAGCGCCGGGGGCGCAAAGGCTCACTGAGGTTGAGAGAGGAGTAGCAGCGGAAGAGGGAACCAGTAGAGGGCGAGCAAGAACTCCAAGGGAAAGTGAGTCGGAGGGATGGCTCAGAGACGCTTCCAGCGAAAACAGTGGGGAGGTCTCAGGACCTCCTATAGGGACACCCACACCTCGCCGGAAACTGTCACGCCGAGAGGCCAGACGACGTGTTTCCGTTAAAGAGCTTTTATGTTGGAAACGATTCCGAAAGCAGCCACTTTCGGATTCTACTAGTGATTGACGCAGCCATGCTGGAGGGGCTCCGTCACAGGCAGAGGTTTGAAAACCTGATCAAACTCTGAGGGACTTGCATTTTACGCACAAGCAGCTCATCGTCCCATCACAGTTTGTATGTTAGTGTCTGCGTAACCTTCATGCTGAGTTTTGAGTTGCTCAATCATCCCAGATGGCCCACAGATGTTTCATCAGGGGGGAGCTGAAGTGGTCTCCTGAATTCTGGGTTTCTCTTTCTTGCCATTGGAATGAGACACCCATTTGAATTCAGAGAAGGTTGATAGACTGGGCAGAACTATACCACTGAGATGACCATTTTTTATATTTATCAAAAAGAGGCTCAGGCAAGTCAGGAGTCCTCCTTCTATCTGCCAGAGCCGGGATGAGGAAACTGTGGTCCTCCAGATATCACACCCAGGTGGCTCATAATCAAAGACGTTGGGTGTTCCGACCTATAAAGCCTTAAACGGCTCAGGGCTGCAATATCTCCAGGACTGCCTCTGTCCTGTCATGGGTGACACCTGGCTTGAGAGCAGTACATGTGAAAAGGATCTAGGAGTCTTGGTTGACCACAAACTTGACATGAGCCAACAGTGTGACGCGGCAGCTAAAAAAGCCAATGCAATTCTGGGCTGCATCAATAGGAGTATAGCATCTAGATCAAGGGAAGTAATAGTGCCACTGTATTCTGCTCTGGTCAGACCTCACCTGGAGTACTGTGTCCAGTTCTGGGCACCACAGTTCAAGAAGGACACTGACAAACTGGAACGTGTCCAGAGGAGGGCAACCAAAATGGTCAAAGGCCTGGAAACGATGCCTTATGAGGAACAGCTAAGGGAGCTGGGCATGTTTAGCCTGGAGAAGAGGAGGTTAAGGGGTGATATGATAGCCATGTTCCAATATATAAAAGGATGTCACATAAAGGAGGGAGAAAGGTTGTTTTCTGCTGCTCCAGAGAAGCGGACAGGGAGCAATGGATCCAAACTACAAGAAAGAAGATTCCACCTAAACATGAGGAAGAACTTCCTGACAGTAAGAGCTGTTGGACAGTGGAATTTGCTGCCAAGGAGTGTGGTGGAGTCTCCTTCTTTGGAGGTCTTGAAGCAGAGGCTTGAAAACCATATGTCAGGAGTGCTCTGATGGTGTTTCCTGCTTGGCAGGGGGTTGGACTCGATGGCCCTTGTGGTCTCTTCCAACTCTAGGATTCTATGATTCCATATGAACTGACTCAGACCCTGAGATCATCTTCTGAGGCCCTCCTTCATGTGCCTCCTCCTTGAGAGGTCTGGAGGGTGGCAACACGAGAACGGGACCTTTCCTGTGGTGGCACCTCAATTGTGGGAAGCTCTCCTCAGGAAGGTTCGCCTGACGCCTTCATTATACACAGATGTTCCCTGAGCTAAGAAGAAGCAAAATCTACGGCGTGCAGGAGACGGGAGAAGGCATCTATTCAAGAACAGGGAATGCCTCTTTTTAGAACAGCGATAGGGAAATCTGCCCCTTGTCTAGATATCACTGGAGGAATGGACTTATTCAGATGAGGTGCTCACTCCTGAGAGCAAGGAATGCCTATTATTATTATTATTATTATTATTATTATTATTATTATTATTATTATTATTATACCACCCTATACCTGCAGGTCTCAGGGCAGTTCATAAGATAAAAACACAAAATAAAAACACAAAGTACATAATGAAAATAAAAACACAGACAGCCCAATAACCTCCCTCTTCCCCAACACATTTTAAAAGGACATCAGATGTCAATCAGCCCATGGCCTGATCAAAGAGGAATAAATAATGAATGCGTCAGACAGGCCTCCCTTGGGAGAACATTCCACAAACGGGAAGCCACCACAGAAAAGGCGCTGTTCTTGTGTTGCCACCCTCCGGACCTCACATGGAGGAAGCACACGAAAAAGGGCCTCGGAGGGTGATCTCAGGGTCTGGGTCTATATATGGGGGTTTATATGGGTCTATATATGGTTTATATGGGGAGAGGCAGTCCTGGAGGGATTGCAATCCTGAGCTGTTGAAGGCTTTAGAGCAGAGGTCAGCAAACCTTTTCAGCCGTGGGCCGGTCCACTGTCCCTCAGACCTTGTGGTGGGCTGGACTATATATATATATTTTTTGGGGGGGGGGAATGAATGAATTCCTATGCCCCACAAATAACCCAGAGGTGCATTTTAAATAGCACATTCTACTCATGTAAAAACACGCTGATTCCTGGACCGTCCACGGGCTGGATTTAGAAGGCGATTGGGACGCATCTGGCCCCCGGGTCTTAGGTTGCCTACCCATGCTTTAGAGGTCAAAAACAGCACTTTGGGTTGGGCCCGGAAACTAATTGGCAGTCGGATCAGAATATGCTCAACCTGTTTTGCCCCCATAAGCAACCTGGACCCCGAATCCTGCGCCAGCTGGAGTTTCCTAACCGCCTTCAGTGGCACCCCAAGGTTAGATTAGATCGCGGATAAAAACATGCGGAGTTTTTTCTCCCACTACCACATCCCCTGAAGTAAACCAGGGAAGCCCTGATGCATTCAGGTTTCACCCTCGTGACAACCCCAAAGCTGGGAGAGGCCGTGACGCGGGGCAAGGGACCGAGTGGGGATTAAACCCCATGGTCTCTCTACCTTGCCAGGGCATCAGGCTTCCCAGTTGCCAAGCACCCGGATCATGATTCAATATATAATGATTTATATACAGTGGACGCTCGGGTTGCGAACGTGATCTATGTGGGAAGAACATTTGCAACCCGCAGCGCACATATGCACATGCGCGGGTCGCAATTCAGTGCTTCTGCGCATGCGCAAAGCGCGATTTAGCACTTCTGTGCATGCACAAGCGCCGAAACCTGGAAGTAACCCGTTCCGGTACAGTCATTCCTCATGTTACGTCCGCTTCATGTTATGTTCTTTCAGGTTACGTCCCGGGTTTTGCCGCTCGCGCATGCGCAGAAGTGCAAAATGACATGACGCGCATAAGCGGTGAATCACGTACGTGCGCAGATGCGCTGTTGCGGGTTGCATTCTTTTCATGTTGCAAACGGGCCTCCGGAACGGATCCAGTTCGCAACCAGAGATACTACTGTACTTCCGGGTTTGGTGCGATGTGCAACCCAAAATCGCGCAAACCGAAGTGTCTGTATCCTGAGGTATGACTGTATTTCAAAAGAGCTTAATGCAACTTTTTCCAATTAACAATCAATTCACTTCCCCTCTGCCCTCCTCCACGCTTTCCCTAATTTTCCAAATAACGATGCATGTTACATTCCTTCTGTGCCTTATCTTCTCCACAATATTTTCAAATATAGGTTTTACCACTGTTCTTACTCTAAGGCTACTTGCGTCTTAAGGTTTTATAGTATTTTTTAAAATGATGGAGTATGCTGAAATGGCAAAGCTAACTGGAAGACTTAGAGATAAGGACAACAGAGACTTTAAAAAAGACTGGGAACCACTTACGTTGTATTTACAGAAGCATTGTAAAGTGGACTCACTACCACAGTTTGAGCAGACACTTACAACTAACAAAACAAACATAGAGATCAAGATGTAATAACAGGGAAATAACAAAGAGTAAGAGGCAAATTGAAAACAATCATGGTGTAAAAATGATAAGAATATAACAATATTCAGCTTAAAGAATGCAATATTTAGGGCCTGCAAGACAGAGCTGTTCCTCCTGGCCTTTGGTTTGGACTCAGTCTGACCCTTACAATCTTGATCTATGGGCTACTTTTAAAATGAGACTGCATTGTAAACTGCATTTTAACCTGTATTTTAAATTGTTTCCCCCCCCCCCCTATTATGTTTTTACTGTAATTTTACTGGTGTTAGCCGCCCTGAGCCTGGCTCTGGCCGGAGAGGGTTGGATATAAATAAAATTATTATTATTATTATTATTATTATTATTATTATTATTATTATTATTATTATCAGGAGAAGTTAATGTGTAAAGAACCAGAAGAGGAAGTTGAGGGAAGTTTTTGGGGGTTGGGAATTGTATTTTTTCTTCTTGACATAATGTTATTGTGATGAACATAAAATTGTAAAACTTAATATATTTTTTTTAAAAAAGCATTTTTTTTTAAAAAAAAATAACCAACCAACCTTTTCCAATGCTCCTTCAATCCTACCTCCTAATTTCACTAGTTGGACTTGCCAATTTGGCACGTTCGGTCAATTTTAGCTGCAAATCCTCTTTAGCATGTGTCAGAGCTGCCTCCAGGTCCCAGCTCACAGAGGACCAACGCCAGCCGGTGGTAATGTACAAAAGTCTTTATTGAAGTTCAGTTTCCATTTACAAGTCGCAGCGTGCAGCTCTACGTCTTAGAACCTAGACCGGCGAAGCTCCGTCTGAGTCTCCGCCCCCTGTACACCAGTTTAAGACTCTAGCCTTACTCCACCTCTTCCGTCGCTCCTTTCTCCTCTGGGTCCGTCTGCCCCCCGGGGTCTCCTCCTTTCTGGACTCTTCTGACGCTGACCCCCCTGACTCTTGTCCCTCCTTCCGGCGGGCTTTAGGACCTGGTTCCCTATCCAGGCTACCTGCTGTGCCGCTCGCCTGTACATTTGAACTTGGCGCACGCGCCCAGCCGCCAACCTTCCTCTTGACCGTTTCCGCGCTCTCCGATGGAGGCGTGGTCCATCCTGACTCATCTCCTCTCGCTGGTGGTGAACACCCTGGTCCCGATACCTGGGACTCCTCCCCCCCACTGCGCTCTGGTGGGGAAGCTGGTCCTGATTTCCAACTGCTGCTCTCTGAGTCCCCGCTGGCCCCTTCCTTCTGGGGTGTCCCCCTTGGCACCCCCCTTGCCCTGGCCATAGGCGCCCCCTTCTGTGAATCTTCCGATTCGCTGGAGAGACTCAGGGAATCCCTCGGACCACTGTCATCGCCTACGCTCCCCTCGGATTCCTCCCCCTCGCTCTCCATTTCCTCCCTCTCCTGTGCCTCTGCTCCTGAGCCCCTGACAGCATGGATAGTGATTCCATTCTGTTTTATCCTCCGTTTCCTTACCTGATGATGACGCACTGGTTCTCCCCGTCGATGAGCATGTTTCGGTACATGTTGTCGGTCAAGGCGTAGATGTGGGGCGGGTTTTCGTACTGCGCCTAGGACAGAACACCAGAGAGGCGTGAATCCGGGGCTCCAACTGTTGCCAGACCAGGTGTCAGAGGGCAGGGAGGGGCTCGGCCACCTTAAGAAATTGGGGTGCCCACTGGCGGCCCCCCGACCCCTTCTCCCAGCCCCACAACTCCAGGGCCTTACTGCTCCTTGGTACAGTTCCACTTCCCGGTCCGTGAAATAGGGCATTTGCTTAAAGGGGTTGACAGAGATGAGGACAGGTCCAATATAGGTCTGAGAACCATCTGTTAAGGAATAATCTGCCTGTCTGTCTGTCTCAATATATTTTGTCTCTCTCTATAGGTAACCTATACAGAAATATCAACAACCTCAGATATGCAGATGACACAACCTTGATGGCAGAAAGTGAGGAGGAATTAAAGAACCTTTTAATGAGGGTGAAAGAGGAGAGCACAAAATATGGTCTGAAGCTCAAAAAAATGAAGATCCTGGCCACTGGTCCCACCACCTCCTGGCAAATAGAAGGGGAAGAAATGGAGGCAGTGAGAGATTTTACCTTCTTGGGCTCCATGATCACTGAAGATGGTGACAGCAGTCACGAAATTAAAAGACGCCTGCTTCTTGGGAGAAAAGCGACGACAAACCTAAACAGCATCTTAAAAAGCAGAGACATCACCTTGCCGACAAAGGTCTGTATAGTTCAAGCTATGGTTGTCCCAGTAGTGATGTATGGAAGTGAGAGCTGGACCATCAAGAAGGCTGAGCGCCGAAGAATTGATGCTTTTGAATTCTGGTGCTGGAGGAGACTCTGGAGAGTCCCATGGACTGCAAGAAGATCCAACCTCTCCATTCTGAAGGAAATCAGCCCTGAGTGCTCACTGGAAGGACAGATCCTGAAGGTGAGGCTCCAAGACTTTGGCCACCTCATGAGAAGAAAAGACTCCCTGGAAAAGACCCTGATGCTGGGAAAGATGGAGGGCACAAGGAGAAGGGGCGACAGAAGATGAGATGGTTGGATAGTGTTCTCGAAGCTACCAGCATGAGTTGGACCAAACTGTAGGAGGCAGTGGAAGACAGGAGTGCCTGGCGTGCTCTGGTCCAGGGGGTCATGAAGAGGCGGACACGACTAAGCGATTAAACAACAACAAAGGTAACCTTGGCTGAAACGCACCTCCTCACCCCAGCTTCAGAAACCAGCATTCAAGCATGGACCTAAAACCTGGGGAAGATGTGGCTTTCTTGTTTTCTCCAGCTAGGGAGGGTAGGACTCGAACCTGTGGCTTCGGTTACAAGTGTAATAAACAAAAATCTGCCCTTTTTCCCTTATGGGGTATCCAAGAGCCCATATAGAGTCCTTACATAGGTTCCCTATTGGTAGGAGAAAATAACAGAGGCCAATCAGAGAATATTGAGAAGCAAAGAAGATCTTTATTGAACTGTTGCAAGAGGGTGCTCCCCTCACATGCAGGAAAGGAGGAGGACCCCGAACAAAGGTATGCCCACCCTTATATAGACATTTATAATTGCCCACCCTGAAGTCCAAGACCACCCCCCAGAAACTTCATACCTACATCACAGAAAAGGCGGTCTACAGCAGAAATCTGAGTGCGTTGTTTACCTCCTGTCTGGCAGGTTACCTGTTAGTGCTCACTTGATTGGATACCCTGGGGAGCCTGGCCAGTCTTTTGTAATGACAAATACTTAGTTCCTGAGCCAGGTCACAGGCTCACCCTATTCACACACAGACAGGATTTGTGAAGGAAAAGACAATGGGGAGGCTTTTCCATTTTCCTTCAGCAGAGAAATAGTTGAGGCCAATTTGGGAGGGACAAAATGGTTTCAGGACTTTTTCTGTGGGGTTTCAGACATGTGGTTTATATATGCAGTTATGAACACACACACACACACACACACACACACACACACACACACACACACATATATCGTTAAATTTTTTATTTCATAAGAAAAGAGATTCCGACTCAAAATCAGGAAGAACATAAGAGCTGTTCGGCCATGAATGAATAAATTTATTACGGTCATAGACCAGAAAAAACATAAAAAACAACAATAGTTTACAAAGGGAATAATGGTGTCAATTAGAAATTGTAAAATTATACATAAAAGCAATACACATATGCACGCACACCCACACACACACACATATATACACATATATGCACTACAGTATATGTATAGACTTAAAAAATGGGGGGGCTTGTCCAGGGGTCAAGTCTTTTACTTTTTTACAGCTAATGCCCTCCGCTTGATCGCAGCCGCAGAAAATTTGGCCACTTTCAGTGTTACTTCTGGGTTTTTATCTCCTAGTAGGATTTTCAGCCGCTGAGATTCAGATCGACCTGGAAATTTCTGAACGATAGGGGAGATAAACAGTGACCTAATATCCCCGTAAAGGTCGCAGTGTAACAACACATGTGAAGCCGTTTCCACCTCTTTCAGACCACATGGGCAAACTCGTTCAGCATAGGGTGTGCCCTCGTATCTGCCCTTTAGTAAGGCAGATGGCAGTACATCAAATCTGGTAAGGGTAAACGCCCGCCTGTATTTTGCGATTTGTAGATCCAGCAAATATGGTGTTAGATTAAACCCTTTTCCATAATCTTGGATAGCTGGATATTTATCTATCTTGCTCATATGGTCCTGAAGCTCTACATCTCCTATTCGCTGGCTCACCATCCTTTTAGCCTTTTCAAAACCTGAGGCTATGAGTTCTTGTGGGGAAAGCCCCAGGCCCTTCAATTTTTCATAAAGCGACAATCTCCATTTAGACTGGAACGGGTCTAGTAGAGTCAATGGAGCCACTCCCACTGGGAAAAATATGAGTTTTAGCCAGAAGTGAATCTTCAGGATCCATATCCTGGCATTAATAGGGAGTTGACCTACCTCCAGCCTGATGGCTGTGTTGGAGACACAGGTAGGTAACCCTAGTAGGGAGCGGTAAAATTTAGTTTGTACAGATTCCAGGGACTTGAGTTTTTGACAATTAAATATCTGGGTGCCATACATCAATTGTGGAAGTATTTTTGCAACAAAGACCTGGGAGGCAGCAGGAACATATTGACCTCCTTTTCTGTAAAAGAATCTTATGATAGCTCTGGAAGATCTTTGCGCATTTACAATGGAATTCTTAATCTGATGGCACCAAGATCCCTTCTCATCAAAAATTATTCCAAGATATCTAAAAGATGTTACTTGCTCAATAGGTTGGTTATTAATTTTCCATTTATGTCGGAGTTTTCTCTTGGAGAACACCATAATTTTTGATTTAGTGTAATTTATTATTAGGTGTTCAGCTTCGCAATACTCTGTAAGAGCTCGTAAAAGTTTTCTTAGACCCACACAAGAGAAGGAAATAAGTGCCGCATCATCTGCGTACAAAAGGACTGGGATTGGTATATTATTTAGGTTTGGGGGATGAGTACTTGCTTCCTCCATCTTTCCGACTAAGGAGTTTATATAGAAGTTAAATAGAATAGGGGCAAGAACACAGCCTTGCTTGACACCATGGAAACTTTGGATTTCCTTTGATAGGTTCCCATAACGGTCGCATCTAACACGGATCCGAGTATTTTCATGTAGTCTACGGATAAGAAGCAAAAGACGTCTATCGATGTTTGTGGCATTTAATTTTTCCCAAAGTCTGTGCCGGGGTATCAAATCGAAAGCTGATTTGAAATCTATGAAGGCTACATAGAGGGAGCCTCCTTTCTTTGAGGTGTATTTCTCCACTAGATGTTGCAATACCAGTCCTTGGTCTAGAGTTGATCTATGTGCCCTGAAACCAGCCTGGGCTTCCTTTAGGATGTGCTCCTGTTCCAGCCAGTCCGCAAACTTTTCACGTAAGTGAGTTGCATAAAGTTTGCTAATGATGCTTAAGAGACTGATTGGTCTGTAATTGGCTGGATCAAGTTTACAGCCTTTCTTGAATATGGGAACGATGATTGCCAATCCCCAGTCCTCTGGTATTATTGCTGTTTGATCTATGCTGGTGAATAGGGTGGCAAGGACTGGGGCCCACCAGTCAATATTGGCTTTGAGAAGCTCAGGAGAGATATTATCTGCTCCCGGGGCTTTTCTGTGTTTGAGTGCCTGAATAAGCCTCCTGATCTCCGCAACCGACACCGGAGGCCACTCATCACCTGCCGCACACTGTATTAGTGGCTGTGTCAAAGGCAGAGCTGAATATGAAGATTGGAAAAATGCCTCCCAAGTCCCTGCAGGTATAGTATACTCCACTTCTGAGGAGGTAGATCGCACTCCATTTGCTACCAGTCTCCAGAAGGTGGCCGAGTCTCTCTCTCTGGATGCATCTATTAGGCATTTCCATTCTCTTTTCTGTGCCAGGAGTTTTTTGTTTTTGATCAAGATTTTATAATTTCGTTTATCTTCAAACCAGACCGTGGGGAGTTGGGGTAAATTGGCAGATCTATAATTCTTGTATTTTTTCAGTAAGTTTAGCTTCATGTCCTGACATTCTTGATCAAACCAAGGTTTGGAGTTTTTATATACTGAGGATTGCCTACTTGACCTGTTCCTTTTTTCCTTCAGGGAATCTTGAAGGAGTGAAATTAACTCCTGAAATAAATTTATCTTTAATTCATGGCTTGAGGAAGTTATAAGGTTTTCTCTCTTAGTGAGGAATTCCTTTGAGCATAGCCTACTTGAAATTTCCTTATGCAGTTCATCTGTCCATCTGATACGAGAATATCTGAGCTCCAAAGCTGTAGGGCTCGAGTGTTCGATTTTCTCAGCGCAGGATAAATCCTTTCCCGCAGCTACGAGTGCACTTAATGGCAGATGGTCACTGTCTAAGCGCTCCTCCACTTTGCATTCCAGAACTTTGTTTTGAAGATCATACGACACGATTATATAATCAATTGTGGAGGCGCCAGGCCATGGAATAGAAGGTGGCAGACTCTCCTTCTTGGGACGTTTATAAGCAGAGGTTGGGTGGCCCTCTGTCAGGGATGCTTTATCTGTGATTCACGCATTGCAGGGGGGTTGGACTAGATGACCATTGGGGTCCCTTCCAACTTTACGATTGTATGATTCTATGAAATCAGTAGCCGGGGTGGCTTCTGTAAATCCGGGACCATTCCTGGAAAATCAAGACACTTGGGTTGATCCTTGCTGAATTCTGCAAGAAGCTCAGCTCCCAGGTTAGTTGTAAGTAGTATAGCAAGCAGGTGAGGGCCGGGTGATGGCTGACCGAGGCGAGGGGGGCAGTGTCCCATGGACCCCAAGGCGCCATGGCATGTACAACTGGCCCAAGGTGCGGCTGCGCCTGCAAAGTTGGTTGCCCTGCAAGCTAGAACCATCCGGCCGTTCTCTCTGGCGCCACCTACTGTTGGGCTCCTGGGCTCCCACCCTCCCAGCAACCGCCACCACCAATTGCACTTGCAGCGTTGAGAGGCAGTATCTGTGGTTCTGCTCTGCATGGTCCAGGAGCATCCGAGGCGGACCCAGGTTCGGATCCAGCCCTCAGGGGGCGAACCTGACCTTTTAGCATCACCCTGGGCACCTGATTATGTGGGTTGTGACGCTTCTGGCTGACTCTGGCCACAGTACGGAAGTCCTTTTCACAACGGCTCCTGTGGGCGGTGCTATTTTTAAGCAGGAAGATGAAAGCGAGACAACTTTTCAGTTTCGGTGTGTGTGCGTTCATCCCACATAGCTAAAGAGTCCCATGACTTTGACTAAGCCCATCTCCATCTCTCTTGGATGCTAATTCTTAGAACTTCTGTCGACCTTCAGATTACAGCGGTACCTCGGGTTAAGAACTTAACTCGTTCCGGAGGTCCGTTCTTAACCTGAAACTGTTCTTAACCTGAAGCACCACTTTAGCTAATGGGGCCTCCTGCTGCTGCCACGCTGCCAGAGCACGATTTCTGTTCTCATCCTGAAGCAAAGTTCTTAACCCGAGGTATTATTTTTGGGTTAGCGGAATCTGTAACCTGAAGCATCTGTAACCTGAAGTGTCTGTAACCTGAGGTACTACTGTAATAGTAGTAGTAATAGTAGTAGTAGTAGTAGTAATATTAATAATTGTGTAGGGCCTATACCAGAGAATATTGAAAATAAAATCACAATTTTAAAAAACCATAAAGCGCATAATCAAAATTAAAATAAAAACAACCCAGATGTTGCCTGACTGCAGCTTCTTTGTACAGCGCAGGCTTAAATTGGGGAACTCCCTCTCACAAGAACAGACAACAACTTGGGTAGGTTTAAAAGAGGATTGAGAAGGAACAGGCTTTCGACGGCTATTAGCCACAGGTGGAGAAAGTGATGCTTGTGAATCTCAGTTGGTGGAAACCCCAGGACGGGAGAGAGTTCCCCTTGTGGTCGGATCCTGCTTCCGGGCTTCCCATAGGCATCTGGTTGGTTGCTGTGAGAACAGGCCCTGGACTAGACGCATCACTGGCCTCATCCAACAGGCTCTCCTTATGCGCTTTGTTGTTGTTGTTTAGTCGTTTAGTCCTGTCCGCCTCTTCGTGACCCCCTGGACCAGAGCTCGCCAGGCACTCCTGTCTTCCACTGCCTCCCGCAGTTTGGTCAAACTCATGCTGGTAGCTTCGAGAACACTGTCCCACCATCTCGTCCTCTGTCGCCCCCTTCTCCTTGCGCCCTCCATCTTTCCCAGCATCATTGTCTTTTCCAGGGAGTCTTCTCTTCTCATGAGGTGGCCAAAGTCTTGGAGCCTCAGCTTCAGGATCTGTCCTTCCAGTGAGCACTCAGGGCTGATTTCCTTCAGAATGGACAGGTTTGATCTTCTTGCAGTCCATGGGACTCTCAAGAGTCTCCTCCAGCACCAGAATTCAAAAGATCAATTCTTCGGCAATCAGCCTTCTTTATGGTCCAGCTCTCACTTCCATACATCACTCCTGGGACAACCCTAGCTTGAACTATACGGACCTTTGTTGGCAAGGTGATGTCTCTGCTTTTTAAGATGCTGTCTAGGTTTGTCATTGCTCTTCTGTGCTTATGGATTCCCAAACCCCATAATCATCCACTGGCCATACGGCCTGTTTATTCTTGTTCAACATCACCTGGCATTGTGAGGCTAAAAGAGGAGGGCTGAGAGGAGATCGGAGAGCTGCCTTCCAATATCTCAAGAGCTGCCCCATGGAAATAGGGAACGCCTTGCTTTCTCCTGCTCTGGAGGGTAGGACTCGAACCCATGGCCTCAAGTGACAATAAAGGAGATTCCGACTAAAGCTGTTTGACTGTGGGATGGAAGGTGGGGGCCTCCCTTGGAGGCTTTTAGACAGAGGTTCCTGGAAGGCCATCTGCCAAGAGTTCTTGAGCTGAGATTCCTGCATTGTGGGGGGTTGGACTGGATGACCCCTGGGGTTCCCTTTCAACTCTACCATTCTATGATTCTTTGATTCATACTGTGAGGGAAGGGACTCCATCAGGCAAGGCCTCCTTCCACCTGCCTTTCTCCACCCTCTAGTCTCTGATTCTCAATGTGTATTGTGTTGTTTTATGTACTGTGGCTTGCCGTTGTTTTATTGATTATAGCTTAGATATTATTGTAACTGTTGAGTGGATTTCTGTTTAACTTTTATATGTTGTTATTATTTTACACTATTCTAATGATTGTTGACTGTTACTTTTTTGGTGTAGGTTGCCTATTTTAAAATTGTTTTATTATCACATTTTTGTATTGCATTAGATTGTTATAAGATGTACACTTTTTGTTTCTTCAGCTTGTAAACAGCCTAAGATAGAAAGACGGTATACAAATTAAAAATGATGATGATGATGAAGATTCTATGACTGCCCCTGAACAGGAAGGCCCAATTTATCCTCCTTAGCTAACAGCTGCCAGTGGATCTCATCTCCATGGGTTCATTCTAACCCAGCCTTTCTCAACCTGTGGGTCCCCAAATGTTGTTGGACTACAACTCCCATCACCCCTAGCTAGCAAAGCCAGAGCTCAGGGATGATGGGAGTTGTAGTCCAACAACATCTGGGGACCCACAGGTTGAGAACCGCTGTTGGCAAACTAAGGCCCGGGGGCTGGATCCAGCCCAATCACCTTCTCAATCCGGCCCGCAGACGGTCCGGGAATCAGCGTGTTTTTACATGAGTAGAACATGTCCTTTAATTTAAAATGCATCTCTGGGTTATTTGTGGGACCTGCCTGGTGATTTTATATGAGCAGAACGTGTCCTTTAATTTAAAATGCATCTCTGGGTTATTTGTGGGGCACAGGAATTCGTTCATTCCCCCCCCCCCCAAATATAGTCCGGCCCCCCACAAGGCCTGAGGGATAGTGGACCCTGCTGAAAAAGTTTGCTGACCCCTGATCTAAACCATTTTGCTTATTAAACAGAGGTGCTGGATCAGACCACGAAGACCCACCAGGGGCAGGGGCAGGGGGCATCTCTCCCCCTCCAGATGTTGCCAGACTTTAGCCTACATCATCCCTAACAACTGCCATGCTGCCTTGAGTTGGAATCCAAAAACATCTGGGTTTTTTTACAGGTTTTCCCCTCCCTGACCCTCAAAATGGGGCGGAAATCTAGGTACGGAATGCCTCTTTTTAAAAGAGGCATCTTCCCATTTCTTGCAGGAGTTAGGGAAGACTGCTTCTCTTGGCAGCACCAGGGGATTTCACAGAACTGTGGAGTTGGAAGGGACCCCTGGGGGTCATCAAAACATTTGGGAAATGGGCGGAGAAATGGGCTTGTGGAGCGAAGAGGAGGCTTTCAGCGCTCTGCCGGGACTGCCAAATTTGGAGAGGATGACGGGAGAGGAAGAGCAGGGGGAGGAACCTACTTGGCCACAAACCACAGGGACATCTGAACGGAAGTGACACAGGGGGACAGCAGCACAGGCAAGAGCAAAACTATAAATTTAAGAAGGATGTTGACAACGGCTGCCTTCTGAGCTTGGAAATAGCCTTCAAAGTCAACAGGTTACTTCCAAAGGTACCCAAACAGAGCAGCCCCAGGTCCACTTGATATGCACAGACCTATCCAACATGAAAAAATTCTTGCCGATAACAAACGGGCTACTTCTGACCCCCGTGGAAAATTCTACAGCTCGAGAAAGAGACACACAGAACCAAAAATGAACAACCTCCCCGAACCGGCTGATATAAATCATCCAGTATTCAGTAAGAAATCACAAAGACAAAAACCTGAGCAAAGAAGAAGAAAAGCAAAAATATCGAAACATGAAGGAAGTCAAAGATAACCCACCGTATCTGCAAAAAACAATGGCAGACACTTCACAACCTGCTGTATTTTTTGCCCTATAGGACACACTTTTCCACCTCCAAAAATGAAGGGGAAATGTGTGTGCGTCCTATGGGGCGAATGCAGGCTTTCACTGAAGCCTGGAGAGCGAGAGGGGTCAATGCGCACCGACCCCTCTCACTCTCCAGGCTTCAGGAAGCTATCCGCAAGGCGTGGGAGCCCGCGGGACGAAACCCGGGGAGCGCAGCAGGGCGCGCCCGGGCTTCGGGCAGATATCCACAAGCCTGGAGAGCCCAGTGGGAGTTCCCGCCGGGCTCCTTAGGCTTGCGGATAGCAGCCTGTTCTGGGGGCTGGGGTCGGGGGAAGCTCAGGTTTCCCCCGCCCCAGCCCCGCGCCTGGGGGGGCGAAAATAAATTTTTTTCTTTATTTCCCCCCAAAAAAACTAGGTGTGCCCTATGGGGCGAAAAATACGGGTAATCTCATCATCCTCTACGCCTGAATTAAACAAATCCACCTCAAGGGGCAGTAAAGAAAAAGGCAAATTAGGAACTGTCAAGGCAAAGCCAACCTTATCCACAGAGCAAGAACTACTCATGAAGGAAAGCATAGAAATACTAAGATTCTTCGAAAATAGGGTACCAAAGACCTCCCTCTCTGATGCCAAGGGCGATCAGCCGATGGCAAATGAGGATCAGAAAAAGGTGTGCAGAGGTGTGGAAGGTGTGCAGAGGAGGGCGATGATCAGGGGTCTGGAAACCAGACCTGATGAGGAACGGTTGAAAGAGCTGGAAAAGAGGAGTCTGAGAGGAGATAGGAGAGCCATCATCAAATATCTGAAGGGCTGCCACATGGAAGAGGGAGCAAGCTTGCTTTCTCCTGCTCTGGAGGGTAGGACTCGAACCCATGGCTTCCACTGACAAAGAAAGGCGATTGCGACTAAACATCACGTAGAACTTTCTGACTGTAAGAGCTGTTCGACCGTGGGATGGAAAGTGGCGGACTCTCCTTCCTTGCAGGTTTTGAAGCAGAGGTCGGGTGGCCTTCTGTCATGGGTGCTTCAACTGAATTGCAGCGGGTTGGACTGAATGACCTTTGGGGGTCCCTCGCAACCCAACAATTCTATGATTCTAATTCACTGCCCGAAATGAAAACTTGGCTCAGTCAGATGCCCCAACTCTGATCACGGCGGGCGCACGTGGCACCAAACGGCTAGAAGGGAACGCAAGAAAGAACGACGGAAAGGACGAAAAGGATACGAAGATATAGTCGTCCATGAACCGCTTCTTGAGATTTTCGACGATGGCGTCTTCGTTGATCTTGCTGAGGAGGACCATGTCGTCCACCCCGCTCTGCTTGACATTGTGGCTTTGCCAATGGAACCGCTCTTTGCTGCCCTGGAAAGATTTGAGAGAGAGAGAGAGAAGAAAGTCAGGCCGACAGAAGTGGATCCAGAGTTCGGATGGATGGATCTGTCCATTTACACTTTCATTCAGCCTCTGATTCCCCCCCCCCCAGTTTCTTTTTTTTTTTATAAATAATTTTTATTACTTTCCAATACAAAACAAAAAAATACAATTGTACCAAATTTTCGCAAATTTTCACAAATTTGTTGCTTTTTGGACTTCCTTCGGATTCTCTGAGAATCGTCCATACAGTATTTACTTCTCAGTTTACGCATTTCTCTGTATATATTGCCATTCAGCTTCCCTCCCACTCCTGTTTATGTTTTTAACAATATATCTGTGCTTTCACAGTGCTTCTTGAAACCCCACCAGTGTTGTTTGCACATCACATGATCTTTTCAGATATTCGACAAATTTCCCCCAGTCCTCGATGAACTTTTGGTCTTTAAGATATCTAATTTTTCCGGTTAATTTGTCCAACTCTGCGTAGTCAATCAGCTTCATTCTCCATTCTTCTATTGTCGGTAGCTCCTCTTGTTTCCATTTCTGGGCCAGTTTCAACTATTTTGTTACTTATTACCATGGAATCGTAGAATCGTGGAGTTGGAAGGGGACCCCTGAAGGTCATCCGGCCCAACCCCCGCCCCCCGCAATGCAGGAATCTCCGCTGAAGCTTCCAGGACAGACAATAATGCCACCCAACCTCTGCTTAAAAACCTCTAACCCTTAAAAAAACCCTTCACTGGAATATCACAGGGTGGTCTGCAACACAAAAACGCAAAACGAGAACACAAAATACATAATAAAACAAAACAAAAGCAAAGCAACAACTCCCCTCCCACGATCACAGACCCCCCCCCCAAATACCCTCAGGTGAAAATAAGGACATTTCTCACTCTCATCAAGTGACCCTTCTTGACCCCCCCCCCATTTTAGGCACACAAGCCCCCCCCCCCGGCAGAGCATTTCCACCACTTCATCAACGGGACACGACACACACAAACCCTGAGAAAACTCCTTAACCCCTATTTTATTTTTTCCATAGCAAGTTTTTATTAAATTCTCAAAAGTTTAACATATACACTTCAATACGTAATAAGTTTGTCTTTTTCCGACTTCCCACCCCTTTTCTGCCCCTCTGCTGCACAAAACCGTCCAATTCTTATGCCATCAGCTTCAATACAGTGGTACCTCTGATTGCGTACTTAATTCATTACGGAGGTCCGCTCTTAACCTGAAACTGTTCTTAAACTGAAGCACCACTTTAGCTAATGGGGCCTCCTGCTGCCGCTGGAGCATGATTTCTGTTCTCATCCTGAAGCAAAGTTCTTAACCCGAGGTACTATTTCTGGGTTAGCAGGGTCTGTAACCTGAAGCGTATGTAACCTGAAGTGTCTGTAACCCAAGGTACCACTGTACTGTAATTCCTAATTCCTTCTGTTGCTCATATTTCAAATCCCGCTTATGAGTTCTATTCTATTCTATTCTATTCTATTCTGTATAAACACACATCGATAAATAGATTTTATAAAGGCGCAAGATCAGACGTGGATGCACAAAGCATTTCTTAAAGGAAGGCAAGGCTTTTTTCCTGCCCAGGCTGGCCTTGTCTGCACTTCAGGGCTAGTGTGTCTCAAGGGCATGGCCTTGGTGGTGGCAGCCCCTCCTCTACCTGGCCAGTTCTGCAGCTGCCCAAGGAGACTGACAGCAGCAGCGGCCGTGGAGAGGCCACCAGATGCTCCCTCGCAGCTGCCATAGGGCCATTCTGGGATACAGCACAAGATATGATGGGCTGTCCTGTGAATCCGCTGGACGAAATAGTGGAAGAACGTTGCCTGGGAGAGTGAGGAAAATTCTCAGGGATGATTCACACCCTGGCCGGCACTTTCTTGATCTCCTGCCCTCGGGCAGAAGATAGAGAAGCAGGATTAGTCGCACCAACAGGGTAAAGAACAGCTTCTATCCATGGGCTGTTAGGCTGCTGAATGAAAAGATCACAACAGGGCAACGGACTTTGGGGTTTGGTGGGTGTGCGTCAGTAAACGAGGGGAATTAAGACTAAGAGAGCTGAGTGGGGGGGGGGGTGCTTGTGTAATCTCACTGTATACAAGTTGTGCAAGTGACAATAAAGTATTTCAATTTCAATAAATCAGAAGTCGGAGTGGCTTTTGTAATTCCAGGACTGTCTGCTGGGGCAACCCAGTCAGCTGGGTAGGTATTATTATTGTTATTATTATTGAACAGGATGTCTCTATTTTCATCGGAAAAAGGTTGGAAGGTATGTACAGTCTCTGGAACATCAGGACACTTGGAGGGTATGCAAACACAGCGGAAAGGCCCTGGATAGTTTTATCAGCCAAAGGCCTGGTTATAGAGAAACGTTTTTGCCTGGCGCCGAAATAAACAGTGGACGCTCGGGTTGCCAATGTGATCCGTGCGGAATGCACGCTCGCAACCCACAGCATTGGCAACCTGCATCTGCAAATGTGCGGGTTGTGATTTGCACTTCTGAGAATGCGTGATTGCCAAAACCCAGAAGTAACCCATTCCGGTACTTCCAGGTTTCGGCAGTCTGCAACCCGAAAAAACAGAACCTGAAGCGGACGCAACATGAGGTATGACTGTATGTCATGGGGGAGAGCATTCCATCAACGGGGAGCCACCGCAGAAAAGGCCCTGTTCTCGTGTTGTCAGCCTCCAGACCTCATGGGGAGGAGGCACCCAAAGAAGGGCCTCAGAGGATGATCTCAGGGTCCGGGGCGGTTTATTTGGGGAGAGGCGGTCCTGGAGGTATTGCGGTGCTCCGTGCAGTGGGCTCGTTCCTCAACATCTCACATCTCTTGATCCTCCATTTGGACAAGCAAAAATCACAGTCGGAGTTGAAGGGCACATTCTGCACGGGGGAAAACGCTCTCCAGGAGAGCGTGCAGAGCCAATGAGGGCCATGGGTTGGGACAAGGCTTGCGGGGAGTTATGAGGGCCAGGCAGAGAGGTCCCAGGGGCTGCATTTGGTGTCTTCTCCAGCCCCCACTGTAGTCACGGACAGAAGTATTTCCGAAGGGGAAGTTTTAACTGCTCTTACATGCTGCTGATTGCTTAAGAGGTGGTTTAGATGTAGTGGGGCAATTTTGGAGATCTCGGCCTGTCGAGTCGTTCCGGTGCTTTTAAGATCAAGGGCTGAGATCCGACAAAGTCAGGCTCAGAAAAGACCCACTGGCTTCAATGGAACGAGGCAGGCCTGCAGATTTCAACAATCTATTAATAAATTAACAAACAAACATTGCTCCCTTTGCCTATTTAAGTATGTATTGTTGCCGGGCTGAAAATAAGATGGAGAACTTCCAGGGACAGGATGGGACCAGAGAATTCGGGACTATTTTCAATCAAGAGGGAGGCAGGAAGAATTCACCTCTACCTCCTCCAGGATTCCCAAAACACAACTACCCTCTAAAATCGGTGCGTCTCTGAGTTTTAGGACCCAGTTCTCCAGCCTCTCCCTTCTGCAAATGTGTTCAGCAATATGCATTGTTTTTTGGGGGTGGGGGTCAGTTTGGATGATGTCCCAGGTCCCTTCCAGTTCTTGAGATCCTATAACTGTTGGGGGGGTGCACAAATTTCTGTTTAGACCGCCTTTTCTGTGATGTAGGTATGATGTATCGGGGGGGTGGTCTTAGGTTACACCCCTCCTTTCTGTGATGTATGTATGATGTTTCTGGGGGTGGTCTTGATCTACAGGGTGGCAATTTCAAAAGTCTTTATAAGGCATTGCTCACCATTTTTCTGGGTCCCTCCTCTCTCCTGCAAGTGAGGGGAGCACCCTGTTGCAACAGATCAATAAAGATCAAGCTTACTAGCTGCTTTGCTTCTCAATATTCTCTGGTTGGCCTCTGTTATTCTCTCCTACCAATAGGGAACCTATGTAAGGACTCTATATGGGCCCTTGGATACCCTATAAGGGAAAAGGGCATTTTTTGTTTACAACACACGAGAGCAAGCTCTTTGGCTTTTATTCCTCTGCAGGACTTCTCTGATTTCCATATATGCCTTGGGGAGGGTGAGGGGACGGAATGCACATAGGCCAATTTGCTGATGTTTAGGGATTTTTATAGAAAAAAGAATTTGCAAATGGGCGAGGAAATGCGGTGGGGTTGAGATGAAGAAAAAACAGGAAGCCGAGAGAAAGCAAATCGGGAGGGATTTCTGGAGATCAAACCCTTGTCTGCCCCCAAGGAATTTATTTTGGACGTAGTGATTCTTGATTTATTGTGGATTGCTAACTTGTTGATCACCCTTACTTGCAGATATTGGAAATGTTAGAATATTACACATTCAAGGAACTGATGAGCGGCTAGGCAATGGTTCAGGATAATAAACAACAACAAAACATTGCAATAAGGTGAATTGCAAGGAATGTGAATTAGGAATAACTGGGGGAACAATGCAGCAACAAGAGGAAACGATGGACACATCGAGAACGGAACCAATTTTTGGAAAAACTGTATGGAAATTGCTTTCGTTTGTGGTTGATTTTCAATTTGGCAAAAAAAAGAAGGGGGGGGGCAGAGGAGAAACCATAGTCTGCCCCTTTCTTGGTGTGGTCACTGTTTGCAGAACACAAGAAGGTCTCTTCCTCTGAGGTTTGGCTTCCGCGGCTGGAGAGCTTCGGTTTAAAGGAAAGGGGAACTGAGGTAGCTGTGTTGTGAGTGTGTTTGTGTGTGTTGCGAAACCTGTCTCTGCGTTTCCCAGGACATGGTTTCGAAAAGGCGGCCAGAGAGAGGGGGCCCCACAATCAGCCCCAAAGCAGTGAGTCCCCCCCCCCAAATGGCATGTCCTGCGGATCGCTAGGTCAGCGGAGGGTATCTCCCACTGCAACTCTGTATGAGTCTCCGTTCCAGGCCTGGCCTCCTTTGAATCAGCAAGCGCCACACCCCGGGCAAGACCGAAGCGGCCTGTGGGTTTCCTGTGTCACGCGCCAGCTTCAGAGGCAGCAAGGAGGCACACTTCCTGTGGTTGAAGTTAGAGGAGCGATCAAGAGCCTAGTCCTCAGTGAGGTGGCAAACCCAACTCTGGGGAGTGCCGCTTCAGAGTGTTGCAGGAATTTATGTATAAATCGGGGGGTGGGGGTGTTGCCCCTCCATAAGATATCCAGCACATGCAGCCCACTACCAAAATCAGCACAGTTTTGTGATTTGTCCCCACAAAACACTTCATCACAGTTTCTTCCTATCTATTCAAAGGGCCTCTGCTGCACGATACCAAATGTAAGAATTCACTGATCAATGTATCTATGTACTGGCTCACTGGGAAAACTTCGGAAATTCATATAGACATGTGAGCTCAGCTACTCAGCAGCCCCTCTGCCTGAGTGATATTTCCTGGCATCCTGATACCTGAGTGCCAGACAGGTAGCCATTCCAGAAATAACAAACCCAGATGAAGACAAAAGGGTGGGATGAACTTGGCTGGGAAACAGGGAAATGTAAATCTCTCTTTTGTTCCACTTGATGGGTGTTTGGTGGAAGGCAAGGGGAACTATGGGGCAGGGTCCAGGATGCTCAGATTCCTGCCACCAGACCTCCCCTTTCATGATGTAACCATGATGCATTAGTGATGTAGTTTTGGGGGGGATGTAACATGGGGATGAGCAGCTAATAAAAGTTTGGGTTCTCCTTTGTTTGGGGCTTCCATCTTGTTCCACCTGGTGGCAGGTAAGAGTCCAGTCTCCAATAAAGACCAAGCCGACTGGCTGCTGTTTTGCTCTGGTATTCCTGGCTGGTCTCCTTGTTTTTTGTCCAAGGGAACCCTCAGATTTCTCCATTAACAAGAGGAAGAACCTTCCCAGTACACATCGGAAATACAGTATCTGGCAGTGCATTCTTGAGCCTGTGATGGAGGGAGGTGGATAAAACGAAAGTTGGCATCCCAACCACTGAGCCAGCTCTCTCACAGAACCATAGAGTTGGACGGGACCCCAAGGGTCATCTAGCTCAACCCCCAGGGATCTTTTGCCCAATGTCGAACCCACAGCCCTGAGAGTCTCACGCTCTACTGACTGAGCAGTAGGTAGCTCATATCAGCTGCATTGATTTATCTATTCGTGTTTAGTTTTAAATGTATTAATGATTATTCTGGGCAACTTACAAACATTGCCTTCTGGGGTGCGCGGGGCCAGAGGGAAAAGTGGGCGGAGCAAACAGAAACATTACAAGAATGTTTTAGCTGGTGTCAAAAAAAGGGACAGGCGTCTGTTGTCAAGAGGCGGGGAGTTCCAAAGACCGATTTCTTACAAATGAGGAATGGGTATTACGTGGCAGCTGTTGACAGGCCCAGTTCTGCAGATGTGGCAATCCCACAGGTTAGGGGTGGCTTAGTTTTAGGGATGGACATGATAAATATTCCTTTCTCTGAGTTTCTTATCTGCCCAGATTTAAGTTCTCCACCTTTCTGCATCAATGTGGATCCTCGTGATAATACCCGTGCAAATTCACCAGAGCTTTAGTGCCAATTTCTCCAAATATGCATGTTTTCTGTAAGCCGTTTCCCCCATGTTATTTACACTATTATAGACATCTGTGTGCATACCTGTAATTATACAGATTTTTGGGAGTTGGGTCACTGCATTGCAAAATTCAGGAATGTGCAAATTTCGAAAGATCGCTGTAAATTTCGGTCTTGCAATGTGTAGGTCTGCATTAAGCGAACAAAATTCCTCCTCTTCCTCTTTCCTCCTTTGGGTGCCGTGCTCTTTTCAAGTCCTCATTTAAAAATGTACACATTTAAAAATACGAGCGCGAGAAGAGAAGCTGGATCGGGGCCCCAAAAGGAAGCCCATAAGCAAGAGCGAGTTACACAGTTTCCTAAAGTAACCTTTCCAAATGATGTTTCCCCCCACCTACCCTCCCGCATTGATGGGTCTCTATCCTCCTCTTCTGACCTCTCCATTCTGTTTTCACACCTCCCACGACTGTCACTTTTCTTCCAGCCTCTCATACTGTCCACACCCCATGCTGTTAAGCTATTATGGGATGGTTTTGGTGTTTCTGGCCTTCCACACACCCCTTAAGATCTTTTGCCTATCTGCAAACCTCAGGGGTTACTCACAGGTTACTGATATTCCTGTCTTAGAATCACGAAACCGCAAAGTTGGGACCTCCAAAGGTCATCCAGTCCAACCCCCTGCAATCCTGCCCACAGCCCTCCCTGGATGGGTTCGAACCCCCAACCTCCTGGTTCACAGCCAGACGCACTGACCCATTTGAGGTTTTTTTCTCCCTGTGAGCGTAAAGAAGAGGCATGTTGGCTCTCTCGCCCTCTCCCTGATCAATCCATGCACACAGAAAGCTAGCACGCAAGGAGAAGGTTGGCGCGCTAGTGGAGTGCAGGAGAAGCAGTCCATCGCTACCGTCTCGTGTGCTGCAACCCTGGCACGGGAACCGCCATTCGCCACAGAATGCACAAAGAATGCAAAATAAATAAGAAATATAATTCTCCCCTCCTGCTGAATCCCCTTATGGTTTTGGCAGCTCTTTGGACTGTTAAGTATTAAATCTGACCCTCTCTCCGCAGATCTCAGTTTCTGCCGTCCTCGGGTGCGAGGTGGTTCTTTCTGTTACGCTTTCAGGCCGGACTAAATATCAGGAACTTCCTAAATATCAGGAAGAACTTTTCTGACAGTCAGAGCAGTGGACAGTGGAACGGGCGGCCTAGGAATGTGGCGGACTCTCCCTCCCATTCCCAAACAGAAGTTGGATGGCCAGGGATTCTTTATCTGCGTTCCCTGCCTTGCAGGGGGTTGGTCTGGATGACCTTTGGGGTTCCCTTCCAACTCTACGCTTCTATAAGCTGGAGCTTTCAAGAAAGTCAATGCTGGTTTAATTGTTACGTTGGCATTCGAACCTTAAACAAAGCATTGCTTGACATATAAACTGGGTTTTTTATGACAGAATGGAAGTGTAAAAAAATGGAAGTGTGGAAATTCCCGAAGGCTGTCGAAGCCACTACTTCTCAATTTTTGCAATGTATGGATCATTTTGTAAGCCTTCATGAAACCTTCATAAGCACAGGAATAGCACCTCATCTAACCTATGGGAATGGGGGCGTTATTCCACTGCTTCTCTTTTTCTTATGTATTTTGTGTTTTTATATTGTGATTTTGTGTTGCAACTGCCCTGAGACCTGCGGGCATAGGGACTAATAATAATAATAATAATAATAATAATAGCATATAAAATTCTATTTCTTAATTGAATTATTTCTTCTTATTATTATTTTGTGGATAGCTGTTCAGTGGAAAAAGCAGGACAGGAAGACTTCGAGTCACAACCTAAATACCTACATAGAGATCTTTCACTTCCTGTTGTTTTGAAGCTGCAAAGCTCAGCCCCCTGCATGCTTACTCAGAAGTAAACACTGCTGTGCCCACTGTGGCTTACTCCCAGATAAATATGCAGAGCAGCACGGAGCGGCGAACTTTCTTCCAACCCGAGGGCCGCATCTCCTCCTGCGAAACTTTCTGGGGGCCACCAGTCAGAGGTGGGCGGGGCGAAAAGCAAAAGTAGGCGGAGCACCAGAGGTAAACCCCGCCTCCTCGCCATAGCCAAGTTTCCACACACCCCTCTCTGTCCATCCTCCATGCAGGCAAGTGAAAGACAGGATTGGGGTACGAAGACACATTCCCAGCCGTGGGAAAATGCTCAGGGGAGGGAGCACGACCTGGGGAGAGAGAGGGTACATTTCCGAGGGCCAGACAAAGATGTGTGGAGGGCCATTCCCAGACACAAGGGGTCTAAATTGAAGCTAAATTGAAACAGGTGCTACTTATGTAGGTTTTAAAAAAGCAAAGCAAAATGTGAAAACAGTGTGTTTGTCGGCTGTTGAAGGATTGACAGCAGTCACTTCCCCCCAACATTTCTTGGATGAAAATAGGAACTCCCTATTCCGTAACCACAGAGCCTAGGGCTTGCCGATCAGAAGGTTGGCGGTTCGAATCCCCGCGACGGGGGGAGTTCCTGTTGCTCGGTCCCAGCTCCTGTCCACCTAGCAGTCCGAAAGCACGTCAAAGTGGAAGTAGATAAATAGGTACCTTCCGGTGGGAAGGTAAACGGCGTTTCCGTGCGCTGCTCTGGTTCGCCAGAAGCGGCTCAGTCATGCTGGCCACATGACCCAGAAGCTGTACGCCGGCTCCCTCGGCCAGTAAAGCGAGATGAGCGCCGCAACCCCAGAGTCGTCCGCGACTGGACCTAATGGTGAGGGGTCTCTTTACCTTATTCCGTAACAACAACAACAAGGCATCTGCGGCATTGCTCTGTCAGAGAAAAGCATCACAGAATCACAGATTTGGAAGGGACCACAAGTGTCATCTCGCCCAACCCCTTGCAAGGCAGGAACCTTTTTGCCTAACGTGGGACTCGAACCCGCAACCTTAAGATGCATACTCTCCAACATTTCTCTCATGAAAATAGAGACTCTGAGCGGCTTCCAACATATGTAAAAACATCATAAAAACATGAAACGTTAAAAAACTGCCTTCAGGTGTCTTCTAACGGTTGCATAGCTACTTATCTCCTGGGCTTGGGAATGGCACAACTCCAGACCCTCTAACATTTCTCTGATGAAAACAGGGACGTCCTAAGGAAAAGCGGGACATTCTGGCATCAAATCAAAAACTGGGACAGCTTCTGTAAACCCCTGGAAAATAGGGGCACTTGGAGGGTGAATGCCTGGATAGCTCCGTGCTGACAATGCCAAGGTCGCAGCCTGTGACAAAAACTACAATCCCCATTTCCCAGCCTGGAAAGAGAGAGCGGTTGTTAAACCCCGCAGGCTCCAGGAAGTCCTCACACAGGACGCAAAGGCAGAAAACAACCCCTTGCTCCTAGTCACCAAAATCTAGTACTCCAAGGTAGACTGCCCTTGCACGGGGAGGCTCCAAGTTGCTGTCAAGGTGGATCTCTGTTAAGGAGAGCTCTGCTGGGTCAGAGCAAAAGCCTGCCAAGTCCAGTGGCCAATCAGACTCATGGGATCAGAGAACTGTAGATTCGGAAGGGACCTCCAAGGATCATCTAATCCAACCCTGTGCAATGCAGGAATCTCAGCCAAAGAGATTCTCTCCCTCAAGCCCACAAGCAGGGTGTGAAATGAATGAGGTTAATCCCAAAATGCGGTGATTGCTCCCTCTGCCGCTCCCTCTGGTTTGGGTTCTTTCAGGTAGACTTCCTTAGCTCATGGAGGCTCCGTTACACCAATAGCTATGGAGAGATCAGCTTTCCTTCCCCGAATCTCTGAAGTCTAGTGGACATGGCCACATCTCCTGGCAGGGAATCCTGTCAGTTAGGGGAACGGGATTCCCCCCCCAACCTGTGGACCGGCATGTGGGTCCCTCGTGGGCACTTTGGGGTCATGAGGCCAGGCTGGTGACCATCCCAGCTTGTGGGGAGAGTCATGAGGACTTCATTCAGTCTCCAGATTATCCACTCGCTGCCCGCTTTCGCAGTGGGTGCGGTACACAATGCAGAACTTGCACGACTGGTCTGAGATTCTGGCCTGAATCGCCACAACAGCAGCAAGAATACTCATCGCAAAGTATTGGAAGACACAAGATCTACCCACCTTGGAAGAATGGCAGATGAAGGTGATGGACTATATGGAATTGGCGGAAATGACTGGCAGAATCCGAGACCAGGGAAGAGAGACAGCGGAAGAAGATTGGAAGAAATTTAAGGACTATCTTAAGAAATATTGCAAAATTAATGAGTGTTAGAATGGCGTAGGCCTAGAAATTGCGTGGTTTTCAGCTGAATTGGATAAGTAACAAGAAAAGAAGGGTTAAAAGTTTAATGAAACTAAGGGGAAGGATTTGCTGAACTAACATAATAGAAATTGGAATTCAGAGAGGGGAGTTATGGGGAAGTCGGGAAAGTAAGGTATAAGAAAAAAGGTAATGAAATTATACTTGTTCTTTTTTGTTTTGCTTTTTTTTGTCTGTGCTATATTATTGTTTTATTTTGTTTTTATATAATTATTGGAAAACTCAATAAAATTCTTTTTTAAAAAAAAAGAGATTCTGGCCTGAATCTACTGCTAAGTTTCATTCTGAATCAATTGTTCTGAATGATCACGGGAGAAGGAGAACAAAAGGTTATTTCAAGCCACTTTCTCCCTACTAATTTTAAACTCTGCGTTCTAGCTTCAGTGTGGCTATGCCCCAGAAATACATCTGAACATGGACCCAATTGCTAAGCGTGTAAGGACAAAAGAAGCAATTATAATTTAACAGTTTTCATGTTACTCTATTTTACCAAAGCAACTAGGGGAAAAAATTATGATGGGAAGATCTCACACAGGGTGAAGGGAAGCAGTGGAGAGGAGGGTAGGGTTAGGTTGAATTTGGGGAAAAATAATAATATATGGATATAATAGATTATTGTAGAATAGTAATATATTGTAACCAGAGTGGAAGTTTAAAAGGGGAAGTAAATGTACTTTTAGTATTTTCATTGTTGTAATAGTTATTATTATTTCTTATCGGTAGAAGGCAATGTTAATTTAGGCTACTTTGTTTTGCTGTCTGTATAAATTTTTTTAAAGCCAATAAAAAAAATATACATCTGAACCTGGACCCAAATATGTGCCAGCTGGGAGCTGAATGTGGGATTTACTCTGTCTTTAATCAGCACAACAGAACGTCAGGATAAAGGCAGGTCTCGGTGGGAGCTGGAAGGGCCCTCAAGGATCATCTAGTCCAACCCCGTGCAATGCAGGAATATGCAGCTGTACCATAACAACACACAGTACAGTGAAAACAGCATCAAACAGAATCTTCCCCTTCAGTAGTTTGAAACAGGGCTTCTACCTCAGATCGTTCAAAGGGTTGGTTTTGGGAAGAAGATTGGAAGAAATTCAAAGTTTATTTGCAGAAACATTGCAAAATTAAGGAATGTTAGAAGGATGCTGGAATGAAATTATGTGGTTTTAGTGGAAATGTTATAAAGGAT
Source organism: Podarcis melisellensis (assembly GCF_964234715.1). Classification (NCBI taxonomy): domain Eukaryota; kingdom Metazoa; phylum Chordata; class Lepidosauria; order Squamata; family Lacertidae; genus Podarcis; species Podarcis melisellensis. The sequence goes on from NC_138536.1 coordinate 10,934,254, forward strand.
TAAGTAAAAATAGATTGTTAATTGGTGAAAGGAGAGAATGTAAAGTTACATCATATTAAGATAAATTATAGAACAAAAATTGGGAAAGATGGAAAGGATTTGCTGAAATAGCTAACTGAACTAGAATACAAAAAGGGGAGGTGTGAGGAGGTCAAGGAAACAAGCAAATGATAGATAAGTTATGGGAAGGTTCGATTTGTTTTTTAATTGTTTCTATTTTTCTGTTTTTTTTATTGTGATGTGTTGTCTTGTTTTTGTTTAATTTGGTGTTTTTTCTTCTTTTCTTTTTGTAACCTTTAAAACTTCAATAAATATTATTTTTTTAAAAAAAGGGTTGGTTTTGTATTCACCGTTAGCCAGAGTAGACTCCTGAAGTGAGTGGACATGACTGACTTAGGCCTGTGACTCTGAAAGTGTCTACTCTGAGTAAAAACCCAGCGGGATACGACTGATGGATGCCAGTCAGAGTGGCAGGGGAGTGAAAAAGAGCAGAAACCACATCATGGACCTCACAAGGACTAGCCACTTGAGCTGCCCAGGCACCTTCTGGTGCCGAAACACATACAATTGAGGTCACAGCCCAGCACTTCTGCAAGCTGCTTTTGGGACGAAGGCTGCAAGCAAGGCCTGCTGGGTTAGGCGTCTCCTCTGGACAGGGAAGCTTAATTTCGCCTTTTTTATTTTTAGCAAACCAGCTGAAGAACACCACCCACCCTGAAATGAATCAGGAGGACCGAAATACACATGTGTCTGAATTGCACATCCTTGCACCAAAAAACAGAAGCAGCACACCAGACACAGAAATGGCAAAAATTCCTTTTTGCCTGGGCAAGTACAACTTAACCCATCACCTCTGAATACACACAAACAAACACACACATATCTATAATGGTGCCGCCTATTTTATCTGAAATAAGTCCCCATCGACTGAGTTTTTGAGTAAGCATGCTGAGGACTAGAACTTTTGTTTCCCTCCCCAAATTCTCATGCCAAGTGGATGCCAAGCGGCAACTTTCCTTCAAGTAACCCTAGCAGTTTAAGCAACAAGTGGCATGCAATTTGTCAGGGAATTTGGGGTGTGTGGGGGACTTACCCCTGCCAAACCCCCCTCTCTGACGCCAGACACCTCTGGAACTCGGTCCATTTTGAGCAGTGCAAGCTGGGTGGCAAACCGGTTCCTGAAACAGGATGCCACAGCTCACCTTGCCACCTTGAAGCCCAGACTTACCATGATCTCGGCTCTGCCCACGCCCCAGGTTGGTGCTGAGACCCCCGCGATGGGTCACTGAGGTTCTCTGTGGGTCATAGACGCATTCCTGGCGCAGGGCAAGCAGCAAGCGGGGAGAGATCTTGCAGGCTGAGCTTCAGAGCTGTGCAGGCAGCAAGAGAGAAGTGGAAGCTCACCAGAGTCACAGCAAGTTCCTCTATCCGGCCCTCACCCCCCCTCCCCGCCTTCATCTCCCCCTTACTTCCTCCTTCAGAGTTGTGCAGAGTTGTGCAGGTGACAGGCCTCTGAGAAGAGGAGTCCGTGCAAAACTGCACTTTTATTTCAGGATGACACTCTCGAACCCAGTGCCGGAATAGAATCGTAGAATTGGGACCCCAAGGGCCATCTAGTCCAAGCCCCTGCAATGCAGGAATCTCGGCTGAGTTAATAGTTAATTGATCTCTTTCCTCCAAGTTTCCTGTTCTGGAGGGGGGTTTAATTTTTAAAGAAAACCACACATACAGACACAGGCCTGGAAATGAGGCCAGATGAGGAACGATTGAGGGAACATAGAATCATAGAATAGAATGATAGAGTTGGAAGAGACCCCAAGGGCCATCGAGTCCAACCCCCTGCCAAGCAGGAAACACCATCAGAGCACTCCTGACATATGGTTGTCAAGCCTCTGCTTCAAGACCTCCAAAGAAGGAGACTCCACCACACTCCTTGGCAGCAAATTCCACTGTCAAACAGCTCTTACTGCCAGGAAGTTCTTCCTAATGTTTAGGTGGAATCTTCTTTCTTGTAGTTTGGATCCATTGCTCCGTGTCCGCTTCTCTGGAGCAGCAGAAAACAACCCTCCTCTATGTGACATCCTTTTATATATTTGAACATGGCTATCATATCACCCCTTAACCTCCTCTTCTCCAGGCTAAACATGCCCAGCTCCCTTAGCCATTCCTCATAAGGCATCGTTTCCAGGCCTTTGACCATTTTGGTTGCTCTCCTCTGGACACGTTCCAGTTTGTCAGTGTCCTTCTTGAACTGTGGTGCCCAGAACTGGACACAGTACTCCAGGTGAGGTCTGACCAGAGCAGAAGACAGTGGCACTATTACTTCCCTTGATCTAGATGCTATACTCCTATTGATGCAGCCCAGAATTGCATTGGCTTTTTTAGCTGCCGCGTCACACTGTTGGCTCATGTCAAGTTTGTGGTCAACCAAGACTCCTAGATCCTTTTCCCATGTACTGCTCTCAAGCCAGGTGTCACCCATCTTGTATTTGTGCCTCTCATTTTTTTTTTTGCCCAAGTGCAATACTTGACATTTCTCCCTGTTAAAATTCATCTTGTTTGTTTTGGCCCAGTTCTCTAATCTGTCAAGGTCGTTTTGAAGTGTGATCCTGTCCTCTGGGTTTGAGTCTGACCAAACTGCAGGAGGCAGTGGAATACAGGAGGGCCTGGTGTGCTCTGGTCCAGGGGGTCACGAAGAGGCGGACACGACTAAACAACAACAGCCGGGAAAAGAGGAGACTGAGAGGAAACACGATAGCCATCTCCAGCCCTAGGAGTATTCAAGGGAGCTGTTCCTGCAGAAAGAACTGTGAGGGGACGGACTCCATCAGGCAAGGCCTCCTTCCACCTGCCTTGCTCTACCCTCTAGTCCGTGCTTTGCAATGTGTATTGTATTATTTTATGTACTGTGGCTTGCTGTTGTTTTATTGATTATAGCTTAGATATTATTTATTGTAACTGTTGAGTGGACGTCTGTTTAACTTTTATATGTTGGTATTGTTATTTTATACTATTCTAATGATTGCTGAAGGGACGCAGGTGGCGCTGTGGGTTAAACCACAGAGCCTAGGACTTGCCGATCAGAAGATTGGCGGTTCGAATCCCTGCGATGGGGTGAGTTCCCGTTGCTCAGTCCCTGCTCCTGCCCACCTTGCAGTTCGAAAGTACCCCTAAGTGCAAGTAGATAAATAGGTACCGCTCCAGCTGGAAGGTAAACGGTGTTTCCGTGTGCTGCTCTGGTTCGCCAGAAGTGGCTTAGTCCTGCTGGCCACATGACCCAGAAGCCGTACGCCGGCTCCCTTGGCCAATAAAGCGAGATGAGCACCACAACCCAAGTCGGTCACAACTGGACCTGATGGTCAGGGGTCCCTTTATCTGTACTAATGATTGCTGAATGTTACTTTTTTGGTGTAGGTTGCCCATTTTAAAATTGTTTTATTATCACACTTTTGTATTGCATTAGATTGTTATAAGATGTACATTTTTTGTTTCTTCAGCTGGTAAACCGCCTTGAGTATTGTAAGATAGAAAGACGGTATACAAATTAAAAAATGATGATGATGATCTTCAAATATCTCAAGGGCTGTCACACGGAAGAGGGAGCCAGCTTGTTTTCTCCTGCTCTGGAGGGTAGGACTCGAACCCACGTTACAAGAAAGGAGATTCCGAGTAAACACCAGGAAGAGCTTTTTGACAGCAAGAGCCATTTGACAGTGGAAAGGTCTCCCTCGGGAGATTATGGGGTCTCCTTCCTTGGAGGTTGTGAAGCAGAGGTTGTGTGGCCATCTTTCATGGATGCTTGAGCTGAAATTCCTGCATTGCAGGGGGTTGGACTAGATGACCCTCGGGGTCCCTCCCAACTCCACAGTTGTATGACTCTATGATTCTGTGAAAAAGCTCTTTCCTGTGTGATGGAGTGAGATGGTGGCTCCAACCGCAATGAATCAAAATCATAAAAATAATGGCCAATGAAAACCTGAACCTCTAGGTTAGAATGACTCTTGTCAAACCAGGTTCTGAAAGTTAATTAGTGCCCCCGCACCAAATTACCGGTTCAGAATGTGGCTCATTTCCTTTTTTAAAATAAACATTAAAAATTGCTAATGTGACAGTGCAATGGCATGGTTTGAACAACAGCGAATTGAGATGATGTACAGATAATTACATGAAAATAAGGGTCAGAATGACTTTGTTTGGGAACAGTTACAGCACAGAAAACAAACCAACCACCTAAACAACTAACAGCGACGTGATGGAAAGTTGGGGTCTTCAAGCCCAGTAAATTATATAAGTTTGCAATGAAGAATATTTTTGTTTGTGTGTGCCTAAAACTTCTGTCCTCTTAAAAAGTTGATGGCAAAATAAGGGTGGACGAAGGGTTAAGGATGCAATCTGCTCCAGTAAAATTTTGCGTTTAAAAACACACACACCCCAATTAGAAACCAGTCTCTTGTTGCACCAGAGAAGCACCAGAGTTGGTGGCTCTCACTGGGTGTGTGGATGTGACACGGAATGTACTGCTACCAGTGGGATTCCTGCCATCCAGGATCTGTGAGGAAAAGGAAAGGTGTCAGTTTGGCTGGGAATGAAACTTTACAGGGGTGCTGTAATGGTTCTAGGGGTTGCTCGTGCGTAAGTTGCCGCCACTCCTGGCTAGGTTACCTGGTTGAACCCTTTCTGTCTGGACAGCCCTTCACTTCGTGGCTGTCTCAGTCGCTGGCAGAATCCGTCAGTGGGCGTTTCTTGAACTTCTTCCAGCAAAGAAGTTCTTTGACGCCAAGTCTCCTCCTACTCTCCCTGCGCGGAAGTCTTCTGCGCAGGGAGGGTGTGGGCAGCGGAGGACCCGTGCTCTCCCCGCTGGTCTCCGGTGAAGAGTCCTGGAGCCTCCTCTCCGATTCCCCCATCTGCCCCCCTTCTCCACTGGTGTTACGCTGATTTCCTTCCCCAGCAGATGTGCTGCCTCTCTCCCTACTGGGACCCTCTCCGGCATCCCTCTGGAGCCTTCCCTCCGCCTCTGGCTCCGATGGCAGTTCCCTGACAGGTGCTGACTGAGGAATGGGAAGAGGTCCCACGAAGTCAAAGGGACAAAGGGACCAAGGAGCCCAGAGGCCAGGGTGAGAGAAAGACAGGGTTGCCAGCTGACATGAGGTACCAATGACTAGGTTTAAAATCCAGGGTTGTACCCAACTCAGCACAGAACAAACCTCAACTTCACCATGCCCATTAATGCCAATGGGTCTATTTCATGTGGAACTAAAATAGGATAAAACCGTATGCTTTTACATCTCCCCATCACCAGACATAGATGCCAATTCATAATAACTCAGAACCAGGGGTGGTAGGTAGTTTTTTTTATTGTAAAAATCATGCTGTAATTTCTCTCTCTCTCTTTCTCTCTCTCTCTCTCTCGCTCACTCTCATCGTGGAAACAGGATTTTAAACAACTTCTATAATAACAATATTATTAATACAATATATCTGTATATATTTATATATGAAATGGTGAAATCTGACCCTGCCCACCAGAGGGCGCTCTGAGCAGATTAAGAAAACTAGCACCCGACTATCAGCTAGGAAGGTTCCTTTGGCAAAATGACGGATCTTCGTCTGCTTGTGTCCGGGACCCAAAGGAGAGCAAGCGACCAACATTTTGCTGGCGGCAAAAATCCAAAACTGTTGCTGGGTATCACCGAAGCTGAAATTTGAACTGGATTCAGTTAAAATTTTGAGGGAATGGGAAACAGTTTATGAGTAATACATTGCCCCACCTGGATGAGCGAAATCCTACAGGTCCCTTAGACTTACCAGCGGGCTGTGGGGTATTTTGTGGGGTGAGGGCAATCTCTAACCAGATGGGAGAGGGAGAGGGTTTGCCTTGTGAGATCCACAAAAGGGGCAAAGGTGAACCAACCAGCCTCCCAGTGGCATAGCAAGGGTTGTCAGTGGCCAGGGCAACCTGTGGAACATTAGCACTCCCCGAGTCCCTTCCGCCAGTCCCACATTGAACAAAGTCAACGAAAGACTCTGCCATGTTGACCTCTGTCTCTTTGATGTGCACATCTTGAATCACTTAAGACAAGCGCGGGGACAGCGGGACAGGGAATTGGTCAGGAGAGGGTATCTTTTGAAAGCTTGTGCAGAGGGCACCCTAGCAACCAGTCACCACCCAAATCCAGAGCTGTCAACTTTTTCCTTAAAGGGAAATTCTCTTATTCTGAATAGGATTCCTCGCAAGAAAAGGGAAAATTTGACAGCTATGCCAAATCCGCCCATGCAAACATTGGGAGATTTTCTGTGTAAGCTGTTACTACTACTATTATTTTTTTTGAAATTGTGCACACCTAAGAATTTTGTGCCACTGCAACTCCCCCACCCCACTGTCTGATTTTGAATTTCTAATTCTGATTGCTCTGGAATTTGGCATGCTGCCCTACACCTTCTTAAAAAGATAATTCTGGAATTGAGACGTACGCAGCTTTACTGTAGTTTCGAGTCTCCCAGGACAAGAAGGGACCTCCATCAGGTTCATGAGAAACCAAGAGAGGTGAAGGAGTTCCCCCCTCAAAGCACCAATTTATCGTTCACGTCCGCAAATTCAAAGGGAAGACCATGGAAGCATATAATCCCCAAATTCAGTGGGACATAAACACTTCCAAAAAATATCCTAGGATCTTCCCTCACTCGCAGGCTCTGATTTGGCCGCAAACCCCTGGGCTCTGAAAACAAGAGGTCTGTGTCCAAATTCCTGGATCTTCCTCCTTTGCAGCTTTGGAGAACCCCAGACCTGGAGATGAACAGGTAAGATCCTGTCACCTGCTTGTTTCTCCTAAGCGAGCCTCTAGCATGCGTGATCCCTTCCCTGAGGCCTTGCTGTATCCTTTTCTCTGCCATTCACCTGCAGCTCGGGATCCCTGCCCGACTTCCAGACCCAGACTCCTGTGCTATGCAACAGCCAACCCACTGATCAGGGGGGGAATTCTGGGACTGGAAAAATGGGGGGGGATGGGATGCTGATGGGACACTAGTGACTCGGGTGTGCTACTCCCACGCCGTCGGGTGGGCAGGGCAACGGCGGCACCCAGCTGTGATACTAAAATAAATAATAATGTCAGAGTTTCAAGTAATGCACTCCACAGCACCTCGCCCGGGTCCTCTGCCCGAGGCACAGCGACCCCTCGCACCGCGCTCTGCTGCGCCCCCCACGGAGATTCTTGTCTGCTCGTTGGCGGTCCTGGGGGAAGGGATGGGTGGTGGGGTGGGGGAAGGGCACAGCCACCCCTTGACCCCAGCCTTCCCGATTTCTTTGAGGCGCCGAGAGCCTGGCCCCCCCCCCAGCCACCGCTGCCCGTTTAACGCCCCTGGCAGGTTTTGCAGCACATCTGTCGGAAGTAAGGCCGGCTACAGAACTTGAACTTTAGCACCAAAGGGCAGTAGGCGACCTTGTTCACATCTTTGCATTCTGGAGAGGAAGAAAGCGGAGAAAAAGAGAATGTGTTATGTTAGTGGGTCAAGAGTAAGAGGGGACATGAAGAAGTTTACGAAATCAGGTGCAGTGTGGAGAAAGTGAAGTTTTGCTGCCTCTCTTGTCACGCTAGAAATTGTGGACGTCAGATGAAGCCGAATGCCGGAAGGTTCAGGGCAGATGAAAGAAAGGAACTCACTGCCTGGTAGGCCAGGGGTTTGGGATGGCTGGGCTAGGTATTTGTTGACTAGAGACCCCAGCCCTTTCCAGGCCCTAAGGGTTCTAGCTGTGGGGATGTCTCCTCCGGGCTCTCCTGGAGGAGCCTGGGAGGTAAGGACGGTCTCTTTGGGGTTCAAGAGACGGGTGACAAGACATCTGAATAAAGTGGACCACGGAGCAGGTCCATCTCCTCCTTGTCGCTGCCATCGTCAGAGGACTCTGCTCCCAAGCATTCCTCATCGGGGACTAAGGCAGTTTAGGCCTAGGACCCTCGTACCTACAGGACCGCCTCTCCTGGTCTGCCCCACGGAGGACCTTAAGGTCCATAAATAGTAACACCTTAGAGGTCCCAGGCCCTAAGGAAGTCAGATTAGCCTCAACCAGAGCCAGGGCCTTTTCAGTGATGGCTCCGGCCTGGTGGAACGCTCTGTCTCATGAGACCAGGGTCCTGCGGGATCTGATTTCTTTCCACAGGGCCTGTAAGACGGAGTTGTTCCACCTGGCCTTTGGCTTAGAATCAGTTTGATTCCCTCCCCCTCTTTCTTTTTCCTTTCTCCTCCTATGAAGACACTGCATCCTAATGTTTTAATGTTGTATCTTAATCTTTTAAATTGTATTTTAACCAACTTGTTTTTATTATTGGTTGTTAGCCGTCCTGAACCCAGTCTTGGCTGTGGAGGGCGGGGTATAAATAATAAAATTATTATTATTATTATTATTATTATTATTATTATTATTTAGGTGAGACCCAAGCCAACCCCTTCCTGTCCAGCTGGCCTTCTGTGGTCTGCAGGTTCTGGCCCATGCCACGGGTGTAAGTCCCAACAACTGGCCCCAAGACAGCCCAAGATCCTGAGTTAGGTGACAATAGCTTTGTCTCATGGGGAACAAAGTTTTTGCCACCCCCCGACCCCCGGGTGCTTGATACAAATGTTGGAGCAGCACGCAGGTACCTTCGGGGTTCTCTGTGGGTCCCGAGTCACACTTGCTCTCGCACTGCTGTGCCGCCGCAGGCTTGAGGGCTTCTACGCACTCCCCGGAGGGCTGCCCCGTGTGGGTCATGCACTGGACCGAACGGCGTTGCTGGCCAAAACTGCACTGCCCAGAGCACTTTAGGGAAGAAGAAGGAAGATGCAGGAGGGTTAGGAAGGGCTAAACAGTATGAAGTAAGATCGTAGCCCTCATGATTTAAATAGAAACACAAGAAGCACATAGAGGGACAGACGGATAGAAAATTTTGGACTTGCAAAACTCTGATTGTACTCTTATTTCCCCCTAAATGAAATAAATATAAAATAAATAAATACTACATAACATTTAGGAATTGCCTGAGAACATTCCTGTTTACCTGTTGGATTACCTATTGAGTCCCCAAGCCTTCACCCTTGGTTTGTCCCAACCAATATGGCTCCCCAGTGCTTTCTCCATTGGTTTGACCCACTCAGTATGACTCCCAATCCCCTTCACCATTGGTCTGACCCAACCAAGATGGCGGAGCAGCTCTATTGACCTCCATTGACTCTTTGCCTCTGGTTGAGGCTCCCTGCAATGGAACAGACTAGTGGAACAGTCCTTGCCAGCTCTCAGAAGTGAAAGAGAGCAGCAGTTCCATACCTCTCCCCACTCGCCGGTGACCCACCGCGGGGGTGGACAACGCCGAAGGCTGCACCTTATACTGGTTGGGGGCTTGGCGTCCTCGGGACACTGGGAGGTGGGCAAGGTGGAGGTGTGGTCGCCGCTCTTGCAGAGGACGATTCGGTGGCGGAAGCCGGGCCCGCAGTTTGGGGTGCACTGTAGAGAGAGGATGCTGTTATGGACTGGGGCAGAGAAAGGAGAGCTTAGCTGAGCTGAGCAGCTCGTCTGGCACATGACCCAAATGTTTTGTCTTGACAGGGGGTAGCCACTTGTTTAATCGGTGTGTGTGCTTGTGTGCCATGCTCAGTACATATTAGACATTTAAAAAGACACAGAGGCTCTTACCTCAGACCAGTCGAGGGCGGCCCATTCTGGGGGGCAGGTCTGGTTGCCGCAGGGCTCCAGCACGCGGGGGCGTGGGGAATTGCAGGCGGTGTCGTCCAGGATCTTCTCCTCCGTGGTGGAGATTTTGCGCCGGCAGGTCACGCTCCGGGTGCGAACGCCCTGGTTGCAGCTGCGGCTGCACTCAGACCAGTTCCCGATCACCCAGCTGCCAGAGGCGAGAGGCAGAAAGGATAAGTTTGCTTCCCCTGTGTGCTGGGAAGGGTGTGGGGAGAAGGGGCAGCTACAGGCCCTGGCAGTGCAAACGTCCAGAGGAGGGAAATTTGGGGGTTTAAATGAGAGAAGTAAATTCACTCAGGGGCATGTCGCAAAGTCTCCAGAGCTTCCAAGGGGAAAGGCTGCAAAGTTTGGGACATTTTAGAGAAAAGGCGAGGAAGAGGTGACATGATGGGAGTTTATAAAGTTACATGTGGCATGAAGAAAGTTTTTCTCCTGACACTAGGACTTGTGGACATCCAGTGAAGCTGAACATTGGAAGATCCAGGGTGGATAAAAGAAAGTCCTTTTCCACACTGCGCATGGTGAAACTGTGGAACTCCCTCTCATCCCAGGGATGACTGCCAGCTTTAAAAGAGCCTATTTTTAAAAGACCAATTCATGGAGGGGAGGGCTGTTAATGGCTAGGGCTGATCAATATATTGATATATCACCCCAAACCAGTTTGAAGTCCGAAAGATTATATCAGTTTCATAGTTTTTGACCTGGCAATATATTGTGAATCATGATGTGTGTGTGTGTGTGTGTTCTTGTGTGTTATGCAAAAATCACAATGTGGGAAAAACTGTGCAGCCAGCCAACCTAGCTCCATCCTTTGCGGTAAATTGTGATGTTTTTTTATCTGGTGATATATTGTGATGTTGAAAACCAGTCATTGCCCAGCCCTAGCTATTAGTCACAATGGATGTGCTCTGCCTTCACAGCTGGAGACAGTAATGTTTCTGGACACCGTTGGCTGTAAACCGCAGGAAGGGAGAGGGCTCTTGCGCCTGGATCCTGCTTTCACACAGGCAACTTGCTTAGCCACTGTGAGAACAGGACCCTGGACTACGTAGGCTGATCCAGCAGGCTCTTATGATGTTCTTATGAGCTTCTGTTACCGAATCCGTATTTAAATTAGAATCAGAGCTTGGTGGATAAACCACTAACTGGATTTCTATCAGTGGCTGCATGGATGGTTATAGCCGCATTCTGGAAGGATTCGATTCAAAAACAGGATGGCGTATTCCTTAAAGGGTGGGGGAGGGGACTGACTCACAATATTGGCAAGAGGAATGAAGTACCCAGGACACCTTTCTGGGAAAATGGTGGAGCTTTCACAACATTCAAAAATCATCCAAGAAACCAAAAACCAAAGGTTTATGCTGACTTGCGGATCACTTAAGATGCATTCTGCTCTAAGTTGTGGCGTACGTAGGGCAATACAGGTTTTCACAATGTATTTCGGGGGAGAAGATAAATAAATATTTCAAAAAGAAAGGGAAAGGGATGCATAGGTATGTAAAAACTAAGAGACCCTCAAATGTTTTCTTGGAGGAGGGGAGAGTTGGTATTTTCCCTGTCTCAATTGGATTGTTGTTGTTATTTAAATTTGTATACTGTCTTGTACCTGCAGGTCTCAGGGAAGTTACAAATTAAGATTACAATATAAAAACACAGAATACATAAAAAAATGCAAACCAAAAACCCCAATAACCCCCCCAACACATTTTAAAAGGCCATCAGAAGTCAATCAGTCATGCCTGGGAGAAGAGGAACATTTTTGCCTGGCACCTAAAGGTGTCTAATGAATGCGCCAGGTGGGCATCCCTGGGGAGAGCGTTTCCACAAATGGGGAGCCACTGCAGAAAAGGCCCTGTTCTCGTGTTGCCACCTTCTGGACTTCTTGCGGAGGAGGCACGTGAAGAAGAGCCTCAGATGATGAATGCAGAGTCTGGGATGGTCTATATGGGGAGAGGCAGTCCTAGAGGTATTGCGACCCTGAGTTGTTTTAGAGGTCAAAACCAGCACTTTGGCTTGGGCCTGGAAACTAATTGGCAGCCAGTGCAGTTGGACCAGACTATGCCCCGATGAGCAACCTGGATGCTGAATTCTGCTGACGTTTCTGAACCATCTTCAGATACAGCCCTACGTATAACGCATTGCAGTAATCTAACCTCGAGGTTACCAGAGCATAAACAGTAGTTAGGCTTTGTTTGCCTGTTGGATAAAAGAGTCTGGGCACTGGGCCTCTTTTGGGGTGCCCCTCCCCCTAGGATGCATAGGCCCCCCCGAAAGCATCTAACTTACGCCGGCGGGCAGGGCTCAGTGTTGCACAATCTCTGTCTCTCGGGCAGCTTAGTGTCGGGGCTGCAGAGGTGGTTGAAGACCGTGGAGCTGTCGGCTTGGTTGCGGCAGACGACGGGCTGGACCTGGCTGCCTGTAAGGATGGCGCTGAGTGAGGATGCTGAGGTCTGAGCAGCGATAAACAGCAGCACCTTCTCACTCACTCTCCACACCCTAGGTGCCAACTCTCTGGGGCCCTGGGTGCTTGAGCATCCACAAAATTCCCCTTGAAGGGATTTTCAATGCCAGGGCATGCATGCTGCATGACACCCACGGTCCCAGGTACCCACCGTCGCGGGGCCAAGTTGGCACTCCTGCCCCCCACCCCCCCAGGTTCCATAACACCCCCTAGCCAAACAGTCTGCTTTTCAGTGGTAGGAACTGCCTGCCCTCATCCCCATAACATGTGTTTTCAAAAAGATGTGTGGACAAAAGCAAGGGTTTATCTAGTTCAGAGCTGGCTACAATGATTTGGGAGATTGAAACCTGGAACCTTTCCCATCTAAAGCAGCTGCTCCACCACTGAGCTACTGAAGTAATTTTCATGTCCTTGTGTTCCCAAAACAGGGACAATGTTTTTCCTTCTACTGAGTCAGGCTGCTGGTTTGTCTAGCTCACTGATTGGCAGCGGTTCTCTAGGGGTTCAGGTGAGGTTTGCTCCCAGCCGCACCTGAGATGCTGTTGGGGATTCGAACCCAGGACCTACTGCGTGCAAAGCAGATGCTCTGCAGTTGAGCGATGGCCTTTCTCCTATAAATAAAGCAAGATTCTAGTCCTCACAGTTCTGTATGGCTTAAACTGGAACATGGGGATCTGCCTTGGAGCAAGTCTTCCCAAAGGTCTGCCGAACTTAGCAGAGTCTCTACACCACTGTCGACACAAAAATGGCAGGGTCTCTCTAGGGGTTCAGGCAGGGGCCCTACCTGGGTTCGAACTGGGCAGTGCTGGATTACCAAACAGGCAGAGTAGGCACCAACCTATGGACCCCACACTTTTTAGGGGCCCCACAATAACAGATCAATATAAGATTGATGTGATATTGAAATAAAATTGATTTATTGAAATGGTTGGTTGGTTGGTAAAATCAACAATATATTAGGGGATAATTTGCACAGGGCCCCCTGAGATTTCGACTACCCAGTGGCCTCCACGGGATTTAATCCAGGACTGGAACCTCACCTCCTGCATGCATACTGCTGCTGCACCTCTGAGCTGGGCCCTTCCAATAAAGAGTCTTACCTCCGCCACAGAGGGCCGAGCACTTTGTCCACGAGACATACTGCCACAAGTACTGGGCGACGGAACCACGGACAATGGGTGCATTGAACTTGTAGCGGATTCTCTGCAGTTCTTCCCTGACGAGCACCTTGGGGTGGAAAGGAGAGAGAATAGGGAGGCACAGCCGTGGTTGGTGGAGAACCCCGCACTTTCCCAAAAGGACCCCAGAAGCAGAATTCTCTACTGGAAAATAAAAAACACACCCCCCCACTCCCCGTAGCTGTTCTGTTGCATGACTTGCGGGACGTTATTGCAATCCATCCAACAATTCATGTTTTGCCAGATGGGCACACGAAGGGGCAAAGGTTCACAGAGGTTTCCTACAAAAGTTGCTAGAAGGAACTCTTCCTGAGATCACTTCCTTTGTCTGTCTTGGCAGGAAGCTGTAGTACTAAATCCTTCCTTCCTGTCTCAGCATCTCTCTCTTACTTCGTCATGCCTCCAAACTGGCCACACATGCATGCCTAGCTCAGGCACCCTTTTTGAACACTTTTGTAACTTAGATAGTGATTATAAGTCTGCCTTCATTTTGCTACTGTACTTCAAGACCAAGCTTATGTAAGTAAATACTACTTTTACTTCTTCACAAAGCAATGTCATCATCATTATTATATCATCGTATTGAAAAGTTGGAAGGGATCTTGAGGATCATCTAGTCCAACCCCCTGCAACGCAGGAATCTTTTGCGCAACACAGGATTCGAACCCACAAGCCCAAGATTAAGAGTCGAATGCTCTACCAAATGAGCTATCGCAGGTCCTTGGGATTGTTATTTTTAAGGGGGAGAAAAGGGGTACTGCCGGGGGAAATCCAGTCTGCCTTAAAGCAGCCCAGATTATTGTTTCTAGAAGATTAAATCAACCTTGTTTTAGCTTCCAAATTTAAAGCTACAGAGTATGGTAGTTGCTGATCTCATGCACGTGAGCAAGGAAGAATAATAACTAAATAATATATCCTCTCCTAAGGCTTAAACCCATTTCTACATTATATGACCCTTGGTCCAACAAGGATCACATGCCATCCCAATTACATGGCCAATCAGCTTTAGCTGTGTGCTGAGGTCAAACAAGGGCAAATGGAGACTGTTAGTGAGCATGGCCATATCTGTCAACTTTTCCCTTTTCTTGCAAGGAATCCTATTCAGAATAAGGGAAACGTTGACAGCTAAGGGCATGGCGTCCTTTACTGGTCGCAGGGAGAATCTTGGCTTATCAGGGATCACCCTAAAGCAGCGGTTCCCAAACTTTTTTGTGCCCCACCACAAAAAGCACTCTTCAGTAGAGCACTGGTACCTGCTTTACAAAGACTGATAGTCTTAGATACCGCATTTAGTAACCCCTGCTCAGTCAACGAACCATGACGATGAGGGTGACGTTGGTGGGGCCCAGAGATTCCAGGGACTCCAGCTCGTCTTGAGCGCGTCTGTAGTGGAAGGTGGTCCCAGCGATGTCAAAGCGCCGGGGTGGGTCAATGGAGAGCTTTCCGTTGACGAAGTACTCGTCGTTCTCCCCTCTCAGAGCTGGAAAGAGAATCCGGGGTGTGTGGGGTGTGACCAAGTCAGGGGTGGGCTGAAGCACTTGCATCCCACCCCCCAAAGGATTCAGGGATATTTTTCATAAAAATCATAATTGTATTATTTGTTCCCCACCCATCTGACTAGGTTGCTGCAGCCATTCTGGGCGGCTTGCAACAAAATATTAAAAGCACAATAAAACACCAGCCATTAAAACTTCCCTATATGGGGCTGCCTTCAAATGTCTTCTAAACATCAGATAGTTGTTTATTTGCTTGACATCTGACCGAGAAGGCCCTCTGCCTTGTTCCCTGTAACCTCACTTCTTGCAGGGAGGGAACCGCCAGAAGGACCTCAGAGGTGGACCTCAGTGTCCGGGCTGAACAATGAGGGTGGAGACGCTCCTTCAGGTATACAGGACTGAGGCCATTTAGGGCTTTAAAGGTCACAACCAACACTTTGAATTGCACTGGGAGCCACTGTAGGTCTTTCGGGACTGGTGTTATATGGTCCAGCCAATGGCTCCCAGTCACCAGTCCGGCAGCCGCGTTCTAGATTAGTTGTGATTTCCGAGTCACTTTCGAAGGTAGCCCCACGGACAGCACATGGCAGTAGTCCAAGTGGGAGATAAACCACATGCAAAACCAGAGTTTGGAGGTGACCTCAAGGACAACCTGCCTGGGGTCTTCCCTGCTTAGCTAAGGTTTCTCACCAAGGTAGTTCAAGGAAAGGTTGAGCTCCCGAATGTCGATATGCACCGATCCTTTGGGGATCCATATCACCTCTTCATAGCCTGTGGAGATAATCAACCAAGGTAAGTTCTAAGAGGGTCCTCAATGCTCAAAAAGCCAAGAGAGAAAATTTGGTGCAGGGAATTGCAAAGCACAGGAAGAATTGTGTTGATGCTGTCTTCTACTATGTCAGTGCTGGGATGGGAACCTGGGAGACCAGGCTTCAAATTAGTGTTTTTTAAGGGCACTGGTCAATAGGCATTACAGGCATTGGGCAATAGGTGCTATGCATTGCTGGGAACTTCCCCAATCAAGTTCCACCTGTATGATTTATTTTTGAAAGCATCTGCCTTCGAAAAGAAAAACATTTGCCTACAACATGTCACAACCGTCTTGGCCACTCTCTGTGCTGTACATTTGTCCACCCATCGGGTCACCAGGCGACCCTCACCTCCGTCCGGCAGCGAGTGGTTGAAAAGTCCTTCAATGGTCTCGCAGGAGCTCCCGTCCCCTCCGCAGACCCGGCACTTGTCCTCCTTGGTGTCCGAACCCAGGATGCGGTCGCAGCCCACGTGCTTATAGGAAACAAAAGGAGAGGTTTGACGGAGGAAGTTCTTGGAAGAGTTAGGGATGGCCACTCAGGTTGGGCGATACCGGGTGTTCAACATTGCAATGTATCACCAGCTAAACATTGCGATATACCGAAATATCACTAATCTGAAATAAGGATGGAGGCATTGGCTTCACGGATTTTCCCCGCATCAGTATTTTTGCATAGCACATACACGCATCATGAATCGCGATATATCGCCAAGGTCAAAAATTAAGAAACTGATATCATGCTATGATGTTCAAACCGGTTTTGGATGACATATCGATATATCGCCCAGCCCTAATGAGACCAACCTGGGTAGCCTTAAAAGAAAATAGGCCTTTCTAAAGAGGAATTGGTTTGGCCAATGGCCTGTTTGGTCCAGTGTCCTCTTCTCACAGTGGCCAGCCAGATTCCTCCAGGATGCCCACAGGCAGGAGATAAAGGAGCAAGCCCTGTGCCTCTCACTGTGATTCATAAAAAAACTAAGAACCTGCAGCTGGGACTCATCTAGTCCACCCTCCTGTCCTCAGAGTGTCCAGTCAAATGCCCCCCTAAAAAGCCCAAGCGGGATGCGAGAGTACGTCATAGCCTTCTCTTGCTCTCCACCATTCTTTTCTTTTTAAAATATTTTATTAAGGATTTTCTTGTTTTACAGAGGTAAGTGTAATGCCTCGTATTTTTCTTTTCCATGTAACATTTTTACAAATCCGTTTCATTTGTTGAGGCATTAGGGGGAGAAGAAAAAAAAGAAAGGGGGGTGGAGGGAGGGGAGATGGATGGGGGTGGGGTCGGGTGGCGGTGTTTCTATTATGCTTAATGTATGTGCTCTCCACCATTCTAAGGTAGACTGTCTCTGCCTATGAAGGCTCTATTTGTGAATCGCCAGAAACTAAGTGGCCAACCAGATGCCCAGGATGGGAAACCCACAAGCAGAAGCTGACCATCATAGCAAACCTCCCTCCTGTGGCACCCAGCAACTGGCATTCAGAGGTAGACTGCACCAGTCCAGGAGGTGATACGCAGCCATCATACCTAGCAGCCACTGATAGCCTTATTGTCCCTGAATTTATCTAATCCCCTCAGTTAGCCTGATCCAGAAGACTCTTCTTATGTCCTTAAATCATGTGTCCCCCTCTAAATGGAAAAGCCCCCCAATGCATAAATCTTCCTTTATAGAGAAAGTGGACCAACCTCCCCCTCCCGACGGTCCCAGAAGCTGCCCATTAAACCTCAGTCGGTCGGAGGCCTACGGGCAACGAGGAGGAGTGGTTACAGCGCTGGAAAATCACCTTGCACTCTCCATTGACACAGATGTCGTTGGAGTCCTGGCGGCAGGGTGTTCCATCCACCACGGCTGCCGCCCTCTCCGTGTAGAAGTTGAAACCTTCCGCCAGGCAGTTGAGCGAACAGGACTTGACGCCTCCTGCGGAGAGAGGGCAATTTCAAACCACTAGATCAGAGAGGCTGGATTAGGAATGGGTGAAAGTTGCCCCGCGCCCTCCCCCCAGGGTGTGTGTGTGTGGAAATGGCCTTACCTCCTCGGTAAGTCTTCCAGGTGTAATACTTTCCTCGGAAGGGGATATTATCAAACTCGGCACACTGCAGTTCTCGGAAGTCTTGCGAGCCCGGTAGGCAGTCCTGGGGTGGGGGCACAGAAAGATTGCCAGATTTATTATCGGCTTTCTGAGGGGTGTGATTTACAACCGGGGGGGGGGGCTGCTTTTTTTAATGCCTGGAAGCAGAGATGGCGCATTCTGGACCCCACAGCTGAAATACTTTGCTGGGAGGTGCAAGGCAGAAACTCCATGAATGAGCTATAAGGTTGGGAGCTGTTGTCACTTCTCACATCTGTTTATCATTATTAATATTTATTAAATTTGTATACCTCCCTTCACCCGAAGATTACAGGCAGCTCATGACGTAAACATTCAAAACAAGAACCCAAAATACAGTTATTGATTGTGTGTGTGTGGGGGGGGGGAACATTCCTAAACCCTCGAAACTGACAAATGGTAAGGTAAAGGTAAAGGGACCCCTGACCATTAGGTCCAGTCGTGGCCGACTCTGAGGTTGCTCATCTCGCTTTATTGGCCGAGGGAGCCGGCGTACAGCTTCCGGGTCATGTGGCCAGCATGACTAAGCCACTTCTGGCGAACCAGAGCAGCGCACGGAAACGCCGTTTACCTTCCCGCCGGAGCAGTACCTATTTATCTACTTGCACTTCAACGTGCTTTTGAATTGCTAGGTTTGCAGGAGACAAATGGTAGGATTTTGATTAATTGGGATGTGGATGAAAGTACAATCTGCAGAGCTGTGCCAGACAGGGAATCCCTGGGCTGGCTTCTGCAAACCAGCCTGGCTGGCCTAGCAAACAGCAAATCTGTCAACAGTGGCGCTGGCTTGGGCCCTAGATTATGGGTGCCCAGTGGCAAGCAGGTCAGGACAAAGAGCAAATCTGTTAACATGACAAAAGGTGTTGATGTGCTATCAGAGAGGAATTCTGTGGCCTGGGGAAGCAGACAGTGCCAAGGTGATGGGTGTGTGTGTGACAGGAAAAGAGTCTTTCAGCAAGGTGTGCTGGGAAGAAGAAAGGGAGAGAAGGATGGGGTCCATCTTGGGCAGGCTGGCTGTAGGCCAGCTGGGAGAGATACCTTGGACTCCAGGGCTGCACAAGCCCCTCTTGAAACGACCGTGCTGTAAGATCGGGACTCCCTCCAGGCAGACTGAAGGCGTAAACAGGGCAATAAACCACATTTCTTAAAGCTATGGCAATCTCCACCGTGTTGCAATTCTCCAAGAGACCACAGACCCTGGGTGAACACTCAGAACCCCTTGGGATCTTGCTGCCTCTCAGCAGAGAGTGGGGGTGGCGCTCAACTTTCATAACAATCCATTCCTTTGCCCCCACCATCCTCCCATCCCAGAATCCCTTGCTACTCACGTCAGTGTTACAAGACCGGTAACGCTTCCGTTCCCCGAGACAGTATTTCCCACCAATCGTCGGCCTTCGGAAGAGAGAAAAGGAGGTAGACGTGGGAAATGGCATCCCAGGGAGTATGGGGGATGTCTCAGGTGTTCATGCAAGTGTCCACTTACCGTGGGCTGTCGCAGTGGCGGATGGATGAGGAGACGCCTCCCCCACAAGTCCGGCTGCACTCTCCCCATGGCGACCACGTCCCCCAGGCTCCGTCCACGCCCTCGGGCCGTGTGCCGAAAGGAACACATTCCCGTTTGTAGCACCACTGGCGGTGGATACAGAGGATGGAGGGAAGAAGAGAGACCCACCGGTCAACAACAAGACCCCCCACATCGCCGGCGTTCATGCGCCTGACCTCAGCGGGACTGAATGATTAGGGGTAAACTGGCCGTCTGGAAGGGATCCCAAAGGCCATCTAGTCCAACCCTCTTTCAAGGCAGGAATCGCTGCTGTGGGTTAGGGTACAGCAAGGGTGGCCCTGCCTCTTACCCCCCTCTCGATGGTGTTAGTCTGGCAGATGGTCCCCTCGGCCGCTGGGATGCTGTTGGTGATGCATCGGTTGCTCTTGCTAAGGCACCAGAGCTCGTTGCAAACTTCCTGGAGGAGGAGGAGAAGAAGGACCAGTGGGTGGGTGGGGGCGCGGGCGGAGCTGGGAGGAGGGGTGCACGGCCGCAGAGGTTGGTGGTGCTACGTGACGTCTTGGACTAAGGAAGGAGGTGGCAACTGATGACTGGAGACTGAAGGAAGGATTAAAGAAACACAACAGGTCTCTGTGGAGACTATGTCTGGGAGATACCTGTGATACATCACCAGCTAAACATCACAATATATCGCAAGGTCTGAAATAAGGAGCTATGTAAAGGCATTGGTCGGTTTCATGGTTTCCCCTGCGTCATGATTTTTGCATAGCACACGTACACAGGATGGGAGCCTCAATGTCTCTCCTCTGGAGGCTTCAACCAGGGCAAAAAACTTGACACCCTCGCCCCCTGCAGCTATGGCTCTGCATTAAAGTAAATGGATTGTAGCAAACTGCACCAAACTCAGCAGACCCATTAACATCAATGGATCTGTCAAATGATGCTTTTACTCAGTGGAATCATTTAAGTCAGTGGGTTGCCTCGAATTATATCATGCTGTGAGGAGCCCCTTGGGGTATAGGAAGGGCTACAAAGGAAGAAGGTTGTGATTCCATTTCCCCACTCCACCCCCTCACCATTCCCCATCCATTAATAAGCAAAAATACTGCTTTTGAAAATCATCAAAGTGGAGAGAAAAAATTGGTGGAATTCTCATGGGTGGAGTGCAGGGGTTAATATACAGTCGTACCTTGGAAGTCAGAATCCGTTCCAGAAGTTTGTTCGACTTCCAAACATTTGAAAACCAAATCCTGGCATCTGATTGGCTGCAGGAACCTCCTGCAGCCAATCAGAAGCCGCGGAAGCCACATTGGACGTTCGGGTTCCAAAAGAACATTCGCAAACCGGAACACTCACTTTCGGGTTTGGGGTGTTCGGGAGCCAAAATGTCCAAGTTCCAGGGCGTTTGGGATCCAAGGTACGACTGTATTCCTTTTGGGGTGGTCAAGGGGTGATGATGATGATGATGATGATAATAATAATAATAATAATAATAATAATAATAATAATAATAATAATAATAATATGCTACCCATCTGACTGTGTTACCGCAGCTACTCTGGGCGGCTTCCAACAAATTGAAATACACTTGGAAGCACCCTTCCATTCATTCTGCAGAGAGCTCTGCAGTCTTCCCAGGTGCCCACAGTGCAATCAAATCACAGTTCAGTCACAGAATCATGGAAAGGGACCCCAAGGGTCATTTAATCCAACTCCCTGCAATGAAGGAACCACATGTAAAGTATCCCTAAAGAACTGTATTGGTAGTGCTTCCCACGAAGCAGCTTTTTCTACATCAGGAAGTGTGGTCACCCAGGAAGGCTGTGGGGCGCAGAGGGCATATTGCCTGGGGGAAATGTTTATTGGGAACGAAACATACACCTGCCTAAAAATGTCCAGAAACTCCCAACTGCCCTGTGAACCAGGCAGAAAAGGTGGAAGCCTCTTTCGCAGAAGGAGAGTGGTTTTTAAAAACAACCACCCGAAGGGCAGATTTCAGCCCCGCACTCCTGATTACTGCAAGAGTGGACCTTGGCTGACGCTGGTGTTGCAGCTGAGGGCTGTGGCTGGTTTAAAGGCTGGCCAGTGGGCGCAAAATGCCTTGCCCATCCCTCCACCCCTCCACGTTGGGAATCAAGAGTAAAAGCAGGAAGGCTCTCTACCCCATATTTACACTGGCGAGATTTGACTCCGTACTGAAAGCGGCACTGCTCATCTGCATCGTAAGCCTGTCCTGGGGCCACCGTCGGGTAGACGAAATCCTGCTTGGGTGGAGCATTGTTCAGGCAGAGGCCCATCCCAGAGCTGGAGCAGCAGAGAGAAACAAAGGAGAAAGACATCAAGGGTTGATGGTGCTGAGTGCGAGAAGAGTTTTATTTATGAGCTGCAATTCCACATCAACGCAGAAAAATTATTGAAAATTATGCAAGCACAGACTAAGTAACTGGCTTCATTCTTCAGCTGGTAGAGCATGAAGCTCTTAATCTCAGGGTCATGGGTTCAAGTCCCATGTTGGACAAAAAGATTCTTGCATTGCAGTGGGTTGGACTAGATGACCCTTGTGGTCCCCTCCACCTCCATGATTCTGTGATTCTGTCAGACACCTAAAGTAGAATTTGGAGTGGTAGCATTAAACCACCACATATTTTAATCTATAGTTTTAAAGATTGAAGCAATGGAACAAAACACACTGAATAGCCATTTCTCAGTAGAAGAGTCATATGGGTTTGAACATGATCCGACTCAGCTGTTTCCTTGATTTTGTCTTGGAGTGAATCTCTTCAGCATCATCCAGAATCAAGTTCAAATCCAATAACACAGTCTTCTATCCTTGTGATCACCTGTTCATACAGTCCTACCTGAATTCTGGACCTGTTTTGTAGGTATCTGAAGATGAGGTTGATGGGCTGCGCCATTGCTTTCTGCATCTTCTGGCCTTGCCCGCCATGGCCGACACCTGGGCTTGGAATGACCCCCCCACACACACAAGACAACACTATTTCTAAGGGATGGGGGCCCCCTCTAAAAAAAGCATGGAATCATAGAATTGTAGAGTTAGACTGAGAGTCATCTAGTCCAGTGTTCCCCAACCTTGGGCCTCCAGCTGTTTTTGGACTACAACTCCCATCATCCCTTGCTAGCAGGATCAGTGGTCAAGGATGATGGGAATTGTAGTCCAAAAACAGCTGGAGGCCCAAGGTTGGGGAACACCGATTCTAGTCCAACCTCCTGCAATGCAGGAATCTTTTGCCTGACATGGGGCTTGAACCCATGAACCTGAAATTAAGAGTCTCATGCTCCACCAGCTGATCGTTAGAAAGGAATTGCCACCAACCTAGATGGCCTTAAAAAAAAGGATTGGACAAAATCAGGCAAGGAAGGGCTATCAATGGCTACTGCCCAAAATGGTTGCGCTCTCCTTCCACAGTGAGAGGCAGCAATGCTTCTGAATACTGGAGGGAATACCACAGGAGGGAAGATGGTTCTTTTGCTCAAATCCTGCTTTTGCTCAAATCCCCACAGGCATCGGGTTGATCACTGTGTGAACAGAATACTGGACCAGATGGGCCACTGGACTCATCCAGCAGGACTCTTCATATTCTTATGCACAACAATACTAAGTATGGAAAGCAGGACCCCAAATAATTAATAAACCCAGAAGACCCCCAGCATGCAAAAGGAGCCCATTGTGTCATTTTTGTGTCCACCACTTAAAGGCCGATTTGGAAAACTTTTGGAACAAAGAGACAGGGGAAATGCAAGTAATGGGGTGGTGTGTGCGATGCTTTGGAGACGCACAGTGGAAAACAGGCAGCCCCTTACTCAAGAAAGCTGGTTATATAGTCCCTACTGCACGTGGACCACACAAAGGGGTTGGTTTTCATGGTGATGTGAGCCGCCATCAGCTTGGCTGTCTCCTGCCCCCGGGAACCGCAGCTGTTTCCGACACCGTCGTGGTTCATGCCAAACCTGGAAGGAGAAGTGTGAAGCCAGAGAAAGAAGGAGCCAGTGTGGTGTAGTGGTTAGGAGCGGTAGTCTCGTAATCTGGTGAACCGGGTTCGCTTCCCCGCTCCTCCACATGCAGCTGCTGGGTGACCTTGGGCCAGTCAAACTTCTCTGAAGTCTCTCAGCCCCACTCACCTCACAGAGTGTTTGTTGTGGGGGAGGAAGGGAAAGGAGAATGTGAGCCGCTTTGAGACTCCTTCGGGTAGTGATAAAGCGGGATATCAAATCCAAACATGCCAAACAGGATTATTTGCTGCCTGCTTGGGAGTAAACAGAGCGGCAAGTGGGGGAGTCTATTGTGGAATTAACTGGCCGGCAAGTGGAGGGTCTATTCTGGAATAAACTGGGTGGCAAGTGGGGGAGTCTATCCTGGAATAAATCGATCAGCAAGAAGGGGAGTGTATCCCTGAGAAAACTGACCAACAAGTAGGAGAGCCTATCCTGGCCATTCGGATGTCTTAGACATCTTTGGTACCCCTGCACCTGACCCCTCCCACAAGCCTGCGGTTCAGAACACTACAACATAGCAGAAGTGGCCCCAAGCATTAAGCAAAACCTTAACCAGACACAAGACCAAACAATTTCCACATCAACCCCACAACCAGATCTGAACTCTGCTCACGTGTGGCCGATCTCGTGGGCGATAGTGAAAGCTGTCGCCAAGCCGAGGTCTTCGTTGATGGAGCAACTCCGTTCCCGCTCACACATCCCACCCACGGGCGCCAGTCCTGGGAGAAGCAGAGCATTGTCACAGGAAGACGTTATGTCAAAGCAGATTCAACCACGAGATCCAAAATCCTGATCTGCACATGGCTCTGGAAGGGTAGTTTGTAGCAAAGTCCACCCTCTCCCAAATGGAATCTGTCCTAGGTTGCGTCACAAACTGATATTGAAGTGATGCCTCCCACTTTGCTCTAAGGGGGGGGGGGGAGGGAATGGTAGAAACTGAGCGTTGCATTCAGTGGGAAAGGCTTCCTACCTACCTAGAGTCCCGCACGGTTTGTTTTTGTAGATGCAGATATCGTATCTAAAAAGCAGGTGCGAGAAGAAGGGAGATACAATTAAGGCAGATTCCACCCTGCCAACTGAGCACAGCAAATAAACGAGGGGCAGGTGGAGCTCGTCCACCCAGGAGAAGGAAAACTCTGACCCTAAACCTCCGCTGTCTTGTGGCGAGGAAAAGGCTCAGGAAGAGGAAAAGGCTCAGGACAAAAACGGAGCGGAGTCCCTAACACGGTTGGATGGTGCCTTCTATGCCTGTTTCTTGCAACTCCTGCAGCCAAGCTGGTGCCAAACGTCTTGTTCTGCTTTCCTTTGGGCCACACCAGTGAGGCCATAATGGGGGTCTTGTGGTCTGGGCAGCCCAGGACCTTCTACACACTGCTCAGGCTTGCGACCCGGGGAGGCCACTCGGGTGCTGTTAGTGCAGCAGTTTGACTTCACCCTCGGAGGCACACTCCATTGTCTCTCATGACAGACAGATGCCAACAACAACGACAACAGCTATTATGGAAATTCCACTTCTGGTGTTTTATAGCTCTTGTTTTGGGGGAAAAAGCGATGTTTGCTGCTCTTATTCTTAAAAATGGAATAAAAATTATTTAATTATGTTAAACAAACAAACACGAAGACAGAGAAACCTCTGGGTTGCGAGAGAATCTCAGCTTGCAAGGGATTCAAACATGGACATAGGCATGGGGGTGCAGGGGGGGGCAGCTGCCCCCCATCAAGTAAATAAATAGAAATACCTGACTAACTGACCAATTGCTTTGCAGAAAACTTGGTTCTGCCCCCCATAATGCCTGCTACCCCTAAAATAATTCCAGTGTGGCCCACAAGACCATCTCCCCCTAACCCCGCCCACCTGTCCATCAGCTGACAGCCCTAGGTGACATCAATTGCTGGGCAGCATTCAATCCTGCTAAGTCTGCTTGGCCAATGCATTCCCTGGGGCTGGGAGGATTGAACTGCCCTCTCAACAGTGGGCGAGTGGAGGGTTTGATGGCCGGGGGCAGCCAGTAGCATGCCCCCCCCCCCCCGCACAATCAGGATAAAACAAGATGTTTTGACTTTGGAGCCAACTGCTCTTTTACCACCAACATGGTTCCGGTATACCTGGTGATCAAAACGGCGGTGTCGTGATTGGCAATGCCGTTGTCCGGGATGGCGTTCCCGTTCCCATTGCGATTCACAATGGATTTCTGCCACTTGCAGAAGCTGTCAAGAGACTTTCCGGCATGGTGGTTGATCTCCAGGGTGGGCTGGAGGAAGAGGGAGAATTGAAAAGGTTTCAGAGAGTGTAAACGTATCAAATTCTCCCACTCTTTGAGACCTCCTGGACAGTATTGTTGGGGCACGTGAGGAAGGACATTTTCTGTGGCTGCACCAAGACCAGGGAGACAAAGCCCTGTGGCACATGGGGTTTCGGGAACTTACCCAGCATCTATTTCCTTTGGAGAGTTGAGACACGGCAGAGACCGTCGCAGCTTTAAGAAATATGGCTTACTCGCCTGTTTACACCTTCAGTCTGTGTGGCAGGAGTCCAGATCTTACAGCATGGTCATTTCAAAAGGGGCTTGTCCCCCACATGGAGTCCAAGATATCTCCCCCAGCCAGCCTGCCTGCAGCCAGCCTGCCCAATATGAATCCCAGCCTTTCTTCTCCCCCTTTCTTCTTCCCAGCACATCTTGCTAAAAAAACACCCCACTTTTCCTGTCGCCTCAAGCACACACTGCACCACCTTCGCAACACCTGTCTCCCCAGGCCAAAGGATTCCTCTGTCCACACCTTTTGTTAGGTTAACAGATTTGCTCTTGCTAGGCTGGCCAGCCAGGCTGGTTTGCAGAAGCCAGCTCAGAGATTCCCTACCTGGCACAGCACCATACCCCAATTAATCAAAATCCTACCATCTATTAATTTCTAGGGTTTAGGGAGGGGTCTCCCCCCAAAAAACCTATAGCACATCTCTTATCACCTCCCCTGCAAATATGCTCCTCTTCCCCCACTTTATTGCCAAGGAGAGGACCCAGCAAGCAAGCAACCACCGCCATTTTCTGTTCCCCCTTTTTGCCACCATCATTGTCTGGGGAAGCTTCTCAGTGATACCAGCCCCGGTCCCTCTTTCTTTCTCTTGGGGCACCCCCTCACCTGGTCCTCTGTCAGTAGGATGAGCCGGGTCACCAGTATGTTGACAATATTGCCCAGACTTGAGTCTTGGAAAAGTTTAGCAACCTGACCTCCAGGAAACAAGGAAAGACCAGTGTTAAAAAACAAGACGGTTGGGGGAGGCTGAACGATGATGGGCTTTTGTATCTTTCTCAATGGGACAGAGGAAGCTGCCTTAAACCAAGGCAGACCATCGTTTAGTGTAGCTCAGTAAAGTCCGCACTGACTGGCAGCAACTCTCCAGGGTTTCTATCTATCTGGAGATGCCAGGGATTAAACCTTTTGCACGCAATGCAGATACTCTACAGTGAGCTAAAATATTTCGTAAAAATAAAGCAAGGTCCTAGTGCTCAATATTTATTAATATATTTGCATTTGTTTTTGTACATGAAGTTGAAAAACCGTACAAGTGTCCCTATTTCCCAGCATCATTTCCGCATTTACAGAAGCCGTCCTGGTTTCTAAGTATCTCAGAATGTCCTGCTTTTCCTTAGGACATCCCTGTTTTAATCGGAGAAATGTTGGAGGGTATGCAATTGCTTTTTACAACTGTAATTGGTTTAATTGAAAGCATGCCCTGTTTTGTGTACAGTTTATATATATACATATAACGATGTTATATATGTGTATATGTGTGTGCATATATGTAGATATGTATATGTGTGTGTGTGTAGTGTGTGTGTGCATAACTTAAAGATGCTTCATAGGAAGCAATTAAATTAATGAAATATATTACACACAAATATACACACAGGGCTGCTTCCCCTACTTCTGTTGCTCACTAACCCCAGCTACCCCTACCAACCTCATGCTAAGCCCAGCACCCCTCTTGTCAACCCTCTTTACATCTCACCCAAACCCCACCCTCTCACAACTCCTTCAAGCCCTCCATCCCTGCTTTATTCAAACCTCTGCTTTCATTTATAGCCACCATTCTGCTCTCCTCCCTCGCCCTGAATTCATGCAAATCCAGGATTGTGTGGAGGCAGTTTGTAGCTGCGTGACGACAGCCTTACGTTTCTATGTATATAGGAAGATACATTTCCCAAATGAAAACAAACAGCTAAACAAAGGCAGACTTTTGGCAAATTGGACTCAGCCTCCAATAATCGGAGTTAATAATTATCCAAAGTGGTATAAATGGACTTCAGGAGGCACTAAGGTTTGCCAGAACTGCATTGCGCATCCCACCGCTGGCCCAAAGTTCCCCAAATGGGAACCAGTGGCTGGGTGCTTGGTTATAACACTTACAATATTCATGATGGCCAGGATGTACTGCTCGATGTCCCGCCGGCCGTGGTACCCCACCATCATTTTGTCGGCCACCACGAGGGTCTCCACGTAGCGCTCCGTGCTGACCGACCTCTTCAGCGGGAGCTGGCCCCGTTGGGTGAAGTTGCTCAGCGTCTTCGCTGGGGAGGGTTTCAAGGCCCGCAGCCACCACGGCCGGCCCTTCCACGGCTTCTCGTCTGAAGGGGAAACGGCGGTGAGGCAGAGTGCTTTCTCCTCCGTCCCCCCACAGCGCTGTTTTGGGCAAACCACTCACAATCCCGAAAACCTGCGAGGCCCAACAAATCCAGGTGCCAGCTAGGTCTGGCTAGTCTCTAAAACATGCTAGGCCGGGTCAATCCCTGAGGCTTAGTAGGCCAGCTAATCTTTAAGATGGACTACTAGGCCCCATCAAACTCTAAGGCCTACTAGGACCGGCCAGTCCATGGCTTGGCCAGCTCCCTCCCCTGCCCCCAGGCCTGGTCAGTCTCTAAATCATACTAGGCTTGGCCAATATCTGAGGCCTTCTAGGCCCAGAAAATCCCAGAGACTTACTAGGCCCAGCCAATCTCCAAGGCCTAATAGGCCTGGAAAATCCCTGAGGCCTACTAGCCACAGTCGTTCCCTGAGGCCTGCTAGGCTCCAGTCAATCCTCAAGGCCAACTAAGCCTGGAAAATCCCTGAAGCCTACTGGGCCCAGCCAATCCTTGGCCAATTCCTGGGGCCTACTAGGCCCAGCCAATCCACAAGGCCTAGTAGGCTTGGAAAATCCCTGAGGCCTACTAGGCTCAGTCAATCCTCAAGGCCTTCTAAGCCTGGAAAACACCTGAGGCCTACTAGGCCCAGCCAGTCCTCAAGGCCTCCTAAGCCTGGACATCCTCTTAAGGCCACCTAGGCCTGGACAATCGCCCATTTTAAGGGCCATGTTATGTACTAAGTTGAATAGGATCCAAAATGCAGCAGTCTGATTGGTCCTAGAACAATAGGATCCAGAATGCAGCAGTCTGATTGGTCCTAGAACAATAGGATCCGGAATGCAGCAGTCTGATTGGTCCTAGAACAATAGGATTCAGAATGCAGCAATCTGATTGGTCTACAGGAGCCACCCAATCCAACTCCAGGTGGAAGTGAATCCACAGCCTAATTGCCCTACAGGAGAATCCCGGAATCAGCCAATCACGTGGGCCCATTGTGTAAATAATGTATATAAAGCAGACCTTCTGGGGGAACATCCATTCCTCCTCACCACTATGAGCTGAATACAGAGCATGAAATCCACTCTCAACTCTGGGTATATTTCAGGCCACTTCCAGATTTCAGGAACAGTATTGGGAACTAAACCGGCCCGGATCAGGAGGCAGAGCAGCATTTGAAAGAGCCCGGAATGCAGAGCGCCAGTTGCTTGTTTTGGGGATTGTTATCTCTCCAAGAAACAAATTGGAAGCAGATTTGCTCCTGCCCAGAGAACGCAGGGAATGACCAGAGTGCTTGAAGAGGGCAGCAGAAGGCCGCTCATCGGCATTCAATACAAAATGGCTTTGACAGTGTCCTCTTCTTTACTCCTTCTGGTATCCGGGAATCCGATCCTTTGGATTCCAGCTCCCAAGTTAGCGGGAGGCGTATGTCTCCCCCACAAAGGCAAACCGGAATCCAAAACCACATCCTTGAACCAAGCGTCTGTTAGGTCAAAATGCATTCCTCACTGAGCCTCCCAGATGGCTTTCAAAATTTCTACCGCCAAGCAGATTTCTGGCCTATTTCGGCACAAGGGCCACATTCCTATCTGTGCAACCACTCAGGGGCCACACGCCAGCCGCGGGCAGGACCAGAGGCAAAAGTGTGCAGAAAGTGACGGACTGTCCCTTGGAGATTTATAAGCAGAGATTGGGGGAATCTTTAGCTGCAATTCCTGCTTTGCAGGGGGTTGGAATGGATGACCCTGGGGGGTCCCTTGCAATTCTACAAATGGGCGCTTTCAAAAAAATACGTTGATGTTTGTCCAGTTGTTATAAATAATATTTTGCAGTTGAAATCAGCTTACATCAGTCAGTCAAGACTCCTAGCTTGACGCTATTCTCTTTTTTTTGTGGCTGGATGCTCGGTGGAAAAAAGCAGGACAGGAATACTTTAAATAAACACCCAAATACTTACATAAGGGTGTTTCGCTTCCTGTTGCTTTGAAGCTGCAAAGCCCAACCCAATACGTGTTTACTCAGAAATAAACCCCGCTACGTTCAGTTGGGGCCTACTCCCAGATAAATATGCAGAGCAGAGTAGGGGAGCGTTGTACCGTCTGGGGGCCACATTTCATCCTTGGAAACCTTCCAGGGGCCAGGTGGGTTGAAAGGCAAAAGCAGGCAAGTTTCTACACTCAGAAACACCCATAGCTGTCAACTTACAGATTTGAAAATAAGGGACCAGCAGCAGTGGCGTAGCGTGGGTTGTCAGCACTCGGGGCAAGGCAAGAAATTTGCGCCCCCTAACCCATGGATTTGATCGGCACAAGGCATGCAAGCCCCACCCCCCAGTCATTCTTAGACTCCTTATTGGGTGAGCAACGCAGCCAAGCAACACAGTTGGAGCCTCCCTCCTCCCTGGCCAGCAGGGAGGGAGGGAGAGGAGCTGCTTCCTTTGAAACCCGGGAAATTTAAGGGACATCATCAATAAGGGACAGCTGCGGGACACGGCGCTGGGATAAGGGATTTTCCCGCCAAATAAGGGACGGTTGACAGCTATGCACCTGTGCCCTCTGCAAACGAGGGTTTAAATGCAGACACCTGTGCGGACAGAGGGACCAGCAGCCAAAATAAGGGATTTTAGTCAACCAGCAGCCAAACGAAGCCTTAAGCGGTGGTTCCCACAGCGCAGCAACCCGGCAAAGGGGATGCAGCAAGGAAAACCACCGTCACCTCTCCGCTGGGAAGCGCTGAGCAAAGGCGAGTCCCCAGGCAACGTGGCCGATTTGATCGGCACAAGGCATGCAAGCTCCACCCCCCAGTCGTTCTTAGACTCCTTATTGGGTGAGCAACGCAGCCAAGCAACACAGCTGGAGCCTCCCTCCTCCGAGGCCGGCAGGGAGGGAGGGAGAGGAGCTGCTTCCTTTGAAACCCGGGAAATTTAAGGGACATCATCAATAAGGGACAGCAGCGGGACGCAGGGCTGGGATAAGGGACTTTCCCGCCAAATAAGGGACGGTTGACAGCTATGGAAACACCCTTCTCTTTACCCTCCATCCCAGCAAGAGAGGCAAGTAAGGACTGCATCCCAGCCATACGGACGCCATAGCTCAGCTGGTAGAGTATGAGACTCTCAGGGTGCTGGTTTGAGCCCCATGTTGGGTGGAAGGTTCCTGCACTGCAAGGGGTTGGACTAGATGATCCTTGTGCCCCCTTCCAATGTCTGTAAGAGTTTATCCACCCGGATCTGGCCCACGGCATACCTAGCACCCCACAGGCGGCGTCCATGTGTGGGTGCTGGAGAGACGATCTCTTGTAGACCACATGGGGACTCCCTTCACTCTCGTGCCCACCACTGATATTGGTGCCGGGGCTCAGGGGCTCAATGAAGTACTCCTCGCCGTCTGCGATGATCACACCATGCTGGAACGAGAAGAGGAGGAACGTGCAACGCGTTTACACGTGGGTCTGACTCTGAAGACGGTCCAAAAACTGATCACTCACCAGAACAAGGTGGTTTGAGCACAGAACACCAATCCTGGCACAACCGCACTGGCCGCCCATTAGTTTCCAGGCCCAATTCAAAGTGCTGGTGCCAACCTTACAAAACCTGGCACGGCTCAGGACCTCAATACCTTAAGGATAGCCCCTCCCGGTATGAACCAACCCCACGCTTGTCACCGGAGGCCCTTCTCTATGTCCCCCATGCCAGTGGCAGCAAGAGACCGGGGTCTTTTCTGTGGTGACTCCCCGATTGTGGGATGCTCTTCCCAGAGAGGCTCGCCTGGCAGCATCACTACATGTGCCAGGCAAAAATATTCCTCTTTGCCCAGGCCGATGGCTATTAAGTAATCTATGGCCTGTGAAAGTGTGGCAGAGAAGACTGTTATGATGACTGCTTTCATATTATGCTGTCTGTCAGTTTGCTTTTTATTATGTTTGTATCACTGATGTTCTGAAATGTGTTTTTAATGTTGTTCACTGCCCTGGGACTTTCTGATAAAGGGTGGTATATAAATTGGAATTGTGTATTTTTTGCTCTATAAGACTCACTTTTTCACTCCTAAAAAGTAAGGGGAAATGTGTGTGCGTCTTACGGAGCGAATGCAGGCTGCGGAGCTATCCCAGAAGCCAGAACAGCAAGAGGGATTGCTGCTTTCACTGCGCAGCGATCCCTCCTGCTGTTCTGGCTTCTGAGATTCAGAATATTTTTTTTCTTGTTTTCCTCCTCCAAAAACAAGGTGCGTCTTGTGGTCTGGTGCGTCTTATAGAGCGAAAAATACGGTAATGATAATAATAATAATGGCTACTAGCCATTAATGGCTGTGGTTTGCAGGCAACAAATGTTTTTGAATACCAGTTGCTGGAAAACACAGGAAAGGAAAGAGCTTGTGCTTGGGTCCTGCTTCTCCAAAGGAAGCCTGCACTGCAGGTTGTTGGACTAGAGGATCTCTGGGGGTCCCTTCCAACTTCTATGATTCCATGATCTGGACGGCCACTGCGAGAGCAGGATCCTAGGCTACGTGAGCCGCTGTCCTGACCAGCAGGCTGTCCTTATGTCCTTATGTTTTGCACCCCAGGGTGACCCTGCCACAAGCCACGAGGCGACCCCCCTCTCCTCCTTCCCGGCTGCTCTCTCTCCGCCTGACGCTCGAGTTTTCGGCCGGACTCCTTGCCAGCCTAGCCTCACACTACCCCACTTGTCCTCGGAAGCGTGGCTTGCAGCCAAGAGCAACAAAGCTTTCGTCCGGAAAGGAAATCCACAGCCCGGCCATCAACACCGCCCCTTTCTAGGGCTGGGAAACCAGAAACTTTTCATTACACGCACACAGAAGTGATTCAACTCTGGTTCTTTGTGGAGGGGGCTTGGAGGGAGAGAGAAAAAGTTGGGGGACCCACAAACCAACTGATAACCGTGCTAGCAGATTTCCCAAATGCTTTAAAAGAGAGAGCAGAGGAAACTCTTATTTTTTTTTAAGAGTTAAAAGCGCCCTGGGAGGAGGGCTTCCCTTCCCATCTTATCCAGCGCTGCTCAACAATATTCCTTTTCATTCCGCTGCAGAGATGGGAGAGAAATTCGGCCTGCGTTTGGAGTCGCATCGGAAAGGTTGCAGTGCCTGGGGCTTTCGAGTTTAGGGAACTCGTGGGCATGCAATGAAGCTGGACGTTGGAAGATCCAGGGCAGATAAAAGGGAGTCCTTCTTTACGCAGTGGCATAAACTATGGAACTCCTTGCCACAGGAGGCTGCGATGGTTACCAACTTGGATGGCTTTAAAAGAGAATTAGACAGATTCATGGAGGAGAGGGCTATCAGTGGCTAGAGCAGGATGCTGTGCTAGATGGGCCGTTGGCCTGATTCAATGGGCTCTTCCTGGGTTCTTAAAATGGTGTCCGGTGGCATTTAAACATTGACAAAGGAACAATCTAGCCAAATTTGGTTGGTATCGTTGCAGTTTTGAAAGTTTCAGTCCACCATCTTGATTCAGAATGACACCTGGCAGTCTCCAAATACAGTCATACCTCGGGTTACAGACGCTTCAGGTCGCGTTTTTTCAGGTTACGGACCCGCCGAAACCCAGAAGTACCGGAACGGGTTAACCTCCAGGTTTGGGGGGTCGTGCATGCACAGAAACGCTAAATCACGCTTTGCGCAGAAGCGCAGAATTGCAACCCATGCGTGCGCATACGCACCACTGCAGGTTGCAGACTTGCATCCCACACAGATCACATTTGCAACCCGAGTGTCCACTGTATAGATGAAAACCTGCACCTTGATCCCAGGTACCATCTTGCAGACCTCCAAGTGTCCCAATTCCCCAGGGACAGTTCTAGATTTACAGAAGCCGTCCCGGTTTCTGATTTGATCCCGGAATGTCCCGCTTTCCCTTTGGACGTCCCCATTTTCATTAGAGAAATGTGGGGGGGGGGGGTATGCAGTGATGCAATCAATCCCTGAGCCAAGGAGATCCAGTCACTAGACAACTTTTAGAAGATATCTGAAGGCAGCCCTGCATAGGGAAGTTGTTGTTGTTGTTGAATAAAGGTAAAGGGACCCCTGACCATTAAGTCCAGTCGTGGCCAACTCTGGGGTTGCGGCGCTCATCTCGCTTTGCTGGCCGAGGGAGCCTGCATACAGCTTCCGGGTCATGTGGCCAGCATGACTGAGCCGCTTCTGGCAAACCAGAGAAGCACGGAAACGCCGTTTACCTTCCCGACGGAGCGGTACCTATTTGTCTACTTGCACTTTGACGTGCTTTTGAACTGCTAGGTTGGCAGGAGCAGGGACCGAACAACGGGAGCTCACCCCGTCGCAGGGATTCGAACCGCGACCTTCTGATCGGCAAGTGCTAGGCTCTGTGGTTTAACCCACAGCGCCACCCACGTCCTGTTGTTGAATAGGATGTCCCTAATTTCCCCGGAGAAATGTTGGAGGCTGTGATCCTGCTGAATTTGGCAGCAAGGTCTTAAGAGGTGTCTGAAGGCATCGTGAACAGGCAAACTACTTTCCAAAATCAGTGGGGAGAGTTCCTGCCGGACTGGATTTTAGCATGACCCAGCAGCCAGGATCATCTTAATTTCTTACTCCAGAATCCGTTCCGGGATCTTGCATGGTTAGGAAATTGTCTGGGGGTGCGTGTTGGGGGCGTTTACTGAGTTACCGCCATGTCCTCGGGCCGGGAGCCAAAGAGACAGTGACAACAGGAGGAGACATTGCAAAATTTTCCTCCTTGAATTGTAAAGAGGGAAAGAATGAGTCTCGGATTGAGAAACCAAGGAGGATCTTCCAAAGTGAAGAGTGGAAAGAGTCGCCCACGGAAGGCCTGCAGAACCTTTTTCCCAAAGTGCAAACCTTTTCCACTCGGAAGGAATAGCGTAAATCTCTCTCTGGGAGTGATAATAATAATGATTTTAGTTTTTATATGCCACCCATCTGACTGGGTTTACCCAACCACGGTAGGCGGCTCCCAACAAAATATGAAAAACACAATAAAACATCAACCATTAAAAGCTTCCCAATAGAGGGATGCCTTCAGATGTCTTCTAAAAGTTGTGTATGTGTTTTTTTCCCTTCTCTATGACATCGGACAGGAGGGTGTTCCTCAGGGAGGGTGCCACTGCTGAGAAGGCCCTCTGCCTGCTTCCCTGTGACTTCACTAGAATCTTACATTGTTTTTAGGGAGCAATGAGGACTAGAATGTTGCCGTGTTGTTGGGTTTTTTTAGGGGAGGGTCCCAGGCCTAGCACAGATGAGGCTGAGCCCGGGGGGGGCAGCTTACCAGCCCGTTGCAGTTGCTGATGGCCACTTTGGAGTTGAGGTACTCGTCTTGCAGGTGGCCAGAGTAGTGGCAGTCCTCGTGGAACTCGTGCTTCCGGTCCACCCCGTCGTGCCGCCAGTACTCCACCCGGAACCGCTCCGCCAGCAGGTTCGTGTGCAGCGTCAGGTTGAGGAGGAACTGCGCCCGGTGGGCTGAGACCCTGTAGAAGACCTGCTGCTCCCGGGGGGGCTCGTGGAAGGGGGCCCCCGTCCCGCGACGGGCCCGCCGCTTTCGCGGGCTCTTCACGTCAAACGTCAGGAAGTCCCCATTCTGGTCCACCTGCACGGGGAAGGCGATCTCATAGTGGTCGAGGCTTGAGAGGAACTCCTCTGGAGGGGGGGGAAGGAAATGCACATGGGAGAGAAAAGAAATGCACGTGGGTGAATCGGGACCTGGGTTCAGTGCCCTGGTGATTCACAGGGTTTGGCTCGGCGTGGCAATCCATGTTCATTCTGGAAGAGAGAGATGGGGTGCCCCTGGGGCATTCTAGATGCTGTTGGGGGTCAAGTTCCCACATCCCCTCTGACTGATGGGCACACTGGCTCCTGGGAGTTGGGAGTCCAGCTGCTCCAACAGCACTAAGTGGGCCACAGTTTTTGCCACCCCCGGACTCGTACACCCCTTCTAAATAGAGGTGTTCCTCCAACTATATCTGGATAGATAAGGCCTAGTGAGCAAAGCAAATCATCTCTGGCAGGTCTTGCCCCCATGAAGCAGCTGCCTCAGTCCCATCCAATCCAGGATCTCCCCCAAGCAATCGGAGGCTGTGCCTGCACACAGGCAACCTCTCCTCTGCCCTCTTCATGCCTCTCCTGGTTCTGGGGGACAAGAAGAGAAGGGAGCTTGTCACAGCAAGAGGGGGAGACACCCGTGATGCTTCACCATCTCTGCCTCTTGGCCTCCCTCCTCTCCTGCTTCAGCCTTTGATTCTGGACTGCTCTCTGGCACAGACTCTCCCTGCTCACTAAGCCCTGTTACCCCTTCAGCTTCCAACATCTCCTTCCCCCAGTCCTCCCTTTTCTCCTTCTGCCCACTAATTATTGTACAGCCTCTGAGGCGTCTTCTCTTGAGAGTCCCCCAGCTGGTTCCTCACACTGTTCCTCTGTGTCCATCTAGTATGTGACATCCCAGAAGAGGCAGTCTCCCATCTCCCCCACCCAATTTGGCCTCTGTCCTCGCTGCTGGAAGGCTGTCCAGAAGTAAATGCAGCCCCCAGATCAAGAAAGCTTCCTTGAGGTCTAGTAAGTAAGTCATTATATTACGGTCAATGACCAGAATCAAAACATAGAACACCAACTGCAAAATTTAAAAAACGCAGAACAAAGTAAAATAATCTAAAATCACATATACATAAAAATAACTGGGGGGGGGGGACACCTTTCTGACCTAGGAATGTTCGTTGGACAATGTGTTATAATCTCGGGTAATACTACTACTACTACTAATATCTCACCCTTCAGACTGGCTTCCAGAAAATATAGAAAATAATTAAATGTCAACCATTCTAAAGTTCCCTATACAGAGCTGCCTTCAGGTGTCTTCTAAATGTTGTATAGTTCTTCATCTCCTGACATCTGCTAAGAGTTGGTTCCACAGGGAGGGCACCACCACCGAGAAGGCCCTTTCCCCCTGTTCCCTGCAACCTCACTTCTCACAACGAGGGAACTGCCAGAAGACCTTCAGAGCTGGACCTCAGGGTCCGGGATGGACGATGGGGGTGGAGATGCTCCTTCAGGTCTAGAGGGCTGAGGCTGTTTAGGGCTTTAAAGGTCAGACCAAAACTTTGAATTGTGCTCGGAAATGCACCAATGGTTGCATGTCGTGTTTTAATTGCTGCTGCCCTAAATTTGGCCACCTTGTGTGTCACGCCAGGATTGTTATCTAGGAGCGACAGAGTGGCAAGAAACTGTTCAGTATACAATCATACCTCGGGTTACAGCCGTTTCAGGTTGCGTTTTTTCGGGTTGCGGGCCACTGAAACCCAGAAGTCCCGGAATGAGTTACCTCCAGGTTTTGGTAGTTGTGCATGCGCAGAAGCGCCGAATCACAACTTGCGTGTGGGCAGGTTGCGAATGTTTCAGGTTGCACAGATCATGTTCACAACCCAAGCGCCCACTGTATTTCAGTATATTTATGGAGTATTGGCAGAATAAGGTCAGAGTGTAACTCTCTATAAAACTAGCACTGAGGTCTAGCAGCTTGGGGCTCAGCCTGCGCTCCCTTGCCCCGCCGCCCCCCCCCACGTACCTTGCGACTGGAAGGCGTAGCCTGGGAGGTTGCCCACGGACACGGCCGAGACGAGGGTCCAGGTCAGAAGCCTCCAGGCCGTCGCCATAGTGGGCTAGGATGCTCGCTGCGATGGGGGCTGCGTTGGACCAGGCCGAGGGGGTCTGCCCCAACATTGCTTTCGCTGAGCCGCCACGCTTGCTTAGACAGGGATCCCGCGTTCCTGGGATGCCATACTCGGCCGCTGGGTGCTCTGCAGGAGGCGGCAAGGGCGGGGCGGGCGTCACGGCGGGGAGGGGCTGGTTCTCGGCGCTCAGCATGTGCCAGGAGTCTGCCGCATCGCTCTGTCGAAGAGGAGCATCACAGAATCACAGAACAGGAGAGGTGTACATAACACCAGTCAAGCTTGCAAAAATATATTACTTGCCCGATAATAAGTGTTGGAAATGTAAAGAAAATGAAGGTACATTCTTTCACCTTTGGTGGACGTGCCCAAGGATTAAGGCTTTCTGGGAGATGATCTATAAAGAAATGAAAAAGGTATTTAAATATACCTTTCTGAAGAAACCAGAGGCCTTTCTCCTGGGCATGGTCGGCCAATAGGTGTCAAAGAAGGATAGAACTTTTTTTATGTATGCAACAACAGCAGCAAGAATACTTATAGCGAAGTACTGGAAGACACAAGATTTACCCACCCGGGAAGAATGGCAGATGAAGGTGATGGACTATATGGAACTGGCGGAAATGACTGGCAGAATCCGAGACCAGGGAGAAGAGTCAGTAGAAGAAGATTGGAAGAAATTTAAAGACTATCTACAGAAACACTGTAAAATTAAGGAATGCTAAAAGGATGTTGGAATGATGTAATGTGGCTTTTGCAGTAATGCTATATGGGGTTAAGGAAGAATGGATTGTTAACAGGTCAGAATGTAAAGTTACAATATATTAAGATAAATTAGTAAGATAGAAACAAGAATGGAAAGGATTTGCTGAAATAATTAATTGAACTAGAATACAAAAAAGGGAGGTGTGAGGAGGTCAAGGAAACAAGTAAATGAAAGACAAGACATGGAAAGATGGATTTCTTTTTAATTGTTTTTACTTTTTCTGTACTTTGTATTTTTCTTTTTCTTTATTTTTGTAATTTTTTTGAAACTTTAATAAATATTATTTAAAAAATAATAATCACAGAACAGGAGAGTTGGAAGAGACCACAAGGTTCATCCTGTTCAACCCCCTCCTAGTGTGGGGCTCAAACCTGTGCCCCTTAGGTGCATACCCTCCAACATTTCTCTGATGAAGGTAATAATAATAATAATAATAATAATAATAATAATAATAATAATAATAATTTATTATTTGTACTCTACCCATCTGGCTGGGTTTCCCAGCCACTCTGGGCAGCTTCCAACAAAGATTAAAAACACATTAAAATGTCACACGTTAAAAACTTCCCTGAACAGGGCTGCCTTCAGATGTCTTCTAAATGTCAGGTACAGTGGTACCTCGGGTTACATACGCTTCAGGTTACAGACTCCGCTAACCCAGAAATAGCACCTCGGGTTAAGAACTTTGCTTCAGGATGAGAACAGAAGTCGTGCGGCGGCAGCGGGAGGCCCCATTACCTAAAGTGGTGCTTTAGGTTAAGAACAGTTTCAGATTAAGAACGGACCTCCGGAATGAATTAAGTTCTTAACCTGAGGTACCACTGTAGTTGTTTATCTCTTTGACATCTGGCGGGAGGGCGTTCCATAGGGCGGGCGCCACCACCAAGAAGGCCCTCTGCCTGGTTCCCTGTAACTTGGCTTCTCGCTGTGATGGAATTGCCAGAAGGCGCTCGGCGCTGGACCTCAGCATCTGGGCAGAACGATGAGGGTGGAGACGCTCCTTCAGGTATACTGGGCCTTTGAGGCCGTTTAGGGCTTTAAAGGTCAGCACCAACACTTTGAATTGTGCTCAGAAACGTACTGGGAGCCAATGTAGGTCTTTCAAGACCGGTGTTATGTGGTCCCGGCGGCCACTCCCAGTAACCAGTCTAGCTGCCGCATTCTGGATTAGTTGCAGTTTCCGGGTCACCTTCCAAGGTAGCCCCACATAGAGCGCATTGCAGTAGTCCAAGCGGGAGATAACCAGAGCATGTCCTATTCAATAACAACAGCAGCAGCAATTGTTGTTTTATTGTTTATACCCCACACCCATCTGACTCTGTTGCCCCAGCCACTCTGGGCGGCTTCCAACATATGTGAAAACACAATAAAACATTGAACACCAACAACTTCCCTATGCAGAGCTGCCTTCAGATGTCTTCTAAAGGTTGTCTGTTGTGGCTCATAGAAGAGATTTTGTGGCTCAAGAGGAAGATAGTGGGGGGGAGAAAGAAAGGAGGACAGAAACTGTGAGGTGCTTGGGGCACAAAACAGTGGGGAGAGAGGCAAGGGAGAAGGACACAGAGAGCATTAGTTTACATCTTAATTCTCTCCCCCCCCCTAAAAATCCAGATTGTTGTTGAAGGGAAGGAGAGAGCGAGAGCGTCTGTTCCCAATTTTGCCACTGGGTCTGCAGACAGCTCGGCCGCGCTGGCTTTGGATCCAGCTGCAGAGGAGGGTAATGGGAAGCAGATGGGCTGGAGGGGTCCCTCTCCGCCTGCGAAGAAGCGAGGAAGGATTTTTGCAAGGAAGGCAACGGGACCCGTGGACCTTGAGCTCTTGTTCTGCAGACCGGGAGCTCGGAAATGTGGTTATTTCATCATCGGGCGATTGTTGACCCAGGGTAGGCCCATCCCAAGTTGACGGCTTTTAAATTCAGTGGGTCTACTCTGAGTAGGACTCGGCTGGGGGATTTTGGCATAGCAGGCTCTCGTCTGTTTCAGGGTCTCTCTATCCCCCATCTTAAAAACCAACTCTCCGCAACTGGGAGCCAGTAGTGGCATAATGGTTAGAGTGTTGTACTAGGACCTGTGTGTCCTGGGTTCAAATCCCCCCCCACATGGCCACAAAGCTCACCAGATGCCCTTTGGGGGGGGCAGTCTCTCTCTCTCTCATCCTATCCTCCCCCAGGGCCAGGGCCTTCTCAGTGATGGCTCCGACCTGGTGGAATGCTCTGTCCCAGGAGACCAGGGCTCTGCAGGATTTAACTTCCTTCTGCAGGGCTTGTAAGACAGAGCTATTCCACTTGGCCTTTAATTTGAATTCAGCCTGATCTTTTATTTCCCTTCCCTCCCACTCCCCTTTTATGAAGATCAGCTGCTCTGAGACCCCACAGCTAGTTCTCCCCTGGCCTCCTCGCTGGCCCAAGTAGGACCAATTCAGCCAGCTAGCCCTGGGGATTATCTAATGCTTATTTCCCCTAAACTGATTTTTGAATTTTACTGTTATTCATGTTTTTATACTGTATTTTATGCTGCTTTTATAAGTGTGTGTTTTAAATTTGTTTTTAGTTACCCTGAGCCCGGTTTTGAACCAGGAAGAGCGGGGTATAAATAAATATTATTATTATTATTATTATTATTATTATTATTATTATTATTATTATTATTTATCCCACCTCGCAGGGTTGATGTTGGGGGGGTTAAGTGGGTAGGGGAAGTACTGTGTATGCCACCCCAAGCTCCGCAGAGAAAAGGTGGGATCTAAACGCAATAAAGATATACTTTTCAAGAGCAACAACCACAAAAGTCTCAAGGAAATTGATCAGAGAGGTAAAGGCATGAGAGTGAAATAAAACCACAGCATCACAGAACTGTAGAGTTGGAAGGGGACCCCCAAAGGTCATCCAGTCCAACCCCCTGCAATGCAGCTGAAGCATCCATGACAGATGGCCACCCAACTTCTGCTCAAAAACTTCCAAGCAAGGAGAGTCCACAACCTCTGTTCCGTTGTCACGCAGCTCTTACTGCCAGAAAGTTTTCCCCCCTGATGTTTAGTCAGAATCTCCTTTCTTGTAACTTGGAAGCCGTGGGTTCGAGTCCTACCCTCCATAGCATGAGAAAACAAGCTCCCTCCATCTTCCATGTGACAGCCCTTGAGATATTTGAAGATGCCATTGTATCTCCTCTCACTCTCCTCTTTTCCAGGCTAAACACCCCCAGCTCCTTCAACCGTTCCTCATCAGGCTTGGTTTCCAGAATGTAGCAAAATCCACATACTGCTTGATTGTGGTAAAACCTCTGAGCACATACATCATTTTATTTGTATGCTGCCTCTAAGTAGGACAACTCTATGATCTGAAGACGTGTGAGGAGTCAAGGGTGTCCCACAAGCATGTGAAGAGTGCAAGGACAGACCAATCCATCCATTTCGGTTCCTCTCAGCTCCTCGTCCTTCCATTCTTAAAGTTCAAATTCTGCATGCTGACACATTTTTGTTTTTTGAAAGTCCTCACGAAAGTTTACTCGCGCTTTCCTGCAGATTTCTGCAGGCTTGACTAAATAGACCAATTTTGGTTTTGCAAAGCAGTTTCTTCCAAAAGAGCACCTTATTTTCTCTTCCATCACCCAGGACAGCCATTTTTTGGCCAGAGAACCATTTTACAGAATTGGGAAAAGTGCACATTTCAACGAACAGCTCCTTTTGTTTAGTTTGTGTGCCATTTCAGAAAATGCAGTTCGCCTCGGTGCAAACTGAATAGATTTCCCCCCCTCTCCCCATTCCTAGATAATAATAATAATAATAATAATAATAATAATAATAATAATAATAATAATATATTATTTATACCCCGCCCATCTGGCTGGGCTTCCCCAACCACTCTGGGCGGCTTCCAAAAAAATATTAAAATACTGTAATACATCAAACATTAAAAGCTTCCCTAACCAGGGCTGCCTTCAGATGTCTTCTAAAAGTCTGGTAGTTGTTGTTCTCTTTGACATCTGGTGGGAGGGCGTTGTTCCACAGGGTGGGTGCCACTACCGAGAAGGCCCTCTGCCTGGTTCACTGTAGCTTGGCTTCTCGCAGTGAGGGGACTGGCAGAAGGCCCTTGGCGCTGGACCTCAGTGTCCGGGCAGAACGATGGGGGTGGAGATGCTCCTTCAGGTATACTGGGCCAAGGCCGTTTAGGGCTTTCGAGGTCAGCAGCAACACTTTAAATTGTGCTCGGAAACGTACTGGGAGCCAATGTAGGTCTTTCAGGACCGGTGTTATATGGTCTCTGTGGCCGCTTCCAGTCCCCAGTCTAGCTGCCGCATTCTGGATTAGTTGGAGTTTCCGGGTCACCTCCAAAGGAAGCCCCACATAGAGCGCATTGCAGTAGTCCAAGCAGCATACAAGATATCCCTTTCAGAGAAGGTCGCTACCTGATCAGAAATTCAACTGCCATGTCCCTGAGTGCCTTCGTGCCAAAAAGGGCACCACGGGGTGAACTTCATACCCATCAGGCAGTTATTAAAGGCTCAGAATATAAAAAGAGGCCATGGCCCTTAGCTTTGAAACATCTGAAATGGGAGGTAAAAAGAGAATGCTCTCCTCCAGCCTCCTCCTAACCCCAGCTCTCATTTTTAATTATTACTAAGCCCAATTATTTACACTCTCAACCCACCAGACGTCACTGAGCGAATGGCTTGGCTTTTCAACTCAGCTAAAGTTTGCTCGGATGATTAAAACAACAGGTTGCAAGGGATTAATTGAATTGAGCCTGCGGTGCATTGGAGTGTGGGTTTTAAAAAAAATTAAAATTGGACGGAAGGGAATGCTTTTAAGGATCCAATCAGAGCATATGACCCAGAGCTCCGAGCCAGATACCCAGCTTGAAGAAGAAGAAAAAAAACCCACACTGCTGTTGACTTATTTTTCGTGGGCACCCGAAGAGCAGCCGAGACGAGGGAGCACGTTTAAGCTTGTTGGGAAGGTAGACGTGTAATCCCGCGATGCCCAATTAGCAGATGCAGGTAATTAAAAGGTTGTCAGAAAGTTGGGAGGAAAACACACACAGGGGTGCCAACTTAAATAAAATATGGGGGGGAGGGCAGGTAAGCCCCACCCTCCATAATTGATCACATGATGCAGTGCACCCACGCCATTTGAATGGCAATGCCCATCGATACCTCCATTGCTGCCTCTCCCCATATGAAACGACCCAGACTCTGAGGCCCTTTTTCATGTGCTTCTTCCTTGAGAACAGGGCCTTCTCTGCAGTGGCTCCCCGCCTGTGGGATGCTCTCCCCAGGGAGGCTCGCCTGGCGCCTTCATTAAACCCCTTTAGGTGCCAGGCCTTTGGCTGGCTGACATCCAATGCCCTTTTAAAATGTGGTTTTTTGGGGGGTGGGGAGATTGGGTTGTTCTTGTTTATGTTTTTATTATGTATTTTATACTGTGGTTTTATGTTGTAACCACCCTGAAACCTGCTAGTATAGGGCGGCACGCAAATTTAATTAGTAATAATAATAATAATAATTTGGGAGGGGGCTGGCTCTCACACACAAACCCCACACCCAAAGCCACCATATCAAGGGAGACTGATGTTGGAACACTGGCCAGGCCCAACTAGATGGTCAGGGGCGGGCATACATTTTGGGGGCTGACTGGGGGGGGGGAAGTAGACTTTATTTCACCCAGGTTAAAGACCCAGTTTGACACCCCCTACACACATACACAGGCTGGGGTCTCCATGGCACCCCTCTGGAGGCCCAAAACCTGGCAGCCCCCCCCCCCACTTCATAGCTATGGCTATGGGGCACTGTTATAGGGTTCCCTTTGCAACCAGCCACTTGGGCAGTCCCTGTCCTTGGCACTGCCCTGCAACAGATCACCACACTTAAAAATAAAATAAAATAACTACTACATCTCAGATTTTGATGAACATGTCAAAGCCGCGGGTGGGAATAAATATTTCCTATGCCTTATAGTTTCCAAGAAGCGCGGGGTACCAGTTAGGGAAATGCTATGCTGTATAAATGCATGAATTCAGCTGCTTTTAGGACCCCTGGGTGATGAGGGACCCCGAAAGTCATGTTTCCTTCCTTTCGCCACTGCAGCTGGTCGAGATCAGCCCTGGAGATTTTTGCATACGTGTAGAATTTTGGGAACGCGAGGCGAACATACTTGGCATCCTGCAGCAATGTTTTCCCACCCACCCAGAAGGCAGCAAGCCCTATTCTTCCCCGGAACAGAGACAGAGAGGAGACAGAAAGCCCCAAGCAAGACATCTTTTCGGGTGGGGGCCGGGGGGAGACCGCGTCCCCGGCCTCATCCCCCAAACCAGGCGTTTTTGCGCACGGTTTCTGCAACTCCGTCCCTGGAGCGCTTCATCACCCCCCACCCCTCCAGCCTTGCAAAACCAGAAAGATCCCAAAGGAAAAAAAGAAATTAAATAGATTCCCCTTCGCATAC
Source organism: Podarcis melisellensis (assembly GCF_964234715.1). Classification (NCBI taxonomy): domain Eukaryota; kingdom Metazoa; phylum Chordata; class Lepidosauria; order Squamata; family Lacertidae; genus Podarcis; species Podarcis melisellensis. The sequence goes on from NC_138536.1 coordinate 10,979,008, forward strand.
CTTTCTCTAATTTTGTTTTTTTGGTTTTTCTTCTCCCCGCCCCGGGTTTCTTGCCGGAAATTTCGGTTGGTCCGACGACAGAGGTTATCCAAGCTCAGGGCGCAAAGTTTTTTCCCCAAGCAACAGCTGGAAAGAGAAGAAGGAGAGAGAGAGGGAGAGGGAGAGAGGAGAGAAGCGGCAGAGGGGGAAATTCAGGGGAAAATGCTCCTCCTGCAAGAAGTCTTGAGCTAACGGATTCGTTGCAAGAAGGAGAAGAAAAAACAGAAAGAGGGAGAGGGAGAGAGAGACTTCTTTTCAGGAAGCAAATGGAGGTTGTAGGAAAGCAGACCGGGCTGTTTAGCAAAAGAGAAGGTTTTTTTTTTTTGCCAGGCTAATTAAAAAATAAAAGCCACCAGAGTGCTTCCCCCACCTTCACCCAAGGAAAAAAGAGAGAAGGAGGGAGCAAGAGAGAGAGAGAGACCTCCTTCTCTGGTGACGCCATTGAAAGGCAGGTCTCTGTTACAGATGTAATGCACCGCTGGGTTGCTAAACCTCAGCGGGGAAAGGGAGGGGGAGACAGATGCAAACCCTCCAGCATTTCACCGGTGAAAATCATCACCATCAAACCTTTTTTTGCCATCCCATACAAACATCCATAGCATATCAGTACCAGGGCCTTGCAGAGCCAGGTGGAGGCTCGGGCCAGGTAGATAACGTGCCCCCCTTTTTTTTACCCTGGGGATAACTGAAGTCTTATAAATAAGTGAGTATATAAATAATTTTCACAAAAGTTATGCTGACAAATTAATTTTATTTCAAGGCTTGGACCGTATCTGCATATAAAGACAAAAATGGAAAATATAGATATACAATAGTGCTTTTAAAAAATACATAGGGAATGTATGCTGGCCGAGGCCCTCTTTGGAATCAGAGGCCCAGGCCAAGTGGCCCATATGCCCCCCCTCTGTCTGGGCCTGATCAGTACAGAGTTACCGCTTCCCCCGTGCAACAAAACATTTACCAAAAAAAGGAGAGGCAGAGCAGACTATTGCCACAACCGGTGTAAATAGTAATGTCTTATTCAACAACAACAACAACAACAACAATAATACCCCACCCATCTGACTGGGTTGCTCCAGCCACTCTGGGTGGCTTCCAACATATATAAAAACATAATGGAACATTAAACACTGAAAAACTTCCCTATCCAGGGCTGCCTTCAGATGTCCTCAAAATGTTGTATAATGACTTATCTTCTTGGCTCAAGGGTTGCATAACTGCAGATCCGCCAACATTTCTCCCATGAAAATAGGGACGTCCTAAAAAATAGTGAAAATGGGATGCGGGTGGCGCTGTGGGTTAAACCACTGAGCCTAGGACTTCCCGATCAGAAGGTCGGCAGTTCGAATCCCCGTGATGGGGTGAGCTCCCGTTGATCAGTCTCTGCTCCTGCCCACCTAGCAGTTTGAAAGCACGTCAAATGCAAGTAGATAAATAGGTACCACTCCGGCAGGAAGGTAAACGGTTTAGTCCTGCTTAGTCCTGCTGGCCACATGACCTGGAAGCTGTACGCCGGCTCCCTTGGCCAATAAAGTGAGATGAGCGCCGCAACCCCAGAGTCGGCCACGGCTGGACCTAATGGTCAGGGGTCCCTTTACCTTTAAGGAATAGTGGGACATTCCAGGATCAAATCAGAAAACGGGACAGCTTCTGTAAATCTGGGACTGTCATTGGAAAATGGGGACACTGGGAGGGTCTGCTGATGGGAGGAGAACAGCACATGTAAGGTCGAGGGGGTGGGGGATGTAATATTTAGAGCAGGGGTCCCCAAACTAAGGTCCACGGGCCGGATAAGGCCCGAGGGACTCATTTTTCCAGCCCGCCGCCCGCTGCCGCCACCCACTCTTACCAGCGCTGCGCTGCGCAGCTCCCCACTTCCATGTCGGAGGAGCACCGGAAATACCCGTATTTTTCACTCTAAGACGCACCAGATCACAAGACGCACCTAGTTTTTGGAGGAGGAAAACAAGGGAAAAAATATTCTGAATCTCAGAAGCCAGAACAGCAAGAGGGATCGCTGCGCAGTGAAAGCAGCAATCCCTCTTGCTGTTCTGGCTTCTGGGATAGCTGCGCAGCCTGCATTCGCTCCATACTTTTTAGGAGGGAAAAAGTGAGTCGTATAGAGCAAAAAATACGGTACCTTGTGCACATGCACAAGCGTTATTTCCGCTGCACATCCGGGTCGGAGGAGGCCCATGCACATGCACACAAGCTATTTCCGGTGCTCCTCCGACCCGGAAGTGCACCGGAAATAGCGTGTGTGCACGTGTATAGGCATGCACTCCCCTGCCCTCCGGCCCGCTACACGATCAGTGCTGGAGACACCGGCCCAAGGTGCAGTAAGTCTGCTGACCTCTGATTTAGAGAGCCCGCAGGATCAGGCCAATGGTCTATCTAGTTCAGCATCCTCTTCTCACAGGGGCCAACCAGATGCCCCTGCCAGCAGGATCCAAGTGCAGAAGCAACTCTCCTCTCTTGTGGTTTCCAGCAACTGGGATTCAGATAGTCTTGTAGCTCCCTCATTGGAAGCCCACATCCTCGCCAAAACAGCCCTGCCCACACCCTGCACCCCAGCCTATTCATGAGACACAGGTGGCACTGTGGTCTAAACCACAGAGCCTAGGACTTGCCGATCAGAAGGTTGGCGGTTCGAATCCCTGCGACGGGGTGAGCTCCCGTTGCTCCTGCCAACCTAGCAGTCCGAATAAACACCAGTGCAAGTAGATAAATAGGTACCACTGCGGCGGGAAGATAAACAGTGTTTCCGTGCACTCTGGATTCTGTCACGGTGTCCCATGGCTTAGGGATGCTGGCCACATGACTCGGAAAGCTGTCTGCAAGCAAATGCCGGTTCCTTCGGCCTGAAAGCGAGATGGGCGCTGCAACCCCAGAGTCACCTTTGACTATAGATATATATAATAGATGATATTGATATAGATATATGTTTTTTAACATATCATTTTCAACAATTATTAAACATAATTTTGTATCTTATACAATTTTTTTTTTTACTTCCATCAATCACATCTGAAAATTTTCCAATCTTTTCACTTAATTTACATTTCTTACTTTCACTATTGCATTTAAATCTCATAACTAATGTCTCTCTTCTTTCTCTTCTTTGCAATATTTCATATATTTCTCCTTACAAAACCTCTTGTTGTCCTACTAGCGTCATTTATTGATTACAGTTGCTCTTCAAATAGTTCGTATATTTCTTCCAATCTTCTGTAAATCTCTGGTCCCGCAGGTTTCGAATCCTTCCTGTCATTTTATCCAATTCTGCGTAGTCCATTAATTTTGTCTGCCATCCTTCTTTCGTCACACCTTTGACTGGACTTAACCGTCCAGGGGTCCTTGTCCTTACCTTGACATTTACCTTTACCTTTTACCTTACCCCAACCTGTATTTGAAGCTGTTCTTTCCCTCTCACTAACTGTCTCACTTACCCAATTCTGGGTAGGAAAACAGGGTGTGTGTTTTAATCCATTCATCCCTTATTGCATTATACTTTTTAAAATGTAACTTCAAAATGCAGAGCATCTCAGTTTGATCTCTTCCACAGAAGCCTGCGGCGGGTGATGCAACTGTGATGAGCCTTGTCAGGCAAAGGCGTCCTACTTTGCGGGAGCCATAGAAGTGGGCCTACGGAACTCCCTGCCACAAGGCAATCTGTGCTGGCTTGGGTGGTTTTTAAAGAAGACCCCTGGTGGGTTTGCTCTGCCTCCACAGGACCTTTCCCCTATGTTCCTAACTCAAACCAGAATCTTTATTCAGGATCATGAGGACTACATCCTTAGTTTACATTTAGGGGGAAACGTCACTATGGAAGGCAGAGGGCGGGGAATGGATTGGGGAGTGTGCTTCCCACTTTTGAAAAACTGCATTTCAGTGTGCAAGAGTAAAAAACAACAGATAATGTACATTTCTCATAATGCCACAGGGTGACATCATTTATTAAAGGCTGACTCCCCTTGCAAAATGGTGCAGAGGCACAGGGTGGGAATGCATTTAAATAACATTAATGATAATAAATAGATATAAGGGGCCCTTTATGGGATGGGACGTGTGTTAGTGTTCACTTTCAAAGTGCCCTCTGGTGGCCAAAGAAGGGAAAGCTTTCCTTTTTTCAGATATATGTTATTGTTATTGCTTTCTTAAAGAAATTATTTTTAATATTTTAAAGGAAAAATCTCCAAGTGATTTGCAACACATGAAAACATCAAACAAAACACTCCAGATTAGTATTTCAGATCCTTCTCTAAGGGACGTTTTGCTTTCCCCTAATTTATTAGACTGGCTTAATTTACAGATTGTCCTATAGCAGAAGGACTCTAGAAATTTCACATATACATTTCAACACACAATTGATTTTTCTTTCATTTTGTTGACTTCCCATCACATTTTCCAGGGTTGTTTTTTATTTCTCTCTCTATCTTTTCTCTCTCATATCATAAAAATAATGAAATAATCTCCATAATTCAAATCTTAATAATAATCTCCATAATTCAAACCTTCTTTCTGGAGGTATCCTCACCCCTGAAAGCATTTAAAGACCTGGTACATTTAAAGTTGGTACTTTTTCCTCTCCTGCTGTTGGCCCTGCTCTTACTCAGATAAATTGTCCCTCCCTCACTGAACAACCCTTTGCCCAAAGGTTTATTTTCCTTTCCCCTTCAAATTCTAGCCCAGAGTATCCTCATCTTTGTGAGGGGATAACTAGTAAGTTGGAGACAGGTTTCCTTTAAACAAACAATAAAGATTTCTTTAAGGCAAGATAGTATATAACAATCATGGATTAAACTTAGGTAATTTCACGAATACAGTGCAATTTCTCTTTAATTCGACCTCAGTTGTTTTTGCGTTATAGGTTTGGTTCCTTTATACCAGGGGTCAGCAAACTTTATTTTTTGGGGGGGGATGTTAAGTTGTGGGTGAACATATCAGACGACACAGCGATTCTTCAACTGCTCTTGTTTATTCACAGGCCAGGACAGAACTGAACTGAAGGGTTCAGTCAGCCTGCTTATATAGAGCTCCAGTACAATGTAACTGTAACAACTTTCTGTAACTATCCAATCACTGAACATCACTTTCTATCCCTTATTTGCATATGTGGACCTGAACTATCTACAGTATTCCCCTGCTGGCCCAGGGTGAGAACTTTAGTACATAACAGGGGAAATGAACTATTTCCTACATCCCACAAATAACCCAGAGATGCATTTTGAATAAAAGGACACATTCTATGCATGTCAAAACACACTGATTCCCAGTCCATCCGCGGGCCGGATTTAGAAGGCGATTGGGCCGGATCCGGCCCCCAGGACTTCGTTTCCCTACCCATGCTTTATACAGTGATACTTTCTTTCAGTTATCCACCCCCTTTCACAATCCTGCTCCTGAGGTACTTTAAGTAATAGACCCAAGAGTTCTCCACATCCCCTCCCTTCACTGGGTCTGGGCGATTCTTCGTTTCCTTGGAAGCCTCTCTCCACTCTAGACTAGATTTGAGTCCCAAGGAGGCTGTTTCTTTCCAGCTCCTACTTCTCCATTCCTCCTACATCCTTCTCTATTCCTCCTACAGGACACCACACTCTGTCCTTCGCAATACGCTCAGAATGGAAGTTGTTTTTACCCAGAACCAACTCTTTCTCGCATTCACTCTTTTTCCTCAACCTCTCTCTTATCCTATCTCCCTAGGTAAAGGTAAAGGGACTCCTGACCCTTAGATCCAGTCGTGACCGACTCTGGGGTTGCGGCGCTCATCTCGCTTTATTGGCCAAGGGAGCCGGCATACAGCTTCCGGGTCATGTGGCCAGCAGGACTAAGCCGCTTCTGGCGAACCAGAGCTGCGCACGGAAACGCCGTTTACCTTCCTGCCGGAGTGGTACCTATTTATCTACTTGCACTTTGACGTGCTTTCAAACTGCTAGGTTGGCAGGAGCAGGGACTGAGCAACGGGAGCTCACTCTGTTGTGGGGATTCGAACCACCGGCCTTCTGATCAGCAAGCCCTAGGCTCTGTGGTTTAACCTACAGCGCCACCTGCGTCCCCTACCTATCTCCTAACCCAGCCTTTCTCAACCTGTGGGTCCCCAGATGTTGTTGAACTACAACTCCCATCACCCCTAGCTAGCAAGGCCAACCTCAATTCCAACCCTCCAAAACCAACCCTCTCAACTCCCACAACCACTGTCTCTCCCCAGATCCTCTCCTTTTAAACTCTCCCTCCTGGAACCACAGCCAATCAGAGACTGCCATTCATTAACCATTTACTGGTGGGGAAAGGAAACACTTTTTGATCCAAAACAGTCCAGCCAAACCAACTTTTTCGTCACACCTGCCTCTTTCTGGCTGTGGCTAATCACTCTGCTCCTTGTTAACCAATCACCCGGAGACCCAGGGTCAGAGGCTCCGCCCACCTAGGTGGGCATCCAATATTTCGGCTCCCACAATGCCCTGGGTTGTTGATTCTGGTGCCACGGAGATGCCCTTTCTCTGACCAAACCCAGTTTAATGTGCTGACCTCCCAGTTCTTAGGCTGCACTATTCCTTTGAAAAATCAGATTTAAAATAAGAGTGCCTCTATGCATGCTCAGAGTGACATTAACTCGCACTTCGAAAGCCCAGTCTTTTCTTCTGGGGGAGGCGGCGCAGTCTTCATGTAGTTATATTGGCTTTAAATTACTGCCCCTTGGTTAGAAAACTATTATTATTATTATTATTATTATTATTATTATTATTATTATTAACAACTAACCCTTTTTCATTAATTGAAAACCAACCCTTTCCCCCAGACATGAAAATGAATGCAAATTAGGTAAACATATGTCAAACGTTCTTGATTGATTCAGATGAGGAAATGTGGAGTTCTTGTCCCTTGTTGCAATGGTCCTCTGGTAAGGGTACAGTTTTAGAGTATCAGCTCAATCCATAAACTATGAAACACGGAATCTCAGGGCTGTGGTTTCGAGCCCAATGTTGGGTATTAAGATTCCTTCATTGTAGGGAGTTGGATTAGATCACCCTTGGGGTCTCTTCCAGCCCTATAATTCTTTGATATGCCAATATGCCAAAACTCAATTGGACATTTTCATTTGTATCCAAATCATTATTTCTCCTTCCTGTGCTGCTGGCAATCCATCAAATTCTTTGACCTGAGGCTTCCAATTTTCCTTTGGAATTCCCACATGCGATGATTCCAACCACTAGGTCGTGTTGCTCCCCATGACCCCAGGCAAGATGCCTTACCCTACCAGGCAGGGAAGCAAGACCTGCAGGTTTTCCCATAAGAGAGGGGAAAGTGTCCGGGAAGAGAGTTATGGCTCTACCGGTCTAATTTCTGCCTGCGGCACAATACTCAAACAGCACAGGAGCTCTCCCTGAGAAAGGAAGTGGCGAATGTGAGTTTTTCAGGCCTAACGTGTGCTCTTTACACCTTGTCAAAACCAAAAGCCTTTCTTCAAAAGCACTTTTTCAACCTTCCTGCTTACGTAGTACGGAAATTGGGTCAAAACTTCAAAGACACCCCCACCTCCCCCTATCGACGTCTGCAGAGCAAACTCAAGACACTTCACTGCCAGAGACCAGACCTCCCTCTCTCTCTCTCTCTCTCTCTCTCTCTCTCTCTCTCTCTCTCTCTCTCTCTCTCTCTCTCTCGTTCCTTTTACACCCCTAAAAACTATCATTTTGCTTTTGGTATGGATATCTGACTCCATTCATTTCCTCTTAAAAAGAAAGATTCGGACAGAAACGTTTACGGAAGTATCCACTGTCTTCCCTGCCCTCTGGATCAGGTAAGGATCTTGAGATATTTGATGCACAGATAACCATTTTTCTCCCCATTCGGTGCTGAACTGGCACTGCTCCACATTGGTAAGAAATTGATACTTCTTTGTGTTGGCATCTGCCCTCTGGAACTCCCTGCCTATTGACATCAACAGAAGTCTAGTGTCCTGATCAAGGCAAGTAAGGGTACCACTCTATTCTGCCTTGGTCAGGCCACAACCGGAATACCGTGGTCAGTTCTGGGCACCAAATTTGAGAAGGATGTTGACAAGCTGGAAGGTGTGCAGAGGAGGGCAACCAGGATGATCAAGGGTCTGGAAACCAGACCATATGAGGAACGGTTGAAGGAGCTGGGTAGATTTAGCCGGGGAAAGAGGAGACTGAGAGGAGATAGGAGAGCCACCTTCAAATATCTCAAGGGCCGCCACACGGAAGATGGAGCATCTTGTTTTCTCCTGCTCTGGAGGGTAGGACTCGAACCCGTGGCTTCAAGTTACAACGAAGGAGATTCTGACTAAATGTTTGACAGTGGAACAATCTCCCTCAGGAGGTGGTGGGCTCTTCTTCCTTGGAGGTTTTTAAGCAGAGGTTGAGGGACCACCTGTCCTGGATGCTTTAGCTGAGATTTCTGCATTGCAGGGGGTTGGACTAGATGTCCCTTGGGGTCCCATCCAACTTTACAATTCTATGCTCAGGGGACACCTTCTTCACTGTACTCTTTCCTGTGCTCAGCTAAATACATTTTCGTTGCTGTTTAGACAAGACTTTCCAGACATGTGGAATCATAGAATCGTAGACTAGGAATGAATGTTAATCTGGTCTGTGACCATTTAATAAAATTTGATTTGATTTGATTTGACTAGGAATGAATCACAAGGGACATCTATTCCCACCCAGGAATGTTGACATATGTTTTAATCTGTTTTCATTTTGTCACAGGTTTTATCTTTGGAAAGTTTTAAAGAATTGTTTCCCCCGATACTTTTAATGGCCTTAATTCTATTGAGAAACACCACTTTGAGATTGTTGTTCTATAGTCAAGTGGTATAGACATTTTATGGAAAAAGCACATAGCAAAAAAAGTTGGAGGTTCAAGGTGGGGTTTCAGCGATCAAACTTCAAGGGGGTCCTTGGTTGTTAAAGGTTGCTTAGGGTGGGCTGGCGCTGGGTTTAGATAGACCCGGTGGTGTGATTTCGTGTAAGACAGCTTCCTATTTAAACCAGCCACTTATCCAAAACCACAGGACTAGAAACTTCTTCGCAGGCAGAAGGTCCTGGTTTCAGTCCCCCGCCTGAAAGCCTGGAGACCCACCTTCAATCATTGCAAATAGTCCTAAACTTGATTGAGCCATAGTCTGACTTGGTATATATAGCCAGAATTTTTGTTTGTTCAGTTCGCTATGAATTTTTATTGATTTTTATTGATGGGGGGCAGCTGCCCCTCCCTGCCCCCCTTGGCTACACCCATGTATATGTCCCTATCTAAATCAGAATCATGAGGACCAGAAACTAACTTTAGATTTACTGTACAGGGGAGGCCCCAGCTCAGTTGCAGGGGAATCTGCTGAAAGGCAGCTGCCTACATTCCCAGTCAACCCTGTCAAATGCTTTCTCCAGAACCACCAGGACTTAACAAACTTAGTTTTACTTTCAGGGCAAGGCAGGAGCTCCATGGCTACTTTGCCTGCAGAAGGTCCCATGTTCAAGCTGCCAGCCAGTGTAAACAATACTGAGCTTGATGGCTCAGGGGTCTGACACAGTGCAATGGAGTTTCTTTAAAAAAAAAACAAAATGTCCAAAAATTCCACATCAAATTCCAGTGCAAATTTTAAAAGATTTCTTTCATATTGTTGATGTCACATCCCATTTTCTGTTATGTTTTTCTTATCCCCCCCCCTTTGCTGTATTCTGCCTTCCCTCTGTATTATCATAGTCATAACACAATGATATTTAATTATTTCTGTTGCTCATAGTTCGAAACCTGATCACAGATTCTTCATGTTCTGTGTCCTGCTCAGAGCAAAATCATTGCAGGCTGTTTTATTTAGCTCCTTTGATTTCAGTAAGTTCCTCTGTGCTTAACTTAGCCAGACACTACTCACAGTCCTATTCAGAGTAGTCCCCGTTGCAATCGCTTCGGCCCATTAATTTCCAACAGGTCTTCTCTGAGCTAAAACTTTTCAGTGTTTTCAGAGGAAGCGGAGTCTTGCGATTGACATCTATACTGTGACTTGGGGTTGATTTCGGTTTCTCTCAAGTTTTCCACCCTTCCAGTTTTCAGTTTGTCATGTTTCCACATCCGTTTGCAAACTTTAATAAAATAATTTTAAAAGCCTTGATGGAAGTTCATCAGCACTTTTGCCTCCCATCGACGGGTTTCTGTGTGGAGTTTCCCTAATATGATGCATCCCCACGTGTTATTTCTGCGAATTTGCACATGATTGCTGACACACATTTCCACTGAGTGTCTGCACATTTTGAGCTGTGCTTCATTTGCGGGGGCTGCAACATTCGAGTTCGGAGGCTTGTGAAATGAAATTTAAAATACAGGTTAAAATGCAATTTAAAATGCAGACTCATTTTAAAAGTAGCCCATAAATCAAAACCGTAAGAGAAGGGAAACATAAGGGTCAGACTGAGTCCAAACCAAAGGCCAGGCGGAACAGCTCTGTCTTGCAGGCCCTGCGGAAAGATGTCAAGTCCCGCAGGGCCCTAGTCTCTTGGGACAGAGCGTTCCACCAAGTTGGGGCCAGTACTGAAAAGGCCCTGGCCCTAGTTGAGACCAATCTTGCGACTTGCGACCTCCAAAGTGTTGTCATTTGTGGATCTTAAGGTCCTCCGCGGGGCATACCAGGAGAGGTGGTCCCGTAGGTACAAGGGTCCTAAGTGGGAGAAACTGAGGAAGGTGGGAAAACCAGTAAAAAAAAAAAACCTTCTGTGTTTGTCTCTGATTAGCATACATTATCTTTAAAAGGCGTGCGATCACAACAGCCATCCAGCCTCCCTGCAACTGAGTGTTTGTGGTTGGAAATTTCTGCGCATCGCTGTGGCTGGTGGGTGTGAAGAGGCAAGCAAACTGCAGTTGCCTGCTCAGCAGGCAGCCGATGTGTTTGGCCTCGAGGAAGTGTTGGCTAAATGTGGCCTGGTCCTCTGGGAAGATATGTTTGCACTTTTGAAAGCAGGCCAGATTATTACTAATTTTTACCATTAAGAAAGTTGGTGTTTCCTGGAAAATAATGCTCAAGTTTAACTAAACTTTGTGGATGTTTGGGTCCCACGTGCTCAACGTTTCCCAAGTTTTGTGCTGCCTTTTTCTGGAGAGAATTTTATTTGGTCTTTTCTTACAGGTTTCCCTCCCCACAAAGTTTGCTGGAAAAGATGTCCACATGCCATGGACAGATTTAACAATATTTGGAATTCATTTTTATAAATACCACATTAGATTAAGGTTTGGTTAACTACAATAACAATTTCCCGCCTTTTTTTTTTTGTAATGTACACAATGTTTTTTTCTGTTTTGTTTTCTATATGGGTGCTATTTCTTATTTTTTTGAATCTTATCTTACTCTGTGCATTTTGTACTTTTTATTTGGCAATAAAGAATATAAAATACAATAAGAAAGTTTGCTGGAAAAGATGGCTCGGGAAAACACGAGAAGGTTTGGATGTTGCTTTTGGAGCAAAGCTCACTGTGCAAATGTTTGCGTCTTATTATTATTATTATTATTATTATTATTATTATTATTATTATTATTATTATTATTATTTTATACCCCGGGCCTCCCGAGCCACTCTGGGTGGCCTCCAACAAAATATTAAAATACAGTAATGCATCAAACATTAAAAGCTTTCCTGAACAGGGCTGCCTTCCAATGTCTTCTAAAAGTCTAGTAGTTGTTTATTTCCTTGACATCTGATGGGAGGGCGTACCACAGGGCGGGTGCCACTACCGAGAAGGCCCCCTGCCTGGTTCCCTGTTAACTTGGCTTCTCACAGTGAGGGAACCGCCAGAAGGTCATCGGCTCTGGAACTCAGTGTCCGGGCAGAACGATGGGGGTGGAGGCGCTCCTCCAGGTCTACTGGGCCTTTGAGGCCGTTTAGGGCTTTCAAGGTCAGCACCAACACTTCGAGGGACGCGGGTGGAGCTGTGGGTTGAACCACAGAGCTTAGGACTTGTCAATCAGAAGGTCGGCGGTTCGAATCCCCGCGACGGGGTGAGCTCCCGTTGCTCGGTCCCTGCTTCTGCCAACCTAGCAGTTCGAAAGCACGTCAAGTGCAAGTAGATAAATAGGTACCACTCTGACGGGAAGGTAAATGGCGTTTCTGTGCGCTGCTCTGGTTCACCAGGAGTGGCTTAGTCATGCTGGCCACATGACCCGGAAGCTGTATGCCGGCTCCCTTGGCCAATAAAGCGAGATGAGCGCCGCAACCCCAGAGTCGGTCACGACTGGACCTAATGGTCAGAGGTCCTTTACCAACACTTTGAATTGTGCTCGGAAACATACAATTGCTCAACCTTTTTTCAGGCAGAGAGGGAAACCAAGGCAATTTATTTTTATAGGTTGAATGGGTAAGTTCCCTCACCCCAAGATAGTTTGTTGGAAAAGTTTGCCAAAGACTGTTGCTTTGGGACTGTGCTTGGATCCCCCCCCCCTCAACCTGTCCTGAGCCTTTTCTTTTTCTGCAGGGGGAGAAACAAAACAAAACACCTATTTCTATACAGGTTGAGCATTAGGGTTATAACTTTTGTACAGCCTCATGAATTTTTGCCTAAATATGAAGGAATGAGCTGTCATTTCCAAATAATTTGAAAAAAAGGTCACCCTGAAATCAATACATCCATTTTTGTATTTGTAGCTGTATAACATATTATGTAGGGACACGGATGGCGCTGTGGTTTAAACCACTGAGGTCAGCGGTTCGAATCCCCGTGACAGGGTGAGCTCCCGTTGCTCGGTCCCTGCTCCTGTCAACCTAGCAGTTAGAAAGCACAAAGTGCAAGTAGATAAATAGGTACCACTCCGGCGGGAAGGTAAACGGCGTTTCTGTGCGCTGCTCTGGTTCGCCAGAAGCGGCTTAGTCATGCTGGCCACATGATCCGGAAAAACTGTCTGCGGACAAACACCGGCTCCCTCGGCCAATAAAGCGAGACGAGCGCTGCAACCCCAGAGTCGTTTGCAACTGGACTTAACTGTCAGGGGTCCTTTACCTTTTTAACATATCATGTAATATTCATAGTATGTATTATACTATGGGGAAAATAGAGCTTGCAAATTTTCTACTACTTGTACAATGTTTTGTACATTGTACATCACTTCTTATCACCTAGAATAAATCAAGGTTGCAGCTGGTCTTTGTTTCTGCTGCAAGCACCATAACATTCCCACATCACTTGGATTGCACGTTCTGCGCACGGATCCCTAATTGGTGTCTGGAGTACGGATGGCTCCTGCTTCCAGTGATTCTCCAACACCTGCAATGCCTTTTTGTAAGCATTTTTGTGAAGCCGTTTTCAAAGTACATATATGGTGACTCCAACTTTCGGGGTGACCTTTTTTCACAACTGAGAACAATTAGTCCCTTTTTCAGTGTTTCTAAGCAAAAGTTCATCCCTTTATGACACAGGAAATCAGGTATTTGGGGGGGGGGGGAGTCAGAAAGTTATAACCCTATTGAGCATGCAAGACCCAAGCAGTCAATACTTCTCCCTAAATCACTTTGGCCCGACGTTCACCACCAATAGTGGCACCAATCATGCCTGCCAGCCAGAAGAAACTGGTTAGCAACTTCATTTAGGAAGAACTTCCTGACAGTAAGAGCTGTTCGAGAGTGGAATTTGCTGCCAAGGAGTGTGGTGGAGTCTCCTTCTTTGGAGGTCTTGAAGCAGAGGCTTGACAACCATATGTCAGGAGTGCTCTGATGGTGTTTCCTGCTTGGCAGGGGGTTGGACTCGATGGCCCCTGTGGTCTCTTCCAACTCTATGATTCTATGAATAATAATAATAATAATAATAATAATAATAATAATAATAATAAGCTCCCCAAAAGGTAAAAAGGTAAAGTAGTAGTAGTAGTAGTAGTAGTAGTAGTAGTAATTTTATTACTTCAGCCCTGCCCATCTAACTGGGTTGTCCACTGTGCTCGGAAACATACTGGGAGCCAGCATAGATCCTTTAGGATGGGTGTTATACAGTCCTGGCGGCCGCCTTCTGGATTAGTTGCAATTTCTGAGTCACCTTCCAAGGTAACCCCGTGAAGAGCGCATGGCAGTAGTCCAAGCAGGAGATAACCAGAGCGTGCACCACTCTGGTGAGACAGTTTGTGGGCAGGGAGGGTCTCAGATGGAGCTGTAGATAGCTGCCTTGGACACAGAATTGACCTGCGCCTCCATGGACAGCGCTGAGTCCAAAATGACCCCCAGGCTGCACACCTGGTCCTTCAGGGGCACAGTGACCCTGCACAGGACCAGGATTCCCCCACACCACCTGCCTCCTGTGCCCCCAGAAACAGATATTCTGTCTTGTCAGGTTTCAACCTCAACCCGTTGTCCATAATAATAATAATAATAATAATAATAATAATAATAATAATTTATTGTACCCCGCCCATCTAGCTGGGTTTCCCCAGCCACTCTGGGCGGCTTCCAACAAAGATTAGATGTCTTCTAAATGTCAGGTAGCGATTTATCTCTTTGACATCTGACGGAAGGGCGTTCCACAGGGCGGGCGCCACCACCGAGAAGGCCCTCTGCCTGGTTCTTTGTAGCTTTGCTCCTTGCAATGAGGGAACCGCCAGAAGGCCCTTGGCACCGGACCTCAGCGTCTGAGCAGAACGATGGGGATGGAGACGCTCCTTCAGGTCTACTGGGCCAAGGCTGTAAACCACTGCAAATCCTGTGTGCCATTGTAATGGATTGTTTGAAGTCATTTCTGCAACAGGGAAATAAAATTTTAGCCTCCCCATTCCCCACCCTGACTTGTCCCGTATTTTGCCCGACCAAAGGGGGCGACGAGGGTCATCTAGTCCAACCCTCTGCAATGCGGGAATCTTTTGCCCATTGTGGGGGTCGAAGCCAAGGCCCCGCCGACTGCTGTGTCCCGGAAGGCTTGAGAGCAGCCTGGTGTCAGAGACTTCATTTCGTAGCTACATTTGCACAGCAAGCCCCCGGCACAAAAACACAGAGCGACCGTCTGCCTGCTCTTAAGTCAAGCCTCTTGATGGCTGAGCTTCCTGCCGCAATTTCCTTCCCCCCAAATGACATACGAGCGCCTTCTGATTCTTCAAGAACCTTCCAGGATCAGAAGAGTGTGAACACATGGATGCCATAAATTGCAAAATCTATCAAGCATGTAGAAGAGAGACTCCCCAGAGGGAACCTTTCCCAGTGTTTGGGACCTTTTAGCTTAGAGAAAAGGCGAGGAAGAAGAGACAGAACCCTAGAAATGTACGAAATTAGTCATAGCATGGAGAAAAAAAGCAGACATCACCTTGCCGACAAAGGTGCGTATAGTTCAAGCTATGGTTTTCCCAGGAGTGATGCATGGAAGTGAGAGCTGGACCACCAAGAAGGCTGATCGCCAAAGAATTGATGCTTTTGAATTCTGATGCTGGAGGAGACTCTTGAGTGTCCCATGGACTGCAAGAAGATCAAACCGATCCATTCTGAAGGAAATCAGCCCTGAGTGGTCACTGGAAGGACAGATCCTGAAGCTGAGGCTCCAAGACTTTGGCCACCTCAGGAGAAGAGAAGACTCCCTGGAAAAGACCCTGATGTTGGGAAAGATGGAGGGCACAAGGAGAAAGGGACGACAGAGGACGAGATGGCTGGACACTGTTCTTGAAGCTACCAGCATGAGTTTGACCAAACTGCAGGAGGCAGTGGAAGACAGGAGTGCCTGATGTGCTCTGGTCCATGGGGTCACAAAGAGGCGGACACAACTAAACGACTAAACAACAACAACAATGGAGAAAGCGGATAGGGAAAAGTTGTCCTCCCTCTCTCCCCATGCTGGAACTGAAGGCTGGAAGATTCAGGACAGACCGAAGAAAGGACTTTTTCATGCAGTTAGACTTCCCAAGAAGATAAAACAATAAACTTACAGTGGTGCCTCGCAAGAAGAAATTAATTCGTCCCGCAAGTTTTTTCTTCTTGCGAGTTTTTCGTCTTGCAAAGCACAGTTTCCCATAGGAATGCATCGAAAATCAATTAATGTGTTCCTATGGAGACCGCTTGCCAGGCTGGCAGTGCGGAGAAGGGCTTTTCTCCCCACCGCCAGCCTCGGATAGGTACGGGAACAGAGGGGAAGGCGCACAGTGCTTCTCCTCTGTTCCCGGGGCTTGCGGTGGGAGGAGGGTTTTTCCTCCCCACCGCCAACATTCAGAACAGCATTCTGAATGTTGGCGGTGGGAAGGAAAACCCTCCTCCCACCGCAAGTCTTCAGGACAGCCATCCGAAGGCTGGCGCGGGGAGAAGGTCTCTCCGCCCCACTGCCAGCCTTCGGAGGAGGTCCGAGGACAGTGGGGAAGACGCGCTGCGCTTCCCCGCTGTCCCGGAGATTTCCCTATGGGCTTTCGTCTTGCGAAGGAAGCCCATAGGGAAATTCGTTTTGCGAAGCGCCTCCAAAACGGAAAACCCTTTCGTCTAGCGGGTTTTCCGTCTTGCGAGGCGTTCGTCTTGCGGGGCACCACTGTACCCAGTCACCATTCCGGCAGCTGCATTTTGGATTACCGGTAGTTGTAGTTTCCAAGGTGTTATGTATTCAGTGGTCTGTGTTTGCCTGAGCTTGAGTCTGGACTAAGGCTTGTAAGCTCCTGTGTTCTGATTCAATACATGATGTCCAATCACAAAACATTTCGGGATTTGGACCTCTGCCATTGGCCCTTGAACTCTGAGTCGTGATTTGCAGCTTGGAAGTTTAGACAGCCAATCACGTTGGGAGTGGGAGTGGCCCAGGCCTTCAGAAATGTATATAAGCAGTTGCTTTGCCCGTTTCCCAGTTATGTAGTTCAATAAAGTTTCTTGCTGTTATCGCTGTGTCTTGCCATGTGGGAACCCACCTACACTTCAACTAGGGCCAGGGCCTTTTCAGTACTGGCCCCGACTTGGTGGAACGCTCTGTCATAACAGACTAGGGCCCTGCAGGACTTGACATCTTTCCGTAGGGCCTGCAAGACAGAGCTGTCCGCCTGGCCTTTGGTTTGGACTCAGTCTGACCCTTATGTTTCCCTCCCCTTTATGATTTTGACTTTTAAAATGAGGCTGCATTTTAAATTGCATTTTAGTCTGTATTTTAAATTAGGTTTCTTTCTTTTTCTTTCCCCCCTATTATGTTTCTACTGTGATTTTATTGGTATTAGCCACCCTGAGCCGGCGAGGGCAGGGTATAAATAAAATTTATTATTATTATTATTATTATTATTATTATTATTATTATTAGTCACCTTCAAAGGTAGCCCCACTGAGAGCTCATGACAGTAGTCCAAGCTGGAGATAACCAGAGCATGGACCACTCTGGCGAGACAGGGCGCAGGCAAGGAGGGTGTCAGATGGAGCTGGTAGGCAGCCGCCCTGGACACAGAATTGACCTGTGCCTCCATGGACAGATGTGAGTCCAAAATGACCCTAATAATAATAACACATGCTAGAATAAGCTAGGATTCTTTTTGCACAAAAAATGGAAGGAAGAAGAAGTTCCTACCGAAGAAGAAGTAAAATGATTCACTACGTGGAATTGGCAAAAGCAAAAATGGAAGCCTTTTTCAAAATACAGTGGTACCTCGGTTTAATAATTTAATTCGTTCTGGAGGTCCATTCTCAACCTGAAACTGTTCTTAACCTGAAGCACCACTTTAGCTAATGGAGCCTCCCACTTCCACTGCGCGATTTCTGTTCTCATCCTGAAGCAAAGTTCTTAACCTGAAGCACTATTTCTGGATTAGTGGAGTATGTAACCTGAAGCGTATGTAACCTGAAGCGCATGTAACCCGAGGTACCACTGTATTTAAATAAATGTTATACTATGATGAATTCACGAGCAGGATTTGAATTACAGTGGTACCTCGGGCTACATACGCTTCAGGTTACAGACTCCGCTAACCCAGAAATAGTACCTCGGGTTAAGAACTTTACCTCAAGATGAGAACAGAAATTGTGCGGCGGCAGCGGGAGGCCCCATTAGCTAAAATGGTGCTTCAGGTTAAGAACAGTTTCAGGTTAAGAACGGACCTCCGGAACGAATCAAGTTCTTAACCCGAGGTACCACTGTACGGGCGACAGAAGGAATTAGAGAATATTGTATGACTGTAAAGTTATAAGAGAGAGAAGGCCGGGTGCAGCAAGGGGGGAAAATGAAAAACATCATGGAAAATGGGATGGGAAGTTGCCAAAGCAAAAGAAAAATCTACTATGCATTGGAATGGGTATGTGAATTTTTGAGAAATTTAATTTAATTTTTTTAAAAGGATATTGGTTTTTTCTTTTTTTCTTTTAAAGATGGCTCTAGTCCTCATGAATTCTATTTAGGCACCTGCCTCAGTGCGGTCTACACTGACTTGGCAGACTTGGGTCTCCAGGGAGGGGGAGTCAAAAAACCCAAGAAAAATGTATTATGTTTTGGAGGGCATAGATTGTCAATGGAAGTCAATGGAAGAATGCCCTTTTTATAATGATCTTAGAAACAATTGCGTCCGCCCATGGTGAAGATCGCAGAAGAGAAGCTCATCTCTTGCAAAGACCTTTTATTCTGTTGTCTGATGTAGAGAAGTCTATCTCTTCTAGAACATCCACATTTCTCACTAAGGCTCTACAAATTCGTGTAATGAAAAGGGGGTATGGGAAATGATTTATCCTCTAAAGGTCAGGGAGCAAAAATGTAAACCACAGTTAGCAGCAGAATTCTTCTTCTTATCATTTTTTACGTGTGAATTGGCTGTTTGGTAGAACACAATAAACCGAACTAAGCTGCACTGAACTGCGTGTGTAATTTTATTGTTGTTGAAATTTAATAATTTTTTTATTAAATTAAATTTAATAAATTTGGTTATATATTTAAGGGATATATAAGATTATATGGTAAAAACAATACCATCTTAGCAGAACGTGAGTAATACTTGTGAACAAAAACGAATAAAGCGAATACTTTAGTGGATTGTATGAAAAAGGATGTAAAGTAAAGCTGCGCGACAAAACCATGACAACTGAAACAGTATAATGAGAACGATTGGAAGAAATTTCCATTTGATAGACATGATTTTGTATAAATTTTTGGTCCCCCCCTTTTCTTCTTTTCTTTTTTGTCTTTTTACATTTTTTCTTACTTTTATGTCTCAATGTTTTCTTCTTTTTGTATTGAACTTTTCTATACTTACCTTCGTTGTAAGTTTGTATTTTAAACCAATAAAGATTTACCATAAAAAAGAAATTTAATAAAACACAATACAGTGGTACCTCTGGATGCGAACGGGATCTGTTCCAGAGCCCCGTTTGCATCCTGAAGCGAACACAACCCATGTCTGCGCGGGTCGCAATTTGCCGCTTCCGCGCATGCGCGGGACGTCATTTTGAGCATCTGCACATGCGCAAGTGGCGAAACCCGGAAGTAACGCGCTCCGTTACTTCCGGGTTGCCGCTGAGTGTAACCTGAAAATGCTCAACCTGAAGCACATTTAACCCGAGGTATGACTGTACGCAATAGTAATAATATATATATATTCTTTATTAGGCATAGCAAATCACACATTATCAGACACCGTATACAAATTGTGCAAAATACGAGCTCAACATAACAAGGTTTGTGCCAGTCAGATCTTTAACGCCAGAGAAAATTTGCATAAATAATACAACACAACACCACCGCATCACCGATCAATTAAGAACCACTAAATCTCTTTATAACGGCCCAGTCTTTCTACATGGACAGCACTCAAAAATTCAGCCACTATTAAAGTAATTTGATCATTCCTGTCCGAGAGCAGGTCCTGAACCGTTGGTGGCATAGAATTGAGCCTGTTGAGTTGTAAGGCCTCTAATACTTGTCTTCTGGCATAAATGCCCAAAATCACAAGAAAATAAAATATGCTCCAAAGTATCAGGTTCCTGGGACACGGGTGGCGCTTTGGGTTAAACCCCAAAGCCTAGGACTTGCTGATCAGAAGGTCGGCAGTTCAAATCCCCGTGATGGGGAGAGCTCCCATTGTTCGGTCCCTGCTCCTGCCCACCTAGCAGTTCGAAAGCACCTCAAAGTGCAAGTAGATAAATAGGTACCACTCCGGCGGGAAGGTAAACGGCGTTTGGTTCACCAGAAGTGGCTTAGTCCTGCTGGCCACATGACCCAGAAGCTGTATGCCGGCTCCCTCGGCCAATAAAGCGAGATGAGCGCCGCAACCCCAGAGTTGGTCACGACTGGACCTAATGGTCAGGGGTCCCTTTACCTTTATCAGGTTCCTGTTTACTACATTTGCAGATGTGCTCTGATTCTGGGAGAGCTAAATATCTTCCTCTTAAATAGTAATAATAATGCCTGCCTTCTCCTGTTTCCCAGGTGTTCCCCTGAGCATCCTATGCTCCCCGCTTGGGCAGCCCCAGGACCTGTCGCGCGATGCCCAACCCGGCTGCCCACCTGCCCTTTTACTATGGCAGCATCTCCCGCTCCGACGCTGAGGAGCATCTCAAGCTGGGCGGAATGATGGACGGCCTTTTCCTCCTGCGCCAATGCCTTCGCAGCCTGGGGGGTTATGTGCTCTCGGTCACCCACAACCTCCGCTTCCACCACTACCCCATCGAGCGGCTGATGAACGGCACCTTTGCCATCGCGGGTGGCAAGGCGCACTGCGGCCCCGAGGAGCTCTGCGAGTTCTACTCCAAGGACGCTGACGGGCTCTGCTGCCCGCTCAAGAGGCCGTGCAACCGTCCCGGCGGCCTCGAACCCCAGCCGGGCATCTTCGACTCCATCCGAGAGAACATGGTGCGGGAATATATCCGGCAGACGTGGCAGCTGGAGGTACGGGCCTTTCCTGTGGTTGGGGGCAGCAGGGGGGAAACATTGCGGCCAGTGGAATATGGAGCGGCACCCAAGGATAAAGGGCAAAATGTCAAAAAAAGCAGCAACATTTTTGAAAGTTGGTTTTTATTCATTTTCAAATCGAATTAAAGGTGATTTAACCTCCCCCCCCAATTACATTCCAATTCATCCCCTTTTACATGCTGCTTATTTGACAGATTTATTTCTGCTTCACATCCATTTTGTTAAGCAAAATTCTCGTCCCTCAGCTGTCCCTTTACTGACTCCTGCATAAGGATTAAAAACAATTACATCAAATAAAAACAAGTGAGCGCTTATAGTAATTTAAACATTTCGTTTTTCTTTCCAGCTTGCGTGTAGATTCATTCTCTTATCCCTGATAGTTTTCAGCCTCTGCCTGTTTGCACAAACCCTTTTCCTTTCCATAGGCAAACCAGATTATCTCCTTTCAACGTTCAGTCTTCGTTATTGAGTTAAAGGTAAAGGGACCCCTGACCATTAAGTCCAGTCGCAGACGACTCTGGGGTTGCAGCGCTCATCTCACTTTATTGGCTGAGAGAGCCAGCGTGCAGCTTCCGGGTCATGTGGCCAGCATGACTAAGCCGCTTCTGGCGAACCAGAGCAGCACATGGAAACACCATTTACCTTCCCGCTGGAGTGGTACCTATTTATCTACTTGCACTTTGACATGCTTTCGAACTGCTAGGTTGGCAGGAGCAGGGACCGAGCAACGGGAGCTCACCGGGATTCGAACCGCCGACCTTATGATCAGCAAGTCCTAGGCTCAGTGGTTTAGACCACAGCACCACTCGCGTCCCATGAGTTACAGCCTCTCGAATCCATTATTTGCATTACATTGGAGATAAAGCTTTTACAACACCCTTCGTTTCCTATTGGAGGGTATCACAAAGCAGGACTGGGAGATATCTGGTTTCCAAAGTCATGATAAATTACCAGCTACACATCATGATATACTGATATATTACGATGTCTGAAATAAGGATGGAGCTGTGTCAAGGCATTAGCTGGCTTCAGTTTTCCCCGCAGCAATATTTTTGCATGGCCCAAGTATACACACACACACACCATGATTAGCAGCATATTGCCAGGTCAAAAATTATGAAACTCTACAATTCTATGGCACTAGATAGTCATTTACATTTCCAGCACCCCCTTTCCTTTGAGCGCACCCCCCAGGTAACCCCACTGCCCTCCAGGAGATCATACCACCCACTTTGAGAAGTTTAGAACAACGTAGAATTACAAAAGCAGTTCCTTCCATCTCCAACATATAGGTGTTGAGTCCTGCTCTTATGTGGGAACCAACCGGGTTAAATGGGAGGCTGATAATTTTCCCCACCAGGCACAGCTCGTCTCAGAAGTTTAAATAATTCCCAGAAAGGCAATAGAGTCTCAGTTCTCTCCTCTTCCTTCTTCATAGGGGGACACCCTCGAACAGGCCATCATCAGCCAGGCCCCCCAGGTGGAGAAGCTCCTGGCTACCACAGCCCACGAGAAGATGCCCTGGTACCACGGCTCCATCACTCGAGCGCAAGCGGAAAGCAGACTCTACTCAGGCTCACAGCCTGATGGGAAATTCTTGTAAGTGCGTTATCAAGGCAAAACTTCTTGTCTGTTGTTGTCTTCTCCTTCGCCTCCTCCTCCTCCTCCTCCTCCTTCTTCCAAATCATTTCTGTTGATTTTCCAAATTTTAACGAATCAACCACAAATGAAAACACATTCAATACAATCTCCCCCCAAAATGTCTTCCTGCACTCTGTCCTCAATGCATCTATCATTTCCTCTCGTTGTTGCATTGTTTTCCCAACCTGTCTGTTGTCTTTGTGTTGCTGCTATTATGCCTCGTTTTGCCGGGGCATCTATCAACCAGGGTGAAGGAGTTGGAATGGCTGAGTCCAGGAACTGCTGTCCTAATGTCCCACAAGAGGTGTGAGGAGCCCTCAGTCTCCTCATTCAGCCTGCGAGGCCATTTCAGCCAACCCCACCTCCCCGTAAGGATGTCAGAAAGAATCCACTTCCATTCCGACCCAGCGTTGCCACTGTTGGCTCTGCTGCAGTTCAGTTTCTGCCCGGTAGTAACAGACCCTCCAAGTGTCCCTATTTTCCAGGGACAGACCCAGATTTACAAAAGCTGTCCTGCTTTCTGATTTGATCCTGGAATGTCCCGCCTTTCCTTAGGACGTCCCTCTTTTCATTGCAGGAATGTTGGAGGGTATGATTAGTTATGAGACCCCCGAGCTAAGGAGATCAATAACTAGACAACCGCTAGAAGGCATCTGAAGGCAGCCCTGCATAGGGAAGTTTTTTCATGCTCAATGTTTTATTATGTTCTTATATACCGTATTTTTTGCTCTATAAGACTCACTTTTTCCCTCCTAAAAAGTAAGGGGAAATGTGTGTGCGTCTCATGGAGCAAATGCAGGCTGCGCAGCTATCCCAGAAGCCAGAACAGCAAGAGGGATTGCTGCTTTCACTGCGCAGAGATCCCTCTTGCTGTTCTGGCTTCTGAGATTCAGAATATTTTTTTCCTTGTTTTCCTCCTCCAAAAACTAGGTGTGTCTTGTGGTCTGGTGCATCTTATAGAGCGAAAAATACGGTATGTTGGAAGCTACCCAGAGTTTGCTTTGCTTTCAGAACTGCTTATGGTTCTTGTTAATTGCTACCTGTAATTAATGGAGCCATTTGCGTTGGACTAAATGACCCTTAAGGGACGCGGGTGGTGCTGTGAGTTAAACCACTGAGCCTCTTGGGCTTGCCGATCACAAGGTCGGCAGTTCGAATCCCCAGCGGTAAGGTAAATGGCGTTTCCGTGCACTGCTCTGGTTCGCCAGAAGTGGCTTAGTCATGCTGGCCACATGACCTGGAAAAACTGTCTGTGGACAAATGCTGGCTCCCTCGGCCCATAGAGCGAGATGAGCGCAGCAACCCCAGACTTAACTGTCAGGGGTCCCCTAGTCAAATGTCTATATAGTAGCAGGTAAAGGTAAAGGGCCCCGTGACCGTTAGGTCCAGTCGCAGACGACTCTGTGGCTGCGGCGCTCATCTCGCTTTATTGGCCGAGGGAGCCGGCGTATAGTTTCCAGATCATGTGGCCAGCAGGACTAAGCCACTTCTGGCGAACCAGAGCAGCACACGGAAACGCCGTTTACCTTCCCGCCGGAGTGGTACCTATTTATCTACTTGCACTTTGAGGTGCTTTCGAACTGCTAGGTTGGCAGGAGCAGGGACTGAACAATGGGAGCTCACCCCGTCACGGGGATTCGAACCGCTGACCTTCTGATCTGCAAGCCCAAGAGGCTCAGTGGTTTAACCCACAGTGCCACCTGCCCATAAAAAGACACACATTCGTGCAAATATCAGACAAACATCAGGGGACGCTGCTTTGCTTAGGGAAGCTGAGATTGGAAGAATGAGAAACAGAAAATGGACGCATTCGCCAGCCCCTTGGATAAAAACCAGGTGCCCCTTAGTAGGAACAGAGCTGATCCTGACAACTTCCATGCCATTTCCCTCCAGGCTGAGAGAGAAAAAGGAGAAGGGCTCTTACGCTCTGTCCCTCGTCTACGGAAAGACAGTTTATCACTACCGGATCGGACAGGACAAAGCAGGAAAATATTCGGTGGAAGAGGGAACCAAGTTTGATACGCTGTGGCAGGTGGGTTGTGTGAGTGCGTGGGGCTAGAGACCCTCCTCCTTTTGGGATTGCCTGCATTGCAATGAAGAGAAGAGAATCTTGGAATTGCAGAGTTGGAAGGGACCCTGAGGGTCATCTAGCCCAACCCCCTACAATGGGTTGTGTGTTTTTTTTAAGGCAAAATGGCACTGCCACCCAAGAAGGCATCAGCAAACATGGGCAAACCACAAGGTTTGCAGGGGTACAACTTTTG
The DNA here is from genome assembly GCF_964234715.1 of Podarcis melisellensis. NCBI lineage: Eukaryota > Metazoa > Chordata > Lepidosauria > Squamata > Lacertidae > Podarcis > Podarcis melisellensis. Next base: position 11,003,763 of record NC_138536.1, read on the forward strand.
TTGGGGGGGATGGGTGGACACCTAAAGGGAGGGGAGCCCCCAAAGCAGACCCATTTGGACTGAGTACTTTGATAAAACTTTATTCGCATTAGCCAATGGCCATAGCAACAGCAAAACATTACAGTATACGCAGAAAAGGAAATTTGATATAAGAGCACAATGAATCAGCAGTCAGTTAGTGGCCCTTATTCTGATTGCCCCTCCTATGAACCTAGCAACCTTTGCTGTTCTCTGCTTATTTTGATCTGATAGAAGAAAGGACATTGTGGCAGTGGCTGAGCGCCCTGGGATGGTTAGTACGAGTGGGGTGAGGATCTCGTTCCTCAGGTCTTTGTAGAGAGTGCAAGGCAGGAGGACGTGTGCCGCTGTTTCGGTGCTACCATCTCCACAGGGGCAAAGACGTTACTCAGGCGGGATCTTTTGGAATCGACCCTCAAGCACTGCAGATGGCAAAACATCCAGTCTTGAAAGTGTAAAAGCACGTCTGTATTTTGGGATAATAAGTTTGTGCAGATATGGGGCCAGAGAATCAAAATGGAGAGGTGGAAAATGAACATACCAAGGGCAGAATTTCCTTATAGTGGCCAGGTGTCCTGATGCTCAATATCTTTTAGACAATATCTTTTAGACGTTGCCCAGTTAGACTGTTTGCTTTAGTGGGCCCCATAGTGAGTAGGTGTTGTGGGGATAAGCCACTAGAGTGAAGTTTTTGATAGACGGTTTTAAGCCAGGCATTTGGACTGAGTATGTGTGGTGGCTGTCGAGGGAGACAAACAAAAAGCCAGATGGGCAGCGGAACCCAATGGAGTGTCATGGAAGTGGACCATTAATTGCAGCTTCCGCTCATCAGCATGACTAATAGCCATGTAGAGACTTGGGGGGGGAAACAGCAACAAGACTGAATAGAGCCAGTGGAAGTTTTCTTGATGGCTCTGCGGATTGGAGGGGTTTTAGAGGCATGTCGGTGACATGGCAGGGGTATCAGCCAAGCATCAATCACCATTTAGCCCTCAGGACCATTCAGTGTGGACCTTGGAAAACTCCCCAGGACACACCCCTCCCTGGCTTTGCTTTGCCCCTTCCGTCTAATATTATATTTTATTGAAATAATTTTGATTGTATATAAATAAAGTGATACAGAGGGCGGAAAGTGAGGGGTGTGTATATTCCTAGCTAGGAGTGAATGGAGGACAGTGGGGTGTTGTGTGTTAATTTCCTAAAGTTATATTCTGCTCGGTTGTGCAAATAAAACCTCAAAGCAGTCTGAGCGTGCGAGGAAATTATCCTGCTGTACTCAGGTATAGCCTGTGGCTCTGTGGCTCCACCCACTTTTCCACTGGCTCCGCCCACTGCTGGCAGGCGGCCCCTAAGAGGCTGCCAAGAAAGGAATCTGGCCCTTGCATTCATGAAATCTGCTGTCGTTGTGGAGGAACCCTTCCCCTGGACCATCCCTAGTTGGGCTTATGATTTCACCTCCTATATTTCGTCTTGCGATCTCCAAGGAGATCTTGGGATTCGAGCAAAAGGAGAATGTGGAATAGGCAAAGTTGAGCCCTTAAAAAATAAAAAATCTCTCTCTGTTTCTGGGCTTCTAACCCCCTTCTCCTCCCTTCCCAACTGCAGCTCGTGGAATATCTCAAACTGAAACCGGATGGCCTGATCTATTATTTGAGGGAAAGCACACCGAATCCCGATATGCCAACAGGTGAGACCCCAATATTTGCCACGTGGAAAATACTGGAACTACTTTCAGGTGCAATTCAAGAGTTGTTGGTTTTTGTTTTCGCTTTAACATTTAGTGGACTTTGTTAAATACGGCCTAGTTTCTTTAAAAAACATATTTGAATTTTTCATTTTCATTTATTTATTTTTGAAGTTTTGATTTTATTGGGTAAATTCAAATAGTCATAGAATTTACATTGAATATTGAAAAGACCAGAGAAGGTCACAAAAAAAGTAATAATTTTCCATTTTGATGAAATATCGATCATCTTCTGTTCTATTATTCTACATCTGTATCTTTATACATGACGTCCCGTCTGCACCCAATGTACATACCTTTTTAGAACACCGATCATACTAAAATAAATTTCATATTTCAATATACCTAAAGTCTTTTTTAAAAAAACCTAAATCTTACGTCTTGTTTTATTTCCCACATTATATTATATTATTTACACAGAAATCATTCAAACGGTACCAGAGCTGCCACACCATGATTTTAATTTTGTAAATATTTTTTAAACATGTCCCATTTTGGAGTAAAGCATTGATTGAAATTGCCTCTCCGTCTTCTCGTCTATTGTGCCAACTCAGCATAGTCCAGGATTTTATTTAACCGCTCTGATTTAGATGGTACCTTATCCCCCTTCCAATTAATTGCAATCAGGGTCCTTGCGGCCGCAATGGCATACAGAAATATTTCCTTTAGGCCTTTTGATATTTCTTTCTCTAGAACGCCAAGAAGGAAGGCCCCAGTTTCTTTGGAAAGGATACTTACTTTCTTTTCTTTCTTTTTTAAAAAAATGTTATTCATTTTTCTTTTCCGTTCATTACATACATCTCAGATTCTTAACATTTCCTATATATTCCTCCCTCCCTCCCCTCCAAGACTTCCCCCAACTTGCACTTCTGGTTTGTTTATATTTTCACCCGCTTTGCTATCTCTCAACAGAAAAAGTTACTAATAACATAACATCAAACCTTAAAAACATAAAAATAAAATCTTATTTCATTATCTTCCAAACGTTTTCTGATGCTAACAATGTGGATGTTTATTGAAATCCCGCCATCGAGTCTATTGACTTTCTTTGTTTCTGCAAATACAATATGAATGGTTCCCAGTCTTTTTCAAAGTCTCTGTTGTCTTTTTCTCTTCGCCTCTCCGTCAGTTTTGCCTGTTCTGCATAGTTCATCAACTTCTCTCGCTATTGTCCTTTAGTTGGTATTTATCCAGTCTTCCAATTTTGTGCAATCAGCATTCTTGCTGCTGTAGTGGCATACATGAATAAAGTCCTCATTTCTTTTGGTTTGTCTTGACCTAAAATACCTAACAAAAAGGCTTCTGGGTTTTTTTTACAAACGTTATTTTTAACATTTTCTCCAATTCATTGTATATCATTTCCCAGTAGGATTTTACCTTCTTAGGAAAGGATACTTTCAACATTTTTTCCCCTAATTCGTCATATATGATATTCAAGAATTCTTTAATTTTTTTACAGAGCCATCACATGTGATTTGAATTTTTCAAATTTTAAAAGCAGCAATTAAAAAGCAAAGCGAAATAATACCCATATCCAATTCTTACTTGTAACCAGGGCTGTCTTAAGCATATCCGGTGCCGTGGTGCAAAGATCCTTCTGGCACCCCCCCTTTCCCAGAGTTGTTGAGCATTTTTTAGGGCTGGAGGGGGCGGGCAGTGGCTGGAGAGCGGCTGAAGAGGTGGAGGCTGGATGCACCGCTGGCCGCTTCATGCCACGGTGGCCACAGCAGGCAGCACACTGAGCGAGCGGGCCTGCATCGAGCGAGCGAGGGCACGTGTGCCGCTCCCGCTGAGAGTTGGCTCAGTTTTTTCCCTTTTAGCCTTCTGGCGCTCCGCAGAATTCGACACCTGCTGGCTAAAAGGGGAAAAACCGAGCCAACGCTTGGCAGGAGCAGAGCACGCCCCCTCGTTCACTCAGTGCGCTTGTTCGGTGTTCCCCAGACTCTTGCCTGGCGCCCTCCAGAACTTGGTGCCCCGGCGCCCCGCACCACTAGCCTCTATGGGTAAGAGGGACCTGCTTGTAACTAGCCTTTATTGGCATAAATTAAAACATTAAAATCATACAAAGTCATCCAAATACACTGATAATCCAAACACATACAATATATAAAAGACTAGATAATTTGATTTTTTTACTAAATCCTTAACTGTTCCTTATTTCCCATTTTGACAAGTTCTACATCAGTCCTGCTAATGAGTTTAGTTCCCCCCCCAATAGTTTTTCCAATAGATAATATATTCTCCCCATTCTTTATGAAAAGTGACTTCTCCCTGGTTTCTAATTCTTCCCATACGTTTTGCCATTTTGGCATAGTCCATTAATTTTATCTGCCACTCTTCCTTAGTCGGGACTGTATCTTCTTTCCACCTAGTTCCTTCCAGGAACTCAGCCAGATGGGCAGGGTATAAATAAATTATTATTATTATTAATAATGAGGTCTGGAAGCTTGGCTTTGTTTGTTTGTGCATGGGAGAGCTAGAAGGACCATAGCTCAGGCTTGTCGTTTGCAGATGTCACCTAAGCAAACTTTTTCCTCCTGTTTCCAGAAACCGCGACGCCTGCCCCACCGACTCACCCATCTGCATTCGTAAGTCTCTCTTTCTTTGCTTCCTCTCAAATTGCTACAGTCTTTCAGGGTCGGTTTAAGGACCGGGGGACAGGCATGTCCTGGGTGAGAGATCAGCCGTGGCTTCCATCAGCGGCCAGGGAAATCCCATTGAACCAATCTCTGCACGGAAGTGAATCCTGAGTCTGCAAGGGGTGGAGTAGATGGCCCCAGGGTCAAATTCTGCAATTCTGTGATTCTATTTTTCCTTGCCAGGCTCAACGGAGACTCGTATCACAAAACTCCGATGGTTACACACCTGACCCCATTGGTGAGTAAAGGGCAAGGGAATAAACTAAGGTGAATTGTTGTGTTTTTATAGATAGATAGATAATTTATTACGGTCGGAGACCAGCTTATAAAACACACTTGGGGGTACAATCCCAGAAGGAAAACAAACATTTAAAACAATGCACAACAGTAAATTTAAAATTTGTAAATGTGATAAGCGTATAGGCAATTAAAACTTTAAGATAAGCTACCGCAGAGAGATGACCCAGAATCACCCATGGAACTGAGTTTGGGAATTTTCTTAACGAACTAGTTTGGGTTGGCGGATGGTCTGCGCCTACAGATCTGTACACAGAATCTGGTGACCATCCGGGAGGGGAGGAAGGGAAGTCAATGTTCAATTTAATTTAATGCATTGCTTTGTTTATGTGACTATGAAAATTATAAAATTCATTTTTTAAAAAAATCTCTTGGGGATCGGTGCAGGCCGTGGGAAAAAGGGCCGGATCCTGCCCATGGACACGTCCTGCTACGAAAGCCCTTACAGCGACCCCGAGGAGCTGAAGGAGAAGAAGCTGTTCCTGAAAAGGAACAACCTGATTGTGGAGGACATGGAGCTGGGGGCAGGCAATTTCGGCTCCGTCCGGAAAGGCGTTTACAAAATGAAGAAGTAAGTTTGCCTCATGGTGAGCGAGAGCAATGATCCGGCTACCTCAGTATATCCTGCACGGACTGGCAGCAGCTCTCCAGAGAGTCAGGCAGCATTCATCCCAACTGCACCTGGAAACGCTGGGGGTTGATTTTATATACAGAGCTGGGGCTCAAAGTAAGATTCCAGTCCTCATGGGGCTAACAACCCCCCACCCCCATTGCAAAATGGATGATGCCATATAATGGATTGAGGTTGAATCTCAACAAGAGATAAGTACTGTTTTGGGGGGACAGGGGGCGGGCAGGTGTGGGGGACTCCCTGGTCCTGAATGGGGTAACTGTGCCCCTGAAGGACCAGGTGCGCAGCCTGGGAGTCATTCTGGACTCATCGCTGTCCATGGAGGCGCAGGTCAATTCTGTGTCCAGGGCAGCTGTCTACCAGCTCCATCTGAAACCCTCCCTGCCCTGTCTCACCAGTTTGTCCCATGCTCTGGTTGGACTACTGCAATGCACTCTCCGTGGGGCTATCTTTGAAGGTGACACGGAAACAACAGCTAATCCAGAATACTGGTGACTGGGAGCGACTGCCGAGAAGATATAACACCATTCCTGAAAAACCAGCTCCCAGTACATTTCCGAGCACAATTCAAATTGTTGGTGCTGACCTTTAAAGCCCTAAATGTCCTCAGCCCAGTATGACTGAAGGAGTGTCTCCACCCCCATCATCCAGCCCTCCCGCGACCCCCCTACTGAGGTCCAGCACCGAGGGCCTTCTGACGGTTCCCTCCCTGCGAGAAGTGAGGTTACAGGGAACCAGGCAGAGGGCCTTCTCGGTGGTGGCGCCCTCCCTGTGGAATGTCCTTCCATTAGATGAGGAGATAAAAAAACCTATGGAAGCCATCTGAAGCCCTGTATCGGGAAAGCAACCCAGCCAGATAGCTGGTGGTGGTGGTGGTTATTTCCAGTGTTTGGGGAATGCCTCTTCTTAGAGCAGGAATAATAATAATAATAATAATAGAATATTTGCATGAGATTGTATGGGGAAGATACGGAATAACAGATACAATTTTGCTTAAAACGTATATAGAAAGTGCAGTGTAAGTGATGGAAGTCAACCAATGAAATTTTATTATTGAGATATTTGTAGAATAAATTTGGAAGAAATTCTTCCAATTTTTCTTCTTCTTTCAAATTTTCTTCTTATTTTTTTCTTCCTTTTTTTTGCTCTTTTATATATATGTGTGCTTATCTGAAAGATATATGTACATATTTGCAGTATTTTGCTTTTATTTTGTAATAATTATGTTAAATATTTTTTAAATAATAATAATAATAATAATAATAATTCCTCCACATATTGTTTCCCACACTGGGGAAAGCCTCTACTTAGAGCAGGAAAGTATTACTACTGCTACTATTACTATTATTATTATTATTATTATTATTATTATTATTATTGGTGGTGGTGCTGAAGGAGCATCTCCACCCCCATCGTTCTGCCTGGACATTGAGGTCCAGCACCGAGGTCCTTCTGGCTGTTCCCTCGCTGCGAGAAGCCAAGTTACAGGGAACCAGGCAGAGGGCCTTCTTGGTGGTGGTGCCTGCCCTGTGGAACGCCCTCCCAGCAGATGTCAAAGAGATAAACAACTACCTGACTTTTAAAAAAACATCTGAAGGCAGCCCTGTTTAGGGAAGCTTTTAATGTTTAACAGACCACTGAATTTTAATACTTTGTTGGAAGCCGCCCAGAGTAGCTGGGGAAACCCAGCCAGATGGGCGGGGTATAAATAATAAATTATTATTATTATTATTATTATTATTATTATTATTATTATTATTCCAATTTGGGTGGAATGCCTCTTTCAAATAGTCTTCCAAAGAGTCCTTGAAGAGCCCAGCCTCCTTTCCCTACTTCTTCTGAAAGGCCAACTGCCACCCATGGCCATAACCTCTGCTCCCCTCCTCCCTAGGAAGCACATCGACGTGGCCATCAAGATCCTGAAAAGCGGGAACGAGAAAGCCGAGAGGGACGACATGATGAAGGAGGCGCAGCTCATGCACCAGCTGGACAACCCTCACATCGTCCGCATGATCGGGGTCTGCGAGGCAGAGGCACTCATGCTGGTGATGGAGATGGCCTCCGGAGGGTCCCTCAACAGATTCCTCTCCTCTAAGAAGTGAGTCGATCCCGCCGCAGATTGGATCTGCAGGTCCCGGGCGGGACTGCAAATCCAGTTCTTTATTTCCAAGGTTTAGGGACAACTCTTCTTCTCCAAAGAAGGTCAGAAAGCGGATGGCAGATCGACGAAGCAGTTCATCCGTTGAATAAAAGGGGCTACAAATAGGTCCAATGCGACTTCCTTTGGAATCGTAAAATTGTAGGGTTAGAAGGAACCCCGAGGGTCATCCAGTCCAACCCCCTTCCAGAATAGAAATTTCTTTGTCAAGTTCAGCAAGGGAGGGGCCTGTCTCGTCTCAGCCGGGAGGGAGTTTTACGATATTGGGATCACACTATGGAATGCTTGGCTCCTGAGAGATGTGGGCCACGGGTCTGAGCCACAGGGTACCACTGAGTGTTTATATTACCACAGAAGCATAGAACTGTAGAGTTGGGACACCTTCTGCAATGCAGAACTCACAGCTCAGGAATCCCTGACAGGTGCCCCCCCCCAGCCCCTGTTTAGAAACCTCCAACGAAGGAGAGTGCACCACCTTCTGGATGTTAGCATTCCTGCTCCCTGGTTGCAGTCATGGGATTGTTGTCTAAATCAGTGTTTCCCAACCTTGTGCCTCCAGCTGTTTTTGAACTACAACTCCCATCATCCCTGACTAGCAAGACCAGTGGCAAGGGATGATGGGAATTGTAGTCCAAAAACAGCTGGAGGCACAAGGTTGGGAAACACTATCACATGATGGTGTATGTTTTCATTCCACAGAGTGGGAAGTGACGGAGACAGGATCTTTGATGCTAGAGAGAAGAGGGAGCCTTGTTGCAGTGCTCAGTGTGTGTTTATATGTAAATACACATAGATTAGCCAAATGCTGAGCTCCTGAGTTCTGTTACGCGAACTGCACAAACGCTGCGGATCCCTGAGTGTGCCGATGTCTGTTGGCATCGGTCGCTGTGATGTTCGGGCTGAAGATAGCTTTTGAAGCTCCCGAATGATCGACCAGCAGGGAGAGAACATGCCAGTTAGGCATGTGTTTCTACCAGGGTCCTACTCAAGAGTAGGACGAGCTCCTGACACTGAGGTCATAGAATTGTCGAGCTGGAAGGGACCCTCGAGGGGTTGGACTAGATGACCCTCAAGGTCCCTCCCAAATCTGATTCTACCAAACAAAATACAAGACCTCCCTGGAAGTCCTCAGGCTAAGAAACTTTCTCCATTTTGGACTTTTTGAGTGACGAAAGAGGAAGGCTGGGCCTGGGAGGGAAATGTAACAAAATACCATTTAGCAGAATAGTATGAAAACTGTAATTTAAAGTACAGCCAGGAATTTTCATGGAGTGTTTATATTAAATAATATAATAATGGTGGTACTAACAATTGACAGAGAAGGTTGTGGAGGTAATTTTCTTCTATCTCAATCTCTTTTTTCCCCCCTCTTGCTTTTTCTCTTTTCTTATTCTCTTGATACGTTGGTTTTTATCATTCTTTCATACATGAGTTTGGATTTTATTGTTTAATATCTTGAACACACACACACACACACGTTTCCTCTTCCCTGTTCTAAAGCAATCGGGTTCTCCAGATCAGGAACCCTCATTAAGTCAGTGCCTTAACGATGGAAGAACTTTCTCCCCCTCCCCTAGAGATGAAGTCCCCGTGAATAATGTGGTCGAGTTGATGCACCAGGTGGCCATTGGCATGAAATATTTGGAAGAGAAGAACTTTGTCCACCGGGACCTGGCTGCCCGGAATGTTCTGCTGGTCAACCAACACTACGCCAAGATCAGTGATTTTGGGCTGTCCAAAGCTCTGGCCGCTGATGACAGTTACTATCTGGTGAGAAATGAAAAACGGGTTAGGGATCCATTGAAGGTCAGAGAGTGATCTGCTGGGATGCAAGAATGGTTGAGATTAGGGCTGGGCGATATCTGGTTTTCAACACCAGCTAAAAATTGTCATGCATGGATATATCACGATGTCTGAAATAAGGAAGGAGCTGGTTTTCAAATTTGTGATATATCATGAGCTAAATACCAAGATATACTGATATATCTCAATGTCTAAAATAAGGATGGAGCTATGTAGAGGCATTCACTGTTTCCCCCACATTGTGATTTTTGCAGAGCACACACACACACACACATCATGATTTGCAATATACCACCAGGTCAAGAATTATGGAACCAATATCGCGATATGGACCTGAAACCGACTTTGGACAATATATCGCCCAGCCCTCACACACATCATGATTTGCAATATATTTATTGCCAGGTCAAAAACTAGGAAACCACTATCACAATATGGACTTCAAACTGGTTTTGGGCGATATATTGATATATCGTCCAGCCCTAGCTAATATATCTAAGGGAGGGGGGCAGAAACTGCTCAACTAGATCCTGAGAAAACAAGAAGGCATTTGATTATATCGAGATGACTCCAACTACAGCATGGTTAGAGTGTAAGCAATAAGTTGTTGTTGTTGATGATGATGGCGGTGGTGATGGTGTTATGAACTAGGACCTTGGAGAACAGGGTTCAAACCCTCAGTCATGCTCACCCGGTGACTTTGGGGTGAGCCACAGTCTCTTAGCGTTCCTCAGAATAATAAAAATGGGCCCAAGGAGAGTCATGCATGCCACCTTGAGTTCCTGGGAAGAAATCTGGGTTAGAAATGGAATAAAAAACAGGTCTTGCCCATTGAAATGAATTTCTAATGACTTACCTCTGGATCTGAGCTGTTGGGAATCACAACTGGGGAGAGTTGCTGCCATTGCATTCAGAGGTCAGGGCATATTGTCGGACGCCATGAAGATAGGAGGGTGGACTGGATGGGCCCCCTTTGGCCAGATCCAGCAGCCAGGCTCCTCTGAGTTTCTTACGTCTGCTAAATAGAGCTTCCATGGGCAGAGGCAGTCTACCTTAGAATGACGGGGAACAAAGGAGGGAGGAAGCCTTTGGTTGCCCCTGTAAGGACAGCATGCTGGGCTAAGGTGGGGCCTGTCTCTGCTTGGGGAGAGCGAGTCGTCCACCCGTCTTCTCCTTCTGCACCACACACATGATCTGGCGATTCCTCACTGCCCCTCTTCTGTGCCTTTCGATGCAGGCCAAGACAACAGGGAAGTGGCCGTTGAAGTGGTACGCCCCAGAGTGCATCCTCTTCCGAAAGTTCTCCAGCAAGAGTGACGTCTGGAGTTACGGTGTCACGATGTGGGAGGCGTTTAGCTACGGACAGAAACCCTACAAGGTGAGCACCCCTAAGCTGAGTAGCTCGGGAGCCCCACACCCTGCGACATTCCACCAGGCTCACCATATAGAAAACTGCTGGCACATTCGCAAACGAAGCAGAATCTGCTTTGGTTTCTAATTGGACAGGGGACTGCATTCTTCTGCACCGCAGGGGGTTGGACTAGATGACCCTCGGGGGTCCCTTCCATCTCTACAGCTCTATGATTCCATAAGAATCCATCTATCTGTCCATCAGAATCTATCTAAGGTAAATTTAAAGGGATCCCTGACCATTAGGTCCAGTTGCAGACAACTCTGGGGTTGCGGCGCTCATCACGCTTTATTGGCCGAGGGAGCCGGCGTATAGTTTCCAGGTCATGTGGCCAGCAGGACTAAGCCGCTTCTGGCGAACCAGAGCAGCGCACGGAAACGCCGTTTACCTTCCCACCGGAGCGGTACCTATTTATCTACTTGCACTTTCAGGTGCTTCCGAACTGCTAGGTTGGCAGGAGCAGGGAATGAGCAATGGGAGCTCACCCCGTCGCGGGGATTCGAACCGCTGACCTTCTGATCGGCAAGTCCTAGGCTCTGTGGTTTAGACCACAGCACTACCTGCGTCCCAAGAATCTATCTACCTATATGTTTATTCTTATTTAATAATATATATAATATTTATTATTTACCATGCAGTTGTTGTTGTTGTTAGAGCACGAGACTTAATCATACGCATTACAGGGGGTTGGACTAGATGCATAGCTGTCAACGTTTTCCTTTTTTTAAGGGAAATTCCCTTATTCCAAGTAGGATTCCTCGCAAGAAAAGGGGAAAGTTGACAGCTATGACTAGATGACCCAACTCTATGATTCTATCATTCTCTGCTCTTAAGACAAACCAGTCAATTTCTCTGCCACCATTCTACTAGAAAATGAAAGGACCGGAGGTGATAACATTCCTGGAGGAAGGGAAGAGATTGGATTGCCCCCCCAAATGCCCCCCCGAGATGTACAAGCTGATGCAGCAGTGCTGGACTTTCAAGTAAGACCCTTCTCTAGTGCTCTAAATTAGCCAAACCCTCTCAAAAACCATACAGGGATGGCAGGCCAATATCTGGGATTCTTTTAGTTAAAAAAACATTTATTCAAAAGCTACAGTACAGCTTTCCCCACTGCCATAAGATCCCAGAATGATCACTCTGTGAGCCAAGGAATACCCACGCCTGATATCTGAGACGGGGAATGCTTCTTCGTGCAGAACGGAGTTAACTTGCGGAACTCCCTGCTGCAGGGTTGGGAGAGGCCAGTGCAAGTACGAATCTCCAGGACGCCGGTGCCTTTTGCAACCTTCAAATCTCATTGGCAAATATGCAGATCTCCCACTTAATTTTCTCTCCTTCGTTTCCCAGGTGGGAAGACCGGCCGGACTTTTCCACGGTGGAGACGCTCATCCGAACCTATTACTACAGCATTGCCGCCCGGACGGAGGAAAGGCAAGAGGAGAAAGCAAAAACTACGCCCAATTGAGCTCCGGACACCCACCCAAATCCCTCTGCAGCCAAGACATCTTTCCGCCTTTGGGAAGGGATGCTTCGCAGGCTGCGCTGTTTCTCTGCGGCTGCAAATCGAGAGTTGGTGGAGACCAAGCTCAGTCGGCCCTCGCCCAGGCCCACAACCGCCTGCCTTCTTGTGTGAAACCAGCCCTCCTGCCTGTCCGCTCCCTCCCTCATCCTTGGTCTTGTCTTGCACAGCTTCTCTGCCTCTCGTTGACTCTGGTGCCACCTACTGGCGGTCCTCCTCTTGTACACCGCACACTGTTGATCCAAATTCAGTAGTGGCTCCAGGTTCCCCTCTCCCTTCCCCCTCCCTCAGCGAATATGAACATGAGAGCCTGCTGGATCAAGCCCATCCAGTCCAGCATCCTATTTTCGCAGTGGCCACCATGCAAGCAGGATCCGTGCGCAAGAGCCCCCTCCCCTCCTTCACATTCTGGCAACTGTTGTACAGAAGCATCGCTGCCTCTGATTGTGGAAGCAGAGCCTAGAGATTGTGTCTAGTAGCCTTCATAGAATACAATTCATTGGAAGGGGCCCCAAAGGCCATCAAGTTCAAGAGTTATCTGTTTTGTTATACATAATGTACTTTTTATTGAATTTCCTAATTTTTCCAAATGGACTTCAAACTAAATAGTTGCATTGTTTCATGTATTGACTCCCCGCCCCACCTCCAATTTTTTCTGTTCATACCCTTTTCTACTGCATTATAAATCAAACCCAAATGTCTAATCGTTTATCATTTTTCTTTCGCTGCTCCGATCTTGAATCCTGCCTGCGATTTCTTTCATTCTTTTAAATATACAGTAGACACTCAGGTTGCGAACGTGATCCGTATGGGAAGCAGGTTCGCAACTTGCAGTGTTCGCAAACCGCAGCGCCATGTCTGCGCACACCCCGGCTGTGATTCGGTGCTTCTGCGCATGTGCAAAGCGTGATTCAGCACTTCTGCGCATGTGCAAGCGCTGAAGCCCGGAAGTAACCCGTTCCGGTACTTCCAGGTTCTGTGTTGTGCACAACCCGGAAAAATGCAACTTGAAGCGGCTGTAACCCGAGATATGACCGTACTCCAAAAAAAAAGAGGCCTCCATTTTTCTATAAAAAGTGCACCATTTTGACCTCTTAATATTCCTGTCCTCTTTGCATAGTCACAGAATTGTAGGGTCGGAAGGGATCCCAAAGGATCATCTAGTACAACCCCCTGCAAAGCAGGAATCTTTTTGCCTAGCATGGGACTCAAACCCCCAAACTTGAGAGCCTCAAACTCTACCGACTGAGCTATACCAGTCCATTGAGTAATCTCTTCACTTCGAAACCCTGCAAAGGAAAACCCTCTAAAGGAAATATAAAGGAGGATGAAAGCATTAAGATTATTTGTGTGCATAGTTAAGGATCTCCCTCACATTAATAACTCACCTCTTGGATATTTAATTTTTCATTTGTATCTTCTAAGATGTTTAATCAAGGAGTTTTTTTAAGGGCTAAGGTCACTCGGCCATTTCCCCCCCCCCTGCGGGGTCTCAGAGCAGAGCCCTCACCTCTGATCAAAGCAAGAGGCAAGCACAACACATCTGAAAGGACAGGCAGCTGTCATCTGCTAACATGTGACCAACCCTTGAGAGATAGAGATCTGATGCATTTTAGTTACAGGTGAATGTTTTAGGTTCTGACTGTAAAGTTATATTCTTGTTTGTTTAATTAGGGGATAGGGGGTGGTGGCGATTGTGGCAGTGCTCATTTATGGTTTCGTAAGAACCCTCGAGGGACGCGGGTGGCGCTGTGGGTAAAACTGGTGATCCAAATTCAGTAGTGGCTCCAGGTTTCCCTCTCCCTTCCCCCTCCCTCAGCGAATATGAACATGAGAGCCTGCTGGATCGAGCCCATCCAGTCCAGCATCCTATTTTCACAGTGGCCACCATGCAAGCAGGATCCGAGGCCTAGGACTTGCCAATCGCATGGTCGGCGGTTCGAATCCCCGCAATGGGGTGAGCTCCCGTCTTTCGGTCCCAGCTCCTGCCCACCTAGCAGTTCGAAAGCACGGCTAAGTGCAAGTAGATAAATAGCGGGAAGGTAAACGGCGTTTCTGTGTGCTGCTCTGGTGCTGGCTCGCCAGAGCAGCTTCGTCATGCTGGCCACGTGACCCGGAAGTGTCTGCGGACAGCGCTGGCTCCCGGCCTATAGAGTGAGATGAGCGCACAACCCTAGAGTCGGACACAACTGGCTCGTACGGGCAGGGGTACCTTTACCTTTTAAGAACCCTCAAACATTATAAATCACAGAATGTACCGTATTTTTCGCTCTATAACACGCACCTGACCATAACACGCACATCGATTTTAGAGGAGGAAAACAAGGGAAAAAACATTCTGAATGAAACAGTGGATGTATCATTTTTGTGCTTCATGCTGTGGCCAGAGACATTTGATCTGATGGTGAATTTGGGGTGACCCAATGCAAAAATCCTGAGAATCCCTGTGGATCCATGCTTTGTAACCACATTTTTGCACCATTGCAGCCCCAGGCAACAGTGGGTGCGTGATTTTGGGGGGGGGCAGGCTGTAGCAAAGCAAGGACCACAGCCGAAAAGGTCTTTTAAAAAGGCAAATCTGAATAAGTTGCCAGTCTAGGGATGGGGGGAAAGATTGATTCAGTTCACACCCAAAGAGAAATCTGTCGAATTTGCAGTTTTGGAAGCAATCTGAGACCCAAAACACACAAATCTTTCAAAATTCACAGGTATCTAAATTTTGTGGCATGGCTTGCTGACACACCACCATTGACAGAAATGGCATACAGTGGTACCTCAGGTTAAGTACTTAATTCGTTCCAGAAGTCCGTTCTTAACCTGAAACTGTTCTTAACCTGAAGCACCACTTTAGCTAATGGGGCCTCCTGCTGCCGCTGCATGATTTCTGTTCTCATCCTGAAGCAAAGTTCTTAACCTGAAACACTATTTCTAGGTTAGCGGAGTCTGTAACCTGAAGCGTATGTAACCCGAGGTACCACTGTATTAGGGGAATATGTGCACAAAAAATAATACATTGTGGAAAATAAAATCCTCAAATTCATTATAAAAGGCTCAGGACTGCAATAATCCAGAATGCTGCAGCCAAACTGGTGACTGGGAGTGACTGTTGGAGCCATATAACAACGGTCCTACATTGACTCTCAGTACATTTCTGAGCACAATTCAAAGTCCTAAACAGCCTTGGCCCTGTATACCTGAAGGAGCGACTCCACCCCTATCGCTCAGCCCAGACACTGAGGTCCAGCACCGAGGGCCTTCTGGCTGTTCCCTCTTTGTGAAATGTGAAGCTACAGGGAACCAGGCAGAGGGCCTACTTGGTGGTGGCGCCCTCCCTGTGGAACGCCCTCCCATCAGATGTCAAGGAGATTAAAAAAAAACCTTATAGAACTTTTAAAAGACATCTGAAGGCAGCCCGGTATGGGGATGTTTTTAATGTTTGACATTTTAATATTTTTTATATTTTGCTGGGAGCCTGCCAGATGGGCGGGGTATAAATAATAGAAATATTATTTACCATAGAATTGTAGAATTGGAAAGAACTCCAGTGGTCATCTAGCCCAACCCCCTGCAATGCAGGAATATCAGCTAAAGCACCCATGACCGATGGCCATCTCAGGTTCTATTGCATTTTTAATATTTTGTTGGGAGCCGCTCAGAGTGGCTGCGGCAACCCAGTCAGATGGGTGGCACATAAATATAATAATAACAACAGCATTAATAATAACAATAGCACAACAATCTTATCTAGGACTTGTCCACACTTCCAGATGTTGCGTGCCTAGGAAGCATGGCTCCAAGCAGTTTGCCCCTCTTTCCCCCTAGGAACGCCCCTTTTAGTGCTAAACCAGAGAAAAACCGATGGACACTTGATCTGATTCACCAGCAGACAGACAGTGGGGACTTCGATGTCCACCTTACATCCTGTTTCTCTTTCTTCCATTCAGAAGCCAGTGCAACTTTGTGGAATTTGTGCGTATTAAGTCCCCTCCCACCCCACTCCTTTTCCATTTCATTCTGAAACTACTCCCCTGTCTTCCCCAGAAATTACTTTTCCGTTCCAGAAAGCCCGCAGAAACTCCTGTGACGTAAAAGTTTCGAATTCAGCCATTGCTAAATAGGACACCCATGAATGAATGAATGAATGAATGAATGAATGAATGAAATCTTCATGTCCTTGTTATAGGAATTCTAAGGTTTTATATACAAAAAATAAAAGTTCATAAACATACAAGGCAAACACATACATATGTATATAAACCACGTGTCTGAAATAGTACAGGAGAACAATCCCAAAGCCATTTGGACTCTCCCAAATTGACCGCAAATATTTCTCTGCAAGGAGGAAGGAAATGGGAAAAGCTTTCCAATTGTCTTTGGACTGTAGGGGCTTCCACCTCCCTTTGCAAATACAGTCTGGCAAGTATCTGTTAAGCTGAGCACACAATCAATATGTGTAAGAGATTCAGGAAGTATTTACCATCTCCAAGGAATGGCCAGGCTTCCCAGAAAAGGCAATTGACAAGGCATGATTGATCAGGTCTCCTGGCAGACAGGAGAGAAGCAACGCACTCAAATTTCTGCTGGAGACCACCTCCTTCTGTGATGTATGTATGATGTTTTAGGGGGGTGGTCTTGGGCTCCAGGGTGGGCAATTTCAAAAGTCTATATAAAGGCTTGAGCACCATTGTTCAGGGTTCCTCCTCCCTCCTGAGTGTGGCGAGTGAGGACCCTGTTGCAACAGATTAATAAAGATCAGACTTACTAGCTGCTTTGCTTCTCAATATTCTCTGGTTGGCCTCTGTTATTTTTCTCCTTCCGACAGAGAACTAAGGACTCTATACTGGCTCTTGGGTGCCCCATAAGGGAAAGGGGGCAGTCCCCCCCCTTATAGCACCCTCCAATATTTCTCCAATGAAAATAGGGATGCCCTATTCCATGTGGTCCAGGGCACAGGAGCAAATGTTGGGTTGAAAAGTTTGCAACCTGCGTGGCTGCCTCGCTCATCTGATCGTTGGCGCTCTCTCTTTTTCACACACAACTTCCCCAGTGACTCATTTCCCACCCTCTGATCTTAGAAATAAACCTGCTGCCCTGTGGATCAGCCACTTTGACCCGGTCTGTCCCCCCCCCTTCCATCTGGGGAGTCGGGTTCAAAAGGGAAATGAGATCTCCACTTGCGCCCCTTTTTACCGCCTCCCTCCCTTCCCTCCCTCCCTCCCTCCCTCCCTCCCTCCCTCTCTCTCCTTCACATAATTGTGAGATGCTCACCCGTTTTTCTTAGACTGGAGACAGACAGACAGAGTTGGGACCTTTAGACGTCCCCAACCCACTGGGGGGTTTATCTTAGAAAGATCGCGGGAACCCTGTTCTCATCTTCCAAATGTCGGCAGGTAAGTTGGACTTCCTCCTCATAGGGATGAGCTAGAAATCAAATTCAGTTCGCCCTCAGCGGCGGACCTATCAACCTTTTCCTATATAAGTTTTAATTAATTTTTTTCCATACATTTTTACCATAACCTTCAAATCAAATGCAGTTTCATAACTGACTTCCTCCCCTCAACAATTACTCAAACCTTTTCTACTGCACTATATCTTTATCTCTTACAAAAAATGTTTATCTATTACAATTTTTTTTCTTCTGCTGCTTTCATCTCAAATCCTGCCTGAGATTTCATTTGACTGTAATGTTGTTGTTTTTTAAAAAAATAGTCCATGAGAGGCTTCTATTCTTCTGCGAAAAGTTCATCATTTTGATCTGTGCCATTTCTGATAGTCCATTGCTTTCAAAAGCCGCTATATTATTATTATTATTATTATTATTATTATTATTATTATTATTATTATTATTATTATTTACCTTCTCTTCTTTCCATTCCTGCACATACAATATTCTAGCTGCTGTCATCATATATATGAATGATTTGGTCGTTTTCTTTACCTACTGCCATTTCCCAATGAACGAACCGAAACTCGTCCATCTTCCAAAATTCGCACGGCACAAATGTCGAAGGATGGCATACGATTCACAGGATTGTACGGTTGGATGGGGACTCCCAAAGGTCATCTAGTCCAACCCCCCATTATATACATTGCTTTGGTTATATACCTTTGTCCTCAAACAGAGAGATAGATGCATCAAGTCACAGTCGAGATTAGTCCTGCTCAGGACAGGCCTAACAAAATATTTTATTTTTTATGATCACTGCATGGTTCTTTCTCTCTCGTTCTATACTGTATATTCCTTTGGTTCCATACAGAAATATTTATATTCAATCTGTAAATTAACTCAAATAACTCCCTTGCTAACAGCTACCCGCTTAGTCACAGTTCAAGGCTTGGAGGAGGCTTCAATGTACTCTATTATAAATCGGTTTTTAAAAGTCATACTTAGAGAAAATGACCCACAGACTCCAGGTTCTCAAAGGGAAAGTGGATCTGTTGGACTTTGCAGCTGTCTGATGGGTTTGGGGCAGCCAATTTAATGACCAATGCCATCCAAATACAATTTCGCCTTGTGCTGGTTTTTATTATATGATATATATATATATATATATATTTGCTTTCACGGGTACAGGAATGCAGGTTTTGGTGTCCTCGGGTGTCTTCCCGTGTAAAAGTTGGGGTGTCTAGGCGACGTTTCGACGAGGTCTCACTCGTCATCTTCAGGCTGGTGCTTTCGGCTTCTTGTTACTGGAACAGAGCAGGATCTCAGTGTTTGAGTTCCTATAAATACTGTTGAGGGGGTGTGGTGTATAGCCTCCAATGTTCTCTCTGCCCAGAACATTGGAGGCTATACACCACACCCCCTCAACAGTATTTATAGGAACTCAAACACTGAGATCCTGCTCTGTTCCAGTAACAAGAAGCCGAAAGCACCAGCCTGAAGATGACGAGTGAGACCTCGTCGAAACGTCGCCTAGACACCCCAACTTTTACACGGGAAGACACCCGAGGACACCAAAACCTGCATATATATATATATATATATATATATATATATATATATATATGCTTTCGTAGATTTTCACGGGTACAGGAATGCAGGTTTTGGTGTCCTCGGGTGTCTTCCCGTGTAAAAGTTGGGGTGTCTAGGCGACGTTTCGACGAGGTCTCACTCGTCATCTTCAGGCTGGTGCTTTCGGCTTCTTGTTACTGGAACAGAGCAGGATCTCAGTGTTTGAGTTCCTATAAATACTGTTGAGGGGGTGTGGTGTATAGCCTCCAATGTTCTGGGCAGAGAGGAAGTTCCCAGGCTAGTGTGCCTTTTCTTCTTTTGTTCCTTAATTACTTGAGGGATATCTTGAGGGATATATATATATATATTCCACATAGAAATTTACATTTGCTATTCAACAGGTTTTTTTAATATAAATTTTTATTAGTTTTTTAACATACCATTTCCAACATACTTTTACATCTTATTCAATTTTTTTGACTTCCACCAGTCCTGTCTGAAAATTTTCCAATCTAATCTCTTAGTATGCATTTCTTATTTTCCCTATTTCAAACTCATAACCAATATCCCTATCTTTTTCTATGCTATTCAACAGTTCTGTTCCAATTCAACAAAACTTCCCGCTCACCCAACATCAATGCTTTTAACTGAAATTGCACACAATTGCGTTTTAAGGTTCCAGTCCTCAGTGTCTTATCTGATTTCATCCTCTCTAGCACATTTCTTAATACATTCTGCTGTTTTCTTGCTCTTCGAACCCTGCTGTGGTCTTTGCGTATGGGAAATAACTTTTCGTATAGTCTAGGAATGGGTCCCAGTCTTCTTTAAAAGATTCTAAATCTGGGTTTAGTGCTGTCAGTTTTGCCATCTCCAAGTATTTCAATTTTTTGAGATTTCACTATTATTCCCAGAAGGAAGGATTCTGGCCCCTTGGGAAAAATCACTTTACTTTTTTTCTTAATTTCATTATATAACATACCCAATAAAAGTTTTTGATCCGCTGTTTAGGTCTTTTTTTGGAATAGTGCTGTATTGCTTCCTTTGTACAAATTTCTTCTACTTGTTCTACACATTTTTCCATCTCCTTATCTTATACCTGGCCATGCTCAACAGTTTCTTCTCATTCTTTCTTTGTCAAATTATTGGAATACTTCAGACTTGCTTGTTATACATTTAAGAAAATAATAAGAATTTTCAAAACAGCAACAACCAACCTGTAAATAAAGAGATAATTAGGTTGGGTCATAGCCAAGGGTAATTTCCCCCAGGTTAGACTGATAGAAATATGTTATTATTTTTATTTATGGAAGCAAACCAAGGATGGTTCTGTGCATATATGTCTATAAAAATAACACACACACACTCCTTTGGTTCCATGCTGTACAAATATTTTATATTAAATCTTTAAAGAAAGAGATAACTAGGTCAGGTTGTAGCCAAGTTTTGTCCTACATAGGTAGACCAACTAAAAGGAACAAAAAAAATTCCTTCCAGTAGCACCTTAAAGACCAACTAAGTTAGTTCTTGGATGAGCTTTCGTGTGCATGCACACTTCTTCAGATACACTGAAACAGAAGTCACCAGACCCTTCTATATAGTGAGAAGGTGGGGAGGGGTATTACTCAGAAGGGTGGTGGGAATGGGTGATTGGCAGATAGCTGTGATGAGCCTGTTGACGACTCTTAACGACTGCAATAGGTCTTACCGGAAAAAGCAAGGGGTGAGAAGGTGAAAAATGGCTTTGTCATGTATAATGAGATAAGAATCCAATGTCTTTGTTCAGACCAGGTCTCTCCATTGTTTTAAGTTTGGTAATAAGTTGCAATTCAGCAGCTTCTCTTTCCAGTCTATTTCTGAAATTCCTTTGTAGTAAAACAGCTACTTTGAGATCTTGTATAGAATGTCCTGGGAGATTGAAGTGTTCTCCTACTGGTTTCTCTGTCTTGTGATTCCTGATGTCAGATTTATGTCCGTTTATTCTTTGGCGTAAGGTCTGGCCTGTTTGTCCAATATAGAGAACTGAAGGACACCATCTGTAACTAAAAGGAACAGACACTGCAAATTTATGTTTATTGTTCTCAAGGGATCTCCTCTGAGTATAAATTTCTGCAGCATTTAGTGAATTCTGTTTTAAAAAATTCTCACAAGACTTCTTTAGAATTATAGTGTGGATTTTTCCTAACACACATTTTTCTAGGCAGTTTTGACTAATGTACCCATTTTCTGCAAGCAATTTCCCCTAACACAATGTGTTCTTGTGTGCTATTTTCACTAACAAGTTAATTTAAAAACAGACTCCGCCTGCCTAAACATATGCATTTCTGGAAATGCAGATAAGTGCAAATTTCAGATAAAATTCAGATTGGTGCAAATTTCAAAAGGTAGCCCTCTTTCGGTTCTTGTACTGCTTCAGAAAGTACGAATTTGATAGTATTCAGATGCAAACTGAACCCAATTTCTTTCCCCATAGAAATCAACAAGTTTCCTCTCAGGACAAGCTTAGTTCATGGGTAGGCAAACTAAGACCCCGGGGCTGGATCTGGTCCAATCACCTTCTAAATCTGGCCTGCGGACGGTCCAGGAATCGGTGTGTTTTTACATGAGTAGAATGTGTCCTTTTATTTAAAACGCATCTGGGTTATTTGTGGGGCATAGGAATTCATTCATTATCTTTTATCAAAATATAGTCCAGCCCCCCACAAGGTCTGAGGGACAGTGGATCGGCCCACAGCTGAAAAGGTTTGCTGATCCCTGACCTTAGCTGAATACAGTGGTACCTCGGATTAAGAACTTAATTCGTTCCAGAGGTCCATTCTCAACCTGAAACTGATCTTAACCTGAGGTACCACTTTAGCTAATGGGGCCTCCCGCTGCTGCCAAGTCCCGCCCAGATTTCTATGTTTCCCGGTCAATCTTGCCATCTCTGCGTAATCTAGTAGTTTCATCTGCCAGTCTGCCTCTTGTCATCTTTCCATCTCTGGGCAAACATCATACTTGCAGCCGTTTTGCACACAATATTTCAACTGTGGTCTCAGCCTGGGTTATTATGCCAGCAGTTTTATTTGCCAACGATCCCTAGTGTGCAATTTAGTGGGCAACAACCTAACTAATCTGCAGATATTTAACCTGCCATCGTGGGTTGCAAGTTAGCTGAATGTTTCGTTGCCATGCACTCTCTCTGTGTGTCCTTGTTCTTTGATAAAGTGGAATTTATCGACCTGTGGTGGAGACATCTTCCAAGCACCAGCCTCATTTCATAACCCCCGATTTCCTCTTCTCCCACGCCAGTTACCGAAACTTAGGTATCTGTAAGAGATTGACAAAACAATCTGTGGTTTGCTCTGGCAACGGTGAGATTGACGTTTCCATGGAGAAAGGTCAACTAGTTCGTGGCGAAAAGGCATCTCTTCTAGGGAACTGCCATTCGCCTTTCGTTTTGCGAGGTGGGTTTTGTTCCAGGCACCGTTCCTTCCCAGCAGCTGATGTGTTTGGGGGAACAGGGCAAATCGGCCCCCAAGTCCCACCCAGATTTCTCCCCCAGGTGACCCCAAATGACGTCCATAGAAAGAAGAGTTGGCGTGTTTATATTTTCATTCTGAGCTGAGCTGGGGTTCTGTAGTAAGAACATAAGATGAGGAGTCCTGCATTACCGGGGCTTGGACTGGATCTTAGAACAGTAGAATCAAGAACTGTAGAGTTGGAAGGGACCCCAAGGGTCATCTAGTCCAACCCCCAGCAACACAAGTCAGCTAAAGTGAATTCACATGCCAGTCTCAGCTCCATTCAACTGTTCCTCATAGGGCTTGGCTTCCAGACCCTTGATCATGTTGGTTGTCCTCCTCTGCACACCTTCCAGCTTGTCAACATCCTTCTTAAACTGTGGTGCCCAGAACTGAACACAGTTAGGCTTGCCATATTTCAAAAAGCAACATTCCTGACACCCTCAAAGTTGTTGAGCTTAGCAGATGAGGCACGCTTAGCAGGGCTTTATGAATAACCGCCCCCCCCCCGGTGGATGACACCCACCGGCTTTCTTGCCACAGGACTGTGACACCGCAGGGTGATGGCCACCCTCCCAACTCTGACAGAAGTGGTCTGAGCAAGGCAGAATAGAGTGGTACTATTACTTCCCTTATGAGGGACGCAGGTGGCGCTGTGGGTTAAACCACTGAGCCTAGGACTTGCCGATCAGAAGGTTGGCAGTTCAAATCCCTGCAACAGGGTGAGCTTCCGTTGCTCGGTCCCTGCTCCTGCCAACCTAGCAGTTTGAAAGCACGTCAAAGTGCAAGTAGATAAATAGTTACCGCTCCAGCGGGAAGGTAAACGGCACTTCCGTGTGCTGCTCTGGTTCGCCAGAAGCGGCTTAGTCCTGCTGGCCACATGATCCGGAAGCTGTACGCCGGCTCCCTCGGCCAATAAAGCGAGATGAGCGCCGCAACCCCAGAGTCGGCCATGACTGGATCTAATGGTCAGGGGTCCCTTTACCTTTTTATTACCTCCCTTGATCAGGACAGTCAACTTCTATAGGTGCAGCCTAGAATAGCATTAGCCTTTTACGCTGCTGCATCACCCTGTGGACTCATGTTCAGTTTGTGGTCCACTAAGATCCCAAGACCCTTTTCACAGGTGCTACTACTTAGCCAGTTGTCCCCCATCCTATATCTGTGCACCTGGTTCTTCCTGCCTATGTGCAGAACTTGACATCTCAGGGAAAGAGAAAGTGTGTGAAAGAAGGAATGAGCATATATTTTATTTCTCTCTCGATCTAGTCCACATTATCAGCCAGATGTAGCACAAATGGCTTAAATTTTCTGTTTGACATGGTCAACCTTTCCACGTGACACATTTCCTATCACAAGACTTTTGTGCAGCTGGACCCAAAGCAAGTTCTCTCAAAAATGAGTCTGGGGGATGCTTTAGCTGAAACGCCTGCACTGCAGGGGGCTGGACTGGATGACCCCTGGGTGTCCCTTCCAACTCTACAATTTTTTGATTCTATTATTCTTTCTGCCCATGAATCACCCAGCATTCAGCTTGGCTAGATATTTGCAGGTTCTTGTGTTTCAGAAGTTGTGAATTCGACAGATTCAATAATATATATATTTTTAAAAATAATTTTATTATTTGTACCCTGCCCATCTGACCGGGTCGCCTCAGCCACCAAATTGGAGTCACGAAGCAGAGAGGGCAGTGTGAGGTTCTGGTTGTAAGGTGTGAAACAGTCTGGGTTGTGTGGCTGTCAAAACAAAGGACGTACCTGTTGCCAAGTCAGTCTGTTAACAATAGCTGAGGTTTGTGGCTTGCAGCCGTGCGCTCGATGCTTGCGCCAGAGGAACCCTTGTCACGGCACAGCAATGGCATCCGTCTTTCACAGCCCACCGGAAACCAGAGACGTTCCTCACACCATCCTCACTCCTGATCACAATGTGGTCGGGGCCGGAAACCCAGAGTTCTAGGCTTGGAGACGGAAACCTGGGATCCCATGGCAAGACACACGCTGTCCAGGACTGCAGGTTGAGAGCCTGAACTCACGAGGCCAGGAGAGTGTGGTGCAGTGGTTAGAGTGATGGAGTAGGAGGGGCAGACCCATTTGACTGTGAAGCTCAGTGGCAGACCCCATTTCCCAGGGACACTCCTGGATTTACAGCCCCAGTTCCTGATTTGATCCCGGAATGTCCAGTTTTTCCTTGTTGTCATTTAGTCGTGTCCACCTCTTTGTGACCCCCTGGACCAGAGCACACCAGGCACTCCTGTCTTCCACTGCCTCCCGCAGTTTGGTCAGACTCATGTTAGTGGCTTCGAGAACACTGTCCCACCATCTCGTCCTCTGTCGTCCCCTTCTCCTTGTGCCCTCCATCTTTCCCAGCATCAGGGTCTTTTCCAGGGAGTCTTCTCTTCTCATGAGGTGGCCAAAGTCTTGGAGCCTCAGCTTCAGGATCTGTCCTTCCAGTGAGCACTCAGGGCTGATTTCCTTCAGAATGGACAGGTTTGATCTTCTTGCAGTCCATGGGACTCTCCAGAGTCTCCTCCAGCACCAGAATTCAAAAGCATCAGTTCTTCGGCGATTAGCCATCCCTATTTTCACTGGAGAAATATTGGAGGGTGTGGAGTTATGCAATCCCCATGCCAAGGAGATAAGTCATGATACAACCTTTAGAAGGCACCTAAAAGGGGGGGGGGGAAATATGGGACGCTGGTGGCACTGGGGTCTAAACCACTGAGCCGAGGGCTTGCCAATCAAGAAGGTCGGTGTTTCGAATCCCCACAACGGTGTGAGCTCTCATTGTTCAGTCCCAGCTCCTGCCAACCTAGCAGTTCGAAAGCACGTCAAAGTGCAAGTAGATAAAAGGTAAATGGCGTTTCTGTGCGCTGTTCTGGTTCACCAGAAGCGGCTTAGTCCTGCTGGCCACACGACCCGGAAAAACCGTCTGTGGACAAACGTTGGCTCCCTTGGCCAGTAAAGCGAGATGAGCGCCGCAACCCCAGAGTCGTTTGCAACTGGACTTACCTGTCAGGGGTCATTTATCTTTACCTGTTTAAAGGGGGGAATGGGGATGTTCCAGGATCAAATGAGAAGCCGGGATGGCTTTCGTAATTCCCTGGAAAATAGGGGCACTTGGAGGCTATGATCCTTGCCTTAAGAACCTCCACATTTCATTGGATGACTCGTCCCTCCCCAACCCACCCAAGTGCCAGTTTTTTTCAAGAGTTTGTGATTTCACGCTTTCAGGTGGTGCCCAAGGAGCTGAAGAGGAAACCTCCTGCGGGCGAATGGGCGCGAGAGAAGCTGGTGGCAAAATGATGATTTGTCCCTTGATGGAGGAGGGGTCACCCCCTGCGCCTCCGCTGAGTCCGTGTCCCCTTCAGCGCCAGCGACACGACGAGGCAGCAGAAAAGCCTAGTAAGGAACGGCAGACCTGAAACGAGGGCAAGGGGACCGTGGCCCTGAAATATAATGCCTGGCAAGAGGCTGTGAGGCGACAGCTGGCCATGATCCCCTCCCAATTATCATGGAATTATAGAATTTTAGAGTTGGAAGGGACCCCACGAGTCATCTAGTCCAACCCTCTGCAATGCAGGAAGCTCAGCTAAAGCAACCAGGACAGATGGACTAAGGGGGCAGTGAACCAGGGATGGGGGGAACATGGCCCCCCAGATGTGATTTGGAATGGAGGGCTTGTTTGAACAAGGACAACTAAAACTGCCTTGCATCATCAAACCAGTGGTGCATCTAACTCAGTGCTGTTGACACTGGCTGGCAGCAGCTCTACAGGGTGTCAGGGCATCAAGTGCAGATGCCATCAGGGATGGAAGCAGGGGGCCATTTGCATGCTGAACCCCTGAGCTATTGTCCCTCCCATAAAGAAAACGTAACATCCTAGTCCTCATGGTCCTGAATTTAAAAAGTCGATTTAAATTCGAACCTTTTACTCACCGGGCCAGTATTGTCTACACTGACTGGCAGCAGCGCACCAAAGTTTCAGGCAAGGGGGATTTCCAGCTCTACTGGCAGAAATGCAGGCTCAAACCTGGGACTTTCTGCAGAGATTCTAGTCCTCATGAATCTCGGGGCAGGGGGAAGGTTGAAATTAAAGGGGAAGCTGCCTTATTCTAACCTAGTGTCGTCTTCTCTGAACAGCAGCAGGTTTCCTGGGGTCTTCCTCAGATTTCCCAGCAGGGGCACAGAGTTCCGCCCGACATTGTGGGTGTGATGTCACACGTGTGACACACATGGGAGACGTCATACATGTCAGAAGGCTGTGAGGATCAGCAAGGCCTGCCGCCACCGTGGGGAAAACCAGCAGGGCCTGGCCCCTCAAGATTGGGGGGGGGGCTCAGTTTCATCCCCAAATACTTGAGGGGCGGTGGCTGAGGTGTCCTCAGCCCCATAGAATTGGCATCTATGTCTCCCAGGGGACTGAACCTAGAACCTTCTACCATGGAGCTAAGCAAAAAAAACTCTCTTCTGCCTTTGTGCGCATATTCAGCAAAGCTCCCCCTTTCATAGAATCATAGAAATGTAGAGTTGGAAGGGACCCCATGTGTCATCTAGTCTAGCCCCCAGCCAGGCAGGAATCTCAGGCCAAGCATCCCTGATGGCTTTGACGAAGCGAGATTTCTCACCCCTATCAAACCCATTTTTCTTTCTTTCACAGAAGGCAGTGAGCGGACTGGGGAGGGTTTCCAGGGTCCCCGTGGGGTCTTCAGCCCCCTCGCCGTTCGCCCCACAACAGGCCCTCCCCCCAAGGGGGCTCTGCGGAGGAAGCGGGAGTTCACCCCCGATGACAAAAAGGACACCATCTACTGGGAGAAGAGGAAGAAGAACAACGAGGCAGCCAGGCGGTCCCGGGAAAGGAAGCGCTTCAACGATTTCGCCATCGAAAGCCAAGTGGCCACGCTCCAAGAGGAGAACCTGCGCCTCCGCTGGGAGGTCCTAGAGCTGAGGGCCCGGTTCAGCCTCGCCGACTTGGAGGCCCACTGTGCCCAGCAAACCCCAGACCCCCAAGTCTTCCCTCTCCTTCCCAGACAAGACGGGGGCTACTCTAGGGCTCGTCATGACCCCCAAGCAACTCAAGAACCAGTTGATTTTATTTACCTGTCTGGAAACCTCCCAGGTTCTCCGCCAGGCTTGGGTTCTCTGCCAAAAAGAGGTCACGAGGAACCCACTTTTTGCAGATCAGCCTTCTCCCCAAAGTTCCTCGACTACCACCTCGTCCACAGTTACGGCCATTGTTTCCCAGGGTCCGGAGAACCCGCTTTCCCAATTGTGTCACTGACCGCTGGCGAAGGAGGGAGGCATGGCCGACCCCAAACCCCGCCAAGGGTTTTGGGTGGGAGCAACTCGCCCCCTTGCAGGTTGACGGATGCTTCCGAAACGCTGCAGGCGAACAAACGCCGCTCTGTCTTGCCCCACAAACTTCGGATTAAGGCAAATTATTTGAACTCCTGGGGAAATGGGAGCAACCACAGACACGGTACGGAAAAGGACAAGGGTCAGTCCTTGGAGATGAAGGATGATATGGGACTTATGGCCTAGCAACCAACTTTTGGATGCAGATATTTGGATCAGGACGGTGGTTTGCAACCTTTTTGAGTCCACAGCAAAACAAGATTAAGATCAGAAGCAGGAATGTTGTGTTACTGTGGGGAAGGGAAGGACGAAACAATCAGTGCAGGACATACATGCAGGTGTGGTCCTTTCCCGCAATATTTTCCCTGACTCCATAAAGCCGGGTGATTGTTATGGAGGAGGGGGGTTGCCTGGGGGGGTGAGAGGTAGAGCAGTGTTTCCCAACCTTTTTTGGGCAAAGGCACACTTGTTTCATGAAAAAAATCTCGAGGCACACCACCATTACAGCCCCGTGACGTCAGCGCGCAGCGTCACGCCGGGAGGGACGCAGGAATGTGTAAGATTCAATTTTTTCCCCTCCCCCTTGCCTTCCTTCTGTGCCAACCGCCAAAAAGCCAAGAATCGCGGGACCGCCAGCGGAGGGGGGGAGGGCGAGCGGAGGCAGCGACGAGCCCCGTTCCTCCCCATCCGCCCCATTCCGTGCAAGGAGCGCGAACAGGTGTGAGAAGGGGGTCAAACCTGCGGGTCGGCGCCGGGGAACCTCCAAGCTTTGGGGGTGGGGGGGGAGGAGGCAGCAAAGCGAGGCAGGAAGGAGAGCGCAGCTTGGCGAAGTACTCGGCGGCGAAGGCCAGCAGGTCCGGCGGCCGGTGCCGCAGCACCTCCACCATGTAGCCCTGCAGCAGCTCAGTCAGACCCGGCGGGATCTCGATGCTCATCTTGTAGCCGAGGCGCGTGGGAGACTCAACGGACAGGCCCGGGAGAGAGAGAGAGACAGAGAGAGACACACGACGGAGAGAGAGTGGGAGTCCCTGCTCGCCGTCGCCACCGCTACAACTACTGTGGCGGTTGGTCGTGGTCGTCGCCGCTGCCGCCGCCGCCCACCTCTATCTATCTCTCCCCCTCAGCTTTCTACGCGGGCCTCGAGCCGGAGGTGGGGGGTGGCCGCCGCCGCTTTCTCCGCCTCCACGTCCTGCCTCCTCCTCCTCAAGCCCTCCGTCAGCCCTGAGGGAACTGCCGCGCTCGCGCCGCCGCTCTCTGACACGAGAAAGGAACGGAGCGGCGGGGTAGTCGGGGGAAGGAGGGGCAGGAATGGAAGCGCAAGGCGAGCTGCGCATGCCCAGCAGGAAGCGGCAGAGAACGCCACAGAGAGAGAGAGAGAAGCAAGGGAGGGTGGGGAGTGGGCGGGAACACGCTTCATGCGTCACAATAACGGACAAGAGGCGCTCGAGGGATAGATTAGGACCTAATTTGACTTTTACAAAAAAAAAAAATCTTTCGAATTTTCCCCGCGGCACACCAGGCAACGTCTCGCGGCACACTAGTGTGCTGCGGAACACCGGTTGGGAAACACTGAGGTAGAGAATAATAGGGGGAAGGAGGTTGGAGGTAGAATTAATTTTGTATACTTGCACTAGCTCAAACGTGGTGGCAGAACTTTAATGACGGGACTAAGAACTGGGGAGAGACGGGTTCAAATTGCCAGCAGCTGGGCAGCCCTGAAGCTCTCTGTGTGACCTTAGGCCAGGCACAGACTCTCCACCTAGCCTACGTTGCAGGGCTGTTGTGAGGATAAAATGGTGGGCAGCAGGAACGACTATTGTATGCTGCCCTGAGTAGAAAGGCTGAATAGAAACGAAAAATAAAATAACTTAAGGACCACCATAGGAGCATACCCAGACCCCACAGTCAACATCTGAGGCCCTTCTTCGTGTGCCTCTTCCACAAGAGGTCCAGAGGGGAGGCCACACGAGAACGGGGCCTTTTCTGCAGTGGCTCCCTGTTTGCGTGATGCGCTCCCCATGGAGAATTGCCAAGCACCTTCATTATGTATCTTTAGGTGCCAGACAAAAATGTTTCTCTAGAACTAGGCCTTTGGCTGATTAAACAACCCATGGCCTTTTAAATGTGGGGTGTGGGGGGCTTTTTTGGGGGGGGAGTTATTGGTTTGCTTGTTTTTTTTGTTATCATAGAATAAGTGTAGAATTGTAGAGTCAGGACCACCAAGGGTCATCTAGTCCAACCCCCTGCATTGCGCTAAAGCATCCAGAACAGATGGCCGTCCAACCTCTTCTAAAAGCCTGCGCGGAAGGAGATTCCACAACAGGGAACTAAATTTGCTCCTTCCTTGAATCTTCCACCGTTATTGGATGCATTGAGACCCACCTGCTGCTTCTCGTTAGAGAAGGCACTCTGCAAATGCTCAGAGGTACTATTGGCGACCTTTAAAATCGCATCCCACACAATCCTGCTCCCTGTACAGAAGGAAGGCTCTCTGCCCTTGCATGCTTACAATTTGGGGGGAAAGGGAGAGGAATGTTCTACTCAGAGGAGGAGGTGAGGAAATCACTCTGCCCATGCTCAGGAGCACTTGGCACCACAAAACCAAAAACGGGCAAATCCTTGATTGTGTTTCTATCCACCTGCTCAAAAAGCAATAATTTTTTTTTATTTAATGGCGACATTATGTTTCCTCTTTCCTGTTGCGGGGGTGGGGTGGGGGGATGTATTGATAAATGGAACCGACCACAAAGAGGCTTTGCAAAAGGTTGCAAGAAGAAGTGACCACAGGCCGTGGTGGTTACAACCGCAGCATGGAGCCTAGTGTGAGCAATTTGGCTGCAAGTTAAGAGGCCCAAGGCAGCGTGAAAACGTCTTGGCTTCGGTATCAGCCATACCAATGGATCTTAAACCAAGACTTATGCAAAATAAAATATTATCTAGAATCTATTGGACTCCCTGGTGTTTGCATTAGAAATGGCCATTTAATGTATCTCTCCGTTGGAGATGTAATACCGACAATTCTTCTTTGAAACTTAAAGGTAAAGGTAAAGGTACCCCTGCCCGTACGGGCCAGTCTTGACAGACTCTGGGGTTGTTCGCCCATCTCACTCAAGAGGCCAGGGGCCAGCGCTGTCCGGAG
Source organism: Podarcis melisellensis (assembly GCF_964234715.1). Lineage (NCBI taxonomy): Eukaryota > Metazoa > Chordata > Lepidosauria > Squamata > Lacertidae > Podarcis > Podarcis melisellensis. The sequence goes on from NC_138536.1 coordinate 11,034,931, forward strand.
ACACTTCCGGGTCACGTGGCCAGCGTGACATCGCTGCTCTGGCGAGCCAGAGCCGCACACGGAAACGCCGTTTACCTTCCCGCTGGTAAGCGGTCCCTATTTATCTACTTGCACCCGGAGGTGCTTTCGAACTGCTAGGTTGGCAGGCGCTGGGACCGAGCAGCGGGAGCGCACCCCGCCGCGGGGATTCGAACCACCGACCTTTCGATCGGCAAGTCCTAGGCGCTGAGGCTTTAACCCACAGCACCACCTGTGTCCCTTCTTTGAAACTTAGGCTTCTGCTATTTCACCCACTGACTAAGTTTTGGGAGAAAGGCCTGGGCTATATAAACAATGCACTATGGGAAAATTGGATTTTCAGAGGTGAATATGCTCTTGAACTATATACCCACTGTATGGAAATGGACAACAGGACAGTGAATTGGAAGAATAGAGATACAATTCCTCTTAATCAGTGGTTTGACAACATTGGCAACTTATTTTCACACCCTTATTTTCATCTTTTTCATACCCTCCAACGAAAATAGGGATGTCCTATTCTATTATTATTACTATTCTATTTATACCCTGTCCATCTGGGGCACAAACAGGAAAAAAACATGAAACATTGAAAAACTTCCCTGGCTCGGGGCTTGGATAACTCCATCCCCTGCAACATTTCTCCAATGAAAATATGGATGTCCTAAGGAAAAGTGGGACATTTCGGGATCAAATCAGGAACTGGGATGGCTTCTGTAAATCTGGGGGTGTCCCTGGAAAACAGGGACACTTGGAGGGTCTGTGAACAGACAGCTTATAGACACATACTTTCTTTGGATAAATGCAATTATTATTGGGAATGGGTTCACACAGAGTATACTAGATTATTGGCAATTACCGTATTTTTTGCTCTATAAGACTCACTTTTTCCCTCCTAAAAAGTAAGGGGAAATGTGTGTGCGTCTTATGGAGCGAATGCAGGCTGCGCAGCTATCCCAGAAGCCAGAACAGCAAGAGGGATTGCTGCTTTCGCTGCGCAGCGATCCCTCTTGCTGTTCTGGCTCCTGAGATTCAGAATATATATTTTTCTTGTTTTTCTCCTCCAAAAACTAGGTGTGTCTTGTGGTCTGGTGTGTCTTATAGAGCAAAAAATACAGTATATGTGTATTAGGATAATAAGAATATGCACATCTGTATATTGATGCATGTTAATGTAACAGTGTTTTTTCACCCCCACCCCAGCCATTTCACTCACTTTTTCCTTTCTTTTTCTCACTCTATGAAATCCATCTATTAATAAGAAGAGGAAAAGAGGTCTCGGCTGCTTTTCCTTGCCTGAAGCAAAGACGCTTACAGCTGTAACGGCCTCAAGGAGGCTTCGGGGCTTGCCGCCTCCTTCCCATGGGTCTCCACACAGCTGTGGGCAAAAGCCCTTTTGGAGATCAATTGTGGGGTTCATTCTTAACACAGCTGCTTTCCTTGTTGGCTCCCTGACCCCAGCACTGCCTCCGGCGCTGAGCTCATCCCCTCCAGCCAATAACTGCGAGCCTCGTTGTCATTCTTATGCAAACTGATTTATTTTTGGTCCCCTGGCATCCCAGCCCCAAACTCCCCCCGGGGGATTCTCGCCTGGCCCGTCTCAGTAGCACTTCCGGTGGACGATGTAGGGGCCGTGTTCGTGATATTGCTCCTTCCGGATCCAGCATGGCTGAAAGTTCTTCAGGGAAGCCAGGATGGAGCCCCCAGTCCAAACAGAGTACTTCCTCAGAGGGATGGCTGTGACTTTCACTTTCGTGTTGGTGGGCACAGCCACCATGAGGTCGTGCAAGAACCTCTTCTCGAACCCCTCAAAGAGGGACGAGCCACCACAGAGCATGATGTTCTCGTACATTTCCTTCCGGGATTCTTCAGGGACCTTCCGGACGCTTCTCAGCGCCATACCATGAAGCCCCAAAAGATTCAGTCCGGGCATCTGCGGAGGGTTGAACAACATCTCTGGACACTGGAATCTCTCTTTGCCCAGGCTGATGATCTGGCCATCGGGCAGCTGGTAGTCTGCCATGTACTCCCTCTTCGGACGGTTCCACTCAGTCTCAAAATCAAAGGCCACATAGCAGCATTTTTGCTTCATGTCATCAATGACATCCAGCATCCTCTCATCAAAGTAATGTCCCATGTTCCTGAGAAGGTCCATTAGGAAAGATGTCATGTTGGCGCCCGCGATGTCCATCCTCTCGGTGGCGTGTGGCAGATTGTACCCTTGGTGGACAGGGACAGTGTGGGTTGTGGCATGTCCCGTGTCCACTACCAAACCGCTGATCTTGCCATGGGCGTACACCGACAACACCGACTGGTACGCCACGTACATCCCGGGCGAGTTGAGCGACTCAAAGACCACCTCCACCAACTTCTCCCTGTTCGTCGTGGGGCAGAGCGGAGGGTCGGACATCAAGAGGGCATGGTCTTCCGGAGCAACCTTGAGGTCGTGGTAGAACAGGTGCCTCCACAGAACTTCCGCCGCGTCCCAGTCGATGATGATGCCGTGCCGGACGGGCAAAATGATATCGACATCCGGCTCTAACCGCGCCCGCTCCCCGACAAAGGTATCTGGCCTGTCTCTCCTGGTCCTCATGGACTTCTCGGTGGGGTGCCCAACCAATGTTCCAATGACAGCCTGAGGAGTCTGTTGACCTGCGAACCCCGCTTTACACGTCCCCGTACCTGTATCGATGATTACTGCTCCTGTCTTCACAACTGAGCGCCCTCTTTCCGGAGTCTTTGACCGAGGAGCTTCTTTTGAGGATGCCCGCGATCTGGATGAGCGGTCCAGTGTGTATCCCGGGGATGCGTTCCTTGTTCCAGCACGTCCTGGGCTGACTGGCCTCGACCCGGGGCTCTTTGATCGTGAGGATGCTGGGCTCCTTGTCCGTGAAGGGCCGGGGCTGGTTCTCCTGGTACTCCTGAATGACATCTTGAACGGGCCCTTGAGCTACCCCTTCTTCAAGGTCAGCCACTGAGCTACAACACAGAGTGCCCTGCAGAATTCTGCCTCACTCTGTCACAAAGGACACTATGACACCACACCAGCTCCTTGGGTGACGTGGCTCGGGACAGGCCACGTGGTCTCGGCCGGCTGCGATTGCCTCCCTCCGACCATCGCTCAAAGCGCGAAACCTGGGCGTTCAGTCCATCCCACCGCTGGTCGTCAGGAGGCTCTGAATTGTTCCGCGAGAGACAATGGGTGGCAGGCCTGGAATCCTGGAATCTTCGGTGCTAGATGACCTTTGGGTCCCTTGCAACTCTGTGATTCTATGATTCCATGAACACGGAACACCACAAGTCAGCTGGGCATGTTCTCTCCTGAGTGAGCGGTGCCTCAGGGCTTCACATTTGTATCTGGAAACACAGATAAGTGATGGTTCCTCCATCCACAGCTGGGGGCAGGAAACACCTTGGGAGTTGCAGCTGCTGGGAATCACAGTGTGTTGTTGCACTCAGGTTCTGTTTACAGGCTTTCCTTTGGGGTAGTTGGTTCTTACCGGATCTCTCAGCTGCTGTCGACCGCAGTATCCTCCTGGACTGTCTAGGAGGGCTGGGAGCTAGGGGTCCTGTTCTGCAGTGGTTCCGCTCCTTCCTCCTGGGCCATGTCCAGAAAGTGGTCTTCGGGGGTGAGTGTTCAGACCCCTGGGCCCTCACTTGTGGGGTGCCTCAGGGTTCTGTCCTGCTTTTCAACAGCCTGGAGAAGAGGAGGTTAAGGGGTGATATGATAGCCATGTTCAAATATATAAAAGGATGTCACAAAGAGGAGGGAGAAAGGTTGTTTTCTGCTGCTCCAGAGAAGCGGACACGGAGCAATGGATCCAAACTACAAGAAAGAAGATTCCACCTCAACATTAGGAAGAACTTCCTGACAGTAAGAGCTGTTTGACAGCGGAATTTGCTGCCAAGGAGTGTGGTGGAGTCTCCTTCTTTGGAGGTCTTTAAGCAGAGGCTTGACAACCATATGTCAGGAGTGCTCTGATGGTGTTTCCTGCTTGGCAGGGGGTTGGACTCGATGGCCCTTGGGGTCTCTTCCAACTCTAGGATTCTATGGGAGTGCTCTGATGGTGTTTCCTGCTTGGCAGGGGGTTGGACTCGATGGCCCTTGGGGTCTCTTCCAACTCTAGGATTCTATGATTCTATGATCTATTTGAAACCTCTGGGAGAGATCATCAGGCGGTTTGGGCTGGGTGTTTACCAGTACGCATCGATTCAAGATGGCGCCGAGGTAAGACGCTCTTATCGGAGCTCAAAGAGATCTTTTAACTAAATGTTGCTGGCTCTCCTTCCCCTTTTGGATTTTATTTCCTTTCACCATTTCGCTGCGCTTTTGAACATTTTATCTTATCCTCCTCGGTGCCGGGACTTAAAGAAGCTAATGAAGCTTTAACGAAGGCTCTCAGACATTCCCTTCCGGGCATTAAGGCACTCCCTCCCAGTTTCTCGTCGACTCCTTGTGATAAACTTATTACAAGGATTCTTAAGGACTTTTAATCGGCTTTTAACCCTAAAAACTACAAATTCATAAAACCACAAATTTCTCCCACCACTTCTAACTTCGTGGACCCCCAAACATCTCAGTTGTTTTAACAAACTGGGAAGAAGGGGGGGGTACTTCAAAGGAGTGCTATAATTGGCCCCAGTTTTAAACTCCTCGCAGCAGCCCAGCCTGGACTGAATGAGAATTGAACGAGATTGCGACCTGAGAACCTTAGCACTTTATCACTTTACTTAGAAGTCTGATTTCATCGACTTAAGAAGAATCTAGAAATGAGAAGAGCCAAAAGACTCAGGTGTCTTGATACAGAAACTGACACAGAGTCCTCTGGTTTCAAACAGAGTAATCTAGATAATTACCTGCTACCTCAAAAACAGCACGTATCTCCTCCCAAAACCTTCCTCAACTCTTCGCATGAAAAGACAATTGAAGAGATATCCCAAGGAATAAATGAGGACAAGGCTACTACTCCCATAACAGAGGCACAAGCGCTAATTGATAGAAAGGTGGAGCTGCTAGAGGAATGCTGCCTACTGACTGCTCAAACAGTTCAAAAAATCTTTGAACAATTACAAAACATCTCCAAGAAGCTGGACAACCGAGATGAAAGGAGGCAACTCACTCCCCTTTTGCCATCCCTAACAAGCCCTGGAGATAAACAGAACAAATACAAATTTATGCCTCTAAACCAGCCAAAAACCAGAGGAAGCCCCCCTCACTCAATCAACCTGATACTGAGGCCATGTGAGATTGTTCTCCACATTTTTCCATATAGAGGGCCCCTACCTTATTGGGAGTCACCTTTCTGGGCCAGACATCATCTAAATCTGCTCCTTAGCCTTGAGGGTGGAAGCATTGACTTAAAAGCAGTCAAGAGGCTTACTAACGATGGATATTCCAAAAAAGTACTACTAAGATTTGGTAGCCATAGAATTCCAACCAAACTCTTAAGGGAAAAGGCTCATTTAGCCCAGAAAGGAATTATCCCGCGCCGACACTTTGAAGATATATCACCCAGACCACTGATTGCATCTAAAAGACAGAACAAGATGAACAAGGCCATTCCACCAGAAGCCGATATCTGCCCTACTCCCGTGGAAGAACCCAGTAGATGGGAGAAACCGCAGCCAGCTACCCGGAAAACCACACAAGAAAAATCCAAGCTCCCAAACCACGCGACTGTAGCATCAAATAACAACCTCGCCCTTGACACAATAGACTGGACAGTCCCAGAAGAAGAAGATCTGCTGAGTAACTTTACCAAGCTACCAGAGAAAGAACAAATAAACATACTCAGTAAATTGACGAAACTACAGGCCAGATTGACCGAAATTCACCAACAGGGTCAACAAAATGCAGTAGAAACAACACACAATCAAACTTTACACTTACCAGCTTTTTCCCCAAAATGCATAGTCAAAAAGAGAGCTACTAATGGAACTTTCAAATGTATAGATGCAGAGCTTCAAATCCAGCCGCCTTTAGAATATGAAATGGCAAGGAAAAACTCCAGTAATGAAACCACAAATTCCTGGCTGAGATATCAAATATTAGCTCCAAACGAAATAGGTACCCCTCCTTTAAGTACTACAAAGGACCTTAACATTGCCGAACAAAAGATGACCTCCAACAGACCTGACACACTGAGCTCAACATCAAATGAGGCCAAAGAAATGGAAGTAGAGACTGAAAACAGTCCAACTGTCCATAACAGCCCACCAGCCACAGAAATTTCTCAGGAACAAGGAACAGTTAAGGAAGAAAATCAAGAAAGGGAGGAAATTTTAATTTCCCGCACCTTAAAAAAAAAAAAAAAAATCTAAGAGATCCACCACCATGTTCCCCACCGAAAGCAGCGACAAATGGCTGTATCTGCACAAGACAAAATCCCTCGCTAGACTTAATAACAGAACTAGAATGACTAAATGCTGTCAACCAGCCACCAACTCAAAAACGGACCCTACGCTTGCTGTCCTGGAATATCGCAGGGTGGGGAAACAAAGGCGGAGACCCAGACCTAATGAACTTCTTTAAAGATTTTGAATTAATACTTCTACAAGAAACATGGTCAACTAGAGATATCAAAATCAACGGATTCACCTCCTATACGAAACCCGCATCGAAAACAAACACGAAGGGCCGGCCGAAAGCAGGGTTCTGTTGTATGATCAAAGACAACTTAGGGTTTGAAATCAAGCAACTAGAAGAATGCTTACCACTTGCACAAGCTCTACTTTTAACCCAAAACAAAGACTCTTTGCTACTTGTAAATGTCTATATCCCCCCAACCAAAAATAACAGCAGCAGTGAAAACTGGTCACAACTAACCTCTTATATAGAAAACTTGACCGATAAATACCCAAATGCCTCACTGATAATAGCAGGTGATTTTAATGCCAGAGTAGGAACCAACAATGAACAACTATGTAGCAAACTAAATTGGAATACTGAAAATGATATCGCACATGCCCTGAAAATAGGACGATTCTCCAGAGACAGGGTTGTTAACAACGAAGGCTTACGCCTACTTGAATTATGTAACAACTTTAATTTGCAGATTGTAAATGGTTCAACAAAAGGCGATAGTAGCGGGGAGTTTACATACTTCTCCCCCCGAGGATGCAGCGTCATCGACTATATTCTTGTCCCTTATAATATTATAAATTTGATCATGGACTTCAAAATTGGAACGCGCACTGAAAGCGACCATCAGCCATTATCGTTGTCTATTAACTTAAAGGACGAAACCAAAATCATTAAGTACAATACCATAGAACCTTCTCAATACAAACAAATGACCCAATTAAAATGGTCCCAGGAAATGAGTGTAGCAGTGGGGCAAAAACTTACAGCCAACTTGAGAAAACAAGTATTATCCAACTTAAAGATCACTAATTTCTACAGTGATATTCCGAAAATTTATAATGAAATCTTCCAAATGTTTGTAGAGCTTAGTACTCCACCTAAAGTTTGGGTACTTAAACATACCGCTAGCCCTTGGTTTGATGATGAATGTTTCCAGCTAAAAAGAAAACTGCGCCAAACATTTAAAAATAATCGCACTAAACTAGAGCCCTCTTATCTTGATGAAAAAAGAAAATATCATTACATTCTGGCCGAAAAGAAACAGAAATACGCAACCCAAAAATGGCTACAATTATTTGACTCAATTCAGAGTAAAAACAACAAAGCGTTCTGGAACTTAGTGTATGGAGGATTGAAAGCCGAAAATCAACTAACTCTACCACCAATTGCAGAATCCAAATGGTCCCAATACTTTACATCTGTATTTAACAATCTACATAGTGAACTTAAAGGAAATGAAACCACTAAAAATAAAATTATTAAACTCCAGGAGTGGCCAAGGGTAGAGGAAGAGGAAATTAGAGAGATAGTTAAAAATTTCAAATCGGGGAAATCTCCTGGGCCAGACGGTCTACCAATAGAATTATTTAAGACCTATATAGATTGGTGGGCAGAACCCTTAGCCCAACTGTTTACGCTTATAGATAAATATGGGATCATACCTGAGATATGGCTAAGATCAATAATTATTCCAATCTTTAAAAATGGCGACCCAAAAGAACCAAGGAATTATAGACCGATAAGCCTTCTATCAGTGATAGGGAAAATCTACGCTAAGCACCTCTTATCTAAACTCCTTACCTGGATGAAAAATCTAAATTTACCAGGGAAAGAACAAATAGGTTTCTCCAAAGGTTGCTCTACACTAGACCACTGTCTTATTCTTATGCATCTGGTTGAAAAATACAGATCCCAAAGGCAATCTAAGATATACGCTGCTTTTGTAGATTTTCGTGGTGCATTCGACTCAATTGACCGCCCAAAGTTGTGGAGGAAACTCGCAGAATTAAAAATTGATCAGCGCCTATTGATTCTAATGCAAAATCTACACTCTTCCAATACCTGTCAAGTCAAACTTAACATCAAAGGTCACCTTTCATCAGACATCCCAATCTCGAAAGGGGTAAAACAAGGGTGCATTCTTGCCCCCTTTCTATTTAATTTATTTTTATCAGACTTGCCAGATTACCTTCAAAAAATAGAATCACATGCCCCTAAACTTAATCAGAAACCAGTTCCTCTCTTACTATACGCAGACGATGCTGTCCTACTATCCTTAACGAGCTTGGGTCTAAAACGTCTTATATCTTCACTGATCCTCTATTGCGAATGTAACAAACTCTCTATAAACTATGAGAAGACAAAAATTTTGGTCTTCTCGAATGGTTGGAAATTAGAGAAATGGAAAATAAGAGGGCAAGAAATCCAACAAGTGAAAATCTATAGGTATCTGGGAATCTTATTCCAGAGCAATTTAGGGTGGGCAACCCATCGCACAAATGCCATAAAACAGGCAAAGTGCATCTCATCAGCAGTTGCCCGTTTTCATTATCAGAAAGGTAATCAATTTATTCCTGCGGCAAATCAGATATTTCAAACAAAAGTGCAATCCCAGATATTCTATGGAATCCCGCTATGGGTCCAAGCATATAACAATGATTTAAAAAAGATTCACTCTAGTTTTCTGAGACGTATTCTTGGACTCCCAGCTATGATCAAATATGAAACAATGTGTGCAGAAATAGGCATACACACAATGGAATATTGGGCATGGTCCACCTCAATAAAGTACTGGTTACGCTGCCACTTCCGCTGCCCTCCATCAAGTCTGCTCGCTGATTTGCTCAAAGACTCCTATAAATCAAGATGGTATCAGCACCTCGAAAAAAAGATTGAATCTTTAGGCGTCGAGCTGGAGTCCCTGTACAATTCTAATGAGCAATATATTTCCCATAATATCCTAACTAGACTAAAGGATGTCGAGAGACAAAATATTACGGCAGCTGTAAACAAAATTTGCTCCCCCATATTCTATGAATTAAATATCTTAGATAGCAGAGCCAATTACGTCACTAAACTAATAATCCCAGCCCAACGTAGGGCTTTTATGCTGGCCCGCTTGAATGTTTTTCCCTCAGCATTTGTCAGGGGAAGATATCAAAACATTCCTAGAAACAAGAGACTCTGCAGATGCTCTATGAATGTCCCGGACACTGTAGAGCATATTCTCCTTCATTGCCCACTGTACAGTACGCTCCGTCAACGCGTGCTGTCCCCTCTTTTGGGTGGTCTGGAACCGCAGCAAGGTGAATGTGTGGGATTCTACCTATCCGACGTTGACCAAAGGGTAACGGCGGGGGTAGCCGAGTTTTTGGCAGCAGTCCTCCAAGGAGCAGGTTAACAAGGAATACCACTGACTCTATATGTATATATATATATGTACTTAGCAAACTGCTGCCTTTTTTATATATATTTCAAGGCTTTTATATGTTATTTTCTCTTTTAAGGTTTTATTTCCATAATGCCTAATAAAGGTTTGATAAAGTAAGTAAGTTTACCAGTACGCGGTTGATACCCAGCTCTACCTCTCTTTTAAATCAGAACCAGTGAAGGCAGAGGACATCCAGTGTAGGTGTCTGGAGGCGGTTGGGGTCTGGAGGGCGATCAACGGATTGAATCCCTACAAGACAGAACTGTTGTTTCTAGAGGACAGGTGGCAGGCAGGTGGGGGACTCCCTGGTCCTGAATGGGGTATCTATGCCCCTGAAAGACCAGGTACGCAGCCTGGGAGTCATTTTGGACTCACCGCTGTCCATGGAGGTGCAGGTAAATTCTGTGTCCAGGGCGGTTGCCTACCAGCTCCATCTAGTACGGCGGCTGAGACCCTCCCTCCCCGTTTTGCCAGAGTGGTGCATGCTCTGGTTATCTCCTGCTTGAACTACTACAATGTGCTCTCCATGGGGCTACCTTTGAAGGTGACTCAGAAACCACAACTAATCCAGAATGTGACTGCCAGACTGGTGACTGGGAGCGGCCACCGGGACCATATAACACTGGTCCTAAAGGATCTACACTGGCTCCCACGACCTTTCCAAACATCATGTTGGTGCTGATTTTTAAAGGCTAAGCAGCCTTAGCCCAGTACAGTGGTACCTCGGGTTAAGAACTTAATTCATTCCGGAGGTCCGTACTTAACCTGAAACTGTTCTTAACCTGAAGCACCACTTTAGCTAATGGGGCCTCCCACCGCCGCCGCGCCACCGCTGCGCAATTTCTGTCCTCATCCTGAAGCAAAGTTCTTAATCCAAGGCACTATTTCTGGGTTAGCAGAGTCTGTAACCTGAAGCGTCTGTAACCTGAAGCGTCTGTAACCCGTGGTACCACAGTATACCCAAAGGGGCGTCTCCACCCCAATCACTAAGCCTAGACCCTGAGGTCCTCCTCCGAGGGTCTTCTGGTGGTTCCCTTGCTGCGAGAAGTGAGGTTACAGGGAACCAGACAGAGGGCCTTCTCAGTGCTGGCACCCACCCTGTGGAACATAACTTCCAATCAGATGTCAAGGAAACAAACAACTGACTTTTAGAAGGCATCTGAAGGCAGCCCTGTGTTGGGAAGTTTTTAATGTTTGGTGTTTTATTGTGTTTTTATATGTGTTGGAAGTTGCCCAGAGAACAGGGTGCTGCTGGATTCAATGGGCCTTTGGCCTGATCCAGAAGATCATTATTACAGTGGTACTTCAGGTTAAATATGCTTCAGGTTACAGACGCTTCACCTTACAGACTCCGCTAACCCAGAAATAGTACCTTGGGTTAAGAACTTTGCTTCAGGATGAGAACAGAAATTGCATGGCTGCGGTGCAGCAGCAGGCCCCATTAGCTAAAGTGGTGCTTCAGGTTAAGAACAGTTTCAGGTTAAGAACAGACCTCTGGAACAAATTACCGGTAAGTTCTTAATCCGAGGTACCACTGTATATTAACATTCTTATGTTCTCCTTCATGGATACAGAGTGAGTCAAAGACCCACAAGTCCATGTAGCAGGCATTATGTACGCTGACTAACAGCAGCACTTCAGGATTTTAGACAAGGGGACTTCTCTCTCCCCAGGATCAAACCTGCGACTTTCTGCATATCCTAATGGGGGCCTCCTTGACCCAATCCAACAGGGAACTCCTGATGTTCTTTGGACAAATTCACAGAGGGCCAGCAATGGTTACTACCTGCAGTTTCAGAGGTGGTCTATCTCTGAGCGCTAGCTGATAGGAATGCAGCCGGGAAAAGTTACCATACTTTTTAAATTATCCAATGAAGATGAAGGTGATGGACTATATGGAACTGGCGGAAATGACTGGCAGAATCCGAGACCAGGGAGAAGAGTCGGTAGAAGAAGATTGGAAGAAATTTAAAGGCTATCTGCAGAAACATTGTAAAATTAATGAATGTTAAAATGATGTTGGATTGAAAATAAGTGGTATTAACGGCAAAATTAATAAGAAATGTAAAAATGAATAGATATTAGATGAAATTATAGAGTCATAAATGTTAAGAAATAGAGCGAAGGTAAAGGAAAGAGAGGGGACGCAGGTGCGCTGTGGGTTAAAGCCTCAGCGCCTAGGACTTGCCGATCAAAAGGTCGGCGGTTCGAATCCCCGCGGCGGGGTGCGCTCCCGCTGCTCGGTCCCAGCGCCTGCCAACCTAGCAGTTCGAAAGCACCCTCGGGTGCAAGTAGATAAATAGGGACCGCTTACCAGCGGGAAGGTAAACGGCGTTTCCGTGTGCGGCTCTGGCTCGCCAGAGTAGCGATGTCACGCTGGCCACGTGACCCGGAAGTGTCTCCGGACAGCGCTGGCCCCTGGCCTCTTAAGTGAGATGGGCACACAACCCCAGAGTCTGTCAAGACTGGCCCGTACGGGCAGGGGTACCTTTACCTTTTACCTTAAAGGAAAGAGGGTAAGGATTTGCTGACTTGATTATGTAAATGGGAATACAAAAAGTGGAGGTGTGAGGAGGTCAAAGGAACAAGTTAAGGAATTTAAAGTTATGAAAAATGGTCTTGTTTTTAATTTTTTAATTTTTTATTTGTTTTTTGTATGTAGTTTTTTTATTATTATCTTTGTAAGTTGTATTTCTTTATATATTCCTACTTTTCCTTTTTTGATGTATTTTCTTTTCTTTCTTTTTATGTGGTTTTGTACTGATGTTTTTGTAAAACTTAATAAATATTTTACAAATAAATAAATAAATAAATTATCCAATGAAGGCAGATTTTGGGAAATTCGGGACCAATAAAGGAAAATGCTTCTTCAAAGTGCCTGCCACAAATCTGGATCTTGGCATCCAGGAATTTGACTTTTTTATACCCATTTTTTCATTGCCCCAACAATCCATCTGCAGCTTGGTAGGGCTGGGAAACCTGAGAGACACTGCCAGTCAGTGTAGACAATATTAAACTAGACAGACCATTAGCCTCAGAGGGTACAAGGCCTAACGTGCTGAACGTAGTTAAGGCAACAATGTCTTAAGTTTGCCAGCAGGTGGCAGGAGTGAATCAATTAATCCCACCAAAATGAAAAGCTGTTAATCTAGACCCAAAGTTGGGTCTCCAGCTGTTTTAGGACTACAGTTCCCATATGGGTTATCGAACCTGCAACCTTGGCATTATGAGCACCATGGTCCAACCAACTGAGCTATCCAAGACATGATATGGCTTAGATGCAATTATCATCTATAGTGTCAGAAAAATGGTGGTGGACTCCTTCACTGCAGGTTTTTAAACAGAGGCCCCTTCCCAGGTGGATGAGCCCCATCTGCCTCTCATTTCTCTCTACAGCACAGGTAGGCAAACCAAGGCCCGGGGGCTGGATCAAGCCTGAATGCCTTCTAAATCCGGCCCACGGACGGTCCAGGAATCAGTGTGTTTTTACATGAGTAGAATGTGTCCTTTTATTTAAAATACATCTCTGGGTTATTTGTGGGGCATAGGAATTTGCTCACCCCCCCCAAAAAAAATATAGTCTGGCCTGAGGGGGGGTGGACTGACCCCCTGCTGAGAAAGTTTGTTGACCCCTGCTCTACAGCATGGCCAGAAACCATCTTCTTGACCATTGGACCCCCTCTTGGTCACATCCACTCCACCCCTGGGGGCTGTCTTTGCATGCAGGGGAAGCCCCTAACTCATTGTGGGTTTGAGACCCATCAACTCCCCTCACCTGGCTTTGCCGGCCAGTTGAAACCGTTCCCAGGATTGTGGCCGCTGTCACCTGCTGGCAGCTTCTAGGAGCCGCAGGTGAGAGCAGAGTGCAGGTCGGCAAACAACCCCAGAAGGAGCCCAACATGACACCCACAAGAGGGGTTGTTTAGTCGTTTAGTCGTGTCCGACTCTTCGTGACCCCTGGACCAGAGCACACCAGGCACTCCTGTCTTCCACTGCCTCCCGCAGTTTGGTCAGACTCATGCTGGTAGCTTCGAGAACACTGTCCCACCATCTCGTCCTCCGTCGTCCCCTTCTCCTTGTGCCCTCCATCTTTCCCAACATCAGGGTCTTTCCCAGGGAGTCTTCTCTTCTCATGAGGGGGCCAAAGTCTGGGAGCCTCAGCTTCAGGATCTGTCCTTCCAGTGAGCACTCAGGGCTGGGGCTACCCCTCCTCTAACACCCCCACACCCTGCTCTCAATTTAATAATCATAAAAAGAGAGGGTTTGCCCTCTTAAGACAACAATCATAGAAATTGAGGATTTTGCCTCTTTTATATGGCAGTCATTTGGGGATTTAAAGATCAAGGAGTCTTAACTCAGAAACTGGATCTTCCTCTTCTGCCCTTCCAGTCCCCTTAAGGCAAATAAATTTATGTTATTAGGACCCAACTCTCACGTCATGAGCTGCATTGTGGCATAATGGATATATGATTACTGTCGGGTATCATTTGCCTGTAGGTTGGCTTTAGATTCCAGATATGCTTATACGTATACACACACAGCATCTCAAGTTCATTTTTCAGCTTGCTGTTTATTGATTGGCTTGTAAGAGAACGTTTTTAAATATTGAAATATTTTAGAAAACAAAGAACAATCATCATATCAATCGCTGACATTCAAATATATATTATTTTGGAATCTGGTTCTCTCCTAAACCACAACCCCAGTTGTTTTTTGGGGGGCGTGTGTGTGTGTGTGTGTGTGTGTGGAATTATCCTTCCAGTGTAGCAAACTTCATCACCTCTCCAAAAAGAGCATCCCTAATTTAAATAGAAAAACCATCCCTGCCGACAATCACTAAATATTGCTATTTTGTTTTAGATAAAATGGGGCAAGGGACCTCCGGCTCGTGTGTCCCCCACCCTTAGGACTCTTTCCGGGCCACAGCTTTCTTGTCAGGCCAGATCCTTCACCAACCTTCCACCCCACCTTCCAGAAGTGCTTTAGCCTGGCGGGAAATGTGTCTTTGATAATGCCTCCTACTGGCCTGGACGGAGGACAGAAAGAGGAGTGGCCGGACATAGAAACCTCTGGTCGTCGTTCTGGCGGCGTGTAGCCTACCACACAAAGGTAATTAGCATAGGCCCACCTACTTTTTGCTGCCGGCTCCGCCCTCCAACGGTATGTGGCCCTCGGAAGATCCCCCAAGAAGGGGCCCGGCCCCTGAGCTGAACGAGATCTCCCAATCCCTGAGCTAAACAGAACTCTTTTTTGCAAGCAGATACAATATCTGCTGAGGGATGATATTCCCGAAACTGCTGAGATTGTTTCGGGATTATTTAGTTGAGTTTTTTAAAGTCAAATTTAAAACCGCTTAATTTATTTAATGGTGGCTACTGGGTCTTTTTTATGTTTTATGAGTTTAATATATCTAGATTACGAATGTTTTATGGATGGTTTGTAAAAAAAAACCCATTCTGCTGTCTAAAGTATGCCGATAAAGACTGAAAAGAAAATTCTAAGGGAATCTAAAGTGCAATACAGTCTGAACTTCCTTTGACGCATCTCTGGACATTTCAGAGAACGTGGGGGGGGGGGAGAAAGACTTCTGCATCCCAGGCAGAATCCGTCTTCAAATAGTTAAATAATCTGCGGCTATATATATATATTAAAATTACATTCCAAAGTCCACCATGTGTTAATAAATAAATTGGAACGGAGCTTCCCCACTCAGTTCTGAATCCGGCAGTCTTCAGGGTCGCTGAGGTCAATGTCCAAAATATCTCATAGAGCATGCTCAATAGGCATAGAATCATAGGGCCGGAAGGGACCCCGAGGGTCATCTAGTCCAACCCCCTGCAATGCAGGAACCATCTCTCTCTCTCTGGTCTAAGACAAGCTAGCGTTGATTGGTTGTGATTCACTTCTTAATCTAGACGTCTGTTCCAGCTGTGCCAAAACAGTTGTTTGCTGTGGACGGTGGGAGTAGTGTGCCAAAGGAGCCCCCCTCCCCACTCCCACCTCGTGGGGCGCAGAGAGCCAAGGCCGCAAAAGGGTCTGCACATCATCGCGCTTTCCTCATGTCCAAGTGTGGGAAGTAGAGACCGAGGATGTCCTGTTGCACCTGATACTTCCCGGCTTTCTTCCGCAGGCAGAAGACAACCTGGTTGGTGCAGAAAGACCAGAGGGGAGTGAAAAAGAACACCTGTCATACAAGTCTGTGTGCGGACAATGCTCCCCTTCCTGCGCCAGCAGATGGACCACAAGCTGAACATGAGCCAAACGTGTGATGCAGCAGCAAAAGAAACAAATGCTATTCTAGGCTGCGTATGGGACCGCCTCTCCTGGTATGCCCTGTGGAGGACCTTGAGGTCCACAAATGACAACATTTTGGAGGTCCCAAGTCACAAGATTGGTCTCAACTAGGGCCAGGGCCTTTTCAGCACTGGCCCCGACTTGGTGGAATGCTCTGTCACAAGAGACCGGGGCCCTGCGGGACTTGACGTCTTTCTGCAGGGTCTGCAAGACAGAGCTGTTCCGCCTGGCCTTTGGTTTGGACTGAACCTTATGTTTCCCTCTCCTTATGGTCTTTATCTATGGGCTACTTTTACTTCAGCCTCAGTCTGAACTGCTCCCTGTCGCAGCCTCTTCCCGCTCACTAAACCCTGTTGCTCCGTCAGCATCCGGCATATCTTCCCAATCTTCTCCCTTTGACCTCTCCTCGGTGCCCCACCACCAACTCCCAGGCTCTGAGCCTTCCTCCTCTGGGGTTTATCTTGGGGGTTGCCCAATTGGCGCTTCCCACCCCTTCATCCAGCCAGTCCCTTACAGATGCTCGCTGTGGCTGCATAGAGGCAACTGTGCCCCTGAAGGACCAGGAGCACAGTCTGGGAGTCATTTTGGACTCACAGCTGTCCATGGAGGCACAGGTCAATTCTGTGTCCAGGGCAGCTGTCTGCCAGCTCCATCTGGTACGCTGGCTGAGACCCTCCATGCCTGGAGACTGTCTCCCCAGAGTGGTGCATATTCTGGTGATCTCCCGCTTGGACTACTGCAATGCGCTCTACGTGGGGCTGCCTTTGAAGGTGACTTGGGAAACTACAACTAATCCAGAATGCGACAACCAGACTGGTGACTGGGAGTGGCCACCGGGACACTGGTCCTAAAAGATCTACACTGGCTCCCAATACGTTTCCGAGCACCATTCAAACCATTCCACCTGGCTACGTCAGACAGAGAGGTGAGGCAGAAAGGCCCCCTCCGTTGGTCCGGCTGGGACACACTGTTCCACCTAGCTGTGTCAGAGGGAAGTCCCATCAGCTTGGCTTGCATGAACCATTCAATATGGCTGCAT
Organism: Podarcis melisellensis; assembly: GCF_964234715.1. Lineage (NCBI taxonomy): Eukaryota > Metazoa > Chordata > Lepidosauria > Squamata > Lacertidae > Podarcis > Podarcis melisellensis. The sequence continues at coordinate 11,052,076 of NC_138536.1, forward strand.
CTGAGGGAAAGGCGAGATAGCGAGGCCCCCTCCGCCAGCCTGGCTGAAATTAAATGCCGTTTGGGTCCTCCCCTCCCAAAACTACCTCCATCAGCACACCCAATGTTTTCCCAATGCAAAAATATATAAATACAAGTAGTTCACCCACAGGATTCTCCAGCCCCCTTCCATGTGAAGCCGTTCTGGGGAAATGTGATTTCCCCCACATTGGGTGCAACTGGTGTCAGAAGTGGGAAACCTCGACCATGTCCCTACCCCAAAAATGCATAAGCACTGTGTGCATTCTTAAAATAAGGTAAAGGGACCCCTGACCATTACGTCCAGTCATGGCCGACTCTGAGGTTGTGGCGCTCATCTCGCTTTACTGGCTGAGGGAGCCAGCGTACAGCTTCCGGGTCATGTGGCCAGCAGGACTAAGCCGCTTCTGGCAAACCAGAGCAGCGCATGTAAATGCCGTTTACCTTCCCACTGGAGCGGTACCTATTTATCTACTTGCACTTTGACGTGCTTTTGAACTGCTAGGTTGGCAGGACATTCTTAAAATAAAGAATGATAAAAAAGAGGAAAGAACTTCCTTTCCCTTCTGTCTTGAAGGCAGAGGATGAACATACCAGGAAGCAGACGAGGAAGAGGAGGAGGAAGCCCAGGAGAGCAGACAGACATATCAGGATGATGGCCCAGAAAGGTAACCCTGGAAAGACAAAAAAAAGAGTATTAAATGTCGGCAGGCTTTGACCCATGGCATTGTGGAGAATTAAAATGGTGGGCAGCTTCTGAGGCTGGGGCGTTTGAGTAAATCCGATGGCTGGTGGAAGAATTGAAAGAGGGGACCCACCCACCAGAAACCGGGACCCCTCCAACCTTGAATCAATACTGAAACAAAGAAGCATCGCTAACCTCCTTGGTGGTGCACTGGGGTCACTGTTGAAGGATAACCTGTAAATAAGTAAATATAGCATAAACATAACAGTGTGAAATGAACCCAAGAGCAGAATCGAGCCAAAAGGGCCCCATCTAATGTATTGTTCCTGGGGGACAGGGGGCAGGCAGGTGTGGGGGACTCCCTGGTCCTGAATGGGGTACCTGTGCCCCTGAAGGACCAGGTGCGCAGCCTGGGAGTCATTTTGGACTCTGGGTGTTGTGTCTGGAGGTCCTGGGCTGCCCAGAGGATAGGACTCCCCTCTTGGCTTCGCTGATGGGGTCCAACAAAGACAGAGCAAGACGTTTGGCACCTGCTTGGCTGAAGGAGTTGCTGGAAAGAGCCATCTTAGGGACTCCACTCCAGATTTGTATAGGCTTTCCTCCTTAGCCTTTTCTTCTCCCTCAAGGCAGCAGAGGTTGAGGACCAGAGTTTTCCTTCTCCTAGATAGGAGATGAGTCCCATCTGCTCCTCAGTTCCTTCTACAGCACATGCAGAGACCACCTTCTTGACCATTGAACCCATGCTTGGTCTCGTCCACCCTGTCTGCTGGAGTCTGTTTTCGCATGCAGGGAAAGTCCCTAACTCCCCGAGGGATTGGGACCCATCAGCTCCCCTCGCCTGGTTTAGCCGGCCAGTTGAAGCCCTTCTTGGGTTGTGGCCGCTGTCGCCTGCTGACAGCTTCCAGTAGCCCCATGTGAGAGTTTGGGTGCAGGTAGGAACCAAAGGTGGACCAACGACTGCAAAAGGAGCATGGTATGTCCCCCACCAGAGGTAACACACAAACGCCAGTGCCTTTAGCACCCCATACACCCCAGCCTTGGAGGCAATTATGCCTCTGGCTTCCAGTCAGGGGAGAGTGACTCTTGAGCCACAGTGAGACGAGGACGCTAGACTAGATGACCCATTGACCTAATCCTGCAGGCCCTTCTGACTTTCCCCTGGAAGGTTCTGCCATTGTCCAGGATCTCTGGCACCCACTGCACTCTTACCGCTGACCAGCAGACTTCTGTTGTCCAGTGTGTACACCCCCAACGCTGTGGCATTGCCCGTCCAGTTCCTAAACGCATCGTACACCAGAGCTCGGTCGAACGTCCTTATGGACGAATCCATTGTGAATGCGCAGGCGGCGTCAACCCCTGTCTCGGTACGCTGGCCTGTCGGTCTATGCAAAAATTAAATCATAGCCAAATGTTGGTCAACCGCCATGACTGATGTCTCTTAAGCATGGAAGTTGGAGACTCCCAATGGCAGCGGAGATTACCAACCCTCACTTAGACTGCCTTCGAACCACACAAACACACACCTGAAGCTCTCGACAGAGCACTGCACAAACTCCCTCTGCAGGCTGCTGCGTTGGTATAATTGGTGGAGCTGTTTGGAGGAAGAAGGGGAGAACAGGATTGATAAGATACAATACGATAATCTTTATTGTCATTGTCCCATACAGAACAACGAAATTGAAAAATCTACATTAGACATTCAAAAACCAACAAGCCTGCTATCCCAGCTATCCCAGCCTGGTTAGCCCCCTAAAAACTCTGATACCCCATAATTAAATACAATATACTCCAACAGAGACTACCTTACACTGCATTTAAAACCAAAATCGCCTTTGGATAGGAACTGTTTCTCAGGCGGCTAGTCCTAGTCTTTATAACCCTGTACCTTCTTCCAGAAGGCAGAAGCTGAAAGAGATCATTTCCGGGGTGCGCACTGTCCTGCGCTATCTCTGCAGCTTTCTCTGGAAACTTAGGGTGAACGTTGCCAAAGAGAGGTGTAATTCAGGTCCCTCTTTGAGTCATATCACGTTGGCGTGGCCTGTGCCTTTGTTACATGGGTTTTAAGGTGTGCACACACACTTAGCAGGTGCCCCTCACCCCACAGAAAACCAGCCCTTCACCCTTCAGCAATTTGGGAAAAAATATTCTTTGGAAATAATAGCCACTTTATTTGAATGTATTAAACTTAGTTCACATAGCAAAACAAGAGCATTTCTAGTCGGATGGCATAAAATGTGTTGCCAGCAACTAGGGCAAGGCAAGGACTGTGCCCCCTTAACCTCACTGCGGGCATCATGCAGGTTGCAACGGGTAGACTTCGCTCGCTGTGCCCCTGTGGTAGCCGCTCCTCATGGAGGCTGGCTGCCCTCTCGGCTCGGGGGAGACCAGGGTTCGAATCCCCGCTCGGCTGTGGAGCTCACTGAGTGAACTTTCAGGCCCACCAACCTCACATAAGCTACACTGAGCACCTCAAGAGATATTTAAACGAAATAAATACATGATTTGAGATGATTTTAAAAATTGTCCATGGACAAACTTAATGATATTTGGAATCCATTTTTATAAATACCATTTTTGATTAAGGTATAAAGGTAAAGGACCCCTGATAGTTCAAGTCCAGTTGCGAACGACTCTGGGGTTGCGGCACTCATCTCACTTTACTGGCTGAGGGAGCCGGCATTTGTCCACAGACAGTTTTTCCGGGTCATGTGGCCAGCATGACTAAGCCACTTCTGGCAAAACCAGAGCAGCGCATGGAAACGCTGTTTACCTTCCTGCCGGAGCAGTGGCAGAGCTTCATGCTCTGGCACCAGGGGGTGGAGAGCAGGCAGGGGCGGGGCTGGCGTGCGTCCTGGGGGCATGTCGCACCACCTGAGGGGTGGGGTCGGGACAGCTGCAATGGCACCCCACTGGGATCGCACTGCCATGGGTGGTGCGTTCCCCCACACTCTTCTTCCTCTGCCAGTGCACCAGAGCGTACCTATTTATCTACTTGTACTGGCACGCTTTAAAATTGCTAGGAGGGCAGGAGTAGGGACCGAGCAACAGGAGCTCACCCCGTCATTGTGGGGATTCGAACTGCCAACCTTCTGATCGGCAAGCCCAAGAGGCCCAGTGGTTTAGACCACAGCACCACCCACATCCCAATTAAGGTATGGTTAACTGCAATAACAATTTCCTCTTTTTTGTAATGTGCACAATATATATTTTTTTCTGTTTCATTTCCCACATAGGTGTTACTTCTTGTGTCTTATAATTACCCTGTTTTAATTTTGTACTCTGCATTTTCCAATGAAGAGTATAAAACAAAACATGATTTGAGAAGATTTTAATTCTAACTCTTTTAAAATTGGATCGGCTCTTAGAATGTTTTCCCTTTGTTTTTTAAACTTTGCACTTGGGAACTTCGGGGAGGAAATGCAGGATATAGAAGTTTGAGAAATAGCAATGGCTACTTGAGAAGGGAGAGAAAGAAGGCTGGTCAGGGTTCCAAGCCTGAAGGGAGTCCCGGGGGCCTGGCAGAGTGCTCTGGAGGGCCGCAGCCAAAGTCAGGAGTGAGGCCTGGACTCTGCTTAGCGTCTCTCCTGAGCTGTTTACCTCGCTCTCAAGACTCATTTTGGTCTTCCAGTAGACATCCGAGTCGGGATCTGCCATTTCCCCTGCGTACGGCAAGTTGGTGATGGTGAAATTGACCGCAAAGTTCTTCATCTGGAGTTGGGGCGGCAGGGCGGCAGTGGCGGACTCAATGGCCGATTCGGGAGCTGGGGAGGAAGGAAGGATCCTAAAAATTAAAAAAAATACCCCTTCGGCCACCGTCCCCTTGGTTCCCAGTGCTCCCAGCTGATATTATTTAAAAGAGTAGTTTGCATGACCTAAAGGTAAAGGTAAATGGACCCCTGACCATTAGGTCCAGTTGTGACCGACTCTGGGGTTGCGGCGCTCAACTTGCTTTATTGGCCGAGGGAGCCGGCGTACAGCTTCCGGGTCATGTGGCCAGCAGCACTAAGCCGCTTCTGGCGAAACAGAGCAGCGCACGGAAACGCCGTTTACCTTCCCGCCAGAGCAGTACCTATTTATCTGCTTGCATTTTGACATGCCATTGCCCAGGAGGGGCACAAGGTGTGCGGTTTCTCTGCCACTCAAGGTGCAAAGCCCTTTTTTTGCACCCTGTGGAACATAAATGCGCAGAATTTTTAAAAGACTGGGCAACGGCCAGCCGGCAGCGACTCCCGAGCCTCCCCCGATCAGTCAAAACAAAGGAGGAAGGGAGCAGGAGATCGGGGGAGGCTCAGGACTCACGGGTGGGTGGCATGCCATTCCCCAGTTTTTTAAAAACTCTGTGCATTTATGTTTCACAGGGTGCGAAAGAAGGGCTTTGCACCTTTATACAATATGCATGCGTGCTTGGGCCCAGGGTCTTTTGCCTCACCATCCCCACTACAGACTCCCTGTTGCTACTCAGCTTCAAAATAATAATAATTAAAAAAATGTCCCCGGATTCATTGAAAAAAATCTGGCAACCATAGTTTTAGGGTTAGTTCCTAAACTGGGAGATTTAGCAGATGCTACCTCGAGGGCTCTGCGCATGCTCTAGAGCCTCATTAATATTAAAAAACACACCCCTTGTGTTAAACTGCTAATTAAACTGCTAATTTAACTGTTAAACTGCTAATTTACATGAACATGGGTCGTATGTAAAGGGAGGGGGCACATATCAGGGAGGAGATATGAAATGGGAGTTTAGGGAAGTCTGTTAGCTGCAAGTTCTCAACCTACAGGAATTGTAAGGAGGAAAGGAGGGGGAGAGCGGGGGATGGAGAAGCTTTAAAGCAGGGGTAGGCAACCTAAGGCCCAGGGGCTGGATCCGGCCCAATCGCCTTCTAAATCCAGCCCGCAGACAGTCCGGGAATCAGTGTATTTTTAAATGAGTAGAATGTGTGCTTTTATTTAAAATGCATCTCTGGGTTATTTGTGGGGCATAGGAATTTGTTCATCCCCCCCGAAAAAATATAGTCCGGCCCCCCACAAGGTCTGAGGGACAGTGGACTGGCCCCCTGCTGAAAAAGTTTGCTGACCCCTGATTTAAAGAGCAAGGGGAAAGTTTTTTTCCCTTGAAGCAGTTTCTTTCTCTGTACTGAAAGTGTTGCCCTCTGTTTTACTCATCTGATTAAAAAGAGTATTTTTCCTGGATCTCCTGAGTCTGTTGGCTTTCATTGATCAACTGAGCCAAAGGCTGCCCTGCTCCAAATCGTGGACCCAACAGAACCACACGTGTTTTACTTCTCACAACGGGTGACCTTTCCTGATTTATGCTGAAGGGTGTTTCTGTACCTCGCACAGTCACGCCCTTGAGCTGGAACTGTTTTCCCAGCCACAGAGACGTGGCGTTCCTCGTCTCCTGCTGGAACGTCTCTCGGACGACCTCTTGGCTGGTGTTTGTCGCCGGGTCAAAGTAGCACTTGCAGTCGACCACGATGGAGCCGTGCCTGAGAATTGCAATGTGCAGAGGAAGAGTCAGGGGCAAGAGGACATCCCAGACAAAAACAAACCCAACCCCAAGAGGCAGGAAATCTCTCTGAACAACATGGTTAATTCAAAAAACCAGCCTGATCCCACAAGGTTCTCCTGATGTTCTTATCTGTGACTCCCATCTCCCATTAGGCTAACATGCAAAGGATGATGGGGGCTGGAGTCCCTCAACAGGCAAGGGATGATGGGAGTTGGAGTCCCTCAACAGGCAAGGGATGATGGGAGTTGGAGCCCCTCAACATAAAGAAGTCCAAAGATTCCTTATCTCTGATTCAGGTAGTTGTCTCAGGAGCCTGGACAACTGCTTACACTTTCCTTCCTATCAGTACTGACCTCAGTCCAGTTACTTTGCAAATGTTGAATCCGTTTCGGATGGCACTCCGGAGGAAGAGTTCATTTAACTGGAGTGGGTGGAACAAACTGAAATTAGGAACTGCTGGGATTATTATTATTATTATTATTATTGCATTTGCATCCTTCGAGGAGGTGGCTAATACGGTTTCCCTCCGCCTCGCTTAACCCTCACAACAACCCTACCAGGTAGGTTGGGCTGAGAGCGACTAGCCCACAAAGACACCCACTGAGCACCATGGATTGTGTGAATTCGAACCCTGGGCCCTGAGGTCCTAACACGACACTCTAACCACTGCACCACGCTGCCTCTGTGCATTGCAAAGCGTGAGAAAAACCACGCAGCCTCACTCTTTAACATAGAGGGTCTTTCCCAGCCCCACCTAGAGATGCTGTGGGGTGGAAACTGGGACGTTCCCCATACAAAGCTGACGCCCTACAATTGAGCTATGGGCCTCCTCTACAAATACTGGAAGGTGCTTGTATAGGGCTGGCATATTTCAAAAAGTGAAAATCCAGACACAAAAGTTGGTCTTTTTTTGGCAAAGCTGTTGAGTTTGTTGTTGTTGTTGTTGAGCTATTCTTAAGGAAATTTGACATGGGTTGCCATACGTATGTATGGTAAAATAAAAATAGGAATGGGAAGCGATCTCAGTGCTGCATTTTATCTGCACAGACTGCTGTGAGGGTTTCAGAATTTGGGTCTGATCCTGCTGCTGTTCTTAGGGACAGCTTTACAAAGGGATTAGACAAAACAGGCTTTGTCATTCTTCTCCCTTAAACTCCAGAATGGCAGAAGAAAGGTGTGAGGATGGTCAATTAAAAATTTAACACGGATAATAACACTATATCAATTTAGATTGCAATGAACGGGAGTCTATTACATTGCATGTTTGTGTGTGTGTGTGTGCGTGTGTGTGTGTATTAATTACACATCTTTGTCCCCCCCCTCACTTCTCCTCTTTCCCCCCTTTCTATCACTTCATTTCTTTACTACTGAAATTATTTCAATATAAATATAACACATAGAAAATGAGGACACTGAAGGAAGTGTGTGAGACCCTTTCCTCAAGGCTCCTATGCCCTCTAGGGTCTGGTGAGTCCCAGCGCACAGATCCTGACCTCGTGGGCGATGGCAGACTTCACACGCTGGTATTCTGGAGAGGACGGGTCCGTGTGGGTCAAGTTCTGGTTGACGACCGTGAAGCCGAGCTCATAGCCAACTCCTTCCTCCCCTCCTCTGAGGACTGGCGGGTATCCTGCAAAGGAGTTGGAAGGAGCAGGTGGTGAACAGGTGTGTAGGCAATGGCAGGACCTCCAGGTGTCCTTATTTTAACAGAGACAGTCCTGGATTTACAGAAGCCGTCCCGGTTTCTCTCAGGACCTCCCTTTAAAGGCATGGTGTGAATGTAGTCGCCCTCGGAGTGGGACTGAATTAGGCCCTCCCCAATGGAAATGGTTTTTTGAATATTCACAAACAAATTGTAAACAGATAAGAACATTGGCAGGATTTTTGTATAAATAATAGTATATAATGAACAAATGGGTCAATTAAGTTAATTTGGAATATGCAGAAAATATTTTTAAAAACCAATTTGAGGAACTGCAGAAAGAGAGGGAAAGAAGTTGAGTTTTGAAATGTTAAAATGATTGTAAAATTATTGAAATGCATAAAACAGAGAATTGTTCTTTTTTAAAAAAAGAATTAGGTAAAGGGACCCCTGACAATTAGGTCCAGTCGTGGCCAACTCTGGGGTTGCAGCACTCATCTCGCTTTACTGGCCGAGGGAGCCGGCGTACAGCTTCCGGGTCATGTGGCCAGCAGGACTAAGCCGCTTCTGGCGAACCAGAGCAGCGCATGGTAACGCCGTTTACCTTCCCGCTGGAGTGGTACCTATTTATCTACTTGCACTGGCGTGCTTTCAAACTGCTAGGTTGGCAGGAGCAGGGACTGAGCAACGGGAGCTCACCCCGTCGCAAGGATTTGAACCGCCAACCTTCAGATCGGCAAGCCCTAGGCTCTGTGGTTTAACCCACAGCACCACCCGCGTCCCCCCCAAAAAAAGAATTAGGCCTTCCCTGTTCCACACCCTCCTTGAGTGCTTCAAACTCAGATCCGGCCTCTTGCTTGCCTGGATGAAAGCTAGAGAGGGCTGTGTGTGTGTGTGTGTGTGTGTGTGTGTGCCTATTCTCTACAAAGATTGCATTTTATAGAATGGTAGAGTTGGAAGGGACCCTGGGGGTCATCTAGTCCAACCTGCTGCAGTGCAGGAATCTCAACTAAAGGAATCTCATTTACCACCCATTGCCCCGCCCACTTTTGCACCTGGTCCCGCCCACCCCTGGCATGCGGCCCTCGGAAGGTAACTCAGGCCCTCAGGGTGGGAAAGGAGCAAACGCAGTGAGATGAATGGGCGCAATGATGAATGGCTTAAGCCTTTCGATTTCCACGGGTCTCGGGTCCTTCCCATCCAGCCTCTGGCCCCCAGCTGGCTTACCATCCACAGACAGGCTGTCCTTCTCCAGGCTGTAGTGGCCGAGCCTCGTGCCGTCCCTCGTCAGGTTGCTGATCTCCCGGTGAAGCCTCATGTGGTCAAAGGGGGCAGGGAGAAGGTCTTCCCAGTAGCTGCAGACAGTGTCCACCGCCGCAGCATGCCTGGTTTGTGGAGCCCTAAGGAAAGGCAAATGCGCATTAAAGGTAAAGGTAAAGGAACCCCTGACCATTAGGTCCAGTTGTGACCGACTCTGGGGTTGCGGCGCTCATCTCATCTCATTGGCTGAGGGAGCCGGCGTACAGCTTCCGGGTCATGTATGAGCTGTTTCTGGCAAACCAGAGCAGCACACGGAAACGCTGTTTACCTTCCCGCTGGAGTGGTACCTATTTATCTACTTGCACTTGACATCCTTTTGAACTGTTAGGTTGGCAGGAGCAGGGACTGAGCAACGGGAGCTCACCCCATTGCGGGGATTCGAACCGCCGACCTTTTGATCGGCAAGTCCTAGGCTCTGTGGTTTAACCCACAGCGCCACCTGCGTCCCTTGCGCATTATAGAATCATATAAATCAGAGGGGGTCCCCTGCAATGAAAGGGGGTCCTCTGCTCCAGAGCAGCAGAAAACAAGCTTTCTCCATCTTCCCTGCGACAGCCCTTCAGATATTTGAAGATGGCTGTCCGTTTCCTCTTTTCCAGGCTAAACATACCCAGCTCCTTCAACCGTTCCTCATAAGGCTTGGTTTCCAGAACCTATCAATGTGTGTGTGTGTGTTGGGGCTCAAAATGGGTATATGGAACATCCACGCTCAACAGCAGTCTACCTCAGGAGGCCGGCCAGGGGAATTGGTTGGAACCAGAACGCCTGGCTGTTGCCCACTTAGCTGCCCATCCCAGACTCTTACCAAAATCTCTCCACTCTGCAATATGCAAACGCCGGGCCAACGTGTGTCTTTTTGAGAAGAGGCTCCATCTGGAAGGGAGAAAGGAAAGGAAAATATTGGCAGAGGTCCGTCACCTGCAGATCAGTCGCTTTGAAAGCTTTGCCTGAAAGCAGAATGATCTGCAGAGGGGGCACTGTTAACGGTGCCACCTAATGAGTGATCGCCAAAGAAGAAGAAGCAGATTCTGCATTTGTAAGAAATTATTCTTTCAACACATGGTGGAACCTAAACTTTGGAACTCCCTGCCACTTGACATTGGGCAGGAACCTTCCCTGTACTCTTCCCCGCACTTGCTAAAGACGTTTTTTTATTAGACTCAGAAATTTAGAATGCTAATGTGTTTTTAGGTTGCTGCTGGTTTTGTTTGTTATTAATTTTCTGAATATTTTACAGTGGTACCTCGGGTTACATATGCTTCAGGTTACATACGCTTCAGGTCACATACTCCGCTAACCCAGAAATAGTACCTCGGGTTAAGAACTTTGCTTCAGGATGAGAACAGAAATTGCACGGCGGCAGCGGGAGGCCCCATTAGCTAAAGTGGTGCTTCAGGTTAAGAACAGTTTCAGGTTAAGAACGGACCTCCGGAACGAATTAAGTACTTAACCCGAGGTACCACTGTAATTGTTTTTACTATTACTCTTGTATTCTTTTTGTAAAGTGCTTTGAGGTTTCCTACGATCAAGCGGTGTATAGATTTTTGCAAAATAAATAAATGCACACAAGAGATAGGAAGGGGGATATTAAAGGTTTCTCAAGAGGGAACAGGCATCAAAGGTTGGCCCAGGGAGGCATTTTCGAAGAACCCACAACTAACAGTGGGGTCTAGTGCCAAGAGCCCCTTTTAGCAACCCAGCCCTATATGCTTATTTATTTTATAAAATTTTGCACTGCTTGATTGCACAAAAGCAGAACAACGGCCTCCAAGCTGATTACAAAAAAAGGGTAAAGCAATAAAAATATACATAAGAAAAAAGGAACAGCCATAATTTAAGACTTTCAAGAAATTAAAATAACAATAGGCTAAAAATAGATAACTCAAAATGAAATTCTGGAACCAAAGTGCTTTTTTGTGTGCAGTTTTAAAACTAGCTCAAGGTGAACTAGCCAGATGTTTAGCTGAGAATCAATCACAGCCGGCCCATCAATTGGACTTTAGAGCCATCTTGCCCCAAAATGGCAACTAGACATTCCGTTTTGGCAACTACAACCTAGGTTTAAGGAACCATTTGGCATCTAGCTTATACATCGGAGTTTCTAGCACTGGAGGCAGTCTTCAAGGGCAAGCCCCACATCTAATGCAGGGCAGTAGTCTAACCAGGAAGTCTCCAGGACTGGGCTAATTGTGCTGCAGGTGGCGCACACAAGTGGGGGACATGAAACGTACGTAGAAGTTCAGGGCTTTCTCCGTGGCATTGAACTTGCGAGAACCAGGGGTCCCCATGTCATTCATGTAGGGGAGGCTGGACAAGGTGTAGTTGACTGTGAAATTCCGCAAAGTTGGCATCTTGTCAGGGGTCACGGCAGGGAGATCTGGAAGGAGGAGAAACAATGTGAATTTCAAGACGGGAGTCGTTTCAATCGGAGAGTTTTCTGTTTGCATGGTGAAACTTCGGAAAACTTACACGGAACGCTACGCAGGTCGCTGTAACCTGGAAAGGAAAGAACAGACAGTAAAGAAATTAAGTTTTCTGCTCAAGAAACAAGATCCCCCTGTGTTAAAAAAACAAAAAATAAAGGCTTCCAAGCCGAGGCTGCTTTGTCACTAACTGCAGATGAGCTCGTGCCTCCATGTAGAATTGTGCATTTTCCCCACAAAATTAATACTTAATATTAATATCCTTTATATCTGGATGGTGCAGTAAGAAATCACCCTCTGCGTGTTCCCAAAAAACAGTTACAGGGGACATTCTTCACTGCATTACCCAGCCTCCTCTATTCAAAAGTCCCTGTGAAATATATCCATCTATATAGTCTATAGCAGTGTTTCCCAACCTTGGGTCTCCAGATGTTTTTGGACTACAACTCCCATCATACTTAGCGAGCAAGACCAGTGGTTAGGGATGATGGGAAGTGTAGTCCAAAAACAGGTAGAGACCAAAGGTTGGGAAACACTGGTCTATAGAATATAGAATATATGGGGGGGGGGATCTTGCATCAAGTGAGTTTGCACGCTTTCCTGCTGTCGGATGAGGGAAATTATGGACTCCTGGGGGTTCATTTGCCTCAGCTGCCAAATGGGTGGCTCAGCTGGGATGGCCTTTTGTTATGCTTAGGGCTTATAGCTAAACAAATAAAATTGCTACTCCTGCCACTTCATGAGGACTAGAGCCATGCTATCTAAAAAAACCCCCAAAGATGTATTCAGGGTCCGTCTTGCAGCCTGCTGACTGGGGAAGGATATTGCGTGTGAAGCCAGGTGTTCTCTCTCTGCTGGCCCAGAAGACTCCTCACCTGGAGTCACCTGCCTGGAGGTGGTTGGTAGCTAATGGATTGAGGTTGAATCCTGACAAGACAGAAGTGCTGTTCTGGGGAGATGACAAGAGGTTCGGCAGGTGTGGGGGACTCTCTGGTCCTCTATGGGGTGACTGTGACCCTAAAGGACCAGGTGTGCAGCCTGGGGGTCATTTTGGACTCACAGCTGTCCATGGAGGCGCAGGTCAATTCTGTTTCAAAGGCTCCATCTGAGACCCTCCCTGCCTGTGCACTGTCTCGCCAGAATGGTCCATGCTCTGGTTATCTCCTGCTTAGACTACTGCAATGCGCTCTCCGTGGGGCTACCTTTGAAGGTGACCCGGAAACTACAACTAATCCAGAATGCGGCAGCTAGACTGGTGATTGAGAGCAGCCGCAGAGACCATATAACACCGGTCCTGAAAGACCTATTTTGGCTCCCAGTACGTTTCCGAGCACAATTCAAAGTGTTGGTGCTGACCTTGAAAGCCCTAAATGGCCTCAGTCCAGTATACCTGAAGGAGCGTCTCCACCCCCATCGTTCAGCCTGGACACTGAGGTCCAGCTCCGAGGGCCTGCTGGTGGTTCCTTCATTGTGAGAAGTGAGGTTATGTGGAACCAGGCAGAAGGCCTTCTCGGTGGTGGCACTGGCCCTGTGGAACGCCCTCCCATCAGATGTCAAGGAAATAAAAAAAACTATAGAACTTTTAGAAGACATCTGAAGGCAGCCCTGTGGAGTTTTTAATGTTTGATGCTTCATTGTGTTTTTATATCTGCTGAAAGCCTCCCAGAGTGGCGGGCTATAAATATTATTATTGTTGTTGTTATTATTATTATTATTCAAAATGCACCATTGACGTAGAGGCTGTCCTTGTCTAGAGTGTAGGGCCCCATCTTGGTGCAGCCATTGGTCATATTTATCAGCTCCCGGTACACCTTCACTCGGTCGAATGGTGGCACCGTTGCATCTCGCTGGTAGCTGCAGACTGTGTCCACCGCAGTTGCCGTCCCACCATCCGAAGACCTGCAAGATCGAAGGCGCGACGGTCAGTCCCTAAGCAGGCAGGGGTTGAGCACTTTTCCGGCCCGGGGGCTGCATTGCAGGGGCCGCGTGACAGAGGCAGAAATGGGCAGGGCAATCGTTGTACCACTGGCCAGCCGCTACCCACAGTCACAGAATCCTCTGCAGGCAAGTAAAGGGCAAGATCAGCAGCCCAGGGCATATCTCTAGCCTGGTGAAAACCAGTCAGCTGGGGAGTGAAGTGAGGGGTGTGGCCTGGGAGAGGGGGTGTGGCCTAGGGAGAGGGGGTGTGGCCTGGGGAGAGTTGCCAAGGGCCAGATAGCAAAAGATCTAGAGGGCCAGGCCTGTGGTTCTCAAATCCTACCGTTGATTGCTTTATATTCTTTTTCCTTTTCCTTTATTTCATTTTGGTGCACCACCCTTTACCCTGACTGAACAGGAATTTCTTTTCCTGCATCAAAGGTGGTTGGGCTAGATGACCCTTCCAACTCTACAATTATTATTTCCCCCAGTTTATCTTTTGTGTTGCTTTTCAAAAAAATTAACAAATTAATCTGAATTAAATATTTAAAAGTTGCTTTCCCACCCTTCCTTCACGTTTGCCCTTGTTCTTCCTATCTTGCTGCATTATAAAACATATTTTAATCTACTTGTCTCTTTATTATTTAAAACAATTTATCATTTTAACATTATTATTTTTTAAGTCTTCATCTCATCATTTTCCATTGTGTATATTTCAATCCCTGCCCTTCCTTTTATTAACATATATATGTGTGTGTGTTTTATTATCATTTCTATTGTCTTTCTCCTCTGTTTCCTTTCTTCCTTTGTCTTCCTCTCTTTTATTTGCTGTTTCTCTCTCTTTCTTTTTTATGATTTCAACTGTTCTAGATGTACTTTTTACTATATTGTGAAAAATTTAATAAACATTTCTGAAAAACAACAACAATTACAACCCTATAACATGTTTTCCCAAAAAACCAACAGAATTACTCTTTGCTTTGCTAAACCAACTCAACAATTCTATGACCCTCGGCTAAAGGCTGCAGGACACTGGCGTTGAAATTCATTGGAATGGAAATACTGGCAACATTCGGGTTCAAATCAATAATAGCCACATGGAAGGTTCCGGAATGTCGAGAGGTCTTACCGTAGAGCCGTAACGTTGCATCCGGAATAGGCATCTCCAATGCTGCTTTTCCTCAACATTTGGCCCAGCTAAAGGCAGAAAAGAATCTCATATTAGCCCGACTCATGCTCTGGATAAGGAATTATTAAATTCTGACTCCGGGTTGTCTGGCATCTAGCCTGGCCCTTTGGCCCAGGTTTAGGAAAGACTGCACCACACGTTGAATAGAGTAGAACCTACTTTTTACTCAGGAGGTGGTGGACTCTCCTTCCTTGCAGGTTTTTAAGCAGAGATTGGATGGCCGTCTGTCAAGGATGCTTGAGCTGAGGTTCTTGCATTCTATGAATCTATGATTCTATGACTAAACCAACTGTACAGTGGTACCTCTGGTTGCGAACGGGATCCGTTCTGGAGGCCCGTTCACAATATGAAAAGAACGCAACGCACAGTGGTGCGTCTGTGAGTGCGCAGGTTGCAATTCGCCGCTTCTGCGCATGATGTCATTTTGCACTTCTGCACATGCGCAAGCGGCGAAACCCGGAAGTAACCCTTTCCAGTACTTCCGGGTCACCTCGGGACGTAACCTGAAAGAACATAACCTGAAGCGGACGTAACATGAGGTATGACTGTACATTATGTTGGGCCAGTGACCTTAGGGCCTGGCCAACTTCACAAGGTTGTTGTGAGGGGTGATTAGGGGGTGGTGACCTCGAGTTCATTGGAGGAAGCACAGGTGTGTATTTTTAAATGTTGCTATTATTGTTGTTGAGAGATAATAAATTAACAGTAACAATAATAGATTGATGATTATTATGAGTAGATTAATGGTAATAGTACAGCGGTACCTCAGGGATGTGGGTGGCGCTGTGGGTTAAACCACAGGGCCTAGGACTTGCCGATCAGAAGGTCAGTGGTTCGAATCGCAGCAACAGAGTGAGCTCCCGTTGCTCAGTCCCTGCTCCTGCCCACCTAGCAGTTCGAAAGCACGTCAAAGTGCAAGTAGATAAATAGGTACCACTGTGGCAGGAAGGTAAACGGCGTTTCCGTGTGCTGCTCTGGTTTGCCAGATGCGGCTCAGTCATGCTGGCCACATGACCCGGAAGCTGTACGCCGGCTCCCTTGGCCAGGAAAGCGAGATGAGCGCTGCAACCCCAGAGTTGGTCATGACTGGACCTAATGGTCAGGGGTCCCTTTACCTTTTCCTCAGGTTACGAATGCTTCAAGTTATGGTTTTTGGGTTAATAACAATTTTAACTGGGAACTGAGTTTTCTGAGCTCTCTGAGGCCGTGCCACTGCCAAGCCCCGACATCCGTGGGGCCTACGGAGGATCCGCAAGAGCCCCGAGCCAAGCCTCAACATTCACAGGCTGCCCAGCAGGTCGCATCCCAGCCCCAAAGTTAGCTAAGGAACACTTACCTAGAGAAGATAAAGAGGAGTGAAGCTGTTAAGAAACAAAGGTGAGCCTGGGCCAAAAAGCCCTCGGCCAACCCTTGCCCCACCCCCAGCTGTAGCAAGATGGGGGGCACCTGGCCAGGTAAGCCCACCTACCCTGTGGTGGGGGAAGTGGAATTTTTTGGGATTCTGCAAGGGATTTTTCTCATCTAGACCTACTAATATCCTGTGCCCATGAGGTACAGGGATACTGAGACTCACCAAAGTGGTCACAACTCTCTGTGTGGAAGTGAAAGCTTTCGAACTCGGATCCCCCATCTCAGTCTTGTATCTGAGGTTGGTCAGAGTGAAGTTGGTCGTGAAGCGTTCACTGGCTGGAGGGTGGGGAGAAGTTGGGACAGGGCCTGCATAACGGAGAAGAAGAAGCCATTATTGACGTAGATGTCTGTCTCCTCAAGAATATTGCTGTCTCCAAGAGCTGAGCTGAAACAGTTTTTTCATGTTGCACCATCATTGATCATCACCATCCCTGAAATGCCATAAGCCTGAGCTGTGTGTCTGGAGGTCTCGCTGAGGGGGTCTAATAATAATAATAATAATAATAATAATAATAATAATAATAATAATAATATTTTATTTATACCCCGCCCTTCCTGGTTCAAAAAATGGTTCAGGGCGGCTAACAACAAATTTAAAACACTTAATTGACACTACAAAAAAACAGCATAAAATACAGTACAGTATAAAACGTGAATAAATTCAGAATTCAAAAATCAGTTTAGGGGGAAAATCCATCCAATAAACATTAGATGATCACCAGGGCTAACTGGCTAAATTGGTCCTATTTGGGCCAGTGGGGAGACCAGGGGAGAATTAGCTGTGGGATCCCAGAGCGGGGAATCTTCATAAAAAGGGGCGGGGGAGGGAAGGAAGGGGAATAAAAGATCAGGCTGAATTAAAATTAAAGGCCAGGTGTAATAGCTCTGTCTTACATGCCTGACAAAAGGAGGTTAAATCCTGCAGGGCCCTGGTCTCATGGGACAGAGCACTGTACCAGGTCGGAGCCATCACTGAGAAGGCCCTGGTGGAGGATAGTCTGACTTCCTTAGGGCCCGGGACCTCTAAACTATGATTATTCATGGACCTTAAGCTCCTCTGTGGGGCAGACCAGGAGAGGCGGTCCCGTAAATTCTAAAGAAAGCAGAGCAAGACGTTTGGCCCTCGCTTGACTGAAGGAGCTGCTGGAAGCAGGCTGACAAGGCACCATCCAACAGCCTTAGGGACTCCACTCTGGATTTGTGCAGGGCCCCCCAGATGTCCCGCAAGGCAGCAGGTAAGGTCACGAGCAGTGGTGTGGTGTGAGGGAGGGTCACAGGGGTGGCTGCCCCGAGGCCGAGATACGTGGCAAAGCAGAAGCGAAGATGGTATACCAACAACTGACAGACCCTATGCAGTGGCGTAGCATGGGGGGCCACAGAGGTGGTTGCCCCGGGCACAAAATTGTTAGGGGCGCAAAATTTCAACACTTGGTGCTGGCTCAATACAGCTGCATACTTCTGTCATTGGGCTTCACTGAAAACGGTTTCTCCATGTAAATCAGGAAGTGATTTCTCCATACTTTTCTTACGTCTGTGGCTGAGATCTCCTGGGTGATGCTTGAATGCCCTGGGCACTGGCAACCCACGCTACGCCACTGGCCACAAGGGCTGGAATTTTAATTTATTTTAAAGGAAAGCATAGGGTTCAATCTCCAGGGCAGGTCTGGAAAAGGCCCTTGCGTCTGAAACACTGGGAAGCTGATGCTACAGCATTTTTCTATATTCGGCTGGGATGTGGCTGAGGTGTCGCAGTTCTGTGAATAGCACACTTACTGGGTTGACGAGATGGTTCATGATAACCTGTTGAAGAAGGGAAGACTTGTTAGAAGGTGGCAGAGAGCGCATTGTTGGGGGAATGTCCCACCCAGGCTAAAGAAATCAGGATGGAGAACAATGTTCTAACACATGTAACCATACACTGCCAGAGTAAGCAACTATTCTGGAACATGTTGAAATATTGCTTTGTAATATTGCATTTATATTTGAGGAAGTAAGTCTCTGCACTTATGGCATATCAATCATTACAGAAATATTCTGCCCTCTGTGTCATGCTCAGAGGACTCTCTGGCTCTCAGGAGAGCAGAGATCTCTGCCCCGGGCATTTGGAATAGAGCAGTGTTTCCAACCTTGGGCCTCCAGATGTTTTTGGCCTACAACTCCCATCATCCCTAGCTAGCAAGACCAGTGGTCAGGGATGATGGGAATTGTAGTTCAAAAACAGCTGGAGGCCCAAGGTTGGGAAACACTGGAATAGAGAGAAGCTTCAGCTGAGAAACAAGAGTTGTCCTGTGGTTTTATTTCCACAAGAACACCTCCACATGCTTCAACCATAACAGCACCATAACTCCTCACCATTCACGAGGAGGCTGTCCTGGTCCAGGTCGTAGGGCCCCATCTTGGTGAAGTCCTTTGTCTTGTTGGCAATCTCCCGATACATCTGCATCCGGTCAAAAGGGGATGCCATCAAGTCTTTCTGGTAGCTGCAGACACTGTCCACGCCAGTGTTCTTCCCGTCATCTATGGATCTGGAAATGGAAAGGTTAAAAACTTTAAAACTCTTCCTACGTGGGACCTCTTCCTCCTCCTTCCAGTTCAACACTTTTGGCCCTAAATTAGATGTCCCAGGAAAGGACCAGTGGTTCTGGCAAGGAGCAGGGACTTTGCTGGAGTGGCACCTCCAAGAGGACAAGGCAGGTCAGACGTTTCAGCACCATGGAAAGCTCCATGTGAGCCGCTTGCCCTGCCAGAGATTAAGATGCGTATTGAGGTTTTTAATACAAGGACTGCATTCACAATCAAGCATTGTGATGTATTTGTTATTTTGCATCTCTTACTTGCCTGATAAAATTTCAAAGACCACCTTTAAAATAATAATAAAAAAGCACCCATTCTGCATCAATACCTGAACGCCGAAACGTTGCATCCCATGAGCGCAGGTCCAACACTGCTTGTCCGCACTGCTCGACCCATCTAGGCAGAAAGGAAGGTGCTGTCATTTATCTATTCCTGCCCTTAAAAAGCAGAAGGTGTGCTCTTGGGTGGGTGGGGGGCTTACCAGTGCTGACAGGGCCTTCTCTGTCGCATTGAACACCTTCGACTGGGGAGTGCCCATCTCCGGCTTGTAGATGAGGTTCGTCACGGTGTAGTTCACCGTAAAGTGATCCACTGCTGCCGTTGGAGGCCGGGGAGTGGTGGGCGAGGCAGCTGTAAGGGAGATAATCTGTGAGATCACAGCCTTGCCCCGTGTATGCCCCCCAACCTCACCAGTCTGCATTACCAGCACATAATACCCAACCTACACTTGGAAGAAATTCATCTTTGAGTGTAGAAGAAACTACCCTTTGGAACTCCCTGCCTCTTGACAACAGGCGGACGCCTTTCCTGTACTCTTTCTGACTCCAGCCAAAAACATTTTTTGTTTATGCAAGCCTATCCAGACTTGATCCTCCAGATGTTGCGGGACTACCACTCCCATCATCCCTGACCGTTGGCCATGCTGGCTGAAGACGATGAGGTTTGGAGTTCAACAGGAGGTAGTCACAGCCTCACTATCCTGTCCTACTGCCTCAGACATCTCCGAACAGTGCGCTGGCCTTCTCTTCTCCAGACCCTCCCACCAGAAGGGGGTCATCCACGGGGTATGAGCCCTCTGGGTCTGGTTCATTGGGTCCTAGAACTGCTGCCCTCCCTTTAAAAAACTTAAATCAGCACCCCCTTTTGCTTATATGGCTATGGGACATAATGCAAAGTGCAGGGGTGGTGAGGGATCTGCCCGCATTGTGGGTGCCCTGCGCATGCGCATGACCTCATGAGCATCACACACATGATGACTGGCCCTGTTGGGCCTTGGCGCGCCGTGTGTTGTCATGCACACACCGTGTTGGGTCGCCTGGCTGGGCCCTCGCAGTGATAGTTTTGTGTGTGCCTTGGCAGCCAGGGCCCCCCAGAAATGTCTCCTATGACCTGAGACGCTTGATTAGTCACACTGAGATGATTTGCACTTCATACACACGTGGCTTCAATTCCAGGCCTTGTTCCCTGCTCTCTCCCAGTTTTTAATTATTTCTGATCTGGCTTCTCAGCGCTGAAATTGGCTATCCATCTAACTGATAGGTCAGAGGTTCCCATGCTTTTTCTTTCCCCCCCTTTTTTCCAGCCCAACATCTAACTCATTTTATAGATTTTTTTAACACATCAGTTCCAACAGTCATACAACATATCTTCTTATCTTATACAATATTTTAGACTTCCGTCAACACCTCTGATGATTTTCCGTTCTTTATCACTTATTCTGCATTTCTAAATGTACATTTAATTGTCCTTAACTAATAATTCTTTTCATAGTCTTTCTTGTAATATTTCACATAATCCACATTACAAAACCTCTTGCAGCCCTACAAGCGTAATCTGTTCATCACAATTACTTTTCAAATAGTTCATCTATTTACTCCAGTCTTCTAAGAATCTCTGGTCTTGCAGGTTTCGAATCTTTCCTGTTAATTTATCTAATTCTGCATAGTGGTTGCCACGCTTTTTCAGAGCAGCCTCCTGGCAGTTCCAAAAACTCATCCCCAGTGCCCCTACTCTGCTCTATATTATTATTATTATTATTTTACAGCATTGTTCAACACAAGATGAATTAATTAAGTCAACAATGATGCAATGGGTTTGAATAAAAACACTGTGGAGGTCAGGGTGGGAAATCAATCCATGAAACAAAGCTGCTATGTAATTACCGTATTTTTCGCACCATAGGGCGCACCGGACCATAGGGCGCACCCAGTTTTTTGTGGGGGAAATAAAGGGGAAAAAATTATTTCCCCCCCAGGCGCGGGGCTGGGGCGGGGGAAGCTCGAGCTTCCCCCGACCCCAGCCCCCAAACAGGCAGCTCTCTGCAAGCCATGGGAGCGCTCCCGCTGCTTGCGGAGAGGTCCGCGAAGCCTGGGCGCACCGAGCTCAGCGCGCGCAGGCTTCGGCATGCTGGTAACTCTCCGCAAGCAGCGGGAGCCCAGCGCTGGGCTCCCGCTGCTTGCGGAGAGGTCTGCGAAGCCTGGAGAGCATGAGGGGTCGGTGCGCACCGACCCCTCTCACTCTCCAGGCTTCAGCGAAAGCCTGCATTCGCACCATAGGACGCACACACATTTCCCCTTCATTTTTGGAGGGGGAAAAGTGCGTCCTATGGTGCGAAAAATACGGTATCTAACCTGAAGGTAATTTGAGAAATTTTGGAAAGGTAGTAAAAAATAATATTTGCAAAAAAGGAAAAGCATTGTTCAATAGAGAAGTTCTCATGAGGAAGATCATGACACAATAGAACAGTAACAACTGATTGCCCTTTCATTCAGAATTCAAATAAAACTACTCAGTTTCATTCAATGAACTTTACACTTCCTGCACCCCTGTGCTGCCCCCTTGATTCTTAGCAACCCCCTAAGCAATCCCATTCTCCCCCGGGGGCAGAACTCCCCACTTTGAGAATCACTGATGCGCCACAATTTTGGATTAGCCTGCCCACAATGAATAAAAATTAAGCATTGTAATTATTATGCCCTTACTTGTAGGAAGAGATGCTTCATTGTAACCTGGAAAGAAAAGGAACACTTGTGTTAAGCAGGATGCTTGATTATAAACAATTTGGCACCATTAAAATAGATGAAGTGAAGTAGGAAGATAAGTCAAAATGTAAGAAAAAACAATTTTTTTGGATAACTATTTGGCTAAATTTAATTTTTTATGGAGTATAACCAAGGTACCTAAAATTTGAGATATAACATTGAAAACTAGACAATAAGGATGGAAGTAAGGTGATAATTTGCTGGATTAATTTTTTAAAGTGGAAGGTAGGGGCGGGAGACGTGAGGAGGTCCTAAGAAGATAAGAAAATATGTCATGTTATGTTATAACTTTGTTTGTTTGTTATATTGTAACTTAAAAATTTCAATAAATATTTATTAAAAAAAAGAAAGAAAAGGAACACTTGTTTAAAGGCAGAATCGGGTTCAGTTGCTTCCACTTTGTCCTAGCATGGGCTGGGTCTCTTTATATCAGGAGTGGCTAATGTTTTTGCATTTTGGGTCCACTTTCAACTAGATGTCTACCAACTCCATCTGGTGCAATGGTTGAGACCGTCTGTGCACCATCTCACCAGAGTGGGACATGCTCTGGTTATCTCCCACTTGGGATACTACAATGTGCTCTCCATGGGGCTACCTCTGAAGGTGACTCGGAAACTACAATTAATCCAGAATACAGCAGCCAGACTAGTGATTGGGAGCAGCCGCCGTGACCATATAACACCGGTCCTGAAAGACCCACATTGGCTCCCAGTACGTTTCCGAGCACAATTCCAAGTGTTGGTGCTGGCCTTTAAAGCCCTAAACAGCCTCGGCCTCTGAAGGAGAGTCTCCACCCCCATTGTCCAGCCTGGACATAGATGTCCAGCTCTGAGGGTCTTCTAGCGGTTCCCTCACTGGGAGGAGTGAAGCTACAGAGAACAAGGCACAGGGCCTTCTTGGTGGTGGCACCTTCCCTGTGAAACACCCTCCCATCAGATATCAAGGACATAAGTAACCATACAACCTTTAGAAGACATCTGAAGGTAGCCTTGTATCAGGAAGTTTTTTATGTTTAATGTTTTATTATGTTCCTCTGTAGATGCTGGAAGCCACCCAGAGTGGCTGGGTACAAATAATAAAATGAGGAGGAGGAAGAGATGGATGCATGGATGGATGGATGGGGTCTTTCTTTAACTATTTTCTGAAGTTGTCAGACTTGGTGGGGCAGATCAGGCCCTGAAACTGGAGGTTAGCAACCCTACTGGCTTATATCCAAAACGTTCTGAGACACAGCAGGCAGATAGAAAATATCGGACGAATCGAAAACCTGGTTACCGTTCACATAGAGGCTGTTTGAGCTCAGATTGTAGGGCCCCATCTTGGTGAAGCCATTGGTCTTGTTCACAATTTCGTGGTACACCGTTACTCGGTCAAAGGGGGAGGAGGGGGATGGAGCCCTATACGCGCAGACGGCATCCATTGCCGTTTCGTCCCCATCTCTCAACGGCCTGGAAGGAAAGGAAGAATGAAAAGAGAAACACTCAGAGTGGACCAGAGGTGATGGAGAAGATGCAATTCCTATTGTCTGGGCAACGTAAGCACATGCCAGGGACTGCCTGGACAATGAGGAGTGGTGGGAGGAGCCAGCCGGGGAACCCTCAACAGAACCTCCAGAGGAGGAAGGCTCAGGAGGGGGAAGATTAGGAGGTGGTGGTGGATCCTGAAGGGGCAACAGGCTTTGGTGAGCAGGAGGAGTCTGTGACAGGGAGCAGTTCAGACTCCTGGCTGAAGCAGAGGAGGGGAGTCAAGAGGCAGCAGAAGAACCAGGGAGTCTCCCTTTTTGGCTGCAACAAGCTCTCTCCAAGAACACGCGGGATAACAAGGAAGGCAAAACAGAGGCCAGAGGTACACAGACACAGTTTGAGGAGCCTTAGAGAGTGGGAAGGCAGGGTTGTGTTGGGGAAGGCTGACCTCAGAGCTGTCACCCGGCATCCCTGATAGTTTGGGCCGACGCCTCGGCCACTGGAGATGACTCTGCCAAGCTGAAAGAGAAAAAATACCATTGGTAAACTTTGTTTAAATTTGTTAATATCGTTGTTACCAAAAATACCTTGTAGACAGGAGCAACTCCCCCCCTAAAAAAAACACGGGAGGTTAGACAGTGGTATTTATTTCTAATGCAGTTCATTTAGACTACAAAAAACCCTGCAACATGGGATTGTAGGTGGGATACCCTCCGGAAAATAGGCGTTCTGTGATGGGAAGAGCCCAGCTGGGACTTTGGGGAGACAATTTATAATGAGATGGGGGGGGGGAATGTTTAAAAGTTTGTTCCCCAAAAGACCAGAGCCATTTCTCTTAGGAATAATTGAGTCAGATGTTTCTAAGAACTATAATAATTTATTTCTCTATGCAACAACTGCAGCTTGGATTTTATATGCTCAAAAGTGGAGGGAAGGGGCAGTTCCAATGAGGGTGGAATGGCAAATATGATGGACTACACTGAGCTGGTGAATCTAACCAGCGGAATTGGAGAGCAGTAGGAAAAATCATTTAAAGAGGATTGGAAAATGTTTGTAGACTATATGAAGAACTTCTGTAAATGGGTCGAAACAAGAGCAGGTTTAGAATAAATTCAGCAGTGCAAAATATGTGGAAATAAAATGTGAAAAGAGAAAAGACAGGGTGATTATAATAAGGTAAAGGTAAAGGGACCCCTGACCATTAGGTCCAGTCGTGGCCGACTCTGGGGTTGCGGCGGTCATCTCGCTTTATTGGCCGAGGGAGCCGGCGTACAGCTTCCGGGTCATGTGGCCAGCAGGACTAAGCCGCTTCTGGCGAACCAGAGCAGCGCAAGGAAACGCCGTTTACCTTACCGCCGGAGTGGTACCTATTTATCTACTTGCACTTTGACGTGCTTTCGAACTGCTAGGTTGGCAGGAGCAGGGACTGAGCAACGGGAGCTCACCCCGTCGCCGGGAGTCAAACTGCTGACCTTCTGATCGGCAAGTCCTAGGCTCTGTGGTTTAACCCACAGCGCCACCTGCGTGATTATAATATGCAGCAGTAAAAGATGTTAGAAGGAAGGCATGAAAAGGCAGAAGGGAAGTCAATGTTTTAATTTTAAAATTTTTGATTGTAATGTTGAATGAAAACTATGATGATGAAACCATGTGAATAAAAGTTTAAAAGAGAGAGAGGAGAGCCCAACTGGGCAGGGGTCCAGCACAAGGCTGGTCTCTGACACAAACAGAACCCAGAGCTCCTAGGCACCTTTGAGGAGCAACATTCCAGCAGATACACTAACTACGTCAACCCGAAAGGACCACAAACAATTATCAACAACTGGATCAGAACCGGACTCTTACCACCGTGGTGAGAGCTTTTTCCGTGGCATTGAAGACCTTCGAATGCGGAATTCCCATCTCCGACTTGTATTTGAGGTTGGTGACAGTGTAATTGACGGTGAAGTGCTCAATTGCCGAAGCTGGGGGGGTCTGAGTTGTTGCTGGAATAAAGTGGAGATGGAGGCAGTCTTAGGCAAGAGGGAGAAAATTCAGCCTGGCTCTCATTTCAGTGCAGAACTAACAGGTTTGCACTTCATTCCCATTAGAGCCATTATCAAGACATCCATATGCCTCTTGTAAGGATTCTACAGCCTTTCGTAGTTCTACTTACATGGTTCCAGAGGGACTTCATGATATCCTGGGGGGGAAAGAGAAGAGGTGATAGTTTGTGGAGAGAAAAAGAAGACATTGAAGCATTTTTCTCTAAGGCAAAACCAGCAGGAAAATAGTCAAGAGTCTCCCACCCCTCTGCCCTGCAGCTCTCCATTTTGGGATTGGTGCCTCCTTGTACTGTATTTTTTGCTCTATAGGACACACTTTTTCCCCTCCAAAAATTAAGGGGGAATGTGTGTGCGTCCTATAGAGCGAATGCAGGCTGTGCGGCTAAGCCCAAAGCCAGAACAGGGAGACGGAGCCTGGCGGAGGCTACAAAGGCTGTCCCTGAAGCCAGAACAGCGAGACAGAGCGCTCCGTCTCGCTGTTCTAGCTTGGGGATGGCTGTGCAAAGCCTCCGCAGGGCAGCGGGGTGCCTTCACCCCGCTACTCTGCGAAGGCTTCAAAGGCTGCGCTCCGGGGGCTTCAGGCAGCTATCCGCAAGCCTTCGGAGCGCAGCAGGAAGGCTGTGCTTGGAAGGCTTGCGGATAGCTGCCTGAAGCCTGGAGTGCCGCTGCAGTTTTCCCTCTCTGCACAGTGCCCCTTCAATAAAGCGGGAGGAGAAATGGAAGGGGCTCTGTTTCTCCTGCCGCTTCGCTGAAGGGGCGCTGAGCAGAGAGGGGGATAATTCCCCCCCCCGTTCTCCCCCTCCTATGGTCCGGTGCGTCCTATGGTCCATCCTATAGAGCGAAAAATACAGTATTGTTTCCTTCCCTTAATAAAGAAACTAAATGGGCGATAGACTCATGTCTTCCTCTCTGACCTGGGAATGACCTGAGCCCCTTGACACCCCAATGGGAAGGCCACTCAAAAGCATGGCACCTGAGGCAGTCTATAGCACAATGAGCAAATGCCCCAAAACTGCTTCGCTACCGTTAACGTAGAGACTGTATCTCTCCAAGTCGTAGGGCTCCAACTTGGTGAAGCCACTTGTCCGGTTAACGATTTCGTGATACACATTCACTCGGTCGAACGCTGGGGCAGCAGAGCTGTTCCGGTAAGAGCAGACGGCATCCATCCCAGTTTCGTCCCCGTTTTGCACCGGTCTGGAAGGCAAGAGAAAGGATTTGAGCAGGAGCCTTTGGAACTGGTCCAAGGGGTGTGTCCAAGAGGAATGAAGCTGCTGCTGTCTGGGGAAGAGATGGTCAAAGCTGAAATGTCTACAAGTAAGAGGAAGCCTGACCTCAGAGTTGACACTTTGCATCCCATATATGCCGGGCCGATACTGCTACTGCGGAGGACTCTTCCAAACTGAAAAAGAAAGGATCCGTTGAGTATTGTTATTTTGAATCCAATATTCCGAGTGAGTAAATGTTACTTGTACCTTTTACGAGATTGTGTGATTGTTATTTTAAGGGGAAATACCAGGAGAATCCAGTCTGCCTTAAAGTATCCTGGATTAAGGCTAAAATTAGCTGATCTAAGCTTCCCTTTCAAGCTGCTGAACTCACAAACAGGAGGAAGGAAAGATAATATCTAATAAATTTATCCTCTCCTAGCATCAAGTCACATCCCAACAGTTACAACCTATTTAATAGCCAGTTTATGGACCGAAGCTTATGTCTAAAAGGTCCTAGCCTACTATTGGAGGTCAAACTACCAGTGAACAGCACCATAGCATCCCAAACAATCGACACCAACTGGAACCAGTCTTACCAGAGTGGTAAGTGCTTTCTCTGTTGAGTTGAATGCCTTCGAATTGGGAGTTCCCATCTCTGGCTTGTATCTGAGGTTGGTTACAGTGCAGTTCAGGGTGAACCGTTCAACTGCCAGGGCTGGGGTTGGGGTTGGTGCTTTGGTCACCAAGGGTAAAACAGCTGGAAAGGAAAACAGATATAAATCAATGCTCTTTCATTAAAGCTCTGCAAGAGACCCAGCATGCTCTGGCTCCCCTTCCCCTCTCCCCACGTTCTGAACAAAGTTAGGATTTGATTGTGGGACTTACTTGGTTTGAGAGGTTGCTCATTGTAGCCTATGCAAAAAGGAAAGATAAGAGCAATTAGCATGAAAGTCAGCAGCATATCTCTTCTTTCTCGCATCCAAAAATGCAAGAAGGGCTTTTACACTCGCCAGAAGCTCAGCTCTTCCCTCGCCGGTCCTGGAAGGATCCTTTAAAAAAGTCCCATAAGCTCAGAGACTTTGTTCCTGTTCACTGGGGGAACTAGGAAGCCCAGAGCACTTGTTCTTTAGATGTCCCTTTTATGAAGAGGAACGTAGTGAGACCATTGATCCACTGCTGGTGAGGCTCGCTGACCTCCCGGAAAAGCAAAAATTGACCTTTTCCTGTTAGGCAAAGATCATAAGACGACCCGGATGGTGGCCAGATTCTGTGTACAGATCTGTAGGCGCAGACCATCCCCTGACCCAAACTAGTTCGTTAAGAAAATCCCCAAACTCGGTTTCATGGGTGATTCTGGGTCATCTCTCTGCGGTAGTTTATCTTAAAGTTTTAAGTGTCTATACGCTTATTGCATTTATAAATTTTAAATTTACTGTTATAAGGTAAAGGTAAAGGTACCCCTGCCCGTACGGACCAGTCTTGCCAGACTCTAGGGTTGTGCGCTCATCTCAATCTATAGGCCGGGAGCCAGCGCTGTCCACAGACACTTCCGGGTCACGTGGCCAGCGTGACGAAGCTGCATCTGGCGAGCCAGCGCAGCACACAGTTTACCTTCCCGCTGGTAAGCGGCCCCTATTTATCTACTTGCACCCGGGAGTGCTTTCGAACTGCTAGGTTGGCAGGCGCTGGGACCGAGCAACGAGAGTGCACCCCGCCGCGGGGATTCGAACCGGCGACCATGCGATCGGCAAGTCCTAGGCGCTGAGCTTTTACCCACAGCGCCACCCGCGTCCCCTTATCGCATTTATAAATTTTAAATTTACTGTTGTACATTGTTTTAAATGTTTCGTTTTCCTTCTGGGATTGTACCCCCAAGTGTGTTTTATAAGCTGGTCTCCGACCGTAATAAATTTATCTATCTATCTATCTATCTATCTATCTATCTATCTATCTATCTATCTATCTATCATGAAAGGCAAGGGGGAGAAAGAATTATTACGACGATCCCTGATTGCAATATGCAGGCACCAAACACCCTCCATATATATAAGGAAAGCACAATAAATGTTGTGTGAAAAAGGATTCCCATTATGGCAGAGCATACTGTGGTCTCACCCTGTTGATACATGTTAAGCTTGTTGTTTACTAAGACACCTAGACTTTTTTCACATGCTGTCAAGCCAAGTGCCTCCCCAATTCTCTTTTCTGCACCTGGTTATTCCTCCCTGAATGCGAAGGAACAACCTGATGCACAAAGTTTCCCAAACTTCCTAACTTGCCACCCCTTACTCCAAAGTGTAGAGCCACAACAACCATTCAGAAGCATTAGAATAATGCAAACACGCCCCCACCCCTTACTACTAAATCTTCTTTAAAAACCAATACTTGGTTACCATTGACGTAGAGGCTGTATCTTTCCATGCTGTAGGGAACCATCTTGGTGAAACCGCTGGTCTGGTTGACGATCTCATGGTACACCTTCACTCGGTCAAAGGCGGGCGCTGTGGAGTCGTTGCGGTAAGTGCAGACGGCGTCCATTCCGGTTTCATCCCCGTCTCTCACCGGTCTGGGAAAAGAAAGAGAGAATTTGGGATGCAGAACTGACCACAAAGATGGAAAACAGAGGAGGGATGAAGTCGCTCTTGCCAGAGTGAGAAAGGACCAGAGGATATATGTCTCCGCACTTGAGGAAGGCTTACCTGAACTGAGTCACTTCGCATCCCAGGTACGCCGGGCCAATGCTGCTCTTCCGAAGAATTCTTCCAAACTGAAGAAGGAAGGAAACATTGAATTGGTGAAATCATCAGGATCACCCACGACACATCCCATGCCAGTCTCACAAGTAGATGGGGATCAGACTTACCAGCATGGTGAGCGCTTTCTCTGTAGCGTTGAAGGCCTTTGAGTTGGGAGTTCCCATTTCTGGCTTGTATCTGAGGTTGGTTACGGTACAGTTGAGGGTGAAGCGTTCAAGTGTTGGGACTGGGGTTGGGGTTTGTGTTGGCGTTGGCAGAGTGGCTGCAAGTGGAAGAATAGGAGGTACATTGTGTGATGGGATTGTGACACACAGTAAAGCAATCAACAAAAGCGTGTTAAAATTTATGCTCTTCCACTGAGGCATGGCCATTGCTGACACCCTCATTTTAGTCGTTCCCTTGAGTTTGTCATGAGCACAATTTATGGATAATGATATGGTACTTACTTGATGCAACAGGAACTTCTCTGTAACCTAGGACAAAGAAAGACATGCTGGTTTATGATTGGACCAAGACTATGGTATTTCAGTTGTAGACACTTGAAAAGGGTTCAATCCAGACTTCCTCTTGAGCATAATCCTCCTCAGGGGAGGCTCCCCCCTCTCCATTCTCCCCTCCCAAAGTTCCTTCTGCCTATGAAACATGAAATCCCTGTTTAGAGAGCTCTCAGTTCTGGAGTGAGAGGCCTCATCTCTCAGGAAATCATGGACACAACAAAAAAACTGTCTATTTCTGTACTATGACACAAACCCCACATAAGGCATGCACACAAGATGATTAGGAAACACCTGGTTACCATTCACATAGAGGCTGTATCTTTCCATGCTGTAGGGGACCATCTTGGTGAAACCGCTGGTCTGGTTGACGATCTCGTGGTACACCTTCACCCGGTCAAAGGCGGGCATGGTGGAGTCGTTGCGGTAAGTGCAGACGGCGTTCATTCCGGTTTCATCCCCATCACTCACAGGTCTGGGAGGAAAGAGAGAGAGGTTGAGTAGCATTATGAGCAGTTGGAACAGTTGGGTGAGAGGATCATTCGTGTCTGTTCAAGGGATGATCAGAGCTAAAGGGTTCCTGTATTTGGGGATGGCTGACCTGAGCTGAGTCACTTTGCATCCCACGTACGCCGGGCCAATGCTGCTGTTGCGGAGAATTCTTCCCAGCTGAAAAATGAAGGAGGCATTGAGTACATCAAACCAATAGGATCATGGCAAGCTATTTTCACAATGGGCAGGAATTGGACTTACCAGCGTGGTGAGAGCTTTCTCTGTAGCGTTGAAGGCCTTTGAATTGTGCGTCCCCATTTCTGGGTTATACCTGAGGTTGGTTACCGTCCAGTTGACGGTGAAGGGTTCAACTGCCAGGGCTGGGGTTGGTGTCGGGGCTGGTGGAGGAGCTACCACAGGAAATGAAATAAACGGATCAGGCAGAGGCTACTGGCTCACTGCATGGTGTGACTCACCAAAATAACAACCAATCAATTTAAATGTGTTTGGCCAACACTATTGCCTTCCTATAACTTCTTTCCTTGAGTTTGGTGAAAGGGCCATGAAGAGTTTTTAGAAGTTGGAACTTTTAAAGCAAACTTACTTGGTTCAACTGGGACTTCATGATAACCTGGGGGAAAAGAAGAAACACAGGTTTATAAATGAGGCAAAACAGTGGTGTTTCAGATGGAGATTCCCGGCAAAAGAATACCGCATTTTTTGCTCTATAAGACTCACTTTTTCCCTCCTAAAAAGTAAGGGGAAATGTGTGTGCGTCTTATGGAGCGAATGCAGGCTGCACAGCTATCCCAGAAGCCAGAACAGCAAGAGGGATTGCTGCTTTCACTGCGCAGCGATCCCTCTTGCTGTTCTGGCTTCTGAGATTCAAGATTATTTTTTTATTGTTTTCCTCCTCCAGAAACTAGATGCGTCTTGTGGTCTGGTGCGTCTTATAGAGCGAAAAAATACGGTAACTGGTTGCATCCAGAATTCCCTTGCGTGGTGTACTGCTCAGAGCGGGGTGGGTGGGTCTCCAATCTATCTCCCTCTCCACCAGCTCTGTGGGAATTGGGAACGCTTCTTAAACATGGGCTATGTGGTGCAGTAATAGGGGCAGCACCAGGAAGGCGGCATCCTTCTCAGTTGTTGATGGCCTCTTCGACAATCTATCTCTGCTGCCAATTCACCTTCCTTCAACTCATAGAGTTTGAAATCCCCCATTTGAAAGCATGTCATTCAGGAGATGGAGCCCTCATCTCTCTGAAAACATGAGACCTGATGAGGAGACGGGACCCTCAGGACACCTGCACTGTAACTACGACACAAACCACACAGAGAGTTAAGGGATGTACATTAAATCCTTAAGAAACACTTGGTTACCGTTGACGTAGAGGCTGTATCTTTCCATGCTGTAGGGAACCATCTTGGTGAAACCGCTGGTCTGGTTGACGATCTCGTGGTACACCTTCACTCTGTCAAAGGCGGGCGCGGTGGAGTCGTTGCGGTAAGTGCAGACGGCATCCATTCCGGTTTCATCCCCGTCTCTCACAGGTCTGGGAAAAGAAAGAGAGAATTTGGGATGCAGGACTGACCACAAAGATGGAAAACAGAGGAGGGATGAAGTCGCTCTTGCCAGAGTGAGAAAGGACCAGAGGATATATGTCTCCGCACTTGAGGAAGGCTTACCTGAACTGAGTCACTTCGCATCCCAGGTACGCCGGGCCAATGCTGCTCTTCCGAAGAATTCTTCCAAACTGAAGAAGGAAGGAAACATTGAATTGGTGAAATCATCAGGATCACCCACGACACATCCCATGCCAGTCTCACAAGTAGGTGGGGATCAGACTTACCAGCATGGTGAGCGCTTTCTCTGTAGCGTTGAAGGCCTTTGAGTTGGGAGTTCCCATTTCTGGCTTGTATCTGAGGTTGGTTACGGTACAGTTGAGGGTGAAGCGTTCAAGTGTTGGGACTGGGGTTGGGGTTTGTGTTGGCGTTGGCAGAGTGGCTGCAAGTGGAAGCATAGGAGGTACATTGTGTGATGGGATTGTGACACACAGTAAAGCAATCAACAAAAGCGTGTTAAAATTTATGCTCTTCCACTGAGGCATGGCCATTGCTGACACCCTCATTTTAGTCGTTCCCTTGAGTTTGTCATGAGCACAATTTATGGATAATGATATGGTACTTACTTGATGCAACAGGAACTTCTCTGTAACCTAGGACAAAGAAAGACATGCTGGTTTATGATTGGACCAAGACTATGGTGTTTCTGTTGTAGACACTTGAAAAGGGTCCAATCCAGACTTCCACTGAGTGTAATCCTCCTCAGGGGAGGCTCCCCCCTCTCCATTCTCCCCTCCCAAAGTTCCTTCTGCCTATGAAACATGAAATCCCCGTTTAGAGAGCTCTCAATTCTGGAGTGAGAGGCCTCATCTCTCAGGGAATAATGGACACAACAAAAAAACTGAGCTCAGAGGAGAGTCTATTTCTGTACTATGACACAAACAGAAATAAGGCATGCACACGAGATGATTAGGAAACACCTGGTTACCATTGACATAGAGGCTGTATCTTTCCATGTTGTAGGGAGCCATCTTGGTGAAACCGCTGGTCTGGTTGACGATCTCGTGGTACACCTTCACCCGGTCAAAGGCGGGCGTGGTGGAGTCATTTCGGTAAGTGCAGACGGCGTCCATTCCGGTTTCATCCCCATCACTCACCGGTCTGGGAGGAAAGAGAGAGAGAGGTTGAGCAGCATTATGAGCAGTTGGAACGATTGGGCGAGACAGGATCATTTGTGTCCAAGGGATGATCAGAGCTAAAGGGTTCCCGTATTTGGGGATGGCTCACCTGAGCTGAGTCACTTTGCATCCCACGTACGCTGGGCCAATGCTGCTGTTGCGGAGAATTCTTCCCAGCTGAAAAATGAAGGAGGCATTGAGTACATCAAATCGATAGAAGCGTGACAAGCCATTCTCACAAGTGGGCAGGAATTGGACTTACCAGCGTGGTGAGAGCTTTCTCTGTAGCGTTGAAGGCCTTTGAGTTGGGTGTCCCCATTTCTGCGTTATACCTGAGGTTGGTTACCGTCCAGTTGACGGTGAAGGGTTCAACTGCCAGGGCTGGGGTTGGTGTCAGGGCTGGTGGAGGGGCTACCACAGGAAATGAAATAAATGGATCAGGCAGAGGCTACCGGCTCATCGCATGGTGTGACTGACCAAAATAACAACCAATCAATTTAAATGTTTTTAGCCAACACTATTGCCTTCCTATAACTCCTTTCCTAGAGTTTGGTGAAAGGGCCGTGAAGAGTTTTTAGAAGTTGGAACTTTTAAAGCAAACTTACTTGGTTCAACTGGGACTTCATGATAACCTGGGGGAAAAGAAGAAACACAGGTTTATAAATGAGGCAAAACAGTGGTGTTTCAGATGGAGATTCCCGGCAAAAGAATACCGCATTTTTTGCTCTATAAGACTCACTTTTTCCCTCCTAAAAAGTAAGGGGAAATGTGTGTACATGTTATGGAGCGAATGCAGGCTGCACAGCTATCCCAGAAGTCAGAACAGCAAGAGGGATTGCTGCTTTCACGGCACAGTGATCCCTCTTGCTGTTCTGGCTTCTGAGATTCAAGATTATTTTTTTATTGTTTTCCTCCTCCAGAAACTAGGTGCGTCTTGTGGTCTGGTACGTCTTATAGAGCGAAAAGTACGGTAACTGGCTGCATCCAGAATTCCCTTGCGTGGTGTACTGCTCAGAGCGGGGTGGGTGGGTCTCCAATCTATTTCCCTCTCCACCAGCTCTGTGGGGATTGGGAACGCTTCTTAAACATGGGCTATGTGGTGCAGTAATAGGGGCAGCACCAGGAAGGCGGCATCCTTCTCAGTTGTTGATGGCCTCTTCGACAATCTATCTCTGCTGCCAATTCACCTTCCTTCAACTCATAGAGTTTGAAATCCCCCATTTGAAAGCATGTCATTCAGGAGATGGAGCCCTCATCTCTCTGAAAACATGAGACCTGATGAGGAGACGGGACCCACAGGACACCTGCACTGTAACTACGACACAAACCACACGGAGAGATAAGGGATGTACATTAAATCCTTAAGAAACACTTGGTTACCGTTGACGTAGAGGCTGTATCTTTCCATGCTGTAGGGGACCATCTTGGTGAAACCGCTGGTCTGGTTGACGATCTCATGGTACACCTTCACTCGGTCAAAGGCGGGCGCTGTGGAGTCGTTGCGGTAAGTGCAGACGGCGTCCATTCCGGTTTCATCCCCGTCTCTCACCGGTCTGGGAAAAGAAAGAGAGAATTTGGGATGCAGAACTGACCACAAAGATGGAAAACAGAGGAGGGAGGAAGTCACTCTTGCCAGAGTGAGAAAGGACCAGAGGATATATGTCTCTGCATTTGAGGAAGGCTTACCTGAACTGAGTCACTTCGCATCCCAGGTATGCCGGGCCAATGCTGCTCTTCCGAAGAATTCTTCCAAACTGAAGAAGGAAGGAAACATTGAATTGGTGAAATCATCAGGATCACCCACGACACATCCCATGCCAGTCTCACAAGTAGGTGGGGATCAGACTTACCAGCATGGTGAGCGCTTTCTCTGTAGCGTTGAAGGCCTTTGAGTTGGGAGTTCCCATTTCTGGCTTGTATCTGAGGTTGGTTACGGTACAGTTGAGGGTGAAGCGTTCAAGTGTTGGGACTGGGGTTGGGGTTTGTGTTGGCGTTGGCGTTGGCAGAGTGGCTGCAAGTGGAAGCAGAGGAGGTACATTGTGTGATGGGATTGTGACACACAGTAAAGCAATCAACAAAAGCGTGTTAAAATTTATGCTCTTCCACTGAGGCATGGCCATTGCTGACACCCTCATTTTAGTCGTTCCCTTGAGTTTGTCATGAGCACAATTTATGGATAATGATATGGTACTTACTTGATGCAACAGGAGCTTCATTATAACCTAGGACAAAGAAAGACATGCTGGTTTATGAATGGACCAAGACTATGGTGTTTCAGTTGTAGACACTTGAAAAGGGTCCAATCCAGACTTCCTCTTGACCACAATCCTCCTTAGGGGAGGCTCGCCCCTCTCCATTCCCCACTCCCAAAGTTCCTTCTGCCTATGAAACATAAAATCCCTGTTTAGAGAGCTCTCAGTTCTGGAGTGAGTGACTGCCTCATCTCTCAGGAAATCATGGACACAACAAGAAAACTGAGCTGTCTATTTCTGTACTATGACACAAACCCCACATAAGGCATGCACACGAGATGATTAGGAAACACCTGGTTACCATTGACATAGAGGCTGTATCTTTCCATGCTGTAGGGAACCATCTTGGTGAAACCGCTGGTCTGGTTGACGATCTCGTGGTACACCTTCACCCGGTCAAAGGCGGGCGTGGTGGAGTCGTTGCGGTAAGTGCAGACGGCGTTCATTCCGGTTTCATCCCCATCACTCACAGGTCTGGGAGGAAAGAGAGAGAGGTTGAGTAGAATTATGAGCAGTTGGAACGGTTGGGTGAGAGGATCATTTGTGCCTGTTCAAGGGATGATCAGAGCTAAAAGGTTCCCGTGTTTGAGGATGGCTGACCTGAGCTGAGTCACTTTGCATCCCACGTACGCTGGGCCAATGCTGCTGTTGCGGAGAATTCTTCCCAGCTGAAAAATGAAGGAGGCATTGAGTACAACAAACCAATAGTATCATGGCAAGCTATTTTCACAATGGGCAGGAATTGGACTTACCAGCGTGGTGAAAGCTTTCTCTGTAGCGTTGAAGGCCTTTGAATTGTGCGTCCCCATTTCTGCGTTATACCTGAGGTTGGTTACCGTCCAGTTGACGGTGAAGGGTTCAACTGCCAGGGCTGGGGTTGGTGTCGGGGCTGGTGGAGGAGCTACCACAGGAAATGAAATAAACGGATCAGGCAGAGGCTACCGGCTCACTGCTTGGTGTGACTGTCCAAAATAACAACCAATCAATTTATACGTGTTCACATTGATGCTCTTCCATTGACAAACGGCCAACACTATTGCCTTCCTATAACTCCTTCCCTTGAGTTTGGTGAAAGGGCCACGAAGGGCTTTAAGATGTAGGATTTTTAAAAGTAAACTTACTTGATTCAGCTGGGACCTCATGATAACCTAGGACAAAGGAAGACAGGCTGGTTTGTGATTGGACCAAGACAGTGGTATTTCAGTTGTAGACACTTGAAAAAGGTTCAGTTCAGACTTCCACTGAGTATAATCTTCCTCAGGGGAGGCTCCCCCCTCTCCATGCCCCACTCCCAAATTTCCTTCTGCCTATGAAACATGACATCCTCAGTTTGGGATTGAGGAGCCTCATCTCTCAGGAAATCATGGACACAACAAGAAAATGAGCTCAGAGGACAGTCTATTCTATTCCATTACACAAACCACAGACAGTTAATCTACGCACATGAAGTGACTAAGAATCTCTTGGCTACCGGACGTCCGGTCGGCGCCAGCGTTTAATGGCGGTCCTTGCTTCGAGCTCCGAAGCAGGACTGCTCCGCGAGTTCGGGTCTGACCCGCTACGGCGAGCGGGGGACCCCTAAAAACACAGGCGCAGAAGCCTGTGAACAAGGAGACTCGGTGGGCACCTTTGGCGCCCCCCGGTACTGCGAAAGAGCCTTTTTAAAGGCTCCGGAGCGGCATCGGGTGTGAGCGCGGTGCTGAGAGTCGCTACCCAGCCCGTGGAGTGAAGCCGCGTCGCCATGAACGAAAAGCGCCGATTCCTTCCTGAAACAGAAAATTGACTGCAACACCCGTGAGTAAGATTGAGGGATTGAACGGGACATTAAATTTTGAAATTTGGCTGAAAACGGGAAAGGCATAAACTAAGGAAGTCTGCCTCCCCGAACTGCATGATAAACAAAGCAACAAAAGAGTAAGCTGCATTTGAAAGAAAAAATATATTTTCAAGCTGTCAAACCTGACATCGGACTTAGACCCCCCCCCCAATAGGCAGGAGAAGGGGGGAAGAAAATTGGACATTGTTAACCTGCGTGAAAATAATCGGAGAAAAAAAGATCTTTCACTGCCAAATCCCCTAGGTCGGGCTGCCTGAGCAAGGCACCGGGAAAGTGAACTGTCAGTTTAGACTGGATACAAAGTGGGGTTTTGTCTGAAACAAAGTCACTGGACTTTAATGGAATTATTTTGCTGAACTTTTGGTTACATTGAAAAAAGTGTGGATTTACAGTCTGGACTCTTGAACTTTTTGTTCATTGCTCTATGTTTCCTTGCTTCTTTGTCTCTCTTTTCCATTTGGATACAATTGAATGCTCCCTCTAGAGGGTTTAAAGAGAAACTGTTACATTGAAAAAGAAACAGTGGGATTTTCCACTTGTAAGTTTTTCCTGTGAGAACGACCTTGAGGACATGAGTGGCCCAGCAGAAGAGATAGCAACTAGATCTAAAGTAAAGCAAGCACAAAGGAAAAGGGGCTCAATATCAGGCACAATACCAGCTGCACAGGAAAAGGCAACAACAGCATCTATGGATTCTATGACACAGGCACTGCTTAAAATAAACCAATCTTTGGAAGCACTGACAAAGTTGTCCACAGAAAACTCCAAAAAATTGACAGAATTGACAGCAAGACTGGACTTGAATACTGCAAGTGTAACATCTAATACAGACTCTATTAATAAATTAATTCAAGAAAGTTCTGAAACACGAAAGATTGCTGAAAGTGCAAAAAATACTGCAGAGGAGACAAGGGAAAAGTTTGTGCCGATTATAAAAAAAGTGAATGAACATGATGCAACCTTGTCCTTACTGGAACTACAGAGGAAGGAGAAAAACTTGAAATTAAGACTGGTTTCTGAAAGTGAGGGGGACAGCCTTGTGGAATTCCTTACAGAGAACTTTGCGGAATTCTGGCAAGAGGAATGGGGGGATGAAGATGAGTTTGAATAACAACAGCTTTTCGGCTGGGCAGGAGGCAGGGTAAGAAACCAAGGGATTGTCTAATTACATTGAGATCTAAGGAAGAAAGAGATAAGATATTGAACCTGCACTATCAAAAGGCACTGGTGATTCAGAATTGTCAAATACAGATTTTTAAAGACATCCCTAAATATATCTTGGAGGTGAGAACCTTCTATAAAGATTTGATCGACCTGCTGAAGAAAAATACCATACCTTTTAGGTGGGAGTTCCCACAAGGATTATCTTTTAATTTCAAAGGAAGGAAGATTAAAATAAGAACAATTCAAGACAAAGAACAGTTTCTGGAGAGATACTCAGAAGACCTGCAGAAAGGAACTGTAGAGGAGAAAGAACCAACTGACATTGCAAATCTATCATTTGGACTCTTACCACCACCATCGGAGGAAGAACAAAAGCTTGGAGCAGTCGGAGGAACAGGTACCTAATAACAAAATGTCTCTGCAACTTCTTAGTTGGAATTGTAACGGTTTGAACCTTCCCCGAAAAAGACGTCAAGTTTTTCATATCTTGAAGAGAGAACAATTAGACCTAATATGTTTGCAAGAAACTCATATTGCCAGGATACACAGGAAATTGTTGATAAACAAGAGACTTGGACAGGAATTTATATCATCAGACAAAGTTAAGAAAAGAGGTGTGGTGATCTATGCAAAAGAAAAATTGGTTCCAAAAATGATATTTAAAGATGAACAAGGAAGATACCTGGCAATTGAAATACAAATTCAAGGAGAAAAAATTTTGATAGTTGGAGTTTATGCGCCAAATGAAGGGAAGGCCGAATTTTTTAAGAAGTTGCATGAGACTCTAATGGACTTTTTAGACTATAAAATCGTAATGATGGGAGATATGAATGGAGTTGTCTCCACAAACATGGACAAAGCACAGAGACAAGTGATTTCTAAGGAAGGGAGACTACCAAAGACTTTTTTTGAAATGACTGAAACTATGGACTTGATTGACATTTGGAGAACAAGGAACCCTCTTGAGAGAGAGGGAACTTTTTTTCTCTGAAGCAAAAATGACATGGACAAGAATTGACCAAATTTGGGTTACTAGTAGCTTGGCGCCAAGAATAAAAAAAGTAGAAATCTGCCAAAAAACTTGCTCCGACCATAACGCAGTAAAGATGGAGATGAAATTAACAACAACTGGATCCTTTAGATGGAGAATGAATGACACCCTATTCAGAGATGAAGAGATTTATAAGAAGGCCCAAAAAACACTGAAAGATTACTTTGAGATAAATTTGAGAACAGAAGTGGAGAAAAGAACAATCTGGGACGCTAGCAAGGCCGTGATGCGAGGTTTCCTAATTCAACAGAACTCTATAAAGAGGAAAAAACAAAATGAGAGGAAAGAGAAAATTTTAGAAAAAAATGAAAGAAGGAGAAAAGAAATTGAGGTCTAAACCAAAGTCTCATGAGATTCTGAGAGAAATAAAGTATTATCAGATGCAATATATGGAACTGGTGAATCAAGAAATAGAATGGAAAATAAAGCAAATGAGACAAAAGACATTTGAATCAGCAGATAAATGTGGGAAACTTCTGTCATGGCAATTGAAAAAGAGGCAGAAATTGAACACAGTGACAAGTCTAGAAATGGATGGAAAGATTATCCACAAACCTAACGAGATAAGTAATTGTTTCCAAAGTTTCTTTAAGAAATTGTATGCACAAGGGCCAGTTAACGAACAAGAAATAGAAGAATTTATTAAAAAATATGGACTGCCAAAAATCTCAGAACAAAGTAAAATGATCCTGAATGAGAAAATAACAGAACAAGAAATAGAGGGTGCCATTCAGAACATGCAACTGGGAAAATCACCAGGACCAGATGGTTTGACTGCTAGATATTACAAAGCGCTGAAGGAATGGCTAATACAACCACTGAAGGAAGTCTGTAATGAAATTTTGGAGGGGAAAAAGGCACCTGAATCGTGGAAAGAGGCCTTTATCTCACTTATACCGAAAACAGAGACTGAAAAGAACCAGCTCAGAAACTACCGCCCTATATCTCTACTTAATGTGGATTATAAAATTTTTGCAGACATTTTGGCAAAAAGACTGAAGAGAGTGTTGTTAGGGGAGATTCATAAGGACCAAACTGGCTTTCTCCCAGGGAGACATATGTCAGACAATGTGAGGAACATTATAGACATTTTGGAGTTGTTAGAAGTGGACATTAATAGGAAGGCTGTTTTAATTTTTGTGGATGCGGAGAAAGCCTTTGATAATATTTGCTGGAGCTTTATGAAGAAGAATCTCCAAGGGATGGGGGTAGGCCAAGGTTTTGAAAACGGTATAGGTGCAATATATTCTAAACAAAAAGCAAAGTTAATTGTAAACAATGTGGTAACGGAAGAAATACCTATAGAAAAAGGTACACGACAGGGATGCCCAATATCCCCCTTGCTTTTTATATCAGTCCTGGAGGTTTTGTTAAACATGATTAGAAGGGACCAGTTGGTTAAAGGAATTCAGGTCGGAGTCAGACATTACAAGCTAAGGGCATTTGCAGATGACCTAGTATTAACTTTGCAACAGCCAGACACTAGTACTAAAAGAGTATTAGAACTAATTGAGATATTTGGTCAAGTAGCAGGATTTAAATTGAACAAACAGAAAACGAAAGTGCTGGGAAAAAAATTAACAATGGAAGAAAGAGAGAGATTTCAGAGTGAAACAGGTTTGGAAATAACGAAAAAAGTGAAATACCTGGGGGTGAACTTAACATCTAAGAATGTGAACTTATTTAAGGACAATTATGAAAAGTGTTGGACAGAAGTAAAGAAAGATATAGAAATATGGTCTAGGTTGAGACTTTCCTTGTTAGGCCGAATTGCTGTTATTAAGATGAATGTATTGCCTAGAATGTTATTTTTATTTCAGACGTTACAGATTTTGGACAAGATGGACTGTTTCAAGAAGTGGCAGAAAGACATATCTAAATTTGTCTGGCAGGGCAAGAAGCCCAGAATAAAATTTAAGATTTTAACTGATGCAAAAGATAGAGGGGGCTTTGCCCTGCCGGACTTAAGACTCTATTATGAATCAGCAGCTTTTTGCTGGTTGAAACATTGGCTACTTCTTGAAAACACAGACATTTTGGATTTGGAAGGGTATGATAATAACTTCGGTTGGCATGCATATTTATGGTACGACAAGGCAAAGGTGTATAAAGGTTTTAAAAACCATATTGTCAGGAAAGCATTATACAATGTTTGGATTCGATATAAAGATTTGCTGGAAAGTAAAACTCCCAGGTGGTTGTCACCAATGGAAGCTAAGGCGGTGAAAAAACTTAATATGGACTCTAAATGGCCAAAATATTGTGAAATTCTAGAACAAGATGGTGAAAAGGTTAAACTTCAGAGTTATGAGAAATTAAAGTCCAAAGTCCGAGATTGGCTACATTACCGTCAGATAAATGAGACATTTAAGCAGGACAGGAAAATAGGATTTCAGAAGGAGAGGTCAAAATTAGAAACAGAATTGTTAGAACCTAATACTAAGAATTTGTCAAGAATGTATAACTTGCTGTTGAAATGGAATACACAGGATGAAATGGTGAAATCAGCTATGATTAAATGGGCACAAGATATCGGTCATGACATTATGTTTGCTGACTGGGAACAGTTATGGACCACTGGTGTTAAATTCACGGCATGTAATGCCTTAAAAGAAAACATAATGAAAATGATCTATAGGTGGTACATGACCCCAGTCAAGCTTGCAAAAATATACCACTTGCCCAATAACAAATGTTGGAAATGTAATGAGACTGAAGGTACCTTTTATCACCTTTGGTGGACCTGCCCGAAGATTAAAGCCTATTGGGAAATGATCTATAATGAAATTAAGAAAGTCCTTAAGTGGACTTTTCCTAAGAAACCTGAGGCTTTTCTCCTGGGCATGGCTGGCCAATTGGTGTTAAAGAAGGACATTTTTTATGTACGCTACCACAGCAGCAAGAATTCTTCTGGCAAAGTATTGGAAGATGCAAGAACTACCTACTCTGGAAGAATGGCAGACAAAGGTGATGGACTTTATGGGACTGGCAGAGATGACCGGCAGAATCCGCGACCAGGGGAAGGAGACGGTGGAAGAGGATTGGAGGAAATTTAAAATATATCTTAAAAATTGTTGTAAAATTGAGGAGTGTTAAGATGTCAAGGGGTAAGAAGCAGAGAATTACAGCTGTAACTAACAAATTAATGGAAAGTTAATGAAAGGGAACTAAATAGATAAATTGACTAAAGGGTTGCTAAAGAATTGCAAAATAAGGATGCAGCGAAAGGGAGGTATGGGGAAGTCGGGAGAAAGAAGGTGCATGAAAATAAGATTATGAAATTATACATGTTTAAATGTTTTGTATGTTTTTGTTTTGTGTTTTGTTTGTTTTTTATTATGTGTTTGAAAAATGAATAAAAATTATTTATAAAAAAAAAAGAATCTCTTGGCTACCGTTGACATAGAGGCTGTATCTTTCCACCTCATAGGGCCTCATCTTGCTGAAGTTGTCCGTCTGGTTGACGATCTCGTGGTACACCTTCACCCGGTCAAAGGCGGGCGTGGTGGAGTCATTGCGGTATGTGCAGACGGCGTCCATTCCGGTTTCCTCCCCATTGCTCACCGGTCTGGGAGGAGAGAGAAAGAATTTCAGGACAGACCAAAAAGGTGGACAACAGAGGAGGGATGAAGTCACTGTTGCCGGAGTGAGTAATGTCCAGAGGATACATGTTTCCACATTTGAGGAAGGCTTACCTGAGCTGAGTCACTTCGCATCCCAGGTACGCCGGGCCAATGCTGCTGTTGCGGAGAATTCTTCCAAACTGAAGAAGAAAAGAAACACTTAATTGGTGAAATCAACAGGCTCGCTCACACTTCATTGCATGCCATTCTCAAAAGTGGCTCAGAATCAGACTCACCAGCATGGTGAGCACTTTCTCTGTAGCATTGAAGGCCTTTGAGTTGGGAGTTCCCATTTCTGGCTTGTATCTGAGGTTGGTTATGGTACAATTGATGGTGAAGTGTTCCTGTGTTGGGGTTGGGGTTGGCATTTGTGTTGGCATTGGCAAAGTAGCTGGAACAGGAGGAGAAGGATATGTACTAGGGTCAAGAGATTTATAGCATTATACAATTATTATACCCTATGCATTAAAGGGTGCTCATATTGACACGCGGTTCACTGATGTATTACCAAAGGTTTTAATATCATGAGTCTCATCCCTGACTATGTTGTAAGAGACTCTACTTAAAAATACTTAGGTGGTACTTATTTGCTTCAAGAGGGGCTTCATTGTAACCTAGAAAAGGTCAAGATACACTGGGAGTGTGTTGTGTTAAAATTTCAATGTGGTTCTACTTACTTGTTTCAGGAGGGTCTTCATGATAACCTACAGAAAAGTAAGAGACGGTCATTTGAGAAGCTCTCAATATATTGATGTTTAAAATGAGGAGGGTTTTTTTCTGGTGCAGGAGAATTGTTATGTCCTCCTGTGTGCAGAAGATGCACTAAGCAGAGGCAGTGAGAAGCATCTCACACATATTATGACACAATCATGTCCATCACATGACAATCACCTCAATCAGCTTTGGACACTTTCATGACATGGGGAGGCCTCCTGGGCAGAGGACAAAAACCTCATAGCATCATCCCTGCACCCAGATTGGCACAGCAACTCAAGCAGGAACAAAATTACTTGAAAATACCCCAGCATTTAGTTTGCAAGAAAGGGTCTGAATATCTCTGCAAACATTGACTCAGATGAAGGCTGGGCTTGGGGGTACTGCACAAAACACACACAGAGAGACAATCGATGTACATCAAGGGCTCCACAACTTGTTTACCATTGACGTAGAGGCTGTATCTTTCCACCTCATAGGGCCTCATCTTGCTGAAGTTGTCCGTCTGGTTGACGATCTCGTGGTACACCTTCACTCGGTCAAAGGCGGGGCTGGTGGAGTCATTGCGGTAAGTGCAGATGGCGTCCATTCCAGTTTCATCCCCGTTCTTCACTGGTCTGGGAGGACAAAGAGAGAGGGAAATCATTCAGGATGCAGAATGGTCCACAAGGGAAGAAAGGA
This sequence comes from Podarcis melisellensis, assembly GCF_964234715.1. Classification (NCBI taxonomy): domain Eukaryota; kingdom Metazoa; phylum Chordata; class Lepidosauria; order Squamata; family Lacertidae; genus Podarcis; species Podarcis melisellensis. The sequence continues at coordinate 11,096,327 of NC_138536.1, forward strand.
TGGAGTCCCACTTGCCAAGGTGTGGCATGAGCAGCACAGAAATGTTCTCCCATTGGAGGAAGACGTACCTGAGCTGAGTCACTCTGCACCCCAGATACGCAGGGCCAATGCTGCTGTTGCTGAGGAATCTGCCAAGCTGAGAGAGGAATGAGACACGATGTCAAAACAAGAGCCTGGTCTACCCCTCCTCACAAGCCGTTCTCACAAGCAGTCGCTATCAGACTTACCACTGCAATGAGTGCTCTTTCCGTTGCGTTGAACACTGTAGAATTGGGTTGTCCCATCTCTTCCCTGTACTTGAGGTTGGTGACGGTGAAATTGATGGTGAATTGTTCAACCGCTGGAATTGGGGTTGTTGTTTGGGCAGGTGTGGGCAGAGTGGCTAGAAGAGACATAGGTATTTCATAAATTTCCATTCCACCCTTCCCAAGGGGGAAGCAGAATAGTTAAAACAAGAGGAAATCAAATGAAGGAATTCCCAGAATACAATAATTAAAATGCAAGACATCAAACTCCCAGACTCCCGGGACTCAAACAATATATGTTTCCTCCTTAAGAGATTGAAATACTTTTAATTTCAACAAGAAGTTGATGGAATCGTGTGACTGAAAATTGAGGAAAAGAAAACGAAACAAAGCAATATTCAGAATGCAAGAATTAAAACAAAGGTCATGAAACTCCATATTCTCAAACTATATATCCCCTTCTTAACAGATTCAAATATTTTGAATGTCAACCAGAAGTCGATCACATGGCAAGATTTGGAAATCTAATCAAACAAACAAACCAACAAACCAAAGGGTGCTCATGTTGCTATCCTTCCCCTGGTGCATTTTCCAAATCACCCGCCCCCATCCCATCACTCTTTTCTCTGTTTTTGTCAGATTGGGGTGTTGTTTTCAGAATTTAAATTTGGTTCTACTTACTCGTTTCAGGAGGGGTTTCATGATAACCTATGGAAATGCAAGAGACGTTAATTCAGGAAATTGCATAATGTAATACCACAAACAGGCTTTTCAAATACAATAGTAACTGGTTGGGATTTCTCACTATTTTGGACGGTGCACTGTCTGTACACAGGAATGAACAGCCTTCACCTCTATGAGAAAATCATCTCACTGTCAAGGGAGCCTCAGACCCTCACACAACATCTGGTGAAAACCTCCATAGTCATATCTCTGCATCATGATTAGCCCCGTTCTACCCAAACAACACACAGTATCATATTCATCCAAGTCCACAGCATTCTGTCCTAGAAATTTTGCTTCTGGAGAAGGCTGGGCTGGGGGAACTGCTGTGTTGCTTCTAGTAACATTCATGGACACACACACACATCCACACACATCCAGATAATTGATGCACATCCAAAGCTTAAAAACTACTCAGCTACCATTGACGTAGAGGCTGTATCTTTCCAGATAGTATTGTCCCATCTCGGTGAAACCATTGGTCTGGTTGACGATCTCGTGGTACACCTTCACCCGGTCAAAGGCGGGCGTGGTGGAGTCGTTGCGGTAAGTGCAGACGGCGTCCATTCCGGTTTCATCCCCATCTCTCACCGGTCTGGAAGGAGAGGGAAATCAGGATTCAGGATTGACCACAGATATGGACAAGGGAGGAGAGAAGATGCCAACCTTGTTTGCCTGGGTTGCCAGCAGAGCAGATATGCTCTGACCTTTGGGGAAGGCTTACCTGAGTTGAGTCACTCTGCACCTCAGATATGCCGGGCCAATGCTGCTGTTGAGGAGAATTCCATCAAGCTGAAGAAGAAAAGAGACATTGGGCATATTCTACCCTACAGAAAGTGTCCACACATCCCTTGCTAACTGCCATGGAGTCAGGCTTACCAGATGGGTGAGGTCACTCTCTGTTGCATTGAATATTTTGGAACTGTGAGTTCCCATCTCTTCCCTGTACTTGAGGTTGGTGATGGTGAAATTGAGGGTGAATTGTTCAACCGCTGGAATTGGGGTTGTTGTTTGGGCTGGCGTTGGCAGAGTGGCTGGAATAGATGTAGGTATGTTATGAATTTCCATTCCACCCTTCCCAAAGGGGAAGCAGAATGGTTATAACAAGAGGAAATCAAATGAAGGAATTCCCAGAATACAATAATTAAAATGCAAGACATCAAACTCCCAGGACTCACAATATATATTTCCTCCTTAAGACATCGAAATACTTTTAATTGCAACAAAAGTCGATGGAATAGGTGTGATTGAGAATTCAGAAAAGAAAACCAAATAAAGCAATATTCAGAATGCAAGAATTAAAACGAAGGCCATGAAGCTCCCTATTCTCAAATTATATATCCCCTTCTTAACAGATTCAAATATTTTCAATGTCAACTAGGTGTTGATCACATGGTGAGACTGATAAATCTAACAAATGAATCACTTGAATCAAAGAAGTTTCATTTTGGTACTCTTCCACTCATGCATTGTCAACATCTGCTCCTCTGAATGTTGGGGGGGGGGGTTGCTGTGTTAGAATTTAAATTTGGTTTTACTTACTCATTTCAGGAGGGGTTTCATGATAACCTATGGAAAGGGAAGAGACGTTAATTCAGGAAATTGCATAATGTAATACCACAAACAGGCTTTTCAAATACAATAGTAACTGGTTGGGATTTCTCACTATTTTGGACAGTGCACCGTCTGTACACAGGAATGAACAGCCTTCACCTCTATGAGAAAATCATCTCACTGTCAAGGGAGCCTCAGACCCTCACACAACATCTGGTGAAAACCTCCATAGTCATATCTCTGCATCATGATTAGCCCCGTTCTACCCAAACAACACACAGTATCATATTCATCCAAGTCCACAGCATTCTGTCCTAGAAATTTTGCTTCTGGAGAAGGCTGGGCTGGGGGAACTGCTGTGTTGCTTCTAGTAACATTCATGGACACACACACACACATCCACACACATCCAGATAATTGATGCACATCCAAAGCTTAAAAACCACTCAGCTACCGTTGACGTAGAGGCTGTATCTTTCCAGATAGTATTGTCCCATCTCAGTGAAACCATTGGTCTGGTTGACGATCTCGTGGTACACCTTCACCCGGTCAAAGGCGGGCGTGGTGGAGTCGTTGCGGTAAGTGCAGACGGCGTCCATTCCGGTTTCATCCCCATCTCTCACCGGTCTGGGAGGAGAGGGAAATCAGGATTCAGGATTGACCACAGATATGGACAAGGGAGGAGAGAAGATGCCAACCTTGTTTGCCTGGGTTGCCAGCAGAGCAGATATGTTCCCACCTTTGGGGAAGGCTTACCTGAGTTGAGTCACTCTGCACCTCAGATATGCCGGGCCAATGCTGCTGTTGAGGAGAATTCCATCAAGCTGAGGAAGGAAAGAGACATTGAGCATATTCCACCCTACAGAAAGTGTCCACACATCCCTTGCTAACTGCCATGGAGTCAGGCTTACCAGATGGGTGAGATCACTCTCTGTTGCATTGAATATTTTGGAATTGTGAGTTCCCATCTCTTCCCTGTACTTGAGGTTGGTGATGGTGAAATTGAGGGTGAATTGTTCAACCGCTGGAATTGGGGTTGTTGTTTGGGCTGGCGTCGGCAGAGTGGCTGGAACAGAGGGGGGAATAAATGAACGTGTGTATTCGGTAGATTTCTACCCCATTCTTTCTTAGCAAAGGGCACCCAGGATGGTTAAAAGGGGGAAATGAAATAAAGCAATACCCAGAATACAATATTTGAAATGAATGTCATAGGTTTGCCCGCCTTCAAAGGTGGCGTGGCCAGGGGGCTCCAGTGATCTGTTGGCTGGCTGGGGAAGGATCTCCCAACTGCTGGCCAATTGGCGAATGCCGGCAGGTTTCAGGTGGGAGTTCCCCAGGGGCGGGCATCTGGAACCCCTTCCCATCAAATGTCAAGGAGATAAGTAACTATACAATCTTTAGAAGACAACTAAAGGCAGCCTGGTATTGGGAAGTTTTAAAAATGTTTTTCAATGTTTAATGTTTTTGTATCTGCTGGAAGCCGCCCAGAGTGGCTGGGGAAACCCAGCCAGATGTGTGGGGTCTAAATAATAAAATCATTATTAATATGCTTCCAGCTCCCCCTCCTTTTAAAAACCATTTTTTAAATAATTAAAAACAAAACCATCACTGTGAAATTTTCTTACTTGTCAACTGGGATGCCGTGGAGGAAATTACTGGCGGCTGTCTGGGGGTTGTCACTACCGGGGTGATTTTGATGGTTGTGCGGGCTGTTGTGGGTATAAGTGGAGGCAGTGGAGGTTTTGCAGAGGAGCCTGTGGAGGAAATAGAGAGCCAGGGGTTACCATGAGAAGATGTGATGGGGAGATGAGATAATCCTTCTCCCTTGCCTGGCCTTTAAGTCCCCAGAAAGGGTTCATATCAATCAAATCGAAAGCGCTTATGTGATGCATGCTTAGATGAGCACTGGTTCTCAAAGGATCATCGCTTCGTCATGGTGAGTGGGCTTGCATGTTCCTATGACCCTTGTGAGCGAAGCTGTCGGGAATCTCGTACTCTCAGCAGGGTCACCCAAGGCAGTAAGGTCAAAGGGAAGGAGCTAGACAAAGAAGTCCTCAACAGCAGAACAGGCGGAAGATCACAAGGGTCATGTTACAACGGTTGTGAAGGTGGACAAAGAATCTACCGGTCGCCGTGATACTCATGCCATCGGAATACAGCCTTACTGATCCCCACACATAAAACAAATTCACACACAGGCGTCTTCAAAAAAGCCACCCCACCACTCAAAAAAGGTCCCATGGTGATTGGCAAATGGTAACAGGAGCAGGACCGTGAAATGTGGACGCCATGAACCAGGACATGGGGGGCGGATACAGATTCAGTCATTCTGACTAAAGGAATGAGGCAGTTGAGCAGCTCGGCAGCTGCATCCATCTCTGAGCCACCCCTGCTCTGGATCCACTCTGCTCACCCCAAAAAGGGGGAGGGACTACAAGAAAGAAGATTCCACCTCAACATTAGGAAGAACTTCCTGACAGTAAGAGCTGTTTGACAGTGGAATTTGCTGCCCAGGAGTGTGGTGGAGTCTCCTTCTTTGGAGGTCTTGAAGCAGAGGCTTGACAACCATATGTCAGGAGTGCTCTGATGGTGTTTCCTGCTTGGCAAGGGGTTGGACTCGATGGCCCTTGGGGTCTCTTCCACCTCTATGATTCTATGATTCTATTCTATGACTAGAAAAGGATGTGTGGATCCAGAATTGAAAGGAGAGGATGACAAGTGTGGCAGGAAGATTCAAGGACAATCCAATAAACATTTCAGTGTAGTAGAGTATCTATCTATCATCTATCTATCATCTATCTATCTATCTATCTATCTATCTATCTATCTATCTATCATCTATCTATTTGCAGAATATGGATAGACATCTTTTCAAAATGAGAGCAAGACCTGCCAGGGACATTGTAGTGAAGGATGGGTCAGAAAGTGAATTATCCCGAACAGTATCAGCAATAGTTAATACTCACTTGTTGTTCCGACACGGGACGTAGTTGCCTGTGGCGTTGTGGCATTCTTAACACCTCCCGGTTGCAGGATTGGCTTTTCGGTAACAGGCTGGATCACAGATTCGTTGCGTTTGGTGGCTGGAAGGGGACAGATTTCCATTACTGCCGGCCAGAGATCTTTGATGACATGTCCCTGCTCCCACTTTCAGACACAGACTCTCAGCTCGGTTTCCATCAGCCAGGGCATCGGTTGCTATGATGCATACGGCATGCGGGTCAAGAAATGCAACCGAGGCCGAGATATGTGGCAAAGGAGAAGCTAAGATGTTGTGCCAACAACTGACAGTCCCAGTGCTGTGGCGTGGCATAGGGAGGACCCAGAGGCAATTGCCCTGGGCACAAAATTGTAAGGGGCACAAAATTTCAACACCCGGTGCTGCCTCAATACAGCTACATGCTTCCATCACTGGGCTTCTCCATGGGAACCCGGAAGTGACCTCTCCAGACCATGGAACGGCTCCTATTTTCTTATCTCTGCAGCTGCGATCTCCTGGGTGACACTTATGGAGTTGAATGTGCATGCGTACTCCAACTGTTTATTTCCCACCCTGCTCCACGCAGCCCTGGGCAACCCACGCTACGCCACTGGCCCCATGGGGCCTTCCATTCAATGAGCGGAGAAGTCAGACACTTGTATGGTTGGTGTCCTGATCCTCAGGCAGGACCAGTGAGAGGAGGTCTGGGGGAACCCCCAACAACAGCGGACTGTCGAAAAGTCTTTACATGGGATAGAAAATACTGTGTTTTTTGCTCTATAAGACTCCCTTTTTCCCTCCTAAAAAGTAAGGAGAAATGTGTGTGTGTCTTATGGAGCAAATGCAGGCTGCACAGCTATCCCAGAAACCAGAACAGCAACAGGGATTGCTGCTTTCACTGCGCAGCGATTCCTCTTGCTGTTCTGGCTTCTGAGATTCAGAATATTTTTTTTCTTGTTTTTCTCCTCCAAAAACTAGGTGCATCTTGTGGTCTGGTGCGTCTTATAGAGCGAAAAATACGGTAAATGTGTCACCTCCTTCTTATGTTAATAACAAACATTATAATATTTGTACCTGTTGAGAATATTCAAATCCAAATGACTCTTTTCTGACAGTGTTGGGGTCACATCAGACTGCTGCGATGCAACACTTGGGGTCTCGGGATCCACTGGGGTTGGCTGGCCCCAAGGCCAAGGCTGCCTAATCTACTGAGCACCTCCTTGGGATCCAGTTCTGAGAGCTCTACATCCTCATCCCATTCCTCCACCCGCTCTGACCAAACCTTCCAAGATCTCTCCACAGGACTCAGGACACCAACCCATCCTCCAGGTCTCCCCATCTTCCACTGCTTCCTGTTTGTGTCAGACAGGGAGTGCCTGGGCCAGGTGACCCCATACCTGTCCTTGCAAAGCATCCTGTATATAAAGGAAGGGATCATCCAGGTTTCCTTTTGTGCCGTGTTCCTAGGCTGAGGTTCGCCCTTTGCATGAGAGGGTTAAGACCATAGAGTAAGCTGTCCTGACAGGCTTAAAGGTAAAGGGACACCTGACAATTAAGTCCAGTTGCGAACGACTCTGGGGTTGTGGCGCTCATCTCGCTTTACAGGCCGAGGGAGCCGGCGTTTGTCCACAGTTTTTCCGGGTCATGTTGCAAGCATGACCAAGTCGCTTCTGGAAAAACCAGAGCAGCGCACGAAAATGCCGTTTACCTTCCCGCCAGAGTGGTACCTATTTATATACTTGCACTGCGTGCTTTCGAACTGCTAGGTGGGCAGGAGCAGGGACTGAGCAATGGGAGCTCACCCCGTCGCGGGGAATCGAACCGCCAACCTTTTGATCGGCAAGTCCAAGCGGCACAGTGGTTTAAACCACAGCGCCTGAGAAGCTGAACATGTGAGGAGGTCTGAGCTAGTTGCTGCAGCTCAGACCACATTGTTCTCATAAGCCTCTCTTGAGTTACTAAACCAATAATATAGGAAAAAATTAGCACTGTAACTAAACTAAGTTTTACTGCCTGTGCAACTTTTTCTGAATTCTGTATGGAAAATGACATGAATCTGACCATAGGAGAGTTTGTAAGTAAAGAACTCTTAACTTTTTAAAAAGTGGAAAGGCTGAGTCCTTTTTTGCCTGCCACAGCGGTTTCCTCTGCAGAAGCTGACACTTTATCACTAAATTGGCAGATTTGTTGCAATTCAGCATTAAACAGCAAGTTTTTGTCCTGAAAGAGTCAGGGTTGTTTTGTTTTGTTTTTAACATTCAGATACAGCGTTATAAACCACAGACCTGCACCTAGAAAATTTGGGGAAAGATACATGTGGATGAGCCCTGAGGAAATAAAGGAACATACCTCTCTCTGTCTCTAAAGTGGTGGATGTCTCTGATGTGAATCCAGTAGTCTCTCCATGGGAAGTAGAAAAAGCAATTGACCATGATGCTAACTCAGTAGTACGCATTGCAGAAGTAGATGGATGTTCTCCACTAGACGTGACCTCCACAGGCACTATGGGAATAGCGGAGGAAACATGTATGGTTGATGTTGCCTCTGTAGTTTCTACTGGAGAAGTGGATAAAGATTTCGCACTTGATGGGAGCTCTGTGGTCTGCAGTGGAGAAATGGTGACTTCTGGTGCAGTTGATGTCAGCACTGTAGTCTCCATTGGTGTACTGGATAGAGCCTCAGTACTTGATGGGAGCTCTGTGGTCTGCAGTGGAGAAGTGGTGGCTTCTGGTACAGTAGATGCCAGCCCGGTAGTCGCCATTGGTGATGTGGATGGAACCTCAGTACTTGATGGGAGCTCTGTGGTCTGCAGTGGAGAAGTGGTGGCTTCTGGTACAGTAGATGCCAGCCCGGTAGTCTCCATTGGTGAAGTGGATAGAGCCCCAGTACTTGTTGGGAGCTCTGTGGTCTGCAGTGGAGAAGTGGTGGCTTCTGGTACAGTTGATGCCAGCACTGTAGTCTCCATTGGTGAAGTGGATAGAGCCTCAGTACTTGATGGGAGCTCTGTGGTCTGCAGTGGAGAAGTGGTGGCTTCTGGTACAGTTGATGCCAGCACTGTAGTCTCCATTGGTGAAGTGGATAGAGCCTCAGTACTTGTTGGGAGCTCTGTGGTCTGCAGTGGAGAAGTGGTGGCTTCTGGTACAGTTGATGCCAGCACTGTAGTCTCCATTGGTGAAGTGGATAGAGCCTCAGTACTGGATGGGAGCTCTGTGGTTTGCAGTGGAGAAGTGGTGGCTTCTGGTACAGTTGATGTCAGCATGGTAGTCTCCATTGGTGAAGTGGATGGAACCTCAGTACTTGTTGGGAGCTCCGTGGTCTGCAGTGGAGAAGTGGTGGCTTCTGGTGCAGTTGATGTCAGCACTGCTTTCTCTTTTGGAGAAGTTGATAAAGCCTCAGTACTTGATGGGAGCTCTGTGGTCTGCAGTGGAGAAGTGGAGGCTTCTGGTACAGTAGATGTCAGCCCGGTAGTCTCCATTGGTGATATGGATGGAACCTCAGTACTTGATGGGAGCTCTGTGGTCTGCAGTGGAGAAGTGGTGGCTTCTGGTACAGTAGATGCCAGCCCGGTAGTCTCCATTGGTGATGTGGATGGAACCTCAGTACTTGGTGGGAGCTCTGTGGTCTGCAGTGGAGAAGTCGTGGCTTCTGGTTCAGTTGATGTCAGCACTGCTTTCTCTTTTGGAGAAGTTGATAAAGCCTCAGTACTTGATGGGAGCTCTGTGGTCTGCAGTGGAGAAGTGGTGGCTTCTGGTACAGTAGATGTCAGCCCGGTAGTCTCCATTGGTGATGTGGATGGAACCTCAGTACTTGATGGGAGCTCTGTGGTCTGCAGTGGAGAAGTGGTGGCTTCTGGTACAGTAGATGCCAGCCCGGTAGTCTCCATTGGTGATGTGGATGGAACCTCAGTACTTGGTGGGAGCTCTGTGGTCTGCAGTGGAGAAGTCGTGGCTTCTGGTGCAGTTGACGTCAGCACTGTAGTCTCCATTGGTGAAGTGGATAGAGCCCCAGTACTTGTTGGGAGCTCTGTGGTCTGCAGTGGAGAAGTGGTGGGTTCTGGTAAGGTTGATGTCACCACTGTAATCTCCATTGGTGAAGTGGATAGAGCTTCAGTACCGGATGGGAGCTCTGTGGTCTGCAGTGGAGAAGTGGTGACTTCTGGTACAGTTGATGTCAGCACTGTAGTCTCCTTTGGAGAAGTGGATGGAACCTCAGTACTTGTTGGGAGCTCCGTGGTCTGCAGTGGAGAAGTGGTGGCTTCTGGTGCAGTTGATGTCAGCCCGGTAGTTTCCATTGGTGAAGTGGATGGAACCTCGGTACTTGATGGGAGCTCTGTGGTCTGCAGTGGAGAAGTGGTGGCTTCTGCTGCAGTTGATGTCAGCCTGGTAGTCTCCATGGGGGAAGCGGATAGAGCCTCAGTACTTGATGGGAGCGCTGTGGTCTGCAGTGGAGAAGTGGTGGCTTCTGGTGCAGTTGATGTCAGCCCGGTAGTTTCCATTGGTGAAGTGGATGGAACCTCGGTACTTGATGGGAGCTCTGTGGTCTGCAGTGGAGAAGTGGTGGCTTCTGCTGCAGTTGATGTCAGCCTGGTAGTCTCCATGGGGGAAGCGGATAGAGTCTCAGTACTGGATGGGAGCTCTGTGGTCTGCAGTGGAGAAGTGGTGGCTTCTGGTGCAGTTGATGTCAGCACTGAAGTCTCCATTGGTGTACTGGATAGAGCCTCAGTACTGGATGGGAGCTCTGTGGTCTGCAGTGGAGAAGTGGTGGCTTCTGGTACAGTAGATGTCAGCATGGTAGTCTCCATTGGTGAAGTGGATAGAACCTCAGTACTTGATGGGAGCTCTGTGGTCTGCAGTGGAGAAGTGGTGGCTTCTGGTGCAGTTGATGTCAGCACTGTAGTCTCCATTGGTGTACTGGATAGAGCCTCAGTACTGGATGGGAGCTCTGTGGTCTGCAGTGGAGAAGTGGTGGCTTCTGGTGCAGTTGATGTCAGCCCGGTAGTTTCCATTGGTGAAGTGGATGGAACCTCGGTACTTGATGGGAGCTCTGTGGTCTGCAGTGGAGAAGTGGTGGCTTCTGCTGTAGTTGATGTCAGCCCGGTAGTCTCCATGGGGGAAGCGGATAGAGCCTCAGTACTGGATGGGAGCTCCGTGGTCTGCAGTGGAGAAGTGGTGGCTTCTGGTGCAGTTGATGTCAGCACTGAAGTCTCCATTGGTGTACTGGATAGAGCCTCAGTACTTGTTGGGAGCTCCATGGTCTGCAGTGGAGAAGTGGTGGCTTCTGGTACAGTAGATGTCAGCATGGTAGTCTCCATTGGTGAAGTGGATAGAGCCTCAGTACTGGATGGGAGCTCCGTGGTCTGCAGTGGAGAAGTGGTGGCTTCTGGTGCAGTTGATGTCAGCACTGTAGTCTCCATTGGTGTACTGGATAGAGTCTCAGTACTTGATGGGAGCTCTGTGGTCTGCAGTGGAGAAGTGGTGGCTTCTGGTGCAGTTGATGTCAGCACTGTAGTCTCCATTGGTGTACTGGATAGAGCCTCAGTACTGGATGGGAACTCCGTGGTCTGCAGTGGAGAAGTGGTGGCTTCTGGTGCAGTTGATGTCAGCACTGTAGTCTCCATTGGTGTACTGGATAGAGTCTCAGTACTTGATGGGAGCTCTGTGGTCTGCAGTGGAGAAGTGGTGGCTTCTGGTGCAGTTGATGTCAGCACTGTAGTCTCCATTGGTGTACTGGATAGAGCCTCAGTACTTGTTGGGAGCTCCGTGGTCTGCAGTGGAGAAGTGGTGGCTTCTGGTACAGTAGATGTCAGCATGGTAGTCTCCATTGGTGAAGTGGATGGAACCTCAGTACTTGATGGGAGCTCTGTGGTCTGCAGTGGAGAAGTGGTGACTTCTGGTACAGTTGATGTCAGCATGGTAGTCTCCATTGGTGAAGTGGATAGAGCCTCAGTACTGGATGGGAGCTCCGTGGTCTGCAGTGGAGAAGTGGTGGCTTCTGGTGCAGTTGATGTCAGCACTGTAGTCTCCATTGGTGTACTGGATAGCGCCTCAGTACTGGTTGGAAGCTCTGTGGTCTGCAGTGGAGAAGTGGTGGCTTCTGGTGCAGTTGATGTCACCACAGTAGTCTCCATTGGTGAAGTGGATAGAGCCTCAGTACTGGATGGGAGCTCTGTGGTCTGCAGTGGAGAAGTGGTGGCTTCTGCTGCAGTTGATGTCAGCACTGTAGTCTCCATTGGTGTACTGGATAGCGCCTCAGTACTGGTTGGAAGCTCCGTGGTCTGCAGTGGAGAAGTGGTGGCTTCTGCTGCCGTTGATGCCTGCACTGCTTTCTGTTTTGGAGAAGTTGATAAAGCCTCAGTACTTGATGGGAGCTCTGTGGTCTGCAGTGGAGAAGTGGTGGCTTCTGGTACAGTAGATGTCAGCCCGGTAGTCTCCATTGGTGAAGTGGATGAAACCTCAGTGCTTGATGGGAGCTCTATGGTCTGAAGGGGAGAAGTGGTGGCTTCTGGTAAGGTTGATGTCAGCACTGTAGTCTCCATTGGTGAAGTGGATAGAGCCTCGGTACTGGATGGGAGCTCTGTGGTCTGCAGTGGAGAAGTGGTGGCTTCTGGTACAGTAGATGCCAGCCCGGTAGTCTCCATTGGTGATGTGGATGGAACCTCAGTACTTGATGGGAGCTCTGAGGTCTGCAGTGAAGAAGTGGTGGCTTCTGGTGCAGTTGATGTCAGCACTGTAGTCTCCATTGGTGAAGTGGATAGAGCCTCAGTACTTTTGGGGAGCTCTGTGGTTTGCAGTGGAGAAGTGGTGGCTTCTGGTGCCGTTGATGTCACCACAGTAGTCTCCATTGGTGAAGTGGATAGAGCCTCAGTACTTGATGGGAGCGCTGTGGTCTGCAGTGAAGAAGTGGTGGCTTCTGGTTCAGTTGATGTCAGCCCGGTAGTCTCCATTGGTGAAGTGGATAGAGCCTCAGTACTTTTTGGGAGCTCCGTGGTCTGCAGTGGAGAAGTGGTGGCTTCTGGTTCAGTTGATGTCAGCCCGGTAGTCTCCATTGGTGAAGTGGATGGAACCTCAGTACTTGATGGGAGCTCTGTGGTCTGCAGTGGAGAAGTGGTGGCTTCTGGTACAGTAGATGCCAGCCCGGTAGTCTCCATTGGTGATGTGGATGGAACCTCAGTACTTGATGGGAGCTCTGTGGTCTGCAGTGGAGAAGTGGTGGCTTCTGGTACAGTAGATGCCAGCCCGGTAGTCTCCATTGGTGATGTGGATGGAACCTCGGTACTTGATGGGAGCTCTGTGGTCTGCAGTGGAGAAGTGGTGGCTTCTGCTGCAGTTGATGTCAGCCCGGTAGTCTCCATGGGGGAAGCGGATAGAGCCTCAGTACTGGATGGGAGCTCCGTGGTCTGCAGTGCAGAAGTGGTGGCTTCTGGTGCAGTTGATGTCAGCACTGTAGTCTCCATTGGTGTACTGGATAGCGCCTCAGTACTGGTTGGAAGCTCTGTGGTCTGCACTGGAGAAGTGGTGGCTTCTAGTACAGTTGATGTCAGCACTGTAGTCTCCATTGGTGAAGTGGATAGAGCCTCAGTACTTGATGGGAGCTCTGTGGTCTGCAGTGGAGAAGTAGTGGCTTCTGGTACAGTAGATGTCAGCCCGGTAGTCTCCATTGGTGAAGTGGATAGAGCCCCAGTACTTGTTGGGAGCTCTGTGGTCTGCAGGGGAGAAGTGGTGGGTTCTGGTGCAGTTGACGTCAGCACTGTAGTCTCCATTGGGGAAGTGGATAGAGATTCAGTACTTGATGGGACCTCTGTGCTCTGCAGTGGAGACGTTGTGGCTTCTGGTACAGTTGATATCAGCACTGTAGTCTCCATTGCTGTACTGGAGAGAGTCTCAGTACTGGATGGGATCTCTGTGGTCTGCAGTGGAGAAGTGGTGGCTTCTGGTGCAGTTGATGTCAGCACTGTAGTCTCCATTGGTGAAGTGGATAGAGCCTCAGTACTGGATGGGAGCTCTGTGGTCTGCAGTGGAGAAGTGGTGGCTTCTGCTGCAGTTGATGTCAGCCCGGTAGTCTCCACTGGTAAAGTGGATAGAGCCTCAGTACTTGATGGGAGCTCTGTGGTCTGCTGTGGAGAAGTGGTGGCTTCTGGTGCAGCTGATGTCAGCACTGTAGTCTCAATTGGTGAAGTGGATAGAGCCTCAGTACTTGATGGGAGCTCTGTGGTCTGCAGTGGAGAATTGGTGGCTTCTGGTGCAGCTGATGTCAGCACTGTAGTCTCCTTTGGTGAAGTGGATAGAGGCTCAGTGCTTGATGGGGGCACTGTAGTCGAGATCACAGAACTTGTGGCTTCTGCAGATGTCACTGTTGGCCCTGTTGTCTCTGTGGTGGTACTGGATTCAGTTTCGGTACTTGAGGGGGGAACCATAGTGGAGATCACAGAAGTTGTGGCTTCTGCAGATGTCACAGTTGGGCCTGTTGTCTCTGCTGTGGTAGTGGATTCAGTTTCGGTACTTGAGGGGGGAATCACAGTGGAGATCACAGAAGTTGTGGCTTCTGCAGATGTCACTGTTGGGCCTGTTGTCTTTGTGGTGGTACTGGATTCAGTTTCGGTACTTGATGGGGGAACCACAGTGGAGATCACAGAAGTTGTGGCTTCTGCAGATGTCACTGTTGGGCCTGTTGTCTTTGTGGTGGTACTGGATTCAGTTTCGGTACTTGAGGGGGGAATCACAGTGGAGATCACAGAACTTGTGGCTTCTGCAGATGTCACAGTTGGGCCTGTTGTCTCTGTGGTGGTACTGGATTCAGTTTCGGTACTTGATGGGGGAACCACAGTGGAGATCACAGAAGTTGTGGCTTCTGCAGATGTCACTGTTGGGCCTGTTGTCTCTGTGGTGGTACTGGATTCAGTTTCGGTACTTGATGGGGGAACCATAGTGGAGATCACAGAGGTTGTGGCTTCTGCAGATGTCACCGTTGGGCCTGTTGTCTCTGTTGTGGTACTGGATTCAGTTTCGGTACTTGATGGGGGAACCACAGTGGAGATCACAGAAGTTGTGGCTTCTGCAGATGTCACTGTTGGGCCTGTTGTCTTTGTGGTGGTACTGGATTCAGTTTCGGTACTTGAGGGGGGAACCATAGTGGAGATCACAGAAGTTGTGGCTTCTGCAGATGTCACTGTTGGGCCTGTCGTCTTTGTGGTGTTACCTGATTCAGTTTCGGTACTTGAGGGGGGAACCACAGTGGAGATCACAGAAGTTGTGGCTTCTGCAGATGTCACTGTTGGGCCTGTTGTCTCTGTGGTGGTACTGGATTCAGTTTCAGTACTTGATGGGGGAACCACAGTGGAGATCACAGAAGTTGTGGCTTCTGCAGATGTCACTGTTGGGCCTGTTGTCTTTCTGGTGGTACTGGATTCAGTTTCGGTACTTGATGGGGGAACCATAGTGGAGATCACAGAAGTTGTGGCTTCTGCAGATGTCACTGTTGGGCCTGTTGTCTTTGTGGTGGTACTGGATTCAGTTTCGGTGCTTGATGGGGGAACCATAGTGGAGATCACAGAGGTTGTGGCTTCTGCAGATGTCACTGTTGGGCCTGTTATCTTTGTGGTGGTACCTGATTCAGTTTCAGTACTTGACGGGGGAACCATAGTGGAGATCACAGAAGTTGTGGCTTCTGCAGATGTCACTGTTGGGCCTGTTGTCTCTGTTGTGGTACTGGATTCAGTTTCAGTACTTGATGGGGGAACCACAGTGGAGATCACAGAAGTTGTGGCTTCTGCAGATGTCACTGTTGGGCCTGTTGTCTCTGTGGTGGTACTGGATTCAGTTTCGGTACTTGAGGGGGGAACCATAGTGGAGATCACAGAAGTTGTGGCTTCTGCAGATGTCACCGTTGGGCCTGTTGTCTCTGTTGTGGTACTGGATTCAGTTTCGGTACTTGATGGGGGAACCACAGTGGAGATCACAGAAGTTGTGGCTTCTGCAGATGTCACTGCTGGGCCTGTTGTCTTTGTGGTGGTACTGGATTCAGTTTCGGTACTTGAGGGGGGAACCATAGTGGAGATCACAGAAGTTGTGGCTTCTGCAGATGTCACTGTTGGGCCTGTCGTCTTTGTGGTGTTACCTGATTCAGTTTCGGTACTTGAGGGGGGAACCACAGTGGAGATCACAGAAGTTGTGGCTTCTGCAGATGTCACTGTTGGGCCTGTTGTCTCTGTGGTGGTACTGGATTCAGTTTCAGTACTTGATGGGGGAACCACAGTGGAGATCACAGAAGTTGTGGTTTCTGCAGATGTCACTGTTGGGCTTGTTGTCTCTGTGGTTGTACTGGATTCAGTTTCGGTACTTGATGGGGGAACCATAGTGGAGATCACAGAAGTTGTGGCTTCTGCGGATGTCACTGTTGGGCCTGTTGTCTTTGTGGTGGTACTGGATTCAGTTTCGGTGCTTGATGGGGGAACCATAGTGGAGATCACAGAAGTTGTGGCTTCTGCGGATGTCACTGTTGGGCCTGTTGTCTTTGTGGTGGTACTGGATTCAGTTTCGGTGCTTGATGGGGGAACCATAGTGGAGATCACAGAGGTTGTGGCTTCTGCAGATGTCACTGTTGGGCCTGTTGTCTTTCTGGTGGTACCTGATTCAGTTTCAGTACTTGATGGGGGAGCCATAGTGGAGATCACAGAAGTTGTGGCTTCTGCAGATGTCACTGTTGGGCCTGTTGTCTCTGTGGTGGTACTGGATTCAGTTTCCGTACTTGAGGGGGGAATCACAGTGGAGATCACAGAACTTGTGGCTTCTGCAGATGTCACTGTTGGGCCTGTTGTCTTTGTGGTGGTACTGGATTCAGTTTCGGTGCTTGATGGGGGAACCATAGTGGAGATCACAGAAGTTGTGGCTTCTGCAGATGTCACTGTTGGGCCTGTTGTCTTTGTGGTGGTACCTGATTCAGTTTCAGTACTTGATGGGGGAACCATAGTGGAGATCACAGAAGTTGTGGCTTCTGCAGATGTCACTGTTGGGCCTGTTGTTTTTGTG
Source organism: Podarcis melisellensis (assembly GCF_964234715.1). Lineage (NCBI taxonomy): Eukaryota > Metazoa > Chordata > Lepidosauria > Squamata > Lacertidae > Podarcis > Podarcis melisellensis. The sequence goes on from NC_138536.1 coordinate 11,112,853, forward strand.
GTGGTACCTGATTCAGTTTCAGTACTTGATGGGGGAACCATAGTGGAGATCACAGAAGTTGTGGCTTCTGCAGATGTCACTGTTGGGCCTGTTGTCTCTGTGGTGGTACTGGATTCAGTTTCGGTGTTTGATGGGGGAACCATAGTGGAGATCACAGAAGTTGTGGCTTCTGCAGATGTCACTGTTGGCCCTGTTGTCTTTGTGGTGGTACCTGATTCAGTTTTGGTACTTGATGGGGGAACCACCGTGGAGATCACAGAAGTTGTGGCTTCTGCAGATGTCACTGTTGGCCCTGTTGTCTTTGTGGTGGTACCTGATTCAGTTTTGGTGCTTGAGGGGGGAACCATAGTGGAGATCACAGAAGTTGTGGTTTCTGCAGATGTCATTGTTGGGCCTGTCGTCTTTGTGGTGGTACCTGATTCAGTTTCGGTACTTGATGGGGGAACCACAGTGGAGATCACAGAAGTTGTGGTTTCTGCAGATGTCACTGTTGGGCCTGTTGTCTCTGTTGTGGTACTGGATTCAGTTTCGGTACTGGATGGGGGAACCTTAGTGGAGATCACAGAAGTTGTGGTTTCTGCAGATGTCATTGTTGGGCCTGTTGTCTCTGTGGTGGTACTGGATTCAGTTTCGGTACTTGATGGGGGAACCATAGTGGAGATCACAGAAGTTGTGGCTTCTGCAGATGTCACTGTTGGGCCTGTTGTCTCTGTGGTGGTACTGGATTCAGTTTCAGTACTTGAGGGGGGAACCATAGTGGAGATCACAGAAGTTGTGGCTTCTGCAGATGTCACTGTTGGGCCTGTTGTCTCTGTGGTGGTACTGGATTCAGTTTCGGTACTTGATGGGGGAACCATAGTGGAGATCACAGAAGTTGTGGCTTCTGCAGATGTCACTGTTGGGCCTGTTGTCTTTGTGGTGGTACTGGATTCAGTTTCGGTGCTTGATGGGGGAACCATAGTGGAGATCACAGAAGTTGTGGCTTCTGCAGATGTCACTGTTGGGCCTGTTGTCTTTCTGGTGGTACCTGATTCAGTTTCGGTACTTGAGGGGGGAGCCATAGTGGAGATCACAGAAGTTGTGGCTTCTGCAGATGTCACTGTTGGGCCTGTTGTCTCTCTGGTGGTACTGGATTCAGTTTCGGTACTTGATGGGGGAACCACAGTGGAGATCACAGAAGTTGTGGTTTCTGCAGATGTCACTGTTGGGCCTGTTGTCTCTGTGGTGGTACTGGATTCAGTTTCAGTACTTGATGGGGGAACCACAGTGGAGATCACAGAAGTTGTGGCTTCTGCAGATGTCACTGTTGGGCCTGTTGTCTCTGTGGTGGTACTGGATTCAGTTTCGGTACTTGATGGGGGAACCATAGTGGAGATCACAGAAGTTGTGGCTTCTGCAGATGTCACTGTTGGGTCTGTTGTCTTTCTGGTGGTACTGGATTCAGTTTCGGTACTTGATGGGGGAACCATAGTGGAGATCACAGAAGTTGTGGTTTCTGCAGATGTCACTGTTGGGCCTGTTGTCTTTGTGGTGGTACCTGATTCAGTTTCAGTACTTGATGGGGGAACCATAGTGGAGATCACAGAAGTTGTGGCTTCTGCAGATGTCACTGTTGGGCCTGTTGTCTTTGTGGTGGTACCTGATTCAGTTTCAGTACTTGATGGGGGAACCATAGTGGAGATCACAGAAGTTGTGGCTTCTGCAGATGTCACTGTTGGGCCTGTTGTCTTTGTGGTGGTACTGGATTCAGTTTCGGTGCTTAATGGGGGAACCATAGTGGAGATCACAGAAGTTGTGGCTTCTGCAGATGTCACTGTTGGGCCTGTTGTCTTTGTGGTGGTACCTGATTCAGTTTCAGTACTTGATGGGGGAACCATAGTGGAGATCACAGAAGTTGTGGCTTCTGCAGATGTCACTGTTGGGCCTGTTGTCTCTGTGGTGGTACTGGATTCAGTTTCGGTGCTTGATGGGGGAACCATAGTGGAGATCACAGAAGTTGTGGCTTCTGCAGATGTCACTGTTGGGCCTGTTGTCTCTGTGGTGGTACTGGATTCAGTTTCGGTACTTGATGGGGGAACCATAGTGGAGATCACAGAAGTTGTGGCTTCTGCAGATGTCACTGTTGGGCCTGTTGTCTTTCTGGTGGTACTGGATTCAGTTTCGGTACTTGATGGGGGAACCACAGTGGAGATCACAGAAGTTGTGGTTTCTGCAGATGTCACTGTTGGGCCTGTTGTCTCTGTGGTGGTACTGGATTCAGTTTCAGTACTTGATGGGGGAACCACAGTGGAGATCACAGAAGTTGTGGCTTCTGCAGATGTCACTGTTGGGCCTGTTGTCTCTGTGGTGGTACTGGATTCAGTTTCGGTACTTGATGGGGGAACCATAGTGGAGATCACAGAAGTTGTGGCTTCTGCAGATGTCACTGTTGGGCCTGTTGTCTTTCTGGTGGTACTGGATTCAGTTTCGGTACTTGATGGGGGAACCATAGTGGAGATCACAGAAGTTGTGGTTTCTTCAGATGCCACTGTTGGGCCTGTTGTCTTTGTGGTGGTACCTGATTCAGTTTCAGTACTTGATGGGGGAACCATAGTGGAGATCACAGAAGTTGTGGCTTCTGCAGATGTCACTGTTGGGCCTGTTGTCTTTGTGGTGGTACTGGATTCAGTTTCGGTACTTGATGGGGGAACCATAGTGGAGATCACAGAAGTTGTGGCTTCTGCAGATGTCACTGTTGGCCCTGTTGTCTTTGTGGTGGTACCTGATTCAGTTTTGGTGCTTGAGGGGGGAACCACCGTGGAGATCACAGAAGTTGTGGCTTCTGCAGATGTCACTGTTGGGCCTGTTGTCTCTGTGGTGGTACTGGATTCAGTTTCGGTGCTTGAGGGGGGAACCATAGTGGAGATCACAGAACTTGTGGCTTCTGCAGATGTTGTTATCGGTCCTGTTGTCTTTGTTGTGGCATTGGATTCAGTTTTGGTACTTGATGGGGGCACCGCAATTGAGATAGGAGAAGATGTGCCTTCTGCAGATGCCGTTGTTGCTTCTGTTGTAGACAAAGGCAGCAGGCTTCCTGCTACTTTAAAGTGAAACACATTAATGTTACTTTCATGCTTTGGACACAATTTTATTAGATTCTGTTAACTGCAATTTGTTAAAGCAACACGGAAGGTATTATGAATAGCACATTCATGTTTGTTTGAAGATTTCCCTTGGCATGTGTTTCTTGACTTTGTGCATTTGTAATCCCATGGATTACATTTTCCAAAACATACCACATTACATTATACAGACAGGGGCCTTTGCTGTTTTCTCTAGCTGCAGCCTCTGGGCCACCATCAAGGACATCCCCACATGGAATGCTTTGCAGTAGTCAATCCAGGAGGTCTCTGGAGAATGGAGTCCAGGCTATCCTGGTTCAAAAGCAGTTTAAGGTGGGCATTGACACTCCTAGTCTCAGCACTCGGCCACTTTGTTTTTTTTTTTTTTTATAAATATTTATTAAGGTTTTTACAGAAAAGAAAAAAAACATCCAATAACAATAAACAGTATTACTTTGTTTAACAAAATTTCATATCCTCTTTGAACTTCCTCCCGCCTCCCGCTCCCATTTGTATCATTAATAAATTTTGTCCAGCAAATTATCATCTTATTTCCAAATTTTAAAACCGCTTATTTAATTACAATAAAATTGTTCTCCTGCAAATTTGTTTTTCTTAATCTCTCTTGTCATCAGTTCCTGATCTATTTTAGTGATGGCCAATTATTTATAACTAAGCATCTTTCTTAACATTCCAATAATTCATAATATTTTTGTAAATAAATCTTAAATTTCTTCCAATCTTCTTCCATCCTTTCTTCTCCCAGGTCTCGGATTCTGCCAGTCATCTCCGAGCACTCGGCCACTTTGGACTCTACTGAGATGCTGAATCTAGGAATTCTTCTAGACCAGTGCTTCCAAAACTTGGGTCGCCAGCTGTTTTGGACTGCAGTTCCCATCATCTCTGTGATGTCCTGGGACTCAGAGTCAAACTTGCAGCCAGAGGAGTCTCAGTCCACACTGGATCCTTGGCCTCAGGTGGCAGCTGAACCTAGTCTGAGGCCTGATTCTGAAGAGTCCCAGTCTGCACAGGTTCCCCTGCAGGTGCCTGTGCCTGCCCTAGCTCCAGATGTGGGGATTACCTCTTTGCCTTCAGCTGGGCCATCACTTACAGCTGCTCCACTACCAGTTGGGTCAGGAGAGGCTGAGGCAGCCTCTGGGTCTAGTAACCCACCGACATCTCCCAAGCTGCAGAGACTCAGGTCTGAGAGGAGGAGAGACCTGAGTACTCGCAGGAGGAGTGCTCGCCTTCGGGCGAGACAGGGAGGTGAGTCACCGGGGGATCAGGACCAGCCGTTACCCCGACAAAGATAAAAGACTGCTGGACCCCACCCCAGGTTGCGGGAGCTGTTTGCCAGAACCTGTCTGTGATCCTGTGCCTGACCTTGCCTGGCTTCCTGCCTTGGCCCTGTCAGACTGACTCCTCACGGAACCCTTGGATTCAGGACCGGACCTGGACCGCGTTACTTGGGTTACCCCCGGGCCCAGCACAATCTCTGGCAAACACTGTCTGAGACTATGAATATGTTCTTTCAGGGGTAGTTCATCCTTTCCTGACATAATTCATTCCACCAAATTTTGGTGGAAATGGACCCCCAAACCCCCACTTCTAATTTATCAGGATTCAGCTTAAGCTCACTGGGCCTCAATCCAGTCAAACTCTGGACTAGGCTGTTGGTCCTGATCCATCCGGCTGTTCTTATGTTCTTATGCTTCCAATACACCTGCACAGCCTCTTTTGATTCAAATGCAATGGCGAGTAGGGACTGTTCACATTTAAAGGAAAACTAATTTCCACTTTCTGAAACTATTTTAGTACCGAAACGCAGCCATCTGTACTTATCCAAAATTTGCAATGCAGTTCTCCAACACTAACAAAAAGGCATATATTGAGGGAAAATGTATGAACAGATTAGTAAAAGTAACATTGTAAAGTTGCAATGCATTAAGGAAAATTGCTGGCAGAAATATGGACATTCGTCAAAACTGCAAGGTAAAAAATATGTTCAGTGGAAGAAAGCTACACTAAAAGGCTGGTAGATTTTGACGAGGAATAGAAAAGAATCGCAAACTTCTGCAAAAAGTGGGGGACAGAATTTCAGACTGGAAAAATGAGAAACCTTGAGAATCAAAATGGGCAGGTCTTCCTATCTCTCTCGGAGCACATCAGACACAACTAAGACTTCACACCCTCCTATATCCTCCTATATAAATAGGAATATAAGGCTGTCGTCATGCAGCAGTTTGTATGGTCACAGTCAAGAGCACAGAAGCCTTTTCCAGCTTGCAAGTGAATTAACCTGCTGAGAAATCCTCTGGTGTGTTTTCCTAGCGTCAAATGGCAGCAACCCGCTCCTTGGCATTTAGCAGGAAAACTTCCCTTTAAAAGGCCAAGTCCTCAACCTTCCGCCATCCAAACTAATCCCATAATGGACAGGGAGAGGAGCCAAGGAGAAATAATCCCTCCCCACTCTTTCCATTGCATGGTGGCAAGGGAAAAGGAAGGAGGAGTGGTGGAGGAAATCCTACCTTGTTTCAACCCCTGGCAACAGGATAACAGCCTCCACCACATCACTGCATCTGAGGGCAGTGGGCTTGCTTGGGGAGCTCAGGGCAGGCACACAAAGGCTATCGATGGCTACTAGCCATGTTGGCTATCACTGGAGCCAGTAATATTTCTGAATACCAGCTGCTGGAAGCCAAAGGAGAGGAGAGTTGCTGTTGTGCTCAGGTCCTCCTTGGAGGTTTCTGTTTGGGACATCTAGTTGGCCACTGTGAGAAGAGGATGCTGGACTAGGTGGGCCATTGGCCTGATCCTGAAGGGCTCTGCTTATGTTCTTACAACAGCTCTGTGCTCTCAACACTTGGGCACTGCCTGCCCCCTGCCACCTGAGTCTGCTGTTACACAGGTCTAACGGTACGGCTGGACCTCTTAGAGATCCAGTAAACTTGGGGGGGAAAGGTTAATCACAGAATCATAGAATGATAAAGTTGGAAGGGACCCCATGGGTCCTCTAGACCAACCCCCTGCAATTCAAGAATCTCAGCTAAAGTATCCATGACAGATGGCCATCCAACCTCTGTGTAAAAACCTCCAAGGAAGGAGAGTCCGCAATCTCCCGAGGGAGATGGTTCCACTGCCAAACAGCTCTTACTTGTCAGAAAGTTCTTCCTGACGTCAGGATCTCCATTCATCTAACTTGAAGCCACTGATTCAAGTCCTACCATTTAAAGCTGGAGAAAATGAGCTTGTTCCCTCTTCCTTCTCACAGCCCTTGAGATATTTGAAAATGGCTCTCATATCTCCTCTCAGTCTCCTCTTCTCCAGGCTAAAAGTAAAGGTAGACCCCTGACCATTAGGTCCAGTCGTGGCCGACTCTGGGGTTGCGGCGCTCATCTCACTTTATTTGCCGAGGGAGCCGGCGTGCAGCTTCCGGGTCATGTGACCAGCAGGACTAAGCCACTTCTGGCGAACCAGAGCAGCGCACGGAAACACCGTTTACCTTCCAGCCAGAGCGGTAACTATTTATCTACTTGCACTGTGTGTTTTTGAACTGCTAGGTGGGCAGAAGCAGGGACTGAGCAACGGGAGCTCACCCTGTTGCGGGGATTCAAACCGCCAACCTTCTGATCAGCAAGCCCTAGGCTCTGTGGTTTAGACCACAGTGCCACCCGCATCCCTCTTCTCCAGGCTAAACATCCCCAATTCCCTCCTAAGGCTTAGTTTCCAGACCTTTAATCATCTTGCTTGCCCTCTTCTGCACACCTTCCAGCTTGTCAACGGGAAGGTGCCCAGAACTGGACACGGTGTTCCAGGTGTGGTCTGACTAAGGCAGAACAGAGTAGGACCATTGCTTCCCTTGACCTGGACACTAGACTTCTGTGGATGCAGCCTAGAGTAGCATTAGCCTTTTTTGCTGCTGCATCACCCTGTTGGCTCATGTTCAGCTTGTGATCTTGCAAGATCTCGAGATCTTTTTCACATGCACTGCTAGTTGTACCCGGACACTGAGGTCCAGTGCCAAGGGCCTTCTAGCGGTTCCCTTCCTGCGAGAAGCGAGGTTACAGGGAACCAGGCAGAGGGCCTTCTCGGCAGTGGCGCCTGCCCTGTGGAACGCCCTCCTACCAGATGTCAAAGAGAACAACAACTACCAGACTTTTAGAAGACATCTGAAGGCAGCCCTGTTTAGGGAAGCTTTTAATGTTTGATGTATCACAGTATTTTAATATTCTTTTGGAAGCCGCCCAGAGTGGCTGGGGAAGCCCAGCCAGATGGGCGGGGTATAAATAATAAATTATTATTATTATTATTATTATTATTATTATTAGCCAGGAGCTAACATATGAGGTTCCTGCTGCCAGCTGCCCATTTAATGCAGCAATCTGTTCTCACAGTGGCCGCTCAGATGCCTGTAGGGAAACCTGAATGCTGGAGCAACTCTCCGCTCCTGAAATTTGCAGCAACTGGGATTTCAGCTACAGTGGCAGAGCATTAACACTGTTGATAGATTCACCCAAAGTTTAACCTGAAAGAGGCAACCATGACATCTACGGCTCTTGTTGCGACATTGAATTAACCCTAAGACAACAAAAACATGCCATTTCCTGGTGCCCTTTCCGTTCCCAAACAAATAGCAGAAGGACGCCAGTGAAAACAACCTCGGGAAGGAACGACTGTCTCAACCCAACACCTCTTCCTCCTTTTTTTATGTGGTCTCAAAGTTCATCATCCCAAACACCTTCCCTTCCAAAAGACATACCATTGTTTTCTAGACACAGGTGACTGCTCACCTGTCAATAATGCGATGAAAACTGCAAGCTGGGAATTTTCCGTACATTTGGGCCACACTCTAACTATCCCTCCCCCACCCCTCTAAAAAAAGAGAAAAGAACTTGTGGAAAGAAAGAATAAAATTTACAGCCTGTAATGCCTTGAAAGAGAATATGATGAGAATGATGTATAGATGGTATATCACACCTGTGAAATTAGCTAGAATGTATAAGACAAATAATAAATGTTGGAAATGTATAGAAAAAGAAGGAACATTTTACCATATGTGGTGGGAATGTAAGAAAGTAAAAAACTTATGGGAAATGATATATAATGAGATGAAAAAGATGTTGAAATATACTTTTTTTTTTTTTAAAAAAAAAGAAGCATTTCTACTTGGTGAGGATATTAATAGGCAAGATGTTAAATTGTTTTTATATGCAACAACAGTGGCAAAAGTATTGATAGCCCAGAAATGGAAGCAAGAAGAAATTCCGACAAAAGAAGAATGGCAGACAAAATTAATGGACTATGCAGAATTAGATAAAATGACAGGAAGGATTCGAAACCTGTGGGACCAGAGATTTACAGAAGATTGGAAGAAATATACGAACTATTTGAAGAGCAACTGTAATCAACAAATTATGTTAGTAGGACTACAAATAAGTATTATAAGGAGATATGTATGAAGCATTGCAAATTAGAGAAAGAATAGTCATATTAGTTATGAGTTAAATGTAATTGTGGAAGTGAGAAATGTATATTTAGTGATTAGATTGGGAAATTTTCAGACGAGATTGATGGAAGGCAAAAAACTGTATAAGATGTTAAAATATGTTTAATTATTGTTGAAAATAATATGTTGAAAATGAATGAATTAATAAATATATATATATATAAGAGAAAATAACAGAACCCCGACGCACCCCAGCAAAGATGGCAAAAGATAGATTTTGGTGAATATTTGCAAACTATTCAGCACAGAGGGAGGAAGAGGAGCACTCAGAGCAGGACCTCAATGCTGGAAGGTTCAGCAAAGATCAAAGGAAGTACTCCTTCATGCATAGCTAAACTACGGAACTCACTGCCACAAGAGGCAGTGATGGCTAGCAATTTGTATGGCTTTCAAAGAGGATTGGGAACACTCACAGAGGAGAAGAAGACTATTGATGGCTAATAGCCGGTGCCTTCATTATGCACCTTTAGCTGCCAAAAACGTCCCTCTTCAACCAGGCCTTGGGCTGATTGTTTTGGTTTTGATTATGTATTTTGTGTTTCTATATTGTGATTTCATGTTGTAACCGCCCTGAGACCTGCAGGTGCCGGGGCAGTATTCACATTTAATAATTAGTAAATTAATTAAAAACTGCAAGTGGGGAAAGTTGCTGTTGCACTCAGGTCCTTGCTTCCCATCAGGGCATTTTGTTGACCACTGCGAGGACAGGATGAGGGTTTTAGACGGCCTGATCCTGTTCCCATTCTCTTCCGATGTTCTCTGGCACCTTTACACGGAAGGAGAGGAGGAGCTGTTAAGCAAAGCAAACACCTTGAGAGAGCATCAGGCAGGTTGCTTAATTGCTTGGCTTAATTTCGCCTTTAAGGTCAACAGCTTGTGGCTCACCAGAATATGACAGGTGGTGTCACAGAAGATTAGATCTGCCGGGGGGAGGATCCTCCCTCCCAGTGCCTGATCTCAAACAGTTTTGACATTGACTCTGACTAAGACGCAATGGAGAAGAAAATATGTGAAAGAACGCATTTAGCATGCTCCTCCTCAGAGCCAGCTCAGGCCCTTAATGTTCAGTGACCTTTTCCAGACCAAGCAAGTTTGGTCCGTTATCACTAAAAATAGAAAGGACATCTCCGTCGAGGATTAGTTTCTCCTGAGCAATGAAGCATGAGCGCTCAATGGAGCCTCCCCAGTCAAGGCAGTCTACCTGAGAGTCACCCAAAATTGGGGATCAAGCATCAAACCACCCTTGGGATATAATCCATGGGCAGTGTAAATTAATATAGACAATTTATTAAGAGCGGGTGTCACTTCCTACTCTGGGTCCCTCAAGATTCTGTGCTCTGGTAGAAATGGGAAGAAGAAGAAGTTGAGTCGGTACAGCATGAGACTCTTGATCTCAAGGTTGTGGGTTCGAGCCCCAGGTTGTGCCAAAGATTCTTGCATGACCATCGTGGTCTCTTCCAACTCTACGGTTCTATGATTCTGTCATTCTATTATTTCAACAACAGAGGAGTGGACTTCTAAAACAACTGGGCGATATGTAGATGGCGAAATTGACAGCAAAAATAAGAGACCCCCCCCCCCAAAGATGAAATATTTGTGGGAGAGTGGAGACCCTTTTTGAATACCTGAGAAAATGTTATAGTAAATCAAAATCGGAGGCAGGACTAGAAATTTAAGCGAAGGAATGAGAATGAGAAAGGAATATAATGTAGGATATGTATTATATAAAACAAGTATTGCATTTAAGGCAGCAGAGAAAAGGATTTGAGCAGAAACATCACGGAAGTACACAGTGGCGTAGCGTGGGTTGTCAGCACCCGGGGCAAGGCAAGTAATTTGCGCCCCCTAACCTGTGGATTTGCGCCCCCTAACCCTAACCCCCAGATGTTGCGCCCGGTGCGGCCGGCCCCCTCTGCACCCCCCACGCTACGCCACTGGAAGTACAGATGGGAAGTCAAAAGGCTAAAGGAAACTGATCTGAATTTGTTAAACTATACGGAAAACAGTTAAAAAATTATGATTAACAAAGGGGATTCTGTGCTTTGGCCTTCAAGCCGCGGCTTCCCCAGAGGCATCAAATGAGCCGCAGAGGTAAGGAGCAAGTTTTCCTTCTCCACTGCGTCCAAATGGGCTTGTCATTGATCGTACAGAGCTGGAAGGGACCCTAAGAGTCATTGAGTCCAACCTGCTGCAATGCAGCCCTCTTCGCTTATTATTTATGGCTCTGTTCAGAGGCAGGTAAGCATCACACCTCCCTCCCTAAGCCAGCAGAAGCTTCCTGAGATTTGGGAAGGAGCTGGCAGGGGAAGATTTTGGGGGCTAGCCTGGTCCCCCTAGTCCACTGACCACAGGAGGATGTGGTTTACAGAGTAGAGCCGTAGGTGTTTGTCCACAAGAAGGTGAGGACATTCTTGGTAGAAGCTGGGAACCTATTTCTAAAAAATGTCCTCAGGGCTCTGCCAGCTTTGCCCTGCGCCATCCTCGGCAGGCAACCTTGCCACACCTAGTGCCATCTGAAACGAGGCAGAGAGGTTCTGCTCCGTTGCCCATGAGAGGGTGTGGAAGAGAACCGGAGGAACAGGGACGCTCTCTCAGACCATGCAAAGTTGCACCAGCCAACCAGAGAAACAATAAATAAATTCCAACCTTAAAAGCACCTGCTGAAATCCGAAACCCATTAACATGCAGTATGTTAATTAACAAATTACCAATCATTTCACCGTGTGCATTTGCAGTCACGTAATTGGCGTTCTGCTTCAGACCCTCCAAGTGTCCCTATTTTACAGGGACAGTCCCGGATTTACAGAAGCCATTCTGGTTTCCGATTTGATCCTGCAATGTCCCGGTTTTTCTTAGGACGTCCCTGTTTTCATCAGAGAAATGTTGGAGGGGTTATGTAACCCCAGAGACAAGGAGATAAGTCACTAGACAACCTTTAGAAAACACCTGTAGGCAGCCCTGTGTAGGGACATTCTTTAATCTTTAATGTTTTATTATGTTTTTATATATGTTGGAAGCCACCTAGCGTGGCTGAGGCAACCCAGTCAGATGGCCTGGGTACAAATAATAAGATTAGTAGTAGTATGGAATACTATGCAAAAGCCTTTGACTGTGTCGACCACAGCAAACTATGGCAAGTTCTTAAAAAAATGGGAGTGCCTGGTCACCTCATCTGTTTCCTGAGAAATCTCTATGTGGGACAAGAAGCTACAGTTAGAACTGGATATGGAACAACTGATTGGTTCAAAATTGAGAAAGGAGTACGACAAGGCTGTATATTGTCTCCCTGTTCATTTAACTTATATGCAGAATTCATCATGCAAAAGGCTGGGCTGGATGAATCCCAAACTGGAATTAAGATTGCCGGACGAAATATCAACAACCTCAGATATGCAGATGACACAACCTTGATGGCAGAAAGTGAGGAGGAATTAAAGAACATTTTAATGGGGGTGAAAGAGGAGATCGCAAAATATGGTCTGAAGCTCAACATCAAAAAAACGAAGATCCTGGCCACTGGTCCCATCACCTCCTGGCAAATAGAAGGGGAAGAAATGGAGGCAGTGAGAGATTTTACTTTCTTGGGCTCCATGATCACTGCAGATAGCGACAGCAGTCACGAAATTAAAAGACGCCTGCTTCTTGGAAGAAAAGCAATGACAAACCTAGACAGCATCTTAAAAAGCAGAGACAACACCTTGCTGACAAAGGTCTGTATAGTTAAAGCTATGGTTTTCCCAGTAGTGTTGTACGGAAGTGAGAGTTGGACCATAAAGAAGGCTGATCGCCGAAGAATTGATGCTTTTGAATTCTGGTGCTGGAAGAGACTCTTGAGAGTCCCATGGACTGCAAGAAGATCAAACCTCTCCATTCTGAAGGAAATCAGCCCTGAGTGCTCACTGGAAGGACAGATCCTGAAGCTGAGACTCCAATACTTTGACCACCTCATGAGAAGACTCCCTGGAAAAGACCCTGATGTTGGGAAAGATGGAGGGCACAAGGAGAAGGGGGCGATGGAGGAGGAGATGGTGGGACAGTGTTCTCGAAGCTACCAACATGAGTTTGACCAAACTGTGGGAGGCAGTGGAAGACAGGAGGGCCTGGTGTGCTCTGGTCCAGAGTCAGACACGACTAAATGACTAAACAACAACATGGAATAGAATGTCCCTATTTTCATTAGAGAAATGTTGGAGGATATGAAAAAGTCCTTCGTGCAGCACAGAGTTAAACTATGGAACTCACTCCCACAAGAGCCAGGGGTGGCCATCAACTTGAATGGCTTTGAAAGACAAATGGACAAATTTGTGGAGCAGAGAACCATTGATGGTTTATTAGCCATGATAACGATGTTCTGCCTCCATATTTAGATGCAGTAAGTGCTTCTGAATTCCAGCTGCTGGAAGCCCCAGGAGGGGAGAGGCTCTTGCACTCAGATCCTACTTGCAGGTTTCCTATGGAGGCAGCTGGTTGGCCACTGTGAGAACAGGATGCTGGGCTAGAAGGGCCATGGGCTTCACAGTGACGGCACCTTAGCCACCGTCAAATATCTCAAGCGCTGTCCCGTGAAAGATGGAGCAAGCTTGCCTTTTCCACTCCAGAGGGGGGGATCCTGAACTGACGGATCCAAGTTGCAAGAAAGGCAAAATATGTTTATTCATGCCACAATGGCTGCAAGGATACTCCTGGCTCAGAAACAGAAGGAACTCCCAACACTGGAAGATTGGCAGGTCAAGATGGTGGAGTATGTAGAGATGGCCAAGTTGACGAGGAAGATCAGGAATCAGCGTGACAAACTGTTTCAAAAGGACTGGACCAAATTTATACTTTATATGAAAGAAAATTGTAAACATCTGAAAACATTTGTAGGCTTGAACTGAAATGTTTTGTAAGGTAAATATAAGGAACTGATTTACTGATAACAAGGTGAAATATTATAATAAGACAGAAGGTAAACAAGTGATTCTAGAAATGCGAAGAATATAGAAAGGTGTGTGGAACTCAGAAAGAGGGAGGGAAGGAGGTCAATGCTCTTATAGAGTAATGTATTAAGTTACAGGATTATGTAACAAAATGTGAATATGATAAAAGTGAAAAATCTAATAAAAATCATTTAAAGAAAAGGAAAGAAAGGCAATTCCGACTTAACATCTTTCTGGCAGAGAAATCCATTAGGTGGTGGAGGTTGCAACGGAGGAGGTTTTGAAACCGAGGTACCATGGCCACCTGTCAGGGATTCTGTAGCAATACAGAGGGTTGGATCTGTTGATCCTTGGAGATCCCTTCCTACTCCACAATTCTATGATCCTCAGTGCTACCCTGAATGCAACCCATAACTCTAAAAAGACCCCCCAAAAGCAACTCACCCAGAAGGTAACACACAACCGTGTACGCTCCCATCTCATGGAAACTTTGCGAAATTGCACCCCTCTGTCATGAAAGTTGTTTTTCTCCAGCGTGCAGGTGCTGTGAGAATGCCATGCACTGCTTGTGGTTTCTCTCCGACTGCGAGCACGATGCTTCTGGCTTGGATCAGGTCCTGTCCCCAAGTGCCATCTCCTGCTCACCTGACCAAACCCTTTGTTTGAGGAGCAGGTGTCAGAAGACACACCCATCGCTGCCTCTTAGAGCTCCGCCTTCCCCGCCCTTGATAAGAGGAGTCAAGAAAAACTTTCTGTGTTTTGAAGAAAGGTCATCATTTCCTGGAACATCGATCTGGGACAGTGCAGCATGTGACTCATCGCAAGGGACACTAATCACCCCAAATATTTAAGCTCCGGAGGGGACGTACTTTGAATTGCGTCTTATTTATTTATTCTACTTTTCCTCCCAGGAGCTCAGGGTTCTCCACCTCGTCGAATCCCAACAACAACCTTGCGAGGGAGGTTAGGCTGGAGAGGCAAGAGTTGTTGGCTCCTAAGGCCACGCAAAGGGCTTCATGCAACAGTCACCTCCTGGCTTGACTACTGTAATTCGCTCTAGGCGGGGCTGCCCTTGAAGCTGACCCAGAAACTCCAGCGGGTGCAGAATGCTGCAGCGAGGCTCCTCACGGGGTCTCTGCCATGGGAGCAGATTCACCCAGTGCTCTACCAGTTGCACTGGCTCCAGGTGGAGTATAGGGTCAGGTTTAAGGTGCTGGTTTTGACCTTTAAAGCCCTTTGTGGCTTAGGGCCCTCGTACTTACGGGACCGCCTCTCCTGGTCTACCCCGCAGAGGACCTTAGGGTCCATGAATAACCATAGTTTAGAGGTCCTGGGCTCTAAGGAAGTCAGACTATCTTCCACCAGGGCCAGGGCCTTCTCAGTGATGGCTCCAACCTGGTGGGATGCTCTGTCCCATGAGACCAGGGCCCTGCAGGATTGAACCTCCTTCTGTCGGTCCTGTAAGATAGAGCTATTCCTCCTGGCTTTCAATTTGAACTTAGCCTGATCTTTGATTCCCCTTCCTTTTCTCCCCCTCCCCTTTTATGAAGATTACCTGCTCTGGGATCCCACAGCTAATTCTCCCCTGGTCTCCTCACTGGCCCAAATAGGACTAATTTAGTCAGCTAGCCCTGGTGATCATCTAATGTTTATGGGATGGATTTCGCCCCTAAATTGGTTTTTGAATTCCGAATTTATTGTTATTCATGTTTTATACCGTATTTTATGCTGTTTTTTGTTGTTGCATCAATTAAGTGTTTTAAATTTGTTGTTAGCCGCCCTGAGCCTGGTTTTTGAACCGGGAAGGGCGGGGTATAAATAAAAATTTATTTATTTACTTATTTACTTATTTATTTATTTATTTATTATTTCTGGCCAAGTGGGGATTTGAACCCAGGTCCTAGTCCAACACTTGAGAAAGAGGAGGAAACAGGCAGGTGCCCAAGCACAGGGCAGAGACAGACCTGGCAGTTCTCCTGCAGCGCCACCCCAACAGCTTCTCTGCTGACAGCCTGCAAGCGCCCCAGAACAAGATTGTCTATTGCATGTTACAGAGCAGAGAGCCAGGCAGAAATGGAGAAGGTCCCTTGGGGCTCATCATAGACAGAGGAAAGGGCCTGGCACAGATGGATAATAATAATAATAATAATAATAATAATAATAATAATAATAATAATAATATTTATACCCTGCCCTCCCTGGCCAGAGCCGGGCTCAGGGCAGCTAACACCAGTAAGATGACAGTAAAAACATAATGGGGGGGGGGGCAATTTAAAATACAGGTTAAAATGCAATTTAAAATGCAGCCTCATTTTAAAAGTAGCCCATAGATCAAAACCGTAAGGGGAGGGAAACATAAGGGTCAGACTGAGTCCAAACCAAAAGCCAGGCGGAACAACTCTGTCTTGCAGGCCCTGCGGAAAGATCCCGCAGGGCCCTAGTCTCTTGTGACAGAGCGTTCTACCACGTTGGGGCCAGTGCTGAAAAGGCCCTGGCCCTGGTTGAGATCTCGGGTTACATACGCTTCAGGTTACATACGCTTCAGGTTACAGACTCCGCTAACCCAGAAATAGTACCTCGGGTTAAGGATGAGAACCTCTCTTCAGGATGAGAACAGAAATCGTGCTCCAGCAGCAGCGGGAGGCCCCATTAGTTAAAGTGGTGCTTCAGGTTAAGAACAGTTTCAGGTTAAGAACAGACCTCCAGAATGAATTAAGTACTTAACCCGAGCTACCACTGTATTTTAAATTGCCCCCCTTTCCCCCCTATTTTGTTTTTACTGTGATTTTATTGGTTTATCATCATCATCATTATCATTATACAAGAAAGGACTTATTTCTGCAGGGCACAGTTAGACGGTGGAACTCACTCCCACAGGAGGCCGTGCTGGCCCCCAACTTGGTTGGCTTTAAAAGAGGATTTGACGAATTAATAGTGGAGGAGAAGCCTATTGAAGACTACTAGGCAGGGTGGCTATGCTGTGTCTCCATGGTCGGGGGAAACAAGGCTTCTGAAAAGTACTTGCTGGGAATTGCAGGAGGAGAGAGTTGCTCATGTGCTCAGATCCTGCTTCTGGGTTTCCCACAGGCATCTGGTTGGCTTCTGTGAGAACAGGATGCTGGACTAGATGGGCACTGGCCTGATCCTGCAGCAGGTTCCTCTTACGTTCTTAGATAATGCACTGTGGGGAGAAAGTGCTGTTTCACAACACTTAGAGCTCAAGGAAATTGCTTCTTGGGTGACCACAGATTGGCAGAAGGAAATATCTCTGCATACATTGAATTATTTCCTTATGAAACACACGGCAGAGCAGGTGTGGCGATGGCCTCGGGGGATTGAGGTGGCTTTGGGGAGGGTTAGACAAATTGCTATTAACTACGTACGGCAGCTAAATGGGACTTGTGTCTGCAAAGGAAGCAGACCCTCCGAGGGTCCTTATTTTCCAAAGACAGTCCCAGATTTTTCAGAAGCTGTCCTGGTTCCTGATTTGATCCAGGAATGTCCTGCTTTTCCTTAGGACATCCCTATTTTCACTGGAGAAATGTTGGAGAGTGTGGTAGAACGTCCCTGTTTTAATCAAATTGTCTGATGTGAATGTGGTGCCATGGAAGTGAATGGACCAAAATTAGCCATGCCGATTCACTTCAATAGGTCTACTCTGAGAATAACGTTGCTGGAGGTAACTCTTGCATACCCTCCTACATTTCTCTGGTGAAAATAGGGACATCCTATTTCATAGCCTTCAATATTTCTCCGATGAAAATAGGGACGTCCTCCAATGACAACAGGGACGTCCTTTTCCACCCCCTCCAACATTTCTCCAATGAAAATAGGGACATCCTAAGGAAAAGTAGGACATTCCGAGTTGGAAGAGACCCCAAGGGTCATCTAGTCCAACCCACTTTCATTGCAGGAATTAGAGTTGTTCGAAAGGTGATTAATAAATAAATGATAATGTCTCTCTCCCCCCCCCCCATGCTCAAGAGCATCATTTTTGTTTAACATCTAGCTTACGGAAGTGCTTCTTTGAGAGGTTCTTTTTCCCCCCACCTCCGTCCCTATTACAGTAAAATACTGCAGTTGCCTGATCTTTTATTCCCCTTCCTTCCCTCCCCCTCCCCTTTTAATGAAGATTCCCCACTCTGGGATCCCACAGCTAATTCTCCCCTGGTCTCCTCGCTGGCCCAAATAGGACTAATTTAGCCAGCTAGCCCTGGTGATCATCTAATGTTTATTGGATGGATTTTCCACCTAAATTGATTTTTGAATTCTGAATTTATTGTTATTCACCTTTTATACTGTATTTCATGCTGTTTTTTGTTGCATCAATTAAGTGCTTTAAATTTGTTGTTAGCCGCCCTGAGCCTGGTTTTCTGAACCGGGAAGGGCGGGGTATAAATGATAAATTATTATTATTATTATTCTGAGAAGATGCCACCTTGTCCAGGTCTACCTCAACTCCCATGATTAGATGCCGTCTCCTGCTGGACCCATCAGGTAACTGCAGCCTGCTGAGAAGAGGTGTAGCGCCACAATCACTTGGAATCTTAACTCTTCCACTTCACAGCAACTGAGGAATCCCCAAATACCTCATGCTCTCGTCACTGCTGCACACCCTCTAAATACCAAACGTGGGTGTTCCCGTGACAATCATTCTGGCAGCGAATTGGGGTCAACTACAGGCAAAGTCACCGGTTTTTTTGCATCGTCACCGTCACCCTCCTGATGCCCAGGGTGGGTGTTTCCACAACAAACATTTTGGCAGCAAAGCAACAGAACTGGTTATTTGGGCATCGCCTAGGGGCTTCTCAGCCACACAAAATTATATTAGTTTTTTTTAAAATAAATTCAGTAAAACAGAGAATACAGCACAAAGCAATACATAGCGTAACAACAGCAGTTCCGAAGCAGCTCAGAAAACCGGCCACAATGTGTGGATTAAAATAAAATAAATGATGGTCTGGATGTGCTCAGCATTCTGTGGGAAAGCTTAAGTAATAGCATGGATTTGGACTGAGGGGGGGGAGCATGCCATGGAATTTTAAAACTCACCCCCCCTTGCATTATAAAAAGTTGGTGGAGAGGGTGCAGAAAAATAGAATCGCCCTTCTCTCTCTCTCAAACAAACCACATCCACACACCCTTTCCATATAAACAAAGCACTCAGGTTTGCAAGTGATTGATCACCTTTAAACCTGACCACTTTTAGCACAATGTAGGCTCCAGTACTTTGGCCCCCTCATGAGAAGAGAAGACTCCCTGGAAAAGACCCTGATGCTGGGAAAGATGGAGGGCACAAGGAGAAGGGGACGACGGAGGACGAGATGGTGGGACAGTGTTCTCGAAGCTACAAACATGAGTCTGCCCAAACTGCGGGAGGCAGTGGAAGACTGGTCCATGGGGTCACGAAGAGGCGGACATGACTAAACGACCGAACAACAAATACATCAAAGGAAGCTTTCTAGGGGGAGATGGGGGGGGCTGCCTTTCTCCTTACCCTCTTCCTGAAACCTCTCCCAACTCTGCGATTCCCCTAAAATGCTCCTGTTTCGAGCTTGCTGGACCTGTTCAATCAAAGAATCACAGAACTGCAGAGTGGGGGGTATAGGGGAATTTATAAAAAAACTCTAATATAATATTTCTAATTGTGTTGCATTTATATATAGCAAAGGGAAGTCTGTAGCAATTAGGTATATTTTAATCTAGTCAATTATGTAATAGGCTTATGTTACAAAACGAATATGGATTTTGAATTTGATGTTTGTAATTCTTTTCTCTCTGGTTCTTAATAGTTGTGGGATGTAAAACTGCAGTCAAGTACAGTGGTACCTCGCAAGACGAAAAACGCGCAAGACGAAAGAGTTTTCTGTTTTTTGAGTTGTTCCGCAAGACGAATTTCCCTATGGGCTTGCTTCGCAAGACGAAACGTCTTGCGAGTTCTTGCGAGTTTGTTTCCTTTTTCTTAAAGCCGCTAAGCCGTTAAGCCGTTAAGCCGCTAATAGCCGTGCTTCGCAAGACGAAAAAACCGCAAGACGAAGAGACTCGCGGAACGGATTAATTTCGTCTTGCGAGGCACCACTGTACAACATGCCTACAGTAGACCTGTGGCTTGAAGAGGGTGTGTTGTGTTGTACTAGCATGGAGGAGCCCACAGCCTCCATGTTCTGATCCGTGTGTGTGTTCTCCATTGTGTATGTTGCTGTGTGTTTGGAAAAGTGACTGCTTAGTCACAGTCACTTAACTTCTTTATGGAATAGTTCTAGTTGTTAAGTAACCTAAGCCTGCCTTCAGGGACCTGTCTGTGAACCTGCATGAATCTGTGAGTAAACTACTTTTATATTAAGTTTAATCAGATTCTTGTGTTTATTCTTTTTAAGAGGGAAAGGCAAGGGATTTTACCAGGAAGGAATATTTAATAGTAAGACTCAGACGACTCAGCAACAAGCTGATCACTGCGTAATCTAAAAAGGGGGATGTTTGGAACTCTGCTAGAATACGGAACTTGCTAGTGCAAGTTTGGAAGGATAGCATTAAATAATATATCCTCTCCTGCCTCCCTGATCATCCTCACAATTGCCAGGCTAGTAACACTTGTAAAATTGCTGGGATAACCAAGGAACAAGCCTGATTTAAATCTGTTTTTCCCCCCTGCCCAGGAAACTCTGGCATGGCTGGCTCTTCTCTGTAGCAGTCTGGGCTGCTGGGCAAGCCTTAATTTAATTAACAAGTTTCTTCCTCGCTACCCTTTGCCTCATTACATTTTTAAATGAAGCGTGCAAGTCTTAAACGAACCCTTCAGGGACTCGGAACAGGACAAAGAACCCGAATTAAATTTCGACACAAATCGGCTTTCCCCTCGCCAGATGCTGGAGCGCAGGAGCAATCTGAGATTCACAGTAGGAATTTCATTTTGTTCCCTACTGAAAGAAGGGAATGTTTCTTCTTAAGATCAGGGGCGGAGAATCTGTGCCTCTCTAGATGTTGCTGGACTCTGACTCCTAGCAGCCTCAGCTAGCATGGCCGTTGTCCGGGGAGTTGGAGTCCAATCTTTAAGTATTATTATAGATTGGAAGGGATCCCCCATAACCCTAGAAATTAATGAATTCTAGGATTGTGAATAATAATAATAATGATAATAATAATAATAATTTATACCCCATCCATCTGGCTGGGTTTCCCCACCCACCCTGGGCAGCTCCCAACAGAATTAAAGGCACAATAAAACATCAAAAATTAAAAACCTCATTAAACAGGGCTGCCTTCAGATGTCTTCTAAAAGTCTGGTAGTTCTTTTTCTCTTTGGCCTCTGCTGGAAGGGCATTCCACAGGGCGGGGGCCACCACCAAGAAGGCCCTCTGCCTGGTTCCCTGCAACCTCTGCTTCTCGCAAGGGGGAACCGCCAGAAAGCCCTCGGCACTGGACCTCTGTGTCCGGGCAGAATGATGGGGGCGGAGACACTCCTTCAGGTATACTGGGCCAAGGCCGTTTCGGGCTTTCAAGGTCAGCGCCAACACTTTGAATTGTGCTTGGAAACGTACTGGGAGCCAGTATAGGTCTTTCAAGACTGGTGTTATGTGAGATAACCAGAGCATGCACCACTCTGGCGAGACAGTCTGCAGGGAGGTAAGGTCTCAGCCTACGTACCAGATGGAGCTGCCCTGGACACAGAACTGACCTGCGCCTCCATGGACAGCTGTGAGTCCAAAATGCCTCCCAGGCTGCGCACCTGGTCCTTCAGGGACACAGTTGCCCCATTCAGGACCAGGGAGTCCTCCACACCTGCCCGCCCCCTGTCTGTCATGTGACAAAGACACCTGAGAGCCGAAGCAGCAAAGCATGCTGGGAAGTGCTGGGACTGCACAGTCATTTGGGCCTCCTAAAGTTATTCAGACCTAACTGCTAACTGCTGAGTCATTCTGAGTCGTGTGACTCAGCAGCCACTTTCACTTTGTGTCACTGAGAATCTGTCTGTTTTCAGTTGTGAACATAATAATAATAATAATAAATTTTATTTATATCCCGCCCTCCCCAGCCGAAGCTGGGCTCAGGGCGGCTAACAACAATCAAAATAGTCCAACATTCTAAAAACATTCATTATAAAATTAATTAAAATCAAATTAAGATCAAATTAATGGCAACCATCAAGCAAAATTCTGTGCAGATTAACAGAGTCAGTACGTCATCTCAGTCAAACTGTTTGGAACCATGTTGTTTAGGAAGAAGTTTATTTTAACTCAGTAAAGCTTTTATTCTTTAAAACTCTGCATTATTAGTTTACGCTGCGTGTCACTGTCCCCTCAAAACAGTACAGTGGTACCTCGGGTTACATACGCTTCAGCTTACAGACTCCGCTAACCCAGAAATAGTACCTCGGGTTCAGAACTTTGCTTCAGGATGAGAACCGAAATCGTGCGGCGGCGGCACGGCAGCAGCGGGAGGCCCCATTAGCTAAAGTGGTACCTCAGGTTAAGAACAGTTTCAGGTTAAGAACAGACCTCCGGAACGAATTAAGTTCTTAACCTGAGGTACCACTGTACTACTACTATTACAGTGGTACCTCGGGTTACATATACTTCAGGTTACATACGCTTCACGTTACATACACTTCTGGTTACAGACTCCGCTAACCCAGAAATAGTACCTCGGGTTAAGAACTTTGCTTCAGGAGGAGAACAGAAATCGCGCCGCAGCGCCGGGAGGCCCCATTAGTTAAAGTGGTGCTTCAGTTTAAGAACAGTTTCAGGTTAAGAACAAATTAAGTACTTAATCCGAGGTAGCACTGTACTTCTGTCTTGTCAGGATTCAACCTCAATCTGTCAGCCGCCATCTTTGGGGTGGGAAGGGAGACATATAAGCTGCAGAGAGATTCCTGGGTAGGCGGGCCAAGCGAGGGCCATGAAGGGAACAATAGAGGGCCGCTGAGGGTTGCTGCCAATGCAAGAAAACTCCCCCCATGTGCCCGGAGGGGTTTGAAGGGAGATGGGGGGTGTTTTTGGGCAAGGGTTCTGGGAAGGAGGAGGAGGAGGAGGAGAAAATGAGAGGCATCCGGTAACAAGGTAAAATGAAAGATTGGGTTGATATTAGATGAAAACTTGAAGCTATAATATGTGAGGGAAAATAATTAAGGATAAACTAACAGGATATGAATTTGCTGAACCCATTTTTAAATGGAATACAAAAAAAGGGAGGCGTGAGGAAGTCAGGAAAATCAGTTAATCAAAGATGAGAAATTAAAAAAGAGGGATTTTTTTTTTTGGTGTTCCCTTTTTCCCTCTTTTATGTTAAATGTTATTTTTGTACTTTTGTATTTTTGTGTTTTTGTATTCTTCCTGGGGTTTTTTATTTGTTGTTCCATAATCTCTTTATTGTTAAAACTTAATAAAATATTATTCAAAAAAAGGAAAAAAAAAGAAAACGAGAGGCATCCATTTTTGGGGGGAGGCGGACAAGGTTGCCTGTGCTGCTGCCTCTGGAAATGACTATGCCGCAAGATCTAGACTCCCTCCATGCAGGCTGAAGGTGTAAATAGGTGAGTAAACCTATTCTGAAAGCCACAACAGTCTCCGTCGCATCTTCTATTCTCCAAAGAGACACAGACCCTGCGCGGGTGCCTGGGACCCCAGGGGCTCTTGCCGCGGCTCGGAAGAGAGGGGTGCAGACACCCAAGTTTTGTAAAAGTATCAATTTAATTTAATTAATGGAATTTAATTAATTCCAATTTAATTAATGGAATATGCAGAACTTGATAAACTAACAGGAAGGATCCGGAACCGACGAGACCAGAAATTCACGGAAGACTGGAATAAATTTACAGATTATATGAAAAGTATATGTGATGATCAGATAACGTTTGTAAGCTTTCAGGAAATTCTGTGAAAATGTACAGTAGAAATATTGTTTAAAAAATAAGATATTAATGTAGTGCAATATTAAATTAAGAAATGTGGAAGAAGTGAGTAAAACGGAGAATTATCAGACATGCTGATGGAAGTCCAAAAAGAGGATGTTGGTGATAAATTGGATGTTTTGTTTTGTACAATTTTATATTGGAAAATTAATAAAAAAAATTTAAAAAAAAAGTTTTGTAAAAGTATCAGACAGGTACTTCCTATCAAGGACAGTGAACCTGTGAAATTTCTCGACCTCTGTGAAATTCCATGCACACTGACGGCACCATGTTTACAAGCAAGCAAATGTAAAACCAGTTGTGGACATAGTGTATCTTGATTTCAGTAAGGCTTTTGACAAAGTCCCCCATGATATTCTCACGAGGAAATGAGATGAAAAAGATGTTGAAATACACATTTATTAAGAAACCAGAAGCATTTTTACTCGGCATTGTAAGAGATGATATCAATAGACAGGATTGTAAGTTGTTTTTACATGCAATGACAGCAGCAAGAATATTATTGGCACAAAAATGGAAGCAAGAAGAATTACCGACGAAAGAAGAATGGCGGATGAAATTGATGGACTATGCAGAATTGGATAAATTAACAGGAAGGATTCGAAACCTGTAGGACCAGAGATTCATAGAAGACCGGGGTAAATATACGAACTATTTGAAAAGTAATAGTAATGAATAGATTATGCTAGTAGGATTGCAAGAAGTTTTGTAAGGATGATTATTCAAAATATTGCAAGAAAGACTATGAGGAGAACTATTAGTTAATGATAATGAAGAGTAATAGAGAAATTAAGAAATGCAGAATAAGTGATAAAGAATGAAAAATCATCAGAGGCGTTGACCGAAGTCTAAAATATTGTATAAGATAAGAATTTAGGTTATATGATTGTGGGAAATGATATGTTAAAAAAAAACAATAAAAATGTATATATAAAAAAAGATATTCTCACGAGGATGTTGGTAAAATGTGGGTTTAATGAGGTAACTGTTAGATGGATTTGTAGCTGGTTGACTAACTGAACCCAGAGAGTACTCATTAATTGTTCCTCGTCATCCTGGGGGAAAGTGACAAGTGGAGTGCCACAGGGTTCTGTCCTGGGCCCATTGTTGTTCAACATCTTTATAAATGATTGGACGAAGGAATTGAGGAGATGCTCATCAAAATTGCAGATGACACCAAACTGGGAGGGGTAGCTAATGTCACAGAAGACAGAATCAGGATTCAAGATGACCTCAACAGATTGGAGAACTGGGCTCAAGCTAACAAAATGAATAGGGACAATTGTACGGTTCTGCACTTAGTCAGGAAGAACCAGATGCACAAATACAGGATGGGGGACACCTGGCTTACTCACAGTACATGTGAAAAAGATCTAGGGGCCTTGGTGGACCACAAGCTGAACGTGAGTCAACAGGGTGATGCAGCAGTAAAAGAAGCTAATGCTATTCCCTAATGCGTCATAGAATAATAGAACTGTGGAGCTGGAAGGGACCCTTAGGGTCATCTAGTACAACACCTGGCAATGCAGAAATATGGAGTTGTCCCATATGGGGCTCAGACCTGCAACCTTGACATTGTCAGCACCATGCTCTAGGCAGTAATAATCCCACTTTATTCTGCCTTGGTCAGACCACACCTGGAATTCTGTGTCCAATTCTGGGCACCACAATTTAAGAAGGATGTTGACATGCTGGAAGGTGTGCAGAGGAGGGAGACCAAGATGACGAAGGGTCTGGAAACCAAGCCTGATGAGGAACGGTTGAGGGAGCTGGGGATGTTTAGCCTGGGAAAGAGGAGACTGAGAGGAGATATGGGAGCCATCTTCAAAGATCTCAAGGGCTGCCACATGGAAGAGGGAGATGCTTGTTTTCTCCTGCTCCAGAGGGTAGGACTCGAACCCATGGCTTCAAGTTACAAGAAAGGAGATTCCAACTAAACATTCGGAAAAACTTTCTGACAGTGAGAGCTGTTTGACAGTGGAACAGACACCCACAGGAGGTGGTGGACTCTCCTTCCTTTGTGGTTTTTAAACAGAGGTTGAAATAGAAAGCATCTGTCAGGTGTGCTTTACCCTTGAGGTCCCTTTCAACTCTAGGATTCTATTAAAGCAAACACATCACTGTGGAGCCAAATTCCCACATATGAACATTTTGGGGTGCTAAAGAATCTGTGGATCTCGCATTGTTTCCCAAGAAACACCCTCAACCGGGTTGCCTTTCACACATTTCCTTTCCTTGCCCTGCCCCTGGTTACATGACCCAGCCAATAAGGCAGGGGTCAGCAAACTTTTTCAGTCCACTGTCCCTCAAACCTTGTGGGGGGCCGGACTATATTTGGGGGGGGGAATGAATGAATTCCTATGCCCCACAAATAACCCAGAGATGCATTTTAAATAAAAGGACACATTCTACTCATGTAAAAACACGCTGATTCCCAGATCATCCGTGGGCGGGATTTAGAAGGCGATTGGGCCGGATCCGGCCCCCGGGACTTAGTTTGCCTACCCATGCAATAAGGTATCATGGAAGCAGCATAGTGTTGTCACAGAGCTGTGTGGCTTGTCAGATTAGGCTTTGTGGTGATCCTGCGCCCCCCTGGTCCTCCTTCAAGAAGACTTCAGGTTTAACCTGACCATGCCTTCCTCATTCTACCCCTTTCTCATTTTCAGAATTCCGCCATGCAATTCCTGCAAATCCCAGTGGGAACTAAATATGTGGGTCACAATATGTTGTAATTATCCTTTATCTCCAAACTATAATCCTCAGTACTGTACATATATATATATATATAAAGAAAATCCAAACTTACCCGGAATCTCTACTGTAGCTGATGAAACTGTTGTCCTCGCAGAGGGAGATGTTGCAGTCAGGAGGGAGATGGTTGTCTCTTCAAATGAGATCCCCTTCGTTCTCTCTGGGACAGAGCTTGGGACCTTTTTGGCTGAGGTGACCTCTGTGGCTAATGGTGTAGTAGACAGCAAAGGGGTCGTCTTTGCAGAGACCATTGCTATAGTTGTGGGAGATGTGGGTGTCTCGGTGGTAGTCCTCACAGTCTGGATAATTGGAGATGCCTCCAGCTCAGTGGATGTAGCAGCACTTGTAGTCTTGGTTGTTGATGCCAGGCGAGAAGACGTCTCTTCGGTGGGTATTTCCTCCATACGCTGAGAGGGAGCGAAGACAGAAGAAGATGACTCAGTTCCACTTGACGTTGCCACTGTCCTCTCCACGGGAAATGTAGTCTGGTGAGGAGTGGTGGTCCCTTCAGCAGATCTGGACACCGTACTGAAGAGGGAAGTGTGCGTCATTTCAGTTGATGCTAACTTAGAACTTTCTGTGGGAGATAATGCAGCAAAGAGAGAAGAGGATGTATTGGCTATGGTTGACGTGAGCACTGTACTCTCAACGGTGGATCTTTTAGAAAGGAGAGAAGTTGGCACCTCTGTACTATCAGTGGAAGGTTTAGAAGATTCCTCTTCCTGTGACTGTGCTTTGTCAGTGTCTGCAGAAGGCCCAGTGGAATGCAGAGGAATCGATGTCTTCACTTCTGTTGGTGTGTCAGGGGGAAACGCTGAAGTTATGGGAGAAATGGTTGAGGCTGTCTCTGAAGTTAGCTGATTCCCCTCAGATGGTGTCACTTCGGTCATTAGAGAGGTAGTTGGGCCTTCAGCTGATGTTAACATGGTCATTGGTGGGGGAGATGTTACAAACAGAGGGTGAGTGATATCCATCCCAGCTGATGTTAACTCTGCCCCCTCATGTAGAGGGATAGCGCTCAGGACAGAAGAGGTTGGCTCTCTAGCTAACGTGGACACTGTCCTATCAGAAGGAGATACTGTCAACCGGAGGGAAGGGGGCGTCTCTACTGCTGTTGGTAAGACCCTTTTACTCTGTGTGAAAGAACTCTTGGAAAGGGAAGATGTGTCTGTCTCTTGAGAAGATGTTACATCTGTGGTCTCAATGGGAAGAGTTGTAGAAATTGGGAAATGGGATATCTCACCATGCGATGGTATCTCTGTAATAACACCAGTAGAATGAAGATAACTGGATGTCTTTGCTCCTGTTGTTCCTGATACTACGTCAGTACTTGGAGACAGGCTTGTGAGAGACGGAGTAGGTGAGGAAGTCCCTCCAACTAGTGCTATCCCTGTCTTCCCAATGTTGCTGGTTGTAGTCAAAGAAGAAGCAACGGTCTCTTCTGGTGATGAGGACAAAACTTTCACATTGGAAGATGGAGTCAAAAGGGTAGTGGTTGACTTTTCTGCCAAATCTGTTTTCCCCAGTGGGACAGTAGTGATTTTATCTGCACTTGTTGGTGATGGGGCACCTGGAGTAGCCACAGAAATTGTTGTTTCAGCTGCCGTCCTTCCCGTTTCAGTAACTGAAGTTGTTGGAGGTGGGCTTGACGTCTCCGCTCTGCTCTCTTTAGGGGTTCCGCTACTTGTTGGTGATGGGCCACTTTCTTCAGCTGAGGTCCCCTCTCCGCTTCTGGTGGATGTATCTGGAGGAGAGTGAGAAATAGTTGTTTCAGCTGCCGTCTTTCCCGTGTCGATAACTGAAGTGGTTGGAGGTGGGCTTGATGTCTCCTCCTTACTCTCTGTAGGGGTTCCGCTACTTGTTAGTGATGGGACACTTTCTTCAGCTGAGGTCCCCTCTCCGCTCTTGGGGGATATACTGGTAGTAGAGTGAGAAATCATTTTTTCAGCTGCCGACTTTCCCGATTCGATACCAGAAGTTGTTCGAGGTGGGCTTGACGTCTCCTCTTTACTCTCTGTAGGGGTTCCACTACTTATTGGTGATAGGGCACTTTCTTCAGCTGAGATCCCCTCTCCGCTCTTGGGAGATGTACCTGGAGTAGAGGGAGGAATCGTTGTTTCAGCTGCCGTCTTTCCCGTTTCGATACTTGAAGTTCTTGGAGGTGGGCTTGACGTCCCCTCTCTGCTCTCTATAGGGGTTCCACTACTTGTTAGTGATGGGGTACTTTCTTCAGCTGATGTGCCCTCTCCGCTCTTGGTGGATGTACCTAGAGTAGAGTGAGAAATCGTTGTTTCAGCTGCCGTCTTTCTTGTTTCGATTACTGAAGTGGTTGGAGGTGGGCTTGACGTCTCCTCTCTGCTCTCTGTAGGGGTTCCGCTACTTGTTGATGATGGGGCACTTTCTTTAACTAAGGTCCCCTCTCCGCTCTTGGTGGATGTACCTGGAGTAGAGTGAGAAATCGTGGTTTCAGCTGCCATCTTTCCTGTTTCGATAACTGACGTTGTTGGAGGTGCGCTTGACGTCTCCTCTCTGCTCTCTGTAGGGGTTCCGCTACTTGTTGGTGATGGGGCACTTTCTTCAGCTGAGGTCCCCTCACCGCTCTTGGGGGATGTACCTGGAGTAGAGTGAGAAATTGTTTTCTCAGCTGCCGTCTTTCCTGTTTCGATAACTGAAGTTGTTGGAGATGGCCCTGACGTCTCCTCTTTACTCTCTGTAGGGGTTCCGCTACTTGTTGCTGATGGGACACTTTCTTCAGCTGAGGTCCCCTCTCCGCTCCTGGTGGATGTACCTGGAGTAGAGTGAGAAATCGTTGTTTCAGCTACCATCTTTCCTTTTTCGATAACTGCAGTTGTTGGAGGTGGGCTTGACGTCTCCTCTCTGCTCTCTGTAGGGGTTCCGTTACTTGTTGGTGATGGGCCACTTTCTTCAGCTGAGGTCCCCTCTCCGCTCCTGGTGGATGTATTTGGAGTATAATGAAAAATTGTTTTCTCAGCTGCCGTCTTTCCTGTTTCGATAACTGAAGTCGTTGGAGGTAGCCCTGACGTCTCCGCTCTGCTCTCTGTAGGGGTTCCGCTACTTGTTGGTGATGGGCCACTTTCTTCAGCTGAGGTCCCCTTTCCGCTTCTGGTGGATGTATCTGGAGTAGAGTGAGAAATTGTTTCCTCATCTGCCGTCTTTCCTGTTTCGATAACTGAAGTCGTTGGGGGTAGCACTGACGTCTCCACTCTACTCTCTGTAGGGGTTCCGCTACTTGTTGGAGATGGGGCACTTTCTTCAGCTGAGGTCCCCTCTCCGCTCTTTGTGGATGTACCTGGAGTAGACTTAGAAATAGTTTTTTCAGCTGCCGTCTTTCCTGTTTCGATAACTGAAGTTGTTGGAGCTGGGCTTGACGTCTCCTCTTTACTCTCTGTAGGGGCTCCACTACTTGTTGGTGATGGGACACTTTCTTCAGCTGAGGTCCCCTCTCCGCTCTTGGTGGATGTACCTGGTGTAGAGTGAGAAATCGTGGTTTCAGCTGCCGTCTTTCCCGTTTCGATAACTAAAGTGGTTGGAGCTGGGCTTGACGTCTCCTCTCTTCTCTCTGTAGGGGTTCCGCTACTTATCGATGATGGGGCACTTTTTTCAGATGAGATCCCCTCTCCGCTCTTGGTGGATGTAGCTGGAGTAGAGTGAGAAATTGTTTTCTCAGCTGCCGTCTTTCCCGTTTCAATAACTGAAGTTGTTGGAGGTGGGCTTGACGTCTCCTCTCTGCTCTCTGTAGGGATTCCGCTACTTGTTAATGATGGGACACTTTCTTCAACTGAGGTCCCCTCTCCGCTCTTGGTAGATGTACCTGGAGTAGAGTGAGAAATCATTGTTTCAGCTGCCGTCTTTCCCGTTTCGATAACTGAAGTTGTTGGAGCTGGGCTTGACGTCTCCTCTCTGATCTCTGTAGGGATTCCGCTACTTGTTGATGATGGGGCACTTTCTTCAGCTGAGATCCCCTCTCCGCTCCTGGGGGATGTATCTGGAGTAGAGGTAGGAATCATTGTTTCAACTGCCGTCTTTCCCGTTTCGATAACTGAAGTTGTTGGAGCTGGGCTTGACGTCTCCTCTCTGCTCTCTGTAGGGGTTCCGCTACTTGTTGATGATGGGACACTTTCTTCAGCTGAGGTCCCCTCTCCGCTCTTGCTGGATGTACCTGGAGTAGAGTGAGAAATTGTTTTCTCAGCTGCCGTCTTTCCTGTTTCGATAACTGAAGTTGTTGGAGATGGCCCTGACGTCTCCTTTTTACTCTTTGTAAGGGTTCCGCTACTTGTTGGTGATGGGACACTTTCTTCAGCTGAGGTCCCCTCTCCGCTCCTGGGGGATGTACCTGGAGTAGAGTGAGAAATCGTTGTTTCAGCTGCCGTCTTTCCCGTTTCGATAACTGAAGTTGTTGGAGCTGGGCTTGACGTCTCCTCTCTGCTCTCTGTAGGGGTTCCGCTACTTGTTGGTGATGGGACACTTTCTTTAGCTGAGGTCCCCTCTCCGCTTTTGGTGGATGTACCTGGAGGAGACTGAAACACTGTTGTTTCAGCTGCCGTCCTTCCCGTTTCAATAACTGAAGTTGTTGTAGGTGGGCTTGACGTCTCCTCTCTGCTCTCTGTAGGGGTTCCGCTACTTGTTGGTGATGGGACACTTTCTTCAGCTGAGATCCCCTCTCCGCTCCTGGGGGATGTACCTAGAGTAGAGGGAGGAATCGTTGTTTCAGCTGCCGTCTTTCCCGTTTCGATAACTGAAGTTGTTGGAGGTGGCCCTGACGTCTCCTCTTTACTCTCTGTAGGGGTTCCGCTACTTGTTGGTAATGGGACACTTTCTTCAGCTGAGGTCCCCTCTCCGCTCTTGGGGGATGTACCTGGAGAAGAGTGAGAAATCGTTGTTTCAGCTGCCGTCTTTCCTGTTTCGATAACTGAAGTCGTTGGAGGTAGCCCTGACGTCTCCTCTCTGCTCTCTGTAGGGGTTCCGCTACTTGTTGGTGATGGGACACTTTCTTCAGCTGAGGTCCCCTCTCCGCTCCTGGTGGATGTATCTGGAGTAGAGTGAGAAATCGTGGTTTCAGCTGCCGTCTTTCCCGTTTCAATAACTGACGTTGTTGGAGGTGGGCTTGACGTCTCCTCTCTGCTCTCTGTAGGGGTTCCGCTACTTGTTGGTGATGGGACACTTTCTTCAGCTGAGGTCCCCTCTCCGCTCCTGGGGGATGTACCTGTAGTAGAGTGAGGAATTGTTGTTTCAGCTGCCATCTTTCCCGTTTCGATTACTGAAGTTGTTGGAGGTGGGCTTGACGTCTCCTCTTTACTCTCTGTAGGTGTTCCGCTACTTGTTGGTGATGGGCCACTTTCTTCAGCTGAGGTCCCCTCTCCACTCTTGGGGGATGTACCTGGAGTAGAGTGAGAAATCGTTGTTTCAGCTGCCGTCCTTCCCGTTTCAATAACTGAAGTTGTTGGAGGTGGGCTTGACGTCTCCTCTCTGCTCTCTGTAGGGGTTCCGCTACTTGTCGATGATGGGTCACTTTCTTTAACTAAGGTCCCCTCTCCGCTCCTGGTGGATGTACCTGGAGTAGAGTGAGAAATTGTTTTCTCAGCTGCCGTCTTTCCCGTTTCGATAACTGCAGTTGTTGTAGGTAGCCCTGACGTCTCCTCTCTGCTCTCTGTAGGGGTTCCGCTACTTGTTGATGATGGGGCACTTTCTTCAGCTGAGGTCCCCTCTCCTCTCTTGGTTGGTGTACCTGGAATAGAGGGAGGAATCGTTATTTCAGCTGCCGTCTTTCCCGTTTCAATAACTGCAGTTGTTGGAGGTGGGCTTGACGTCTCCTCTCTGCTCTCTGTAGGGATTCCGCTACTTGTTAATGATGGGACACTTTCTTCAACTGAGGTCCCCTCTCCGCTCTTGGTAGATGTACCTGGAGTAGAGTGAGAAATCGTTGTTTCAGGTGCCGTCTTTCCCGTTTCGATAACTGCAGTTGTTGGAGGTGGGCTTGACGTCTCCTCTCTGCTCTCTGTAGGGGTTCCGCTACTTGTTGGTGATGGGCCACTTTCTTCAGCTGAGGTCCCCTCTCCGCTCCTGGTGGATGTATCTCGGGTAGAGTGAGAAATTGTTTTCTCAGCTGCCGTCTTTCCTGTTTCGATAACTGCAGTTCTTGGAGGTGGGCTTGACGTCTCCTCTCTGCTCTCTGTAGGGGTTCCGCTACTTGTTAATGATGGGGCACTTTCTTCAGCTGAGGTCCCCTCTCCGCTCTTGGGGGATATACTGGTAGTAGACTGAGAAATCGTTGTTTCACCTGCCGTCTTTCCTGTTTGGATAACTGCAGTTGTTGAAGGTGGGCTTGACGTCCACTCTCTGCTCTCTGTAGGGGTTCCGCTACTTGTTGGTGATGGGACACTTTCTTCAGCTGAGGTCCCCTCTCTGCTCTTGGGGGATGTACCTAGAGTAGAGGGAGGAATCATTGTTTCAGCTGCCGTCTTTCCTGTTTCGATAACTGAAGTCGTTGGGGGTAGCCCTGACATCTCCACTCTACTCTCTGTAGGGGTTCCGCTACTTGTTGGTGATGGGGCACTTTCTTCAGCTGAGGTCCCCTCTCCGCTCCTGGGGGATGTACCTGGAGTAGAGTGAGAAATCGTTTCAGCTGCCGTCTTTCCTGTTTCGATAACTGACGTTGTTGGAGGTGGGCTTGACGTCTCCTCTCTGCTCTCTGTAGGGGTTCCGCTACTTGTTGGTGATGGGGCACTTTCTTCAGCTGAGGTCCCCTCTCCGCTTTTGGTGGATGTACCTGTAGGAGACTGAAACATCGTTGTTTCAGCTGCCGTCCTTCCCGTTTCAATAACTGAAGTTGTTG
Source organism: Podarcis melisellensis (assembly GCF_964234715.1). Classification (NCBI taxonomy): domain Eukaryota; kingdom Metazoa; phylum Chordata; class Lepidosauria; order Squamata; family Lacertidae; genus Podarcis; species Podarcis melisellensis. Next base: position 11,145,893 of record NC_138536.1, read on the forward strand.
TAGGTGGGCTTGACGTCTCCTCTCTGCTCTCTGTAGGGGTTCCGCTACTTGTTGGTGATGGGACACTTTCTTCAGCTGAGATCCCCTCTCCGCTCCTGGGGGATGTACCTAGAGTAGAGGGAGGAATCGTTGTTTCAGCTGCCGTCTTTCCCGTTTCGATAACTGAAGTTGTTGGAGGTGGCCCTGACGTCTCCTCTTTACTCTCTGTAGGGGTTCCGCTACTTGTTGGTAATGGGACACTTTCTTCAGCTGAGGTCCCCTCTCCGCTCTTGGGGGATGTACCTGGAGTAGAGTGAGAAATCGTTGTTTCAGCTGCCGTCTTTCCTGTTTCGATAACTGAAGTTGTTGGAGGTGGGCTTGACGTCTCCTCTCTGCTCTCTGTAGGGGTTCCGCTACTTGTTGGTAATGGGACACTTTCTTTACCTGAGGTCCCCTCTCGGCTCTTGGGGGATGTACCCGGAGTAGAGTGAGAAATCGTTGTTTCAGCTGCCGTCTTTCCCGTTTCGATAACTGAAGTTGTTGGAGCTGGGCTTGAGGTCTCCTCTCTGCTCCCTGTAAGGGTTCCGCTACTTGTTGGTGATGGGACACTTTCTTCAGCTGAGGTCCCCTCTCCGCTCCTGGTGGATGTATCTGGAATAGAGTGAGAAATTGTTTTCTCAGCTGCCGTCTTTCCTTTTTTGATAACTGAAGTTGTTAGAGATGGCCCTGACGTCTCCTCTTTACTCTCTGTAGGGGTTCCGCTACTTGTTGGAGATGGGACACTTTCTTCAGCTGAGGTCCCCTCTCCGCTCCTGGTGGTTGTATCTGGAGTAGAGTGAGAAATTGTTTTCTCAGCTCCCGTCTTTCCTGTTAAGATAACTGAAGTCGTTGGAGGTAGCCCTGACGTCTCCTCTCTGCTCTCTGTAGGGGTTCCGCTACTTGTTGGTGATGCAACACTTTCTTTAGCTGAGGTCCCCTCTCCGCTCCTGGTGGATGTATCTGGAGAAGAGTGAGAAATCGTTGTTTCAGCTGCCGTCCTTCCTGTTTCAATAACTGAAGTTGTTGGAGGTGGCCCTGACGTCTCCTCTTTACTCTCTGTAGGGGTTCCGCTACTTGTTGGTGATGGGACACTTTCTTCAGCTGAGGTCCCCTCTCCGCTCTTGGGGGATGTACCTGGAGTAGAGTGAGAAATCGTTGTTTCAGCTGCCGTCTTTCCTGTTTCGATAACTGAAGTTGTTGGAGGTGGGCTTGACGTCTCCTCTCTGCTCTCTGTAGGGGTTCCGCTACTTGTTGGTGATGGGACACTTTCTTTACCTGAGGTCCCCTCTCGGCTCTTGGGGGATGTACCTGGAGTAGAGTGAGAAATCGTTGTTTCAGCTGCCGTCTTTCCCGTTTCGATAACTGAAGTAGTTGGAGCTGGGCTTGAGGTCTCCTCTCTGCTCCCTGTAAGGGTTCCGCTACTTGTTGGTGATGGGACACTTTCTTCAGCTGAGGTCCCCTCTCCGCTCCTGGTGGATGTATCTGGAATAGAGTGAGAAATTGTTTTCTCAGCTGCCGTCTTTCCTGTTAAGATAACTGAAGTCGTTGGAGGTAGCCCTGACGTCTCCTCTCTGCTCTCTGTAGGGGTTCCGCTACTTGTTGGTGATGCAACACTTTCTTTAGCTGAGGTCCCCTCTCCGCTCCTGGTGGATGTATCTGGAGAAGAGTGAGAAATCGTTGTTTCAGCTGCCGTCCTTCCTGTTTCAATAACTGAAGTTGTTGGAGGTGGGCTTGACGTCTCCTCTCTGCTCTCTGTAGGGGTTCCGCTACTTGTTGGTGATGGGCCACTTTCTTCAGCTGAGGTCCCCTCTCCGCTCCTGGTGGATGTATCTCGGGTAGAGTGAGAAATTGTTTTCATAGCTGCCGTCTTTCCTGTTTCGATAACTGCAGTTGTTGGAGGTGGGCTTGACGTCTGCTCTCTGCTCTCTGTAGGGGTTCCGCTACTTGTTGGTGATGGGACACTTTCTTCAGCTGAGGTCCCCTCTCTGCTCTTGGGGGATGTACCTGGAGTAGAGGGAAGAATCATTGTTTCAGCTGCCGTCTTTCCTGTTTCGATAACTGAAGTCGTTGGAGCTGGGCTTGAGGTCTCCTCTCTGCTCCCTGTAAGGGTTCCGCTACTTGTTGGTGATGGGACACTTTCTTCAGCTGAGGTCCCCTCTCCGCTCCTGGTGGATGTATCTGGAATAGAGTGAGAAATTGTTTTCTCAGCTGCCGTCTTTCCTTTTTTGATAACTGAAGTTGTTAGAGATGGCCCTGACGTCTCCTCTTTACTCTCTGTAGGGGTTCCGCTACTTGTTGGAGATGGGACACTTTCTTCAGCTGAGGTCCCCTCTCCGCTCCTGGTGGTTGTATCTGGAGTAGAGTGAGAAATTGTTTTCTCAGCTCCCGTCTTTCCTGTTAAGATAACTGAAGTCGTTGGAGGTAGCCCTGACGTCTCCTCTCTGCTCTCTGTAGGGGTTCCGCTACTTGTTGGTGATGCAACACTTTCTTTAGCTGAGGTCCCCTCTCCGCTCCTGGTGGATGTATCTGGAGAAGAGTGAGAAATCGTTGTTTCAGCTGCCGTCCTTCCTGTTTCAATAACTGAAGTTGTTGGAGGTGGCCCTGACGTCTCCTCTTTACTCTCTGTAGGGGTTCCGCTACTTGTTGGTGATGGGACACTTTCTTCAGCTGAGGTCCCCTCTCCGCTCTTGGGGGATGTACCTGGAGTAGAGTGAGAAATCGTTGTTTCAGCTGCCGTCTTTCCTGTTTCGATAACTGAAGTTGTTGGAGGTGGGCTTGACGTCTCCTCTCTGCTCTCTGTAGGGGTTCCGCTACTTGTTGGTGATGGGACACTTTCTTTACCTGAGGTCCCCTCTCGGCTCTTGGGGGATGTACCTGGAGTAGAGTGAGAAATCGTTGTTTCAGCTGCCGTCTTTCCCGTTTCGATAACTGAAGTAGTTGGAGCTGGGCTTGAGGTCTCCTCTCTGCTCCCTGTAAGGGTTCCGCTACTTGTTGGTGATGGGACACTTTCTTCAGCTGAGGTCCCCTCTCCGCTCCTGGTGGATGTATCTGGAATAGAGTGAGAAATTGTTTTCTCAGCTGCCGTCTTTCCTGTTAAGATAACTGAAGTCGTTGGAGGTAGCCCTGACGTCTCCTCTCTGCTCTCTGTAGGGGTTCCGCTACTTGTTGGTGATGCAACACTTTCTTTAGCTGAGGTCCCCTCTCCGCTCCTGGTGGATGTATCTGGAGAAGAGTGAGAAATCGTTGTTTCAGCTGCCGTCCTTCCTGTTTCAATAACTGAAGTTGTTGGAGGTGGGCTTGACGTCTCCTCTCTGCTCTCTGTAGGGGTTCCGCTACTTGTTGGTGATGGGCCACTTTCTTCAGCTGAGGTCCCCTCTCCGCTCCTGGTGGATGTATCTCGGGTAGAGTGAGAAATTGTTTTCATAGCTGCCGTCTTTCCTGTTTCGATAACTGCAGTTGTTGGAGGTGGGCTTGACGTCTGCTCTCTGCTCTCTGTAGGGGTTCCGCTACTTGTTGGTGATGGGACACTTTCTTCAGCTGAGGTCCCCTCTCTGCTCTTGGGGGATGTACCTGGAGTAGAGGGAAGAATCATTGTTTCAGCTGCCGTCTTTCCTGTTTCGATAACTGAAGTCGTTGGGGGTAGCCCTGACATCTCCACTCTACTCTCTGTAGGGGTTCCGCTACTTGTTGGTGATGGGGCACTTTCTTCAGCTGAGGTCCCCTCTCCGCTCTTTGTGGATGTACCTGGTGTAGACTTAGAAATAGTTGTTTCAGCTGCCGTCTTTCTCGTTTCGATAACTGAAGTTGTTGGAGCTGGGCTTGACGTCTCCTCTTTACTCTCTGTAGGGGTTCCGCTTCTTGTTGGTGATGGGACACTTTCTTCCGCTGAGGTCCCCTCTCCGCTCTTTGTGGATATACCTACTGTAGAGTGAGAAATCGTGGTTTCAGCTGCCGTCTTTCCCGTTTCGATAACTGAAGTTGTTGGAGCTGGGCTTGACGTCTCCTCTCTGCTCTCTGTAGGGGTTCCGCTACTAGTTGGTGATGGGGCACTTTCTTCAGCTGATGTCCCCTCTCTGCTCTTGGTTGGTGTACCTGGAGGAGACTGAGAAATCGTTGTTTCAGCTTCCGTCCTTCCTGTTTCAATAACTGAAGTTGTAGGTGGGCTTGACGTCTCCTCTCTGCTCTCTGTAGGGGTTCCGCTACTTGTTGGTGATGGGACACTTTCTTCAGCTGAGATCCCCTCTCCGCTCCTGGGGGATGTACCGAGAATAGAGGGAGGAATCGTTGTTTCAGCTGCCGTCTTTCCCGTTTTGATAACTGAAGTTGTTGGAGGTGGCCCTGACGTCTCCTCTTTACTCTCTGTAGGGGTTCCGCTACTTGTTGGTAATGGGACACTTTCTTCAGCTGAGGTCCCCTCTCCGCTCTTGGGGGATGTACCTGGAGTAGAGTGAGAAATCGTTGTTTCAGTTGCCGTCTTTCCCGTTTCGATAACTGAAGTTGTTGGAGCTGGGCTTGAGGTCTCTCTGCTCCCTGTAAGAGTTCCGCTACTTGTTGGTGATGGGACACTTTCTTCAGCTGAGGTCCCCTCTCCGCTCCTGGTGGATGTATCTGGAATAGAGTGAGAAATTGTTTTCTCAGCTGCCGTCTTTCCTGTTTCGATAACTGAAGTTGTTGGAGATGGCCCTGACGTCTCCTCTTTACTCTCTGTAGGGGTTCCACTACTTGTTGGTAATGGGGCATTTTCTTCAGCTGATGTCCCCTCTCCGCTCTTGGTTGGTGTACCTGGAGTAGCCACAGAAATTGTTGTTTCAGCTGCCGTCTTTCCTGTTTCGATTATTGGAGTTGTTGGAGGTGGGCTTGACGTCTCCTCTCTGCTCTCTGTAGGGGTTCCGCTACTTGTTGGTGATGGGGTACTTTCTTCAGCTGAGGTCCCCTCTCCGCTTTTGGTGGATATACCTGGAGTAGAGTGAGAAATCGTTGTTTCAGCTGCCGTCTTTCCCGTTTCGATAACTGAAGTTGTTGGAGGTGGCCCTAACGTCTCCTCTTTACTCTCTGTAGGGGTTCCGCTACTTGTTGGTAATGGGACACTTTCTTCAGCTGAGGTCCCCTCTCCGCTCTTGGGGGATGTACCTGGAGTAGAGTGAGAAATCGTTGTTTCAGCTGCCGTCTTTCCCGTTTCGATAACTGAAGTTGTTGGAGCTGGGCTTGAGGTCTCTCTGCTCCCTGTAAGAGTTCCGCTACTTGTTGGTGATGGGACACTTTCTTCAGCTGAGGTCCCCTCTCCGTTCCTGGTGGATGTATCTGGAATAGAGTGAGAAATTGTTTTCTCAGCTGCCGTCTTTCCTGTTTCGATAACTGAAGTTGTTGGAGATGGCCCTGACGTCTCCTCTTTACTCTCTGTAGGGGTTCCGCTACTTGTTGGTGATGGGACACTTTCTTCAGCTGAGGTCCCCTCTCCGCTCTTGGGGGATGTACCTGGAGTAGAGTGAGAAATCCTTGCTTCAGCTGCCGACTTTCCTGTTTCGATAACTGAAGTTGTTGGAGCTGGGCTTGACGTCTCCTCTCTGCTCTCTGTAGGGGTTCCGCTACTTGTTGGTGATGGGACACTTTCTTCAGCTGAGGTCCCCTCTCCGCTCCTGGGGGATGTACCTGGAGTAGCCACAGAAATTGTTGTTTCAGCTGCCGTCTTTCCCGTTTCGATAACTGAAGATGTTGGAGGTGGGCTTGACGTCTCCTCTCTGCTCTCTGTAGGGGTTCCGCTACTTGTTGGTGATGGGGCACTTTCTTCAGCTGAGGTCCCCTCTCCGCTCTTGGTGGATGTACCTGGAGTAGAGTGAGAAATTGTTTTCTCAGCTGCCGTCTTTCCTGTTTCGATAACTGAAGTTGTTGGAGATGGCCCTGACGTCTCCTCTTTACTCTTTGTAGGGGTTCCGCTACTTGTTGGTGATGGGGCACTTTCTTCAGCTGAGGTCCCCTCTCCGCTCTTGGTGGATGTACCTGGAGTAGAGCGAGAAATCGTTGTTTCAGCTGCCGTCTTTCCTGTTTCGATAACTGACGTTGTTGGAGGTGGGCTTGACGTCTCCTCTCTGCTCTCTGTAGGGGTTCCGCTACTTATTGATGATGGGGCACTTTCTTCAGCTGAGGTCCCTTCTCCGCTCCTGGGGGATGTACCTGGAGTAGAGTGAGAAATCGTGGTTTCAGCTGCCGTCTTTCCTGTTTCAATAACTGACGTTATTGGAGGTGGGCTTGACGTCTCCTCTCTGCTCTCTGTAGGGGTTCCGCTACTTGTTGGGGATGGGGCACTTTCTTCAGCTGAGGTCCCCTCTCTGCTCTTGGTGGATGTACCTGGAGTAGAGTGGGAAATTGTTTCAGCTTCCGTCTTTCCCGTTTGGATAACTGAAGTTGTTGGAGGTGACCTTGACGTCTCCTCTCTGCTCTCTGTAGGGGTTCCGCTACTTGTTGGTGATGGGCCACTTTCTTCAGCTGAGGTCCCCTCTCCGCTCTTGGTTCGTGTACCTGGAGGAGACTGAGAAATCGTTGTTTCAGCTGCCGTCCTTCCAGTTTCGATAACTGAAGATGTTGGAGGTGGGCTTGACGTCTCCTCTCTGCTCTCTGTAGGGGTTCCGCTACTTGTTAATGATGGGGCACTTTCTTCAGCTGAGGTCCCCTCTCCGCTCTTGGGGGATGTACCTGGAGTAGAGTGAGAAATCGTTTCAGCTTCCGTCTTTCCCGTTTGGTTAACTTTAGTTGTTGGAGGTGACCTTGACGTCTCATTTCTACTCTCTGTAGGGGTTCCGCTACTTGTTGATAATGGGGCACTTTCTTCAGCTGAGGTCCCCTCTCCGCTCTTGGTGGATGTAACTGGAGTAGAATGAGAAATCGTTGTTTCAGCTGCCGTCTTTCCCGTTTCGATAACTGACGTTGTTGGAGCTGGGCTTGACGTCTCCTCTCTGCTCTCTGTAGGGGTTCTGCTACTTGTTGATGATGGGGCACTTTCTTCAGCTGAGGTCCCCTCTCCGCTCTTGGTTGTTGTACCTGAAGGAGACTGAGAAATCGTTGTTTCAGCTGCCGTCCTTTCCGTTTCAATAACTGAAGTTGTTGGAGGTGGGCTTGACGTCTCCTCTCTGCTCTCTGTAGGGGTTCCGCTACTTGTTGGTGATGGGACACTTTCTTCAGCTGAGGTCCCGTCTCTGCTCTTGGGGGATGTACCTGGAGTAGAGTGAGAAATCGTTGTTTCAGCTGCCGTCTTTCCCGTTTCGATAACTGACGTTGTTGGAGCTGGGCTTGACGTCTCCTCTCTGCTCTCTGTAGGGATCCCGCTACTTGTTGATGATGAGGCCCTTTCTTCAGCTGAGGTCCCCTCTCCACTGTTGGGGGATGTACCTGGCGTAGAGTGAGAAATCGTTGTTTCAGCTGCCGTCCTTCCCGTTTCAATAACTGAAGTTGTTGTAGGTGGGCTTGACGTCTCCTCTCTGCTCCGTGTAGGAGTTCCGCTACTTGTTGGTGATGGGATACTTTCTTCAGCTGAGGTCCCCTCTCCGCTCTTGGAGGATGTACCTGGAGTAGAGTGAGAAATCGTTGTTTCAGCTGCCGACTTTCCTGTTTCGATAACTGAAGTTGTTGGAGGTGGACTTGAGGTCTCTTCTCTGTTCTCTGTAGGGGTTCCGCTACTTGTTGTTGATGGGGCACTTTCTTCAGCTGAGGTCCCCTCTCTGCTCTTGGTGGATGTACCTGGAGTAGAGTGGGAAATTGTTTCAGCTTCCGTCTTTCCCGTTTGGATAACTTTAGTTGTTGGAGGTGACCTTGACGTCTCATTTCTACTCTCTGTAGGGGTTCCGCTACTTGTTGATAATGGGGCACTTTCTTCAGCTGAGGTCCCCTCTCCGCTCTTGGTTGTTGTACCTGGAGTAGAGTGAGAAATTGTTGTTTCAGCTGCCGTCCTTCCCGTTTCAATAACTGAAGTTGTTGGAGGTGGGCTTGACGTCTCCTCTCTGCTCTCTGTAGGGGTTCCGCTACTTGTTGATGATGGGACACTTTCTTCAGCTGAGGTCCCCTCTCCGCTCTTGGTGGATGTACCTGGAGTAGAGTGAGAAATTGTTTTCTCAGCTGCCGTCTTTCCTGTTTCGATAACTGAAGTTGTTGGAGATGGCCCTGACGTCTCCTTTTTACTCTTTGTAGGGGTTCCGCTACTTGTTGGTGATGGGACACTTTCTTCAGCTGAGGTCCCCTCTCCGCTCTTGGGGGATGTACCTGGAGTAGAGTGAGAAATCGTTGTTTCAGCTGCCTTCTTTCCTGTTTCGATAACTGCAGTTGTTAGAGGTGGGCTTGACGTCTCTTCTCTGCTCTCTGTAGGGGTTCCGCTACTTGTTGGTGATGGGCCACTTTCTTCAGCTGAGGTCCCCTCTCCGCTCTTGGTTGGTGTACCTGGAGGAGACTGAGAAATTGTTGTTTCAGCTGCCGTCTTTCCCGTTTCAATAACTGACGTTGTTGGAGGTGGGCTTGACGTCTCCTCTTTACTCTCTGTAGGGGTTCCGCTACTTGTTGGTGATGGGACACTTTCTTCAGCTGAAGTGCCGTCTCTGCTCTTGGGGGATGTACCTGGAGTAGAGTGAGAAATCGTTGTCTCAGCTGCCGTCTTTCCTGTTTCGATAACTGAAGTTGTGGGAGGTGGGCTTGACGTCTCCTCTCTGCTCTCTGTAGGGATTCCGCTACTTGTTAATGATGGGACACTTTCTTCAACTGAGGTCCCCTCTCCGCTCTTGGTAGATGTACCTGGAGTAGAGTGAGAAATCATTGTTTCAGCTGCCGTCTTTCCCGTTTCGATAACTGAAGTTGTTGGAGCTGGGCTTGACGTCTCCTCTCTGCTCTCTGTAGGGGTTCCGCTACTTATTGATGATGGGGCACTTTCTTCAGCTGAGGTCCCCTCTCCGCTCCTGGGGGATGTACCTGGAGTAGAGTGAGAAATCGGTGTTTCAGCTGCCGTCTTTCCTGTTTCGATAACTGACGTTGTTGGAGGTGGGCTTGACGTCTCCTCTCTGCTCTCTGTAGGAGTTCCGCTACTTGTTGGTGATGGGGTACTTTCTTCAGCTGAGGTCCCCTCTCCGCTCTTGGAGGATGTACCTGGAGTAGAGTGAGAAATCGTTGTTTCAGCTGCCGTCTTTCCTGTTTTGATAACTGAAGTTGTTGGAGCTGGGCTTGACACCTCCTCTCTGCTCTCTGGAGGGGTTCCGCTACTTGTTGATAGTGGGGCACTTTCTTCAGCTGAGGTCCCCTCTCTGCTCTTGGGGGATGTACCTGGAGTAGAGTGAGGAATCGTTGCTTCGGCTGCCGTCTTTCCCGTTTCGATAACTGAAGTTGTTGGAGGTGGGCTTGACGTCTCCTCTCTGCTCTCTGGAGGGGTTCCGCTACTTGTTGGTGATGGGGTACTTTCTTCAGCTGAGGCCCCCTCTCCGCTCCTGGGGGATGTACCTGGAGTAGAGTGAGAAATCGTTGTTTCAGATGCCGTCTTTCCTGTTTCGATAACTGAAGTTGTTGGAGCTGGGCTTGACATCTCCTCTCTGCACTCTGTAGGGGTTCCGCTACTTGTCGATGATGGGGCACTTTCTTCAGTTGAGGTCCCCTCTCCGCTCTTGGTGGATGTACCTGGAGTAGAATGAGAAATCGTTGTTTCAGCTGCCTTCTTTCCTGTTTCGATAACTGCAGTTGTTAGAGGTGGGCTTGACGTCTCTTCTCTGCTCTCTGTAGGGGTTCCGCTACTTGTTGGTGATGGGCCACTTTCTTCAGCTGAGGTCCCCTCTCCGCTCTTGGTTGGTGTACCTGGAGGAGACTGAGAAATTGTTGTTTCAGCTGCCGTCTTTCCCGTTTCAATAACTGACGTTGTTGGAGGTGGGCTTGACGTCTCCTCTTTACTCTCTGTAGGGGTTCCGCTACTTGTTGGTGATGGGACACTTTCTTCAGCTGAAGTCCCGTCTCTGCTCTTGGGGGATGTACCTGGAGTAGAGTGAGAAATCGTTGTCTCAGCTGCCGTCTTTCCTGTTTCGATAACTGAAGTTGTGGGAGGTGGGCTTGACGTCTCCTCTCTGCTCTCTGTAGGGATTCCGCTACTTGTTAATGATGGGACACTTTCTTCAACTGAGGTCCCCTCTCCGCTCTTGGTAGATGTACCTGGAGTAGAGTGAGAAATCATTGTTTCAGCTGCCGTCTTTCCCGTTTCGATAACTGAAGTTGTTGGAGCTGGGCTTGACGTCTCCTCTCTGCTCTCTGTAGGGGTTCCGCTACTTATTGATGATGGGGCACTTTCTTCAGCTGAGGTCCCCTCTCCGCTCCTGGGGGATGTACCTGGAGTAGAGTGAGAAATCGTTGTTTCAGCTGCCGTCTTTCCTGTTTCGATAACTGACGTTGTTGGAGGTGGGCTTGACGTCTCCTCTCTGCTCTCTGTAGGAGTTCCGCTACTTGTTGGTGATGGGGTACTTTCTTCAGCTGAGGTCCCCTCTCCGCTCTTGGAGGATGTACCTGGAGTAGAGTGAGAAATCGTTGTTTCAGCTGCCGTCTTTCCTGTTTTGATAACTGAAGTTGTTGGAGCTGGGCTTGACACCTCCTCTCTGCTCTCTGGAGGGGTTCCGCTACTTGTTGATAGTGGGGCACTTTCTTCAGCTGAGGTCCCCTCTCTGCTCTTGGGGGATGTACCTGGAGTAGAGTGAGGAATCGTTGCTTCGGCTGCCGTCTTTCCCGTTTCGATAACTGAAGTTGTTGGAGGTGGGCTTGACGTCTCCTCTCTGCTCTCTGGAGGGGTTCCGCTACTTGTTGGTGATGGGGTACTTTCTTCAGCTGAGGCCCCCTCTCCGCTCCTGGGGGATGTACCTGGAGTAGAGTGAGAAATCGTTGTTTCAGATGCCGTCTTTCCTGTTTCGATAACTGAAGTTGTTGGAGCTGGGCTTGACATCTCCTCTCTGCACTCTGTAGGGGTTCCGCTACTTGTCGATGATGGGGCACTTTCTTCAGTTGAGGTCCCCTCTCCGCTCTTGGTGGATGTACCTGGAGTAGAATGAGAAATCGTTGTTTCAGCTGCCGTCTTTCCTGTTTCGATAACTGACGTTGTTGGAGCTGGGCTTGACGTCTCCTCTCTGCTCTCTGTAGGGGTTCTGCTACTTGTTATTGATGGGACACTTTCTTCAGCTGAGGTCCCCTCTCCGCTCCTGGGGGATGTATCTGGAGTTGAGGGAGGAATCGTTGTTTCAGCTGCCGTCCTTCCCGTTTCAATAACTGAAGTTGTTGGAGCTCGGCTTGACGTCTCCTCTCTGCTGTCTGTAGGGGTTCCGCTACTTGTTGGTGATGGGACACTTTCTTCAGCTGAGGTCCCCTCTCTGCTCTTGGTGGATGTACCTGGAGTAGAGTGGGAAATTGTTTCAGCTGCCGTCCTTCCCGTTTCAATAACTGAAGTTGTTGGAGCTGGGCTTGACGTCTCCTCTCTGCTCTCTGTAGGGGTTCCGCTACTTGTCGATGATGGGGCACTTTCTTCAGCTGAGGTCCCCTCTCCGCTCATGGTGGATGTACCTGGAGTAGAATGAGAAATCGTTGTTTCAGCTGCCGTCTTTCCCGTTTCGATAACTGACGTTGTTGGAGCTGGGCTTGACGTCTCCTCTCTGCTCTCTGTAGGGGTTCTGCTACTTGTTATTGATGGGACACTTTCTTCAGCTGAGGTGCCCTCTCCGCTCTTGGTGGATGTACTTGGAGTAGAGTGAGAAATCGTTGTTTTAGCTGCAGTCTTTCCCGTTTCGATAACTGAAATTGTTGAAGATGGGCTTGACGTCTCCTCTCTGCTCTCTGTAGGGGTTCCACTACTAGTTGATGATGGGGCACTTTCTTCAGCTGAGGTCCCCTCTCCGCTTTTTGTTGTTGTAGCTGGAGGACACTGAGAAATCATTGTTTCAGCTGCCGTCTTTCCTGTTTCGATAACTGCAGTTGTTGGAGCTGGGCTTGACGTCTCCCCTCTGCTCTTTGAAGGCCTTCCGCTACTTGTTGGTGATGAGCCACTTTCTTCAGTTGAGGTCCCCTCTCCGCTATTGGGGGATGTACCAGGAGTAGAGTGAGGAATCGTTGTTTCAGCTGCCGTCCTTCCCGTTTCGATAACTGAAGTTGTTGGTGGTGGGCTTGACGTCTCCTCTCTGCTCTCTGTAGGGGTTCCGCTACTTGTTGATGATGGGGCACTTTCTTCAGCTGAGGTCCCCTCTCCGCTCTTGGTGGATGTACTTGGAGTAGAGTGAGAAATCGTTGTTTCAGCTGCCGTCCTTCCCGTTTCAATAACTGAAGTTGTGGGAGGTGGGCTTGACGTCTCCTCTCTGCTCTCTGTAGGGGTTCCGCTACTTGTTGATGATGGGGCACTTTCTTCAGCTGAGGTCCCCTCTCCGCTTTTGGTGGATGTACCTGGATTAGAGTGAGAAATCGTTGTTTCAGCTGCCGTCCTTCCCGTTTCGATAACTGAAGTTGTTGGAGGTGGGCTTGACGTCTCCTCTCTGCTCTCTGTATAGTTTCCGCTACTTGTTAATGATGGGGCACTTTCTTCAGCTGAGGTCCCCTCTCCGCTCTTGGTTGTTGTACCTGGAGGAGACTGAGAAATCGTTGTTTCAGCTGCCCTCCTTCCCGTTTCAATAACTGAAGTTGTTGGAGGTGGGCTTGACGTCTCCTCTCTGCTCTCTGTAGGGATTCCGCTACTTGTTGATGATGAGGCACTTTCTTCAGCTGAGGTCCCCTCTCCGCTCCTGGTGGATGTATCTGGAGTAGAGTGAGAAATCGTTGTTTCAGCTGCCGTCTTTCCTGTTTCGATAACTGAAGTTGTTGGAGCTGGGCTTGACGTCTCCTCTCTGCTCTCTGTAGGGGTTCTGCTACTTGTCGATGATGGGGCACTTTCTTCAGCTGAGGTCCCCTCTCCACTGTTGGGGGATGTACCTGGAGTAGAGTGAGAAATCGTTGTTTCAGCTGCCGTCCTTCCCGTTTCAATAACTGAAGTTGTTGTAGGTGGGCTTGACGTCTCCTCTCTGCTCCGTGTAGGAGTTCCGCTACTTGTTGGTGATGGGGTACTTTCTTCAGCTGAGGTCCCCTCTCCGCTCTTGGAGGATGTACCTGGAGTAGAGTGAGAAATCGTTGTTTCAGCTGCCGACTTTCCTGTTTCGATAACTGAAGTTGTTGGAGGTGGACTTGAGGTCTCCTCTCTGCTCTCTGTAGGGGTTCCGCTACTTGTTGGTGATTGGGCACTTTCTTCAGCTGAGGTCCCCTCTCCGCTCTTGGTTGGTGTACCTGGAGGAGACTGAGAAATTGTTGTTTCAGCTGCCGTCTTTCCCGTTTCGGTAACTGAAGTTGTTGGAGGTGGGCTTGACGTCTCCTCTCTGCTCTCTGTAGGGGTTAAGCTACTTGTTGATGATGGGGCACTTTCTTCAGCTGAGGTCCCCTCTCCACTGTTGGGGGGTGTACCAGGAGTAGAGTGAGAAATCGTTGTTTCAGCTGCCGTCCTTCCCATTTCAATAACTGAAGTTGTTGGAGCTGGGCTTGACGTCTCCTCTCTGCTGTCTGTAGGGGTTCTGCTACTTGTCGATGATGGGGCACTTTCTTCAGCTGAGGTCCCCTCTCCACTGTTGGGGGATGTACCTGGAGTAGATCGAGAAATTGTTTTCTCAGCTGCCGTCTTTCCTGTTTCGATAACTGAAGTCGTTGGGGGTAGCCCTGACGTCTCCACTCTGCTCTCTGTAGGGGTTCCGCTACTTGTTGGTGATGGGGCACTTTCTTCAGCTGAGGTCCCCTCTCCGCTCTTGGGGGATGTACCAGGAGTAGAGTGAGGAATCGTTGTTTCAGCTGCCGTCCTTCCTGTTTCGATAACTGAAGTTGTTGGAGGTCTGCTTGACGTCTCCTCTCTGCTCTCTGTAGGGGTTCCGCTACTTGTTGCTGATGGGACACTTTCTTCAGCTGAGGTCCCCTCTCTGCTCTTGGCGGATGTACCTGGAGTAGAGTGGGAAATTGTTTCAGCTGCCGTCCTTCCCGTTTCAATAACTGAAGTTGTTGGAGCTGGGCTTGACGTCTCCTCTCTGCTCTCTGTAGGGGTTCCGCTACTTGTTGGTGATGGGACACTTTCTTCAGCTGAGATCCCCTCTCCGCTCTTGGTGGATGTACCTGGAGTAGAATGAGAAATCGTTGTTTCAGCTGCCGTCTTTCCCGTTTCGATAACTGACGTTGTTGGAGCTGGGCTTGACGTCTCCTCTCTGCTCTCTGTAGGGGTTCTGCTACTTGTTATTGATGGGACACTTTCTTCAGCTGAGGTCCCCTCTCTGCTCTTTGGGGTTGTACCTGGAGTAGAGTGAGGAATTGTTATTTCAGCTGCCGTCTTTCCCGTTTTGATAACTGACGTTGTTGGAGCTGTGCTTGACGTCTCCTTTCTGCTCTCTGTAGGGGTTCCGCTACTTGTTGATGATGGGGCACTTTCTTCAGCTGAGGTCCCCTCTCCGCTCTTGGTTGTTGTACGTGGAGGAGACTGAGAAATCGTTGTTTCAGCTGCCGTCCTTCCCGTTTCAATAGCTGAAGTTGTTGGAGGTGGGCTTGACGTCTCCTCTCTGCTCTCTGTAGGGGTTCCGCTACTTGTTGGTGATGGGACACTTTCTTCAGCTGAAGTGCCGTCTCTGCTCTTGGGGGATGTACCTGGAGTAGAGTGAGAAATCGTTGTCTCAGCTGCCGTCTTTCCTGTTTCGATAACTGAAGTTGTGGGAGGTGGGCTTGACGTCTCCTCTCTGCTCTCTGTAGGGATTCCGCTACTTGTTAATGATGGGACACTTTCTTCAAGTGAGGTCCCCTCTCCGCTCTTGGTAGATGTACCTGGAGTAGAGTGAGAAATCATTGTTTCAGCTGCCGTCTTTCCCGTTTCGATAACTGAAGTTGTTGGAGCTGGGCTTGACGTCTCCTCTCTGCTCTCTGTAGGGGTTCCGCTACTTATTGATGATGGGGCACTTTCTTCAGCTGAGGTCCCCTCTCCGCTCCTGGGGGATGTACCTGGAGTAGAGTGAGAAATCGGTGTTTCAGCTGCCGTCTTTCCTGTTTCGATAACTGACGTTGTTGGAGGTGGGCTTGACGTCTCCTCTCTGCTCTCTGTAGGAGTTCCGCTACTTGTTGGTGATGGGGTACTTTCTTCAGCTGAGGTCCCCTCTCCGCTCTTGGAGGATGTACCTGGAGTAGAGTGAGAAATCGTTGTTTCAGCTGCCGTCTTTCCTGTTTTGATAACTGAAGTTGTTGGAGCTGGGCTTGACACCTCCTCTCTGCTCTCTGGAGGGGTTCCGCTACTTGTTGATAGTGGGGCACTTTCTTCAGCTGAGGTCCCCTCTCTGCTCTTGGGGGATGTACCTGGAGTAGAGTGAGGAATCGTTGCTTCGGCTGCCGTCTTTCCCGTTTCGATAACTGAAGTTGTTGGAGGTGGGCTTGACGTCTCCTCTCTGCTCTCTGGAGGGGTTCCGCTACTTGTTGGTGATGGGGTACTTTCTTCAGCTGAGGCCCCCTCTCCGCTCCTGGGGGATGTACCTGGAGTAGAGTGAGAAATCGTTGTTTCAGATGCCGTCTTTCCTGTTTCGATAACTGAAGTTGTTGGAGCTGGGCTTGACATCTCCTCTCTGCACTTTGTAGGGGTTCCGCTACTTGTCGATGATGGGGCACTTTCTTCAGTTGAGGTCCCCTCTCCGCTCTTGGTGGATGTACCTGGAGTAGAATGAGAAATCGTTGTTTCAGCTGCCTTCTTTCCTGTTTCGATAACTGCAGTTGTTAGAGGTGGGCTTGACGTCTCTTCTCTGCTCTCTGTAGGGGTTCCGCTACTTGTTGGTGATGGGCCACTTTCTTCAGCTGAGGTCCCCTCTCCGCTCTTGGTTGGTGTACCTGGAGGAGACTGAGAAATTGTTGTTTCAGCTGCCGTCTTTCCCGTTTCAATAACTGACGTTGTTGGAGGTGGGCTTGACGTCTCCTCTTTACTCTCTGTAGGGGTTCCGCTACTTGTTGGTGATGGGACACTTTCTTCAGCTGAAGTCCCGTCTCTGCTCTTGGGGGATGTACCTGGAGTAGAGTGAGAAATCGTTGTCTCAGCTGCCGTCTTTCCTGTTTCGATAACTGAAGTTGTGGGAGGTGGGCTTGACGTCTCCTCTCTGCTCTCTGTAGGGATTCCGCTACTTGTTAATGATGGGACACTTTCTTCAACTGAGGTCCCCTCTCCGCTCTTGGTAGATGTACCTGGAGTAGAGTGAGAAATCATTGTTTCAGCTGCCGTCTTTCCCGTTTCGATAACTGAAGTTGTTGGAGCTGGGCTTGACGTCTCCTCTCTGCTCTCTGTAGGGGTTCCGCTACTTATTGATGATGGGGCACTTTCTTCAGCTGAGGTCCCCTCTCCGCTCCTGGGGGATGTACCTGGAGTAGAGTGAGAAATCGTTGTTTCAGCTGCCGTCTTTCCTGTTTCGATAACTGACGTTGTTGGAGGTGGGCTTGACGTCTCCTCTCTGCTCTCTGTAGGAGTTCCGCTACTTGTTGGTGATGGGGTACTTTCTTCAGCTGAGGTCCCCTCTCCGCTCTTGGAGGATGTACCTGGAGTAGAGTGAGAAATCGTTGTTTCAGCTGCCGTCTTTCCTGTTTTGATAACTGAAGTTGTTGGAGCTGGGCTTGACACCTCCTCTCTGCTCTCTGGAGGGGTTCCGCTACTTGTTGATAGTGGGGCACTTTCTTCAGCTGAGGTCCCCTCTCTGCTCTTGGGGGATGTACCTGGAGTAGAGTGAGGAATCGTTGCTTCGGCTGCCGTCTTTCCCGTTTCGATAACTGAAGTTGTTGGAGGTGGGCTTGACGTCTCCTCTCTGCTCTCTGGAGGGGTTCCGCTACTTGTTGGTGATGGGGTACTTTCTTCAGCTGAGGCCCCCTCTCCGCTCCTGGGGGATGTACCTGGAGTAGAGTGAGAAATCGTTGTTTCAGATGCCGTCTTTCCTGTTTCGATAACTGAAGTTGTTGGAGCTGGGCTTGACATCTCCTCTCTGCACTCTGTAGGGGTTCCGCTACTTGTCGATGATGGGGCACTTTCTTCAGTTGAGGTCCCCTCTCCGCTCTTGGTGGATGTACCTGGAGTAGAATGAGAAATCGTTGTTTCAGCTGCCGTCTTTCCTGTTTCGATAACTGACGTTGTTGGAGCTGGGCTTGACGTCTCCTCTCTGCTCTCTGTAGGGGTTCTGCTACTTGTTATTGATGGGACACTTTCTTCAGCTGAGGTCCCCTCTCCGCTCCTGGGGGATGTATCTGGAGTTGAGGGAGGAATCGTTGTTTCAGCTGCCGTCCTTCCCGTTTCAATAACTGAAGTTGTTGGAGCTCGGCTTGACGTCTCCTCTCTGCTGTCTGTAGGGGTTCCGCTACTTGTTGGTGATGGGACACTTTCTTCAGCTGAGGTCCCCTCTCTGCTCTTGGTGGATGTACCTGGAGTAGAGTGGGAAATTGTTTCAGCTGCCGTCCTTCCCGTTTCAATAACTGAAGTTGTTGGAGCTGGGCTTGACGTCTCCTCTCTGCTCTCTGTAGGGGTTCCGCTACTTGTCGATGATGGGGCACTTTCTTCAGCTGAGGTCCCCTCTCCGCTCATGGTGGATGTACCTGGAGTAGAATGAGAAATCGTTGTTTCAGCTGCCGTCTTTCCCGTTTCGATAACTGACGTTGTTGGAGCTGGGCTTGACGTCTCCTCTCTGCTCTCTGTAGGGGTTCTGCTACTTGTTATTGATGGGACACTTTCTTCAGCTGAGGTGCCCTCTCCGCTCTTGGTGGATGTACTTGGAGTAGAGTGAGAAATCGTTGTTTTAGCTGCAGTCTTTCCCGTTTCGATAACTGAAATTGTTGAAGATGGGCTTGACGTCTCCTCTCTGCTCTCTGTAGGGGTTCCACTACTAGTTGATGATGGGGCACTTTCTTCAGCTGAGGTCCCCTCTCCGCTTTTTGTTGTTGTAGCTGGAGGAGACTGAGAAATCATTGTTTCAGCTGCCGTCTTTCCTGTTTCGATAACTGCAGTTGTTGGAGCTGGGCTTGACGTCTCCCCTCTGCTCTTTGAAGGCCTTCCGCTACTTGTTGGTGATGAGCCACTTTCTTCAGTTGAGGTCCCCTCTCCGCTCTTGGGGGATGTACCAGGAGTAGAGTGAGGAATCGTTGTTTCAGCTGCCGTCCTTCCCGTTTCGATAACTGAAGTTGTTGGTGGTGGGCTTGACGTCTCCTCTCTGCTCTCTGTAGGGGTTCCGCTACTTGTTGATGATGGGGCACTTTCTTCAGCTGAGGTCCCCTCTCCGCTCTTGGTGGATGTACTTGGAGTAGAGTGAGAAATCGTTGTTTCAGCTGCCGTCCTTCCCGTTTCAATAACTGAAGTTGTGGGAGGTGGGCTTGACGTCTCCTCTCTGCTCTCTGTAGGGGTTCCGCTACTTGTTGATGATGGGGCACTTTCTTCAGCTGAGGTCCCCTCTCCGCTTTTGGTGGATGTACCTGGATTAGAGTGAGAAATCGTTGTTTCAGCTGCCGTCCTTCCCGTTTCGATAACTGAAGTTGTTGGAGGTGGGCTTGACGTCTCTTCTCTGCTCTCTGTATAGTTTCCGCTACTTGTTAATGATGGGGCACTTTCTTCAGCTGAGGTCCCCTCTCCGCTCTTGGTTGTTGTACCTGGAGGAGACTGAGAAATCGTTGTTTCAGCTGCCCTCCTTCCCGTTTCAATAACTGAAGTTGTTGGAGGTGGGCTTGACGTCTCCTCTCTGCTCTCTGTAGGGATTCCGCTACTTGTTGATGATGAGGCACTTTCTTCAGCTGAGGTCCCCTCTCCGCTCCTGGTGGATGTATCTGGAGTAGAGTGAGAAATCGTTGTTTCAGCTGCCGTCTTTCCTGTTTCGATAACTGAAGTTGTTGGAGCTGGGCTTGACGTCTCCTCTCTGCTCTCTGTAGGGGTTCTGCTACTTGTCGATGATGGGGCACTTTCTTCAGCTGAGGTCCCCTCTCCACTGTTGGGGGATGTACCTGGAGTAGAGTGAGAAATCGTTGTTTCAGCTGCCGTCCTTCCCGTTTCAATAACTGAAGTTGTTGTAGGTGGGCTTGACGTCTCCTCTCTGCTCCGTGTAGGAGTTCCGCTACTTGTTGGTGATGGGGTACTTTCTTCAGCTGAGGTCCCCTCTCCGCTCTTGGAGGATGTACCTGGAGTAGAGTGAGAAATCGTTGTTTCAGCTGCCGACTTTCCTGTTTCGATAACTGAAGTTGTTGGAGGTGGACTTGAGGTCTCCGCTCTGCTCTCTGTAGGGGTTCCGCTACTTGTTGGTGATTGGGCACTTTCTTCAGCTGAGGTCCCCTCTCCGCTCTTGGTTGGTGTACCTGGAGGAGACTGAGAAATTGTTGTTTCAGCTGCCGTCTTTCCCGTTTCGGTAACTGAAGTTGTTGGAGGTGGGCTTGACGTCTCCTCTCTGCTCTCTGTAGGGGTTAAGCTACTTGTTGATGATGGGGCACTTTCTTCAGCTGAGGTCCCCTCTCCACTGTTGGGGGGTGTACCAGGAGTAGAGTGAGAAATCGTTGTTTCAGCTGCCGTCCTTCCCATTTCAATAACTGAAGTTGTTGGAGCTGGGCTTGACGTCTCCTCTCTGCTGTCTGTAGGGGTTCTGCTACTTGTCGATGATGGGGCACTTTCTTCAGCTGAGGTCCCCTCTCCACTGTTGGGGGATGTACCTGGAGTAGATCGAGAAATTGTTTTCTCAGCTGCCGTCTTTCCTGTTTCGATAACTGAAGTCGTTGGGGGTAGCCCTGACGTCTCCACTCTGCTCTCTGTAGGGGTTCCGCTACTTGTTGGTGATGGGGCACTTTTTTCAGCTGAGATCCCCTCTCTGCTCTTGGCGGATGTACCTGGAGTAGAGTGGGAAATTGTTTCAGCTGCCGTCCTTCCCGTTTCAATAACTGAAGTTGTTGGAGCTGGGCTTGACGTCTCCTCTCTGCTCTCTGTAGGGGTTCCGCTACTTGTTGGTGATGGGACACTTTCTTCAGCTGAGATCCCCTCTCCGCTCTTGGTGGATGTACCTGGAGTAGAATGAGAAATCGTTGTTTCAGCTGCCGTCTTTCCCGTTTCGATAACTGACGTTGTTGGAGCTGGGCTTGACGTCTCCTCTCTGCTCTCTGTAGGGGTTCTGCTACTTGTTATTGATGGGACACTTTCTTCAGCTGAGGTCCCCTCTCTGCTCTTTGGGGTTGTACCTGGAGTAGAGTGAGGAATTGTTATTTCAGCTGCCGTCTTTCCCGTTTCGATAACTGACGTTGTTGGAGCTGTGCTTGACGTCTCCTTTCTGCTCTCTGTAGGGGTTCCGCTACTTGTTGATGATGGGGCACTTTCTTCAGCTGAGGTCCCCTCTCCGCTCTTGGTTGTTGTACGTGGAGGAGACTGAGAAATCGTTGTTTCAGCTGCCGTCCTTCCCGTTTCAATAGCTGAAGTTGTTGGAGGTGGGCTTGACGTCTCCTCTCTGCTCTCTGTAGGGGTTCCGCTACTTGTTGGTGATGGGACACTTTCTTCAGCTGAGGTCCCGTCTCTGCTCTTGGGGGATGTACCTGGAGTAGAGTGAGAAATTGTTGTTTCAGCTGCCGTCCTTCCCGTTTGGATAACTGAAGTTGTTGGAGGTGGGCTTGACGTCTCCTCTCTGCTCTCTGTAGGGATTCCGCTACTTGTTGATGATGAGGCACTTTCTTCAGCTGAGGTCCCCTCTCCGCTCCTGGTGGATGTATCTGGAGTAGAGTGAGAAATCGTTGTTTCAGCTGCCGTCCTTCCCGTTTCAATAACTGAAGTTGTTGTAGGTGGGCTTAACGTCTCCTCTCTGCTCCGTGTAGGAGTTCCGCTACTTGTTGGTGATGGGGTACTTTCTTCAGCTGAGGTCCCCTCTCCGCTCTTGGAGGATGTACCTGGAGTAGAGTGAGAAATCGTTGTTTCAGCTGCCGTCTTTCCTGTTTCGATAACTGAAGTTGTTGGAGCTGGGCTTGACGTCTCCTCTCTGCTCTCTGTAGGGGTTCTGCTACTTGTTGATGATGGGGCACTTTCTCCAGCTGAGGTCCCCTCTCCACTGTTGGGGGGTGTACCAGGAGTAGAGTGAGAAATCGTTGTTTCAGCTGCCGTCTTTCCTGTTTCAATAACTGAAGTTGTTGGAGCTGGGCTTGACGTCTCCTCTCTGCTGTCTGTAGGGGTTCCGCTACTTGTTGGTGATGGGCCACTTTCTTCAGCAGAGGTCCTGCCTCCGCTCCTGGTGGATGTATCTGGAGTAGATCGAGAAATTGTTTTCTCAGCTGCCGTCTTTCCTGTTTCGATAACTGAAGTCGTTGGGGGTAGCCCTGACGTCTCCACTCTGCTCTCTGTAGGGGTTCCGCTACTTGTTGGTGATGGGACACTTTCTTCAGCTGAGGTCCCCTCTCCGCTCTTGGGGGATGTACCAGGAGTAGATTGAGGAATCGTTGTTTCAGCTGCCGTCCTTCCCGTTTCGATAACTGAAGTTGTTGGAGGTGGGCTTGACGTCTCCTCTCTGCTCTCTGTAGGGGTTCCGCTACTTGTTGCTGATGGGACACTTTCTTCAGCTGAGGTCCCCTCTCTGCTCTTGGTGGATGTACCTGGAGTAGAGTGGGAAATTGTTTCAGCTGCCGTCCTTCCCGTTTCAATAACTGAAGTTGTTGGAGCTGGGCTTGACGTCTCCTCTCTGCTCTCTGTAGGGGTTCCGCTACTTGTTGGTGATGGGACACTTTCTTCAGCTGAGATCCCCTCTCCGCTCTTGGTGGATGTACCTGGAGTAGAATGAGAAATCGTTGTTTCAGCTGCCGTCTTTCCCGTTTCGATAACTGACGTTGTTGGAGCTGGGCTTGACGTCTCCTCTCTGCTCTCTGTAGGGGTTCTGCTACTTGTTATTGATGGGACACTTTCTTCAGCTGAGGTCCCCTCTCTGCTCTTTGGGGTTGTACCTGGAGTAGAGTGAGGAATTGTTATTTCAGCTGCCGTCTTTCCCGTTTTGATAACTGACGTTGTTGGAGCTGTGCTTGACGTCTCCTTTCTGCTCTCTGTAGGGGTTCCGCTACTTGTTGATGATGGGACACTTTCTTCAGCTGAAGTCCCGTCTCTACTCCTGGGGGAAGTACCTGGAGTAGAGTGAGAAATCGATGTTTCAGCTGCCGTCCTTCCCGTTTCGATAACTGAAGTTGTTGGAGGTGGGCTTGACGTCTCCTCTCTGCTCTCTGTAGGGGTTCCGCTACTTGTTAATGATGGGGCACTTTCTTCAGCTGAGGTCCCCTCTCCGCTCTTGGTTGTTGTACCTGGAGGAGACTGAGAAATCGTTGTTTCAGCTGCCGTCCTTCCCGTTTCAATAACTGAAGTTGTTGGAGGTGGGCTTGACGTCTCCTCTCTGCTCTCTGTAGGGGTTCGGCTACTTGTCGGTGATGAGCCACTTTCTTCAGTTGAGGTCCCCTCTCCGCTCTTGGGGGATGTACCTGGAGTAGAGTGAGAAATTGTTGTTTCAGCTGCCGTCCTTCCCGTTTCAATAACTGAAGTTGTTGGAGGTGGGCTTGACGTCTCCTCTCTGCTCTCTGTAGGGGTTCCGCTACTGGTTGATGATGGGACACTTTCTTCAGCTGAGGTGCCCTCTCCGCTCTTGGGGGATGTACCAGGAGTAGAGTGAGGAATCGTTGTTTCAGCTGCCGTCCTTCCCGTTTCGATAACTGAAGTTGTTGGAGGTGGGCTTGACGTCTCCTCTCTGCTCTCTTTATAGTTTCCACTACTTGTTAATGATGGGGCACTTTCTTCAGCTGAGGTCCCCTCTCCGCTCTTGGTTGTTGTACCTGGAGGAGATTGAGAGATCGTTGTTTCAGCTGCTGTCCTTCCCGTTTCAATAGCTGAAGTTGTTGGAGGTGGGCTTGACGTCTCCTCTCTGCTCTCTGTAGGGGTTCCGCTACTTGTTGGTGATGGGACACTTTCTTCAGCTGAGGTCCCCTCTCCGCTCTTGGAGGATGTACCTGGAGTAGAGTGAGAAATCGTTGTTTCAGCTGCCGTCTTTCCTGTTTCGATAACTGAAGTTGTTGGAGCTGGGCTTGACGTCTCCTCTCTGCTCTCTGTAGGGGTTCTGCTACTTGTTGATGATGGGGCACTTTCTCCAGCTGAGGTCCCCTCTCCACTGTTGGGGGGTGTACCAGGAGTAGAGTGGGAAATTGTTTCAGCTGCCGTCCTTCCCGTTTCAATAACTGAAGTTGTTGGAGCTGGGCTTGACGTCTCCTCTCTGCTCTCTGTAGGGGTTCCGCTACTTGTTGGTGATGGGACACTTTCTTCAGCTGAGATCCCCTCTCCGCTCTTGGTGGATGTACCTGGAGTAGAATGAGAAATCGTTGTTTCAGCTGCCGTCTTTCCCGTTTCGATAACTGACGTTGTTGGAGCTGGGCTTGACGTCTCCTCTCTGCTCTCTGTAGGGGTTCTGCTACTTGTTATTGATGGGACACTTTCTTCAGCTGAGGTCCCCTCTCTGCTCTTTGGGGTTGTACCTGGAGTAGAGTGAGGAATTGTTATTTCAGCTGCCGTCTTTCCCGTTTTGATAACTGACGTTGTTGGAGCTGTGCTTGACGTCTCCTTTCTGCTCTCTGTAGGGGTTCCGCTACTTGTTGATGATGGGGCACTTTCTTCAGCTGAGGTCCCCTCTCCGCTCTTGGTTGTTGTACGTGGAGGAGACTGAGAAATCGTTGTTTCAGCTGCCGTCCTTCCCGTTTCAATAGCTGAAGTTGTTGGAGGTGGGCTTGACGTCTCCTCTCTGCTCTCTGTAGGGGTTCCGCTACTTGTTGGTGATGGGACACTTTCTTCAGCTGAGGTCCCGTCTCTGCTCTTGGGGGATGTACCTGGAGTAGAGTGAGAAATTGTTGTTTCAGCTGCCGTCCTTCCCGTTTGGATAACTGAAGTTGTTGGAGGTGGGCTTGACGTCTCCTCTCTGCTCTCTGTAGGGATTCCGCTACTTGTTGATGATGAGGCACTTTCTTCAGCTGAGGTCCCCTCTCCGCTCCTGGTGGATGTATCTGGAGTAGAGTGAGAAATCGTTGTTTCAGCTGCCGTCCTTCCCGTTTCAATAACTGAAGTTGTTGTAGGTGGGCTTAACGTCTCCTCTCTGCTCCGTGTAGGAGTTCCGCTACTTGTTGGTGATGGGGTACTTTCTTCAGCTGAGGTCCCCTCTCCGCTCTTGGAGGATGTACCTGGAGTAGAGTGAGAAATCGTTGTTTCAGCTGCCGTCTTTCCTGTTTCGATAACTGAAGTTGTTGGAGCTGGGCTTGACGTCTCCTCTCTGCTCTCTGTAGGGGTTCTGCTACTTGTTGATGATGGGGCACTTTCTCCAGCTGAGGTCCCCTCTCCACTGTTGGGGGGTGTACCAGGAGTAGAGTGAGAAATCGTTGTTTCAGCTGCCGTCTTTCCTGTTTCAATAACTGAAGTTGTTGGAGCTGGGCTTGACGTCTCCTCTCTGCTGTCTGTAGGGGTTCCGCTACTTGTTGGTGATGGGCCACTTTCTTCAGCAGAGGTCCTGCCTCCGCTCCTGGTGGATGTATCTGGAGTAGATCGAGAAATTGTTTTCTCAGCTGCCGTCTTTCCTGTTTCGATAACTGAAGTCGTTGGGGGTAGCCCTGACGTCTCCACTCTGCTCTCTGTAGGGGTTCCGCTACTTGTTGGTGATGGGACACTTTCTTCAGCTGAGGTCCCCTCTCCGCTCTTGGGGGATGTACCAGGAGTAGATTGAGGAATCGTTGTTTCAGCTGCCGTCCTTCCCGTTTCGATAACTGAAGTTGTTGGAGGTGGGCTTGACGTCTCCTCTCTGCTCTCTGTAGGGGTTCCGCTACTTGTTGCTGATGGGACACTTTCTTCAGCTGAGGTCCCCTCTCTGCTCTTGGTGGATGTACCTGGAGTAGAGTGGGAAATTGTTTCAGCTGCCGTCCTTCCCGTTTCAATAACTGAAGTTGTTGGAGCTGGGCTTGACGTCTCCTCTCTGCTCTCTGTAGGGGTTCCGCTACTTGTTGGTGATGGGACACTTTCTTCAGCTGAGATCCCCTCTCCGCTCTTGGTGGATGTACCTGGAGTAGAATGAGAAATCGTTGTTTCAGCTGCCGTCCTTCCCGTTTCGATAACTGAAGTTGTTGGAGGTGGGCTTGACGTCTCCTCTCTGCTCTCTTTATAGTTTCCACTACTTGTTAATGATGGGGCACTTTCTTCAGCTGAGGTCCCCTCTCCGCTCTTGGTTGTTGTACCTGGAGGAGATTGAGAAATCGTTGTTTCAGCTGCTGTCCTTCCCGTTTCAATAGCTGAAGTTGTTGGAGGTGGGCTTGACGTCTCCTCTCTGCTCTCTGTAGGGGTTCCGCTACTTGTTGGTGATGGGACACTTTCTTCAGCTGAGGTCCCCTCTCCGCTCTTGGAGGATGTACCTGGAGTAGAGTGAGAAATCGTTGTTTCAGCTGCCGTCTTTCCTGTTTCGATAACTGAAGTTGTTGGAGCTGGGCTTGACGTCTCCTCTCTGCTCTCTGTAGGGGTTCTGCTACTTGTTGATGATGGGGCACTTTCTCCAGCTGAGGTCCCCTCTCCACTGTTGGGGGGTGTACCAGGAGTAGAGTGAGAAATCGTTGTTTCAGCTGCCGTCTTTCCTGTTTCAATAACTGAAGTTGTTGGAGCTGGGCTTGACGTCTCCTCTCTGCTGTCTGTAGGGGTTCCGCTACTTGTTGGTGATGGGCCACTTTCTTCAGCAGAGGTCCTGCCTCCGCTCCTGGTGGATGTATCTGGAGTAGATCGAGAAATTGTTTTCTCAGCTGCCGTCTTTCCTGTTTCGATAACTGAAGTCGTTGGGGGTAGCCCTGACGTCTCCACTCTGCTCTCTGTAGGGGTTCCGCTACTTGTTGGTGATGGGACACTTTCTTCAGCTGAGGTCCCCTCTCCGCTCTTGGGGGATGTACCAGGAGTAGATTGAGGAATCGTTGTTTCAGCTGCCGTCCTTCCCGTTTCGATAACTGAAGTTGTTGGAGGTGGGCTTGACGTCTCCTCTCTGCTCTCTGTAGGGGTTCCGCTACTTGTTGCTGATGGGACACTTTCTTCAGCTGAGGTCCCCTCTCTGCTCTTGGTGGATGTACCTGGAGTAGAGTGGGAAATTGTTTCAGCTGCCGTCCTTCCCGTTTCAATAACTGAAGTTGTTGGAGCTGGGCTTGACGTCTCCTCTCTGCTCTCTGTAGGGGTTCCGCTACTTGTTGGTGATGGGACACTTTCTTCAGCTGAGATCCCCTCTCCGCTCTTGGTGGATGTACCTGGAGTAGAATGAGAAATCGTTGTTTCAGCTGCCGTCTTTCCCGTTTCGATAACTGACGTTGTTGGAGCTGGGCTTGACGTCTCCTCTCTGCTCTCTGTAGGGGTTCTGCTACTTGTTATTGATGGGACACTTTCTTCAGCTGAGGTCCCCTCTCTGCTCTTTGGGGTTGTACCTGGAGTAGAGTGAGGAATTGTTATTTCAGCTGCCGTCTTTCCCGTTTTGATAACTGACGTTGTTGGAGCTGTGCTTGACGTCTCCTTTCTGCTCTCTGTAGGGGTTCCGCTACTTGTTGATGATGGGACACTTTCTTCAGCTGAAGTCCCGTCTCTACTCCTGGGGGAAGTACCTGGAGTAGAGTGAGAAATCGATGTTTCAGCTGCCGTCCTTCCCGTTTCGATAACTGAAGTTGTTGGAGGTGGGCTTGACGTCTCCTCTCTGCTCTCTGTAGGGGTTCCGCTACTTGTTAATGATGGGGCACTTTCTTCAGCTGAGGTCCCCTCTCCGCTCTTGGTTGTTGTACCTGGAGGAGACTGAGAAATCGTTGTTTCAGCTGCCGTCCTTCCCGTTTCAATAACTGAAGTTGTTGGAGGTGGGCTTGACGTCTCCTCTCTGCTCTCTGTAGGGGTTCGGCTACTTGTCGGTGATGAGCCACTTTCTTCAGTTGAGGTCCCCTCTCCGCTCTTGGGGGATGTACCTGGAGTAGAGTGAGAAATTGTTGTTTCAGCTGCCGTCCTTCCCGTTTCAATAACTGAAGTTGTTGGAGGTGGGCTTGACGTCTCCTCTCTGCTCTCTGTAGGGGTTCCGCTACTGGTTGATGATGGGACACTTTCTTCAGCTGAGGTGCCCTCTCCGCTCTTGGGGGATGTACCAGGAGTAGAGTGAGGAATCGTTGTTTCAGCTGCCGTCCTTCCCGTTTCGATAACTGAAGTTGTTGGAGGTGGGCTTGACGTCTCCTCTCTGCTCTCTTTATAGTTTCCACTACTTGTTAATGATGGGGCACTTTCTTCAGCTGAGGTCCCCTCTCCGCTCTTGGTTGTTGTACCTGGAGGAGATTGAGAAATCGTTGTTTCAGCTGCCGTCCTTCCCGTTTCAATAGCTGAAGTTGTTGGAGGTGGGCTTGACGTCTCCTCTCTGCTCTCTGTAGGGGTTCCGCTACTTGTTGGTGATGGGACACTTTCTTCAGCTGAGGTCCCGTCTCTGCTCTTGGGGGATGTACCTGGAGTAGAGTGAGGAATTGTTGTTTCAGCTGCCGTCTTTCCCGTTTGGATAACTGAAGTTGTTGGAGGTGGGCTTGACGTCTCCTCTCTGCTCTCTGTAGGGATTCCGCTACTTGTTAATGATGAGGCACTTTCTTCAGCTGAGGTCCCCTTTCCGCTCCTGGTGGATGTATCTGGAGTAGAGTGAGAAATCGTTGTTTCAGCTGCCAACTTTCCTGTTTCGATAACTGAAGTTGTTGGAGGTGGACTTGAGGTCTCCTCTCTGCTCTCTGTAGGGGTTCCGCTACTTGTTGATGATGGGGCACTTTCTTCAGCTGAGGTCCCCTCTCCACTGTTGGGGGGTGTACCAGGAGTAGAGTGAGAAATCGTTGTTTCAGCTGCCGTCCTTCCCGTTTCAATAACTGAAGTTGTTGGAGCTGGGCTTGACGTCTCCTCTCTGCTGTCTGTAGGGGTTCCGCTACTTGTTGGTGATGGGCCACTTTCTTCAGCAGAGGTCCTGCCTCCGCTCCTGGTGGATGTATCTGGAGTAGATCGAGAAATTGTTTTCTCAGCTGCCGTCTTTCCTGTTTCGATAACTGAAGTCGTTGGGGGTAGCCCTGACGTCTCCTCTCTGCTCTCTGTAGGGGTTCCGCTACTTGTTGGTGATGGGACACTTTCTTCAGCTGAGGTCCCGTCTCTGCTCTTGGGGGATGTACCTGGAGTAGAGTGAGGAATTGTTGTTTCAGCTGCCGTCTTTCCCGTTTGGATAACTGAAGTTGTTGGAGGTGGGCTTGACGTCTCCTCTCTGCTCTCTGTAGGGATTCCGCTACTTGTTATTGATGGGACACTTTCTTCAGCTGAGGTCCCCTCTCTGCTCTTGGTGGATGTACCTGGAGTAGAGTGAGAAATTGTTTTCTCAGCTGCCGTCTTTCCCGTTTTGATAACTGACGTTGTTGGAGCTGTGCTTGACGTCTCCTTTCTGCTCTCTGTAGGGGTTCCGCTACTTGTTGATGATGGGGCACTTTCTTCAGCTGAGGTCCCCTCTCCGCTCTTGCTTGTTGTACCTGGAGGAGACTGAGAAATCGTTGTTTCAGCTGCCGTCCTTCCCGTTTCAATAACTGAAGTTGTTGGAGGTGGGCTTGACGTCTCCTCTCTCCTCTCTGTAGGGGTTCGGCTACTTGTCGGTGATGGGACACTTTCTTCAACTGAGGTCCCCTCTTCGCTCTTGGTGGATGTACTTGGAGTAGAATGAGAAATCGTTGTTTCAGCTGCCGTCCTTCCTGTTTCAATAACTGAAGTTGTTGGAGGTGGGCTTGACGTCTCCTCTCTGCTCTCTGTAGGGGTCCCGCTACTGGTTGATGATGGGACACTTTCTTCAGCTGAGGTCCCCTCTCCGCTCTTGGGGGATGTACCAGGAGTAGAGTGAGGAATCGTTGTTTCAGCTGCCGTCCTTCCCGTTTCGATAACTGAAGTTGTTGGTGGTGGGCTTGACGTCTCCTCTCTGCTCTCTGTAGGGGTTCCGCTACTTGTTGGTGATGGGGCACTTTCTTCAGCTGAGGTCCCCTCTCCGCTCTTGGGGGATGTACCAGGAGTAGAGTGAGGAATCGTTGTTTCAGCTGCCGTCCTTCCCGTTTCGATAACTGAAGTTGTTGGAGGTGGGCTTGACGTCTCCTCTCTGCTGTCTGTAGGGGTTCCGCTACTTGTTGGTGATGGGACACTTTCTTCAGCTGAGGTCCCCTCTCTGCTCTTGGTGGATGTACCTGGAGTAGAGTGGGAAATTGTTTCAGCTGCCGTCCTTCCCGTTTCAATAACTGAAGTTGTTGGAGCTGGGCTTGACGTCTCCTCTCTGCTCTCTGTAGGGGTTCCGCTACTTGTTGGTGATGGGACACTTTCTTCAGCTGAGATCCCCTCTCCGCTCTTGGTGGATGTACCTGGAGTAGAATGAGAAATCGTTGTTTCAGCTGCCGTCTTTCCCGTTTCGATAACTGACGTTGTTGGAGCTGGGCTTGACGTCTCCTCTCTGCTCTCTGTAGGGGTTCTGCTACTTGTTGATGATGGGGCACTTTCTCCAGCTGAGGTCCCCTCTCCACTGTTGGGGGGTGTACCAGGAGTAGAGTGAGAAATCGTTGTTTCAGCTGCCGTCTTTCCTGTTTCAATAACTGAAGTTGTTGGAGCTGGGCTTGACGTCTCCTCTCTGCTGTCTGTAGGGGTTCCGCTACTTGTTGGTGATGGGCCACTTTCTTCAGCAGAGGTCCTGCCTCCGCTCCTGGTGGATGTATCTGGAGTAGATCGAGAAATTGTTTTCTCAGCTGCCGTCTTTCCTGTTTCGATAACTGAAGTCGTTGGGGGTAGCCCTGACGTCTCCACTCTGCTCTCTGTAGGGGTTCCGCTACTTGTTGGTGATGGGACACTTTCTTCAGCTGAGGTCCCCTCTCCGCTCTTGGGGGATGTACCAGGAGTAGATTGAGGAATCGTTGTTTCAGCTGCCGTCCTTCCCGTTTCGATAACTGAAGTTGTTGGAGGTGGGCTTGACGTCTCCTCTCTGCTCTCTGTAGGGGTTCCGCTACTTGTTGCTGATGGGACACTTTCTTCAGCTGAGGTCCCCTCTCTGCTCTTGGTGGATGTACCTGGAGTAGAGTGGGAAATTGTTTCAGCTGCCGTCCTTCCCGTTTCAATAACTGAAGTTGTTGGAGCTGGGCTTGACGTCTCCTCTCTGCTCTCTGTAGAGGTTCCGCTACTTGTTGGTGATGGGACACTTTCTTCAGCTGAGATCCCCTCTCCGCTCTTGGTGGATGTACCTGGAGTAGAATGAGAAATCGTTGTTTCAGCTGCCGTCTTTCCCGTTTCGATAACTGACGTTGTTGGAGCTGGGCTTGACGTCTCCTCTCTGCTCTCTGTAGGGGTTCTGCTACTTGTTATTGATGGGACACTTTCTTCAGCTGAGGTCCCCTCTCTGCTCTTTGGGGTTGTACCTGGAGTAGAGTGAGAAATCGTTGTTTCAGCTGCCGTCCTTCCCGTTTCAATAGCTGAAGTTGTTGGAGGTGGGCTTGACGTCTCCTCTCTGCTCTCTGTAGGGGTTCCGCTACTTGTTGGTGATGGGACACTTTCTTCAGCTGAGGTCCCGTCTCTGCTCTTGGGGGATGTACCTGGAGTAGAGTGAGAAATTGTTGTTTCAGCTGCCGTCCTTCCCGTTTGGATAACTGAAGTTGTTGGAGGTGGGCTTGACGTCTCCTCTCTGCTCTCTGTAGGGATTCCGCTACTTGTTGATGATGAGGCACTTTCTTCAGCTGAGGTCCCCTCTCCGCTCCTGGTGGATGTATCTGGAGTAGAGTGAGAAATCGTTGTTTCAGCTGCCGTCCTTCCCGTTTCAATAACTGAAGTTGTTGTAGGTGGGCTTGACGTCTCCTCTCTGCTCCGTGTAGGAGTTCCGCTACTTGTTGGTGATGGGGTACTTTCTTCAGCTGAGGTCCCCTCTCCGCTCTTGGAGGATGTACCTGGAGTAGAGTGAGAAATCGTTGTTTCAGCTGCCGTCTTTCCTGTTTCGATAACTGAAGTTGTTGGAGCTGGGCTTGACGTCTCCTCTCTGCTCTCTGTAGGGGTTCTGCTACTTGTTATTGATGGGACACTTTCTTCAGCTGAGGTCCCCTCTCTGCTCTTTGGGGTTGTACCTGGAGTAGAGTGAGAAATCGTTGTTTCAGCTGCCGTCCTTCCCGTTTCAATAGCTGAAGTTGTTGGAGGTGGGCTTGACGTCTCCTCTCTGCTCTCTGTAGGGGTTCCGCTACTTGTTGGTGATGGGACACTTTCTTCAGCTGAGGTCCCGTCTCTGCTCTTGGGGGATGTACCTGGAGTAGAGTGAGGAATTGTTGTTTCAGCTGCCGTCTTTCCCGTTTGGATAACTGAAGTTGTTGGAGGTGGGCTTGACGTCTCCTCTCTGCTCTCTGTAGGGATTCCGCTACTTGTTGATGATGAGGCACTTTCTTCAGCTGAGGTCCCCTCTCCGCTCCTGGTGGATGTATCTGGAGTAGAGTGAGAAATCGTTGTTTCAGCTGCCGTCCTTCCCGTTTCAATAACTGAAGTTGTTGTATGTGGGCTTGACGTCTCCTCTCTGCTCCGTGTAGGAGTTCCGCTACTTGTTGGTGATTGGGCACTTTCTTCAGCTGAGGTCCCCTCTCCGCTCTTGGTTGGTGTACCTGGAGGAGACTGAGAAATTGTTGTTTCAGCTGCCGTCTTTCCCGTTTCGGTAACTGAAGTTGTTGGAGGTGGGCTTGACGTCTCCTCTCTGCTCTCTGTAGGGGTTCCGCTACTTGTTGATGATGGGACTCTTTCTTCAGCTGAGGTCCCCTCTCCGCTCTTGGTGGATGTACCTGGAGAAGAGTGAGAAATTGTTTTCTCAGCTGCCGTCTTTCCTGTTTCGATAACTGAAGTTGTTGGAGATGGCCCTGACGTCTCCTTTTTACTCTTTGTAGGGGTTCCGCTACTTGTTGGTGATGGGACACTTTCTTCAGCTGAGGTCCCCTCTCCGCTCTTGGGGGATGTACCTGGAGTAGAGTGAGAAATCGTTGTTTCAGCTGCCTTCTTTCCTGTTTCGATAACTGCAGTTGTTGGAGGTGGGCTTGACGTCTCTTCTCTGCTCTCTGTAGGGGTTCCGCTACTTGTTGGTGATGGGGCACTTTCTTCAGCTGAGGTCCCTTCTCCGCTCTTGGGGGATGTACCTGGAGTAGAGTGAGAAATCGTTGTTTCAGCTGCCGTCTTTCCTGTTTCGATTACTGAAGTTGTTGGAGCTGGGCTTGACATCTCCTCTCTGCTCTCTGTAGGGGTTCCGCTACTTGTCGATGATGGGGCACTTTCTTCAGCTGAGGTCCCCTCTCTGCTCTTGGTGGATGTACCTGGAGTAGAATGGGAAATTGTTTCAGCTTCCGTCTTTCCTGTTTGGATAACTGAAGTTGTTGGAGGTGACCTTGACGTCTCCTCTCTGCTCTCTGTAGGGGTTCTGCTAGTTGTTGGTGATGGGGCACTTTCTTCAGCTGAGGTCCCCTCTCCGCTCCTGGTGGACGTACCAGGAGTAGAGTGAGGAATGGTTGTTTCAGCTGCCGTCCTTCCCGTTTCGATAACTGAAGTTGTTGGAGCTGGGCTTGACGTCTCCTCTCTGCTGTCTGTAGGGGTTCCGCTACTTGTTGGTGATGGGCCACTTTCTTCAGCAGAGGTCCTGCCTCCGCTCCTGGTGGATGTATCTGGAGTAGATCGAGAAATTGTTTTCTCAGCTGCCGTCTTTCCTGTTTCGATAACTGAAGTCGTTGGGGGTAGCCCTGACGTCTCCACTCTGCTCTCTGTAGGGGTTCCGCTACTTGTTGGTGATGGGACACTTTCTTCAGCTGAGGTCCCCTCTCCGCTCTTGGGGGATGTACCAGGAGTAGATTGAGGAATCGTTGTTTCAGCTGCCGTCCTTCCCGTTTCGATAACTGAAGTTGTTGGAGCTGTGCTTGACGTCTCCTTTCTGCTCTCTGTAGGGGTTCCGCTACTTGTTGGTGATGGGACACTTTCTTCAGCTGAGATCCCCTCTCCGCTCTTGGTGGATGTACCTGGATTAGAATGAGAAATCGTTGTTTCAGCTGCCGTCTTTCCCGTTTCGATAACTGACGTTGTTGGAGCTGGGCTTGACGTCTCCTCTCTGCTCTCTGTAGGGGTTCTGCTACTTGTTATTGATGGGACACTTTCTTCAGCTGAGGTCCCCTCTCTGCTCTTTGGGGTTGTACCTGGAGTAGAGTGAGGAATTGTTATTTCAGCTGCCGTCTTTCCCGTTTTGATAACTGACGTTGTTGGAGCTGTGCTTGACGTCTCCTTTCTGCTCTCTGTAGGGGTTCCGCTACTTGTTGATGATGGGGCACTTTCTTCAGCTGAGGTCCCCTCTCCGCTCTTGGTTGTTGTACCTGGAGGAGACTGAGAAATCGTTGTTTCAGCTGCCGTCCTTCCCGTTTCAATAACTGAAGTTGTTGGAGGTGGGCTTGACGTCTCCTCTCTGCTCTTTGAAGGCCTTCCGCTACTTGTTGGTGATGAGCCACTTTCTTCAGTTGAGGTCCCCTCTCCGCTCTTGGGGGATGTACCTGGAGTAGAGTGAGAAATCGTTTCAGCTGCCGTCCTTCCCGTTTCGATAACTGAAGTTGTTGGAGGTGGGCTTGACGTCTCCTCTCTGCTCTCTGTATAGTTTCCGCTACTTGTTAATGATGGGGCACTTTCTTCAGCTGAGGTCCCCTCTCCGCTCTTGGTTGTTGTACCTGGAGGAGACTGAGAAATCGTTGTTTCAGCTGCCGTCCTTCCCGTTTCAATAGCTGAAGTTGTTGGAGGTGGGCTTGACGTCTCCTCTCTGCTCTCTGTAGGGGTTCCGCTACTTGTTGGTGATGGGACACTTTCTTCAGCTGAGGTCCCGTCTCTGCTCTTGGGGGATGTACCTGGAGTAGAGTGAGGAATTGTTGTTTCAGCTGCCGTCTTTCCCGTTTGGATAACTGAAGTTGTTGGAGGTGGGCTTGACGTCTCCTCTCTGCTCTCTGTAGGGATTCCGCTACTTGTTGATGATGAGGCACTTTCTTCAGCTGAGGTCCCCTCTCCGCTCCTGGTGGATGTATCTGGAGTAGAGTGAGAAATCGTTGTTTCAGCTGCCGTCCTTCCCGTTTCAATAACTGAAGTTGTTGTATGTGGGCTTGACGTCTCCTCTCTGCTCCGTGTAGGAGTTCCGCTACTTGTTGGTGATGGGGTACTTTCTTCAGCTGAGGTCCCCTCTCCGCTCTTGGAGGATGTACCTGGAGTAGAGTGAGAAATCGTTGTTTCAGCTGCCGACTTTCCTGTTTCGATAACTGAAGTTGTTGGAGGTGGACTTGAGGTCTCCTCTCTGCTCTCTGTAGGGGTTCCGCTACTTGTTGGTGATTGGGCACTTTCTTCAGCTGAGGTCCCCTCTCCGCTCTTGGTTGGTGTACCTGGAGGAGACTGAGAAATTGTTGTTTCAGCTGCCGTCTTTCCCGTTTCGGTAACTGAAGTTGTTGGAGGTGGGCTTGACGTCTCCTCTCTGCTCTCTGTAGGGGTTCCGCTACTTGTTGATGATGGGACACTTTCTTCAGCTGAGGTCCCCTCTCCGCTCTTGGGGGATGTACCTGGAGTAGATTGAGAAATCGTTGTTTCAGCTGCCTTCTTTCCTGTTTCGATAACTGCAGTTGTTGGAGGTGGGCTTGACGTCTCTTCTCTGCTCTCTGTAGGGGTTCCGCTACTTGTTGGTGATGGGGCACTTTCTTCAGCTGAGGTCCCTTCTCCGCTCTTGGGGGATGTACCTGGAGAAGAGTGAGAAATTGTTTTCTCAGCTGCCGTCTTTCCTGTTTCGATAACTGAAGTTGTTGGAGATGGCCCTGACGTCTCCTTTTTACTCTTTGTAGGGGTTCCGCTACTTTTTGGTGATGGGACACTTTCTTCAGCTGAGGTACCCTCTCCGCTCTTGGGGGATGTACCTGGAGTAGAGTGAGAAATCGTTGTTTCAGCTGCCTTCTTTCCTGTTTCGATAACTGCAGTTGTTGGAGGTGGGCTTGACGTCTCTTCTCTGCTCTCTGTAGGGGTTCCGCTACTTGTTGGTGATGGGGCACTTTCTTCAGCTGAGGTCCCTTCTCCGCTCTTGGGGGATGTACCTGGAGTAGAGTGAGAAATCGTTGTTTCAGCTGCCGTCTTTCCTGTTTCGATAACTGAAGTTGTTGGAGCTGGGCTTGACATCTCCTCTCTGCTCTCTGTAGGGGTTCCGCTACTTGTCGATGATGGGGCACTTTCTTCAGCTGAGGTCCCCTCTCTGCTCTTGGTGGATGTACCTGGAGTAGAGTGGGAAATTGTTTCAGCTTCCGTCTTTCCCGTTTGGATAACTGAAGTTGTTGGAGGTGACCTTGACGTCTCCTCTCTGCTCTCTGTAGGGGTTCCGCTAGTTGTTGGTGATGGGGCACTTTCTTCAGCTGAGGTCCCCTCTCCGCTCCTGGTGGACGTACCAGGAGTAGAGTGAGGAATCGTTGTTTCAGCTGCCGTCCTTCCCGTTTCGATAACTGAAGTTGTTGGAGCTGGGCTTGATGTCTCCTCTCTGCTCTCTGTAGGGGTTCCGCTACTTGTTGGTGATGGGACACTTTCTTCAGCTGAAGTCCCGTCTCTGCTCTTGGGGGATGTACCTGGAGTAGAGTGAGAAATCGTTGTCTCAGCTGCCGTCTTTCCTGTTTCGATAACTGAAGTTGTGGGAGGTGGGCTTGACGTCTCCTCTCTGCTCTCTGTAGGGGTTCCGCTACTTGTTGCTGATGGGACACTTTCTTCAGCTGAGGTCCCCTCTCTGCTCTTGGTGGATGTACCTGGAGTAGAGTGGGAAATTGTTTCAGCTGCCGTCCTTCCCGTTTCAATAACTGAAGTTGTTGGAGCTGGGCTTGATGTCTCCTCTCTGCTCTCTGTAGGGGTTCCGCTACTTGTTGATGATGGGGCACTTTCTTCAGCTGAGGTCCCCTCTCCGCTCTTGGTGGATGTACTTGAAGTAGAGTGAGAAATCGTTCTTTCAGCTGCCGTCCTTCCCGTTTCGATAACTGAAGTTGTTGGAGGTGGGCTTGACGTCTCCCCTCTGCTCTTTGAAGGCCTTCCGCTACTTGTTGGTGATGAGCCACTTTCTTCAGTTGAGGTCCCCTCTCCGCTCTTGGGGGATGTACCTGGAGGAGACTGAAAAATCGTTGTTTCAGCTGCCGTCCTTCCCGTTTCAATAACTGAAGTTGTGGGAGGTGGGCTTGACGTCTCCTCTCTGCTCTCTGTAGGGGTTCCGCTATTTGTTGATGATGGGGCACTTTCTTTAACTAAGGTCCCCTCTCCGCTTTTGGTGGATGTATCTGGAGTAGAGTGAGAAATCGTTGTTTCAGCTGCCGTCTTTCCCGTTTCGATAACTGAAGTTGTTGTAGGTGGGCTTGACGTCCCCTCTCTGCTCTCTGTATAGTTTCCGCTACTTATTAATGATGGGGCACTTTCTTCAGCTGAGGTCCCCTCTCCGCTCTTGGTTGTTGTACCTGGAGGAGACTGAGAAATCGTTGTTTCAGCTGCCGTCCTTCCCGTTTCAATAACTGAAGTTGTTGGAGCTGGGCTTGACGTCTCCTCTCTGCTCTCTGTAGGAGTTCCGCTACTTGTTGGTGATGGGACACTTTCTTCAGCTGAGGTCCCCTCTCCGCTCCTGGTGGATGTATCTGGAGTAGAGTGAGAAATCGTTGTTTCAGCTGCCGTCTTTCCTGTTTCGATAACTGAAGTTGTTGGAGCTGGGCTTGACGTCTCCTCTCTACTCTCTGTAGGTGTTCTGCTACTTGTCGATGATGGGACACTTTCTTCAGCTGAGGTCCCCTCTCCGCTCCTGGTGGATGTATCTGGGGTAGAGTGAGAAATTCTTTTCTCAGCTGCCGTCTTTCCTGTTGCGATAACTGACGTTGTTGGAGGTGGGCTTGACGTCTCCTCTCTGCTCTCTGTAGGGATTCCACTACTTGTTGGTGATGGGGCACTTGCTTCAGCTGAGGTCCCCTCTCCGCTCTTGGGGGATGTACCTGGAGTAGAGTGAGAAATTGTTGTTTCAGCTGCCGTCCTTCCCGTTTCAATAACTGAAATTGTTGTAGGTGGGCTTGACGTCTCCTCTCTGCTCCGTGTAGGAGTTCCGCTACTTGTTGGTGATGGGGTACTTTCTTCAGCTGAGGTCCCCTCTCCGCTCTTGGGGGATGTACCAGGAGTAGAGTGAGGAATCGTTGTTTCAGCTGCCGTCTTTCCCGTTTCGATAACTGAAGTTGTTGGAGGTGTGCTTGACGTCTCCTCTCTGCTCTCTGTAGGGGTTCCACTACTTGTTGGTGATGGGACACTTTCTTCAGCTGAAGTCCCGTCTCTACTCCTGGGGGAAGTACCTGGAGTAGAGTGAGAAATCGATGTTTCAGCTGCCGTCCTTCCCGTTTCGATAACTGAAGTTGTTGGAGGTGGGCTTGACGTCTCCTCTCTGCTCTCTGTAGGGGTTCCGCTACTTGTTAATGATGGGGCACTTTCTTCAGCTGAGGTCCCCTCTCCGCTCTTGGTTGTTGTACCTGGAGGAGACTGAGAAATTGTTGTTTCAGCTGCCGTCCTTCCCGTTTCAATAACTGAAGTTGTTGGAGGTGGGCTTGACGTCTCCTCTCTGCTCTCTGTAGGAGTTCCGCTACTTGTTGGTGATGGGACACTTTCTTCAGCTGAGGTCCCCTCTCCGCTCCTGGTGGATGTATCTGGAGTAGAGTGAGAAATCGTTGTTTCAGCTGCCGTCTTTCCTGTTTCGATAACTGACGTTGTTGGAGCTGGGCTTCTTGACGTCTCCTCTCTGCTCTCTGTAGGGGTTCTGCTACTTGTCGATGATGGGACACTTTCTTCAGCTGAGGTCCCCTCTCCGCTCCTGGTGGATGTATCTGGGGTAGAGTGAGAAATTGTTTTCTCAGCTGCCGTCTTTCCTGTTGCGATAACTGACGTTGTTGGAGCTGGGCTTGACGTCTCCTCTCTGCTCTCTGTAGGGGTTCCGCTACTTATTGATGATGGGGCACTTTCTTCAGCTGAGGTCCCCTCTCCGCTCTTGGGGGATGTACCTGGAGTTGAGTGAGAAATCGTTGTTTCAGCTGCCGTCTTTCCTGTTTCGATAACTGACGTTGTTGGAGATGGGCTTGACGTCTCCACTCTGCTCTCTGTAGGGGTTCCGCTACTTGTTGGTGATGGGGCACTTTCTTCAGCTGAGGTCCCCTCTCCGCTCTTGGGGGATGTACCAGGAGTAGAGTGAGGAATCGTTGTTTCAGCTGCCGTCTTTCCCGTTTCGATAACTGAAGTTGTTGGAGGTGGGCTTGACGTCTCCTCTCTGCTCTCTGTAGGGGTTCCGCTACTTATTGATGATGGGGCACTTTCTTCAGCTGAGGTCCCCTCTCTGCTCTTGGTGGATGTACCTGGAGTAGAGTGGGAAATTGTTTCAGCTTCCGTCTTTCCCGTTTGGATAACTGAAGTTGTTGGAGGTGGGCTTAACGTCTCCTCTCTGCTCTCTGTAGGGGTTCTGCTACTTGTTATTGATGGGACACTTTCTTCAGCTGAGGTCCCCTCTCTGCTCTTTGGGGTTGTACCTGGAGTAGAGTGAGGAATTGTTATTTCAGCTGCCGTCTTTCCCGTTTTGATAACTGACGTTGTTGGAGCTGTGCTTGACGTCTCCTTTCTGCTCTCTGTAGGGGTTCCGCCACGTGTTAATGATGGGGCACTTTCTTCAGTTGAGGTCCCCTCTCCGCTCTTGGGGGATGTACCTGGAGGAGACTGAAAAATCGTTGTTTCAGCTGCCGTCCTTCCCGTTTCAATAACTGAAGTTGTTGGAGGTGGGCTTGACGTCTCCTCTCTGCTCTCTGTAGGGGTTCCGCTACTTGTTGGTGATGGGACACTTTTTTCAGCTGAGGTCCCCTCTCCGCTCTTGGGGGATGTACCTGGAGTAGAGTGAGGAATTGTTGTTTCAGCTGCCGTCTTTCCCGTTTGGATAACTGAAGTTGTTGGAGGTGGGCTTGACGTCTCCTCTTGGCTCTCTGTAGGGATTCCGCTACTTGTTGATGATGAGGCACTTTCTTCAGCTGAGGTCCCCTCTCCGCTCCTGGTGGATGTATCTGGAGTAGAGTGAGAAATCGTTGTTTCAGCTGCCGTCTTTCCTGTTTCGATAACTGAAGTTGTTGGAGCTGGGCTTGACGTCTCCTCTCTGCTCTCTGTAGGGGTTCTGCTACTTGTTGATGATGGGGCACTTTCTTCAGCTGAGGTCCCCTCTCCACTGTTGGGGGATGTATCTGGAGTAGAGTGAGAAATCGTTGTTTCAGCTGCCGTCCTTCCCGTTTCAATAACTGAAGTTGTTGGAGCTGGGCTTGACGTCTCCTCTCTGCTGTCTGTAGGGGTTCCGCTACTTGTTGGTGATGGGCCACTTTCTTCAGCAGAGGTCCTGCCTCCGCTCCTGGTGGATGTATCTGGAGTAGATCGAGAAATTGTTTTCTCAGCTGCCGTCTTTCCTGTTTCGATAACTGAAGTTGTTGGAGCTGGGCTTGACGTCTCCACTCTGCTCTCTGTAGGGGTTCCGCTACTTGTTGGTGATGGGGCACTTTCTTCAGCTGAGGTCCCCTCTCCGCTCTTGGGGGATGTACCAGGAGTAGAGTGAGGAATCGTTGTTTCAGCTGCCGTCCTTCCCGTTTCGATAACTGAAGTTGTTGGAGCTGGGCTTGATGTCTCCTCTCTGCTCTCTGTAGGGGTTCGGCTACTTGTTGGTGATGGGACACTTTCTTCAGCTGAAGTCCCGTCTCTGCTCTTGGGGGATGTACCTGGAGTAGAGTGAGAAATCGTTGTCTCAGCTGCCGTCTTTCCTGTTTCGATAACTGAAGTTGTGGGAGGTGGGCTTGACGTCTCCTCTGTGCTCTCTGTAGGGATTCCGCTACTTGTTAATGATGGGACACTTTCTTCAGCTGAGGTCCCCTCTCTGCTCTTGGGGGATGTACCTGGAATAGAGTGAGAAATCGTTGTTTCAGCTGCCGTCTTTCCTGTTTCAATAACTGACGTTGTTGGAGCTGGGCTTGACGTCTCCTCTCTGCTCTCTGTAGGGGTTCCGCTACTTGTTGATGAAGGGGCACTTTCTTCAGCTGAGGTCCCCTCTCTGCTCTTGGTGGATGTACCTGGAGTAGAGTGGGAAATTGTTTCAGCTTCCGTCTTTCCCGTTTGGATAACTGAAGTTGTTGGAGGTGGGCTTAACGTCTCCTCTCTGCTCTCTGTAGGGGTTCTGCTACTTGTTATTGATGGGACACTTTCTTCAGCTGAGGTCCCCTCTCTGCTCTTTGGGGTTGTACCTGGAGTAGAGTGAGGAATTGTTATTTCAGCTGCCGTCTTTCCCGTTTTGATAACTGACGTTGTTGGAGCTGTGCTTGACGTCTCCTTTCTGCTCTCTGTAGGGGTTCCGCCACGTGTTAATGATGGGGCACTTTCTTCAGTTGAGGTCCCCTCTCCGCTCTTGGGGGATGTACCTGGAGGAGACTGAAAAATCGTTGTTTCAGCTGCCGTCCTTCCCGTTTCAATAACTGAAGTTGTTGGAGGTGGGCTTGACGTCTCCTCTCTGCTCTCTGTAGGGATTCCGCTACTTGTTGGTGATGGGACACTTTTTTCAGCTGAGGTCCCCTCTCCGCTCTTGGGGGATGTACCTGGAGTAGAGTGAGGAATTGTTGTTTCAGCTGCCGTCTTTCCCGTTTGGATAACTGAAGTTGTTGGAGGTGGGCTTGACGTCTCCTCTTGGCTCTCTGTAGGGATTCCGCTACTTGTTGATGATGAGGCACTTTCTTCAGCTGAGGTCCCCTCTCCGCTCCTGGTGGATGTATCTGGAGTAGAGTGAGAAATCGTTGTTTCAGCTGCCGTCTTTCCTGTTTCGATAACTGAAGTTGTTGGAGCTGGGCTTGACGTCTCCTCTCTGCTCTCTGTAGGGGTTCTGCTACTTGTTGATGATGGGGCACTTTCTTCAGCTGAGGTCCCCTCTCCACTGTTGGGGGATGTATCTGGAGTAGAGTGAGAAATCGTTGTTTCAGCTGCCGTCCTTCCCGTTTCAATAACTGAAGTTGTTGGAGCTGGGCTTGACGTCTCCTCTCTGCTGTCTGTAGGGGTTCCGCTACTTGTTGGTGATGGGCCACTTTCTTCAGCAGAGGTCCTGCCTCCGCTCCTGGTGGATGTATCTGGAGTAGATCGAGAAATTGTTTTCTCAGCTGCCGTCTTTCCTGTTTCGATAACTGAAGTTGTTGGAGCTGGGCTTGACGTCTCCACTCTGCTCTCTGTAGGGGTTCCGCTACTTGTTGGTGATGGGGCACTTTCTTCAGCTGAGGTCCCCTCTCCGCTCTTGGGGGATGTACCAGGAGTAGAGTGAGGAATCGTTGTTTCAGCTGCCGTCCTTCCCGTTTCGATAACTGAAGTTGTTGGAGCTGGGCTTGATGTCTCCTCTCTGCTCTCTGTAGGGGTTCCGCTACTTGTTGGTGATGGGACACTTTCTTCAGCTGAAGTCCCGTCTCTGCTCTTGGGGGATGTACCTGGAGTAGAGTGAGAAATCGTTGTCTCAGCTGCCGTCTTTCCTGTTTCGATAACTGAAGTTGTGGGAGGTGGGCTTGACGTCTCCTCTGTGCTCTCTGTAGGGATTCCGCTACTTGTTAATGATGGGACACTTTCTTCAGCTGAGGTCCCCTCTCTGCTCTTGGGGGATGTACCTGGAATAGAGTGAGAAATCGTTGTTTCAGCTGCCGTCTTTCCTGTTTCAATAACTGACGTTGTTGGAGCTGGGCTTGACGTCTCCTCTCTGCTCTCTGTAGGGGTTCCGCTACTTGTTGATGAAGGGGAACTTTCTTCAACTAAGGTCCCCTCTCCACTCTTGGTAGATGTACCTGGAGTAGAGTGAGAAATCGTTGTTTCAGCTGCCGTCCTTCCCGTTTCGATAACTGAAGTTGTTGGAGCTGGGCTTGATGTCTCCTCTCTGCTCTCTGTAGGGGTTCCACTACTTGTTGATGAAGGGGAACTTTCTTCAACTAAGGTCCCCTCTCCGCTCTTGAGGGATGTACCTTGAGTCGAGTGAGAAATTGTTGTTTCAGCTGCCGTCTTTCCCGTTTCGATAACTGAAATTGTTGGAGATGTGCTTGCCGTCTCCTCTCTGCTCTCTGTAGGGGTTCCGCTACTTGTTGATGAAGGGGCACTTTCTTCAACTAAGGTCCCCTCTCCGCTCTTGGTAGATGTACCTGGAGTAGAGTGAGAAATCGTTGTTTCAGCTGCCGTCTTTCCCGTTTGGTTAACTTTAGTTGTTGGAGGTGACCTTGACGTCTCATTTCTACTCTCTGTAGGGGTTCCGCTACTTGTTGATAATGGGGCACTTTCTTCTACTGAGGTCCCCTCTCCGCTCCTGGTGGATGTATCTGGAGTAGAGTGAGAAATCGTTGTTTCAGCTGCCGTCTTTCCAGTTTCGATAACTGACGTTGTTGGAGCTGGGCTTGACGTCTCCTCTCTGCTCTTTGAAGGCCTTCCGCTACTTGTTGGTGATGGGCCACTTTCTTCAGCTGAGGTGCCCTCTCCGCTCTTGGTGGATGTACCTGAAGTAGGCTGAGAAGTTGTTTTTTCAGCTGCTGTCTTTCCCGTTTCGATAACTGAAGTTGTTGGAGGTGGGCTTGACGTCTCCTCTCTGCTCTCTGTAGGGGTTCGGCTACTTGTTGATGATGAGCCACTTTCTTCAGCTGAGATCCCCTCTCCGCTCTTGGGGGATGTACCTGGAGTAGAGTGAGAAATTGTTGTTTCAGCTGCCGTCTTTCCTGTTTCGATAACTGAAGTTGTTGGAGGTGGGCTTGACGTCTCCTCTCTGCTCTCTGTAGGGGTTCGGCTACTTGTTGGTGATGGGCCACTTTCTTCAGCTGAGGTGCCCTCTCCGCTCTTGGTGGATGTACCTGGAGTAGGCTGAGAAGTCTTTTCTTCAGGAGCCATCTTTCCTGTTTCGATAACTGAAGTTGTTGGAGGTGGGCGCGACGTCTCCCCTCTGCTCTCTGTAGGGGTTCCGCTATTTGTCGGTGATGAGCCACTTTCTTCAGCTGAGGTCCCCTCTCCGCTCTTGGTGGATGTACCTGGAGTAGAGTGAGAAATCGATGTTTCAGCTGCCGTCTTTCCCATTTCGATAACTGAAATTGTTGAAGATGGGCTTGACGTCTTCTCTCTGCTCTCTGTAGGGGTTCCGCTACTTGTTGATGAAGGGGAACTTTCTTCAGCTGAGGTCCCCTCTCCACTGTTGGGGGATGTACCTGGAGTAGGCTGAGAAGTCGTTTTTTCAGGAGCCATCTTTCCCGATTTGATAACTGAAGTTGTTGTAGGTGGGCTTGACGTCTCCTCTCTGCTCTCTGTGGGGGTTCCGCTATTTGTTGGTGATAGGCCACTTTCTTCAGCTGAGATCCCCTCTCCACTCTTGGGGGATGTACCTGGAGTAGAATGAGAAATCGTTGTTTCAGCTGCCGTCTTTCCCGTTTCGATAACTGAAATTGTTGAAGATGGGCTTGACGTCTCCTCTCTACTCTCTGTAGGGGTTCCTCTACTTTTTGGTGATGGGCCACTTTCTTCAGCTGAGGTCCCCTTTCCGGTCCTCGTGGATGTACCTGGAGTAGGCAGAACAATCGTTGTTTTAGCTGCCATCTTTCCCGTTTCAATAACTGAAGTTGTTGGAGTTGGGCTTGACGTCTCCTCTCTGCTCTCTGTAGGGGTTCCGCTACTTGTTGGTGATGGGACACTTTCTTCAGCTGAGGTCCTCTCTCCGCTCTTGGGGAATGTCCCTGGAGTAGGCTGAACAATCGTTGTGTCAGCTACCGTCTTTCCCGTTTTGATAACTGAAGTTGTTATAGGTGGGCTTGACGTCTCCTCTCTGCTCTCTGTAGGGGTTCCGCTACTTGTTGGTGATGGGACACTTTCTTCAGCTGAGGTCCCCTCTCCGCTCTTGGTGGATGTACCTGGAATAGGCCAAGAAGGTTTTTTTTCAGCTGCTGTCTTTCCCGTTTCGATAACTGAAGTTGTTGGATGTGGCCCTGACGTCTCCCCTCTGCTCTCTGTAGGCCTTCCGCTACTTGTTGGTGATGAGCCACTTTCTTTAGCTGAGGTCCCCTCTCCGCTCTTGGTGGATGTACCTGGAGTAGAGTGAGAAATCGATGTTTCAGCTGCCGTCTTTCCCATTTCGATAACTGAAATTGTTGAAGATGGGCTTGACGTCTTCTCTCTGCTCTCTGTAGGGGTTCCGCTACTTGTTGATGAAGGGGAACTTTCTTCAGCTGAGGTCCCCTCTCCACTGTTGGGGGATGTACCTGGAGTAGGCTGAGAAGTCGTTTTTT
Source organism: Podarcis melisellensis (assembly GCF_964234715.1). Taxonomy (NCBI): domain Eukaryota; kingdom Metazoa; phylum Chordata; class Lepidosauria; order Squamata; family Lacertidae; genus Podarcis; species Podarcis melisellensis. The sequence goes on from NC_138536.1 coordinate 11,190,335, forward strand.
CAGGAGCCATCTTTCCCGATTTGATAACTGAAGTTGTTGTAGGTGGGCTTGACGTCTCCTCTCTGCTCTCTGTAGGGGTTCCACTACTAGTTGATGATGGGGCACTTTCTTCAGCTGAGGTCCCCTCTCCGCTTTTTGTTGTTGTACCTGGAGGAGACTGAGAAATCATTGTTTCAGCTGCCGTCTTTCCTGTTTCGATAACTGCAGTTGTTGGAGCTGGGCTTGACGTCTCCTCTCTGCTCTCTGTAGGGGTTCCGCTACTTGTCGGTGATGAGCCACTTTCTTCAACTGAGGTCCCCTCTCCGCTCTTGGGGGATGTACTTGGAGTAGAATGAGAAATCGTTGTTTCAGCTGCCGTCCTTCCCGTTTCGATAACTGAAGTTGTTGGAGGTGGGCTTGACGTCTCCCCTCTGCTCTCTGAAGGTCTTCCGTTACTTGTTGATGATGAGCCACTTTCTTCAGCTGAGGTCCCCTCTCCACTGTTGGGGGATGTACCTGGAGTAGAGTGAGAAATTGTGGTTTCAGCTGCCGTCTTTTCCGTTTCAATCACTGATGTTGTTGGAGCTGGCCCTGACGTCTCCCCTTTACTCTCTGTAGGGGTTCCGCTACTTGTTAGTGATGGGACACTTTCTTCAGCTGAGGTGCCCTCTCCGCTCTTGGGGGATGTACCTGGAGTAGAGTGAGAAATCGTTTCAGCTGCCGTCTTTCCCGTTTCGATAACTGACGTTGTTGGAGGTGGGCTTGACATCTCCTCTCTGCTCTCTGTAGGGGTTCCGCTACTTGTTGGTGATGGGACACTTTCTTCAGCTGAGGTCCCCTCTCTGCTCTTGGGGGATGTACCTGGAGTAGAGTGATAGATCGTTGTTTCAGCTGCCGTCTTTCCTGTTTCGATAACTGAAGTTGTTGGAGCTGGGCTTGACGTCTCCTCTCTGCTCTCTGTAGGGGTTCCGCTACTTGTCGGTGATGAGCCACTTTCTTCAACTGAGGTCCCCTCTCCGCTCTTGGGGGATGTACCTGGAGTAGAGTGATAAATCGTTGTTTCAGCTGCCGTCTTTCCCATTTCGGTAACTTGAGATACTTGAGAAACTGTTGTTTCTTCATGTGAGATATTAGGTGAATCATTAATGATAACGTTAAATATTGGGAAATTGTTTAAAGTCAAATAAAAGTAAAACTGTATCCCAAAGGGATGTTCATTTTTACAAATTATGTAAAGATACTAACTTTCAATGTTTAACATTTTATTCAGAGTTATTTAGTAATCTGAAGGGCGTCGTTTTTGTAGATACGGTGCCGTTTTCCCCCAGTAAAATAAAATTACTTTATTTGGGTTATTTACAAAGGCATACAGTGTTTGCACCGATGATGCAGTCAGAAATTAAGTGAACTATTTTTAAAACAAGAATTGGAAATACTTCAGGGTCACATGGGTTTTACCTCCAATCATACAATAAATATGTTGTCTTATTAGTACCAATACTTCACCAATTTTCTCTAGAGTTACTTAATAAAGGTATTTATCGAGCTTATATTACATTACTTATATTATATTATATTACTTATATTACTTATATTATATAATATTACTTATATTATATTATATTATATTATATTACTTAATAAAGGTATTTATCGAGCTTATATTACAATTATACCCAAATCAGATGAAGACCACACATTTTGTGCAAACGTTTGAGCTACATCACTAATAAACGCTGATATGAAGATTTTGGCAGCAACCTTTCCAAATAGAATTCCTCAAGTAATATCAGTGGTTATTGAAAATGACTAAACTGGCTTTATAAAAATGAAACTGGCAGCAGATAATATTGTTAGTGGTGGATTTGATAGAGTTAAATAAAAATATTGATCTGCTTTTAATTCAATCACTAGATGCTGAAAAGGGTTTGACAAAAAATAATAATAGTTTATGGAAGTAGTTTTAACCAAATTGGGTTTTCTTTGGATTTTATAAAATAGATTAAAGTAATTTATGACTCATCTATCTCTAGAGATCATGTGGACGGCATTATATCTGCCACCTTTCCACTGGCTGGGCAAGAATGCCCACTTTTACCTTCGTTTTTCAATTTTTGTTTACAACCCCTAGCTTGCGCTATTAGACAACATTGTGATGATGAGGATGATGAGGATGATGATGAGTATAATACCCCCGCCCATCTGACTGGGTTTCCCCAGCCCCTCTGGGCGTCTTCCAACATATATAAAAACATTACGCATTAACAGGTATTACACATTAAAAGGTGAAATGTGAGATTGACGGAGCAGTTCATATTGATGCAGTTGAATATAAATTGGTTTTATTTGCAAATGTTATTCATTCGTTCATTTCAAAGCCTCAGACTAGTATTCCTGCTTTTGTTGCAAACAATGGAAAGCTTTTAGTAAAATATCAGAGAATTCCATTAACTAGTCCAAATCAGACCAGTTTTTACCTACTGGTGCCAATTAGGTAAATAAGAGATTATTCCTTCACTTAAGGAATATCAATTCTGTGTTTGCTCTGAGTCTATTAAATATATAGATATCTAAAGAAGTTTCTTTAGAAATTGACAGATTGGCGTCATTAAACTTTACCTTATAGGAAAGGATGCACACACTCAAAATGAATATTATTCCCACATCTATATTCTGAGAGGACTGCCATTTTTTATATCTGGAACATATTTCCAAAAGATAAACTCCCTATTTAGGAAATGTCTTTGGGCCTAACAACCCTCAGAATATCTGTGCAGAAAATGAGGACTCTCCAATTTTCCAGGGACAGTCCCAGATTTACAGAAGGTGTCCCGGTTTCTTATTTGATCCCGGAATATCCCGCTTTTCCTTAGGACATTCCTATTTTCTTCAGAGAAATGTTAGAGGATGTGGAGTTATCCATCCCCCAAGCCATCTGAAGTTTAGGGAAGTTTTTTATTTCTGTTTTTATTTCATACAATTCTTAAAACGTTTTTTAAAAATGTTTATTGTTTTATTATGTTTTTATATATGCTGAAGCCGCCTAGAGTGGCTGGGGCAACCCAGTCAGGTGGGTGGGGTATAAACAGCAAAATTATGGGATAGGATGTCCCTGTTTCCATCAGATACATTTTGGAGGGTATGAAAAAGGCAGTTGCAAATTAAAGAAGCGGGTTGGGCTAGATGACCCTCGAGGTCCCTTCCAACTGTATGATTCCAAGTTTTTCATGCCTGCTCGTTGCAATGGGTCTACTCTGAGTAGGGACTTTGTTGGCTGCAACCCTTTGTGCCTCCCCCTCTTCTCCACCCCAGGCCTCTCCACTTTGCAGGGATGACTCAGAGAGCCTGTGACTCACATTCACACACACACACACACACACACACACACACACACACACACACCCCTGGTTGCCTAGCAACGGCATAGCAGCTGGATCCTTGACCAAACTCTCTTTGAACTTTTAAGCCTCTCTCTTTTGTCCCTGCCGCTCTTTTGCTCGTCCCTTCAAGTTAAGCAAACAAGTGCCCAGCCTTGCACAAGTCCTGCAGTGAAGGGCCTCGTGCTACATTGCAGAGGATGGCCAGGATACAGTCCTCTGGACGACCCTGGACTACAAATCCCATCGTCCCTGCCCTACAGCCACACTGACTGATGGGAGTTGGAGTCCAACAAAATCGGGAATGCCACAAGTTCCCCATCCAATCGGATTAAACACATTCTCAGTCGGTAGAGCATGAAACTCTTCATTTCAGGGTCGTGGGTTCGAGTTCCATGTGGGACAAAAGATCCCTGCATTGCAGTGGGTTGGCCTAGATGTCCTTTAGGATCCATTCCAGCTCTACTGTTATGTATTCAGTGGTCTGTGTTTGCCTGGACTAAGGATTCTGAGCTCCTGTGTTCTGATTCGATACATGATATCCAATCACAGAACATGTCAGGATTTGGGCCTCTGCCATTGGCCCTTAAACTCTGAGTCACGATTCGCAGCTTGGATGTTTAGGCAGCCAATCACGTTTGGAGTGGGAGTGGCCCAGGCCTTCTGAAATGTATATAAATGGTTGCTTTGCCCCTGTTGTCCAGTTCTGTTAGTTCAATAAAGGTTCTTGCTGTTAACACTGGGTCTTGCCACTGATAAATATGCTTTTTGTCGGGGGGGGGGTGGTGCTGGGATGGATATACAGCAAATGCCTGAGCCAAAAATCTACCCATATTTGAAAATCAATAAAGTTGTGGCCATTTCTAATCCAGATCATTGTCTGCTTTAGTTTATTAATCACGTTTTACATTTAGCCACTGCGGGCGGCACTACGACTGGGCCCACAATAAACAAGCAAGCAAACAAATTTTGTGGTGAGTTCCCCCACCTTCTTTTTTTAAAAAAGCACTGATTGTTGTTTTGGAAAAGGAAGTCCCTATTTTTATCAGAGAAATGTTGGACGGTATGTAAGATCTGGACTCTCTCCATCCCTACTCAGGTGTAAATATGTGCACAAGTCATATTTTTTGGAGCTACAACAGCCTCTGCTGTGTCTTGATTCTCAAGGGAACATAGACCCCTAAAAAAACCACCTGTGGAATTTTGCCACCGCTCAGCAGAAAGTGGGGAGGGGGACAACTTTTGCAACACTATTTTCAGGGAACGTAAGTGAGTGATGTAACACCAGTTTTAATCTCCTGAGATCAGCAGAGGGATGTCCCTGCGATGAAGAAATATTCTTTCTCTGCCCCTTAGTAGAGATTATAATCTATATTTTTGGAGTCCGTGTGTATTTTTGGAGTAGAACAGAGTGTGGGGAGGAAAATGCAGATCTACGTGCAGAAACAGCCACACGGCTCCCCGAGGAAAGGATGAAAAAAACCACCATCGTTTTATTTGACTGGGAATTCCTGATTGTAGTAGGGTAACACCTGAGCATCGGAAGATTCAGATCAGCCAAAGGAAAGTATTCCTTCCCACAGCACACACACAAAATATTTAATAAAAACTAATTTTTAAAAAGGAGGTTTGTTGTGGTTTGCTCAAAGGAGCTCCTCTGTTTATATATCTCGGCATTGTTTCAACCGCTCTGTTTCCAAAACACCAAAGATGTCACAGATACCGTGAAGCTTCGCTACCCGACAAGTTGGCAGAGTAACACCAACTGGGAAACCCGTTTCTAATTGCCTTTTATGCTATGGGTTTCCTCGCCTTTCCCCACCTCCGTCCCAACGGCCGAAATGCACAGGTGAGTGAACCACAGGTGAGCTGACTCATCCAGCCCCATCGCTCCATCCAGCTCATTGGGTTATTTATTCATTTATACATTTTCCAGTTTTCTGCTTGTACATCATACATTTCCATTACCGATGATTACTCTACGGCAGGGCTCAGCAAACATTTTCAGCAGTCCACTGTCCCTCAGACCTTGTCGGGGGCTGGAATATATATTTTTTTTGGGGGGGAGAACTATTTCCTATGCCCCACAAATAACCCAGAGATTCATTATAAATAAAAGCACACATTCTACTCATGTAAAAACACCAGGCAGGCCCCACAAATAGCCCAGATGCATTTTAATTAAAGGGCACATTCTACTCATGTAAAAACATGCTGATTCCCAAACTGTCCGCGGGCCGGATTTAGAAGACAATTGGGCCGAATCCGGCCCCCGGGTCTTAGTTTGCCTACCCATGCTCTATGGACTTCCCAAGCCACCTGCAAATCACGCTATTTCCTCCCATCAATTCCTTTGTTATTATTAGCTGTTGCTCATATAATTATTCCTACTTGTAGGTTAATTTTGGTGCCATATCTCTTTAAATACTCTCCAAAAAAAAAATTCGCTCATCTCTTAGCTGCTTCTCATCCTGATTCCTTATTTCTGCTGTCATATTTGCTAGATTTGCGTCTTCTATCTGTTTATTCAGCCATTGTTCTTTGGTTGGAATTTCACTTTCTTTCCATATTCTGGCATATACTACCCTGGCAGCTGCTGTTGCATAAAGAAATAGACTGAGTGCTTTCTTTGGAATCTCGTCATCTATTATACCCAGGAAGAAGGCGTCATTTTTTTAAAAAAAACCCATAGATTTAAATGTCTTTTTTAATTCCACATAGACCATCTCCCAATAATCTTTGGCATATTTACATGACCATCCAATGTGGTCATAGTTATTGGCAACAAACGTTTAAGTACAGCAGAAGCAGCTGGGAAGGGAGAAGAGGAAATAGTTTTCTAATTTTTATATGTGAAGACCACAGTGGGGTTTGAAGTGTAGGAAAACAGCAATATATATTAAGAAACATGCTTGAGAGGGTGAATTTAGATAAGGAAACTTAGAAACATAAGAGTTGGAAGGGACCACAAGAGTAGTCCAGCTCCCTGCAGTGCAGGAATCTCAGCTAAAGCATTTGTGACCGAGGGTATAGGCAAAGCTGTCAACTTTTCCCTTTTCTTGCGAGGAATCCTATTTGGAATAAGGGAATTTCCCTTTAAAAAAGGGAAACGTTGACAGCTATGGGTATAGATGCTGGAGGGAGCCTTAAAACGCAACTGTACAGTGGTACCTCAGGTTACATACGCTTCAGGTTACAGACTCCGCTAACCCAGAAATAGTGCTTCAGGTTAAGAACTTTGCTTCAGGATGGGAACAGAAATCAGGCTCCGGCGGCGCGGCAGCAGCAGGTGGCCCCATTAGCTAATGTGGTGCTTCAGGTTAAGAACAGTTTCAGGTTAAGAACGGACCTCCGGAACGAATTAAGTATTTAACCCGAGGTACCACTGTATATATCCATGATGGAGGGTATGGAGTTATCTGACCCTCGACCCATCTGAAGGCGGCCCTGTATAGTGAAGGGCTTTTTAATGTTTAACGTTTTGTTATGTTTTTATATATGTTGGGAGCCACCCAGAGTGGCTGGGGCAGCCCAGTCAGATGGGCAGGGTATTAATAATTAATAATTAATAATAAATGATTAATAATTAATAATTGAATATGGGACGCAGGTGGCACTGTGGGTTAAACCACAGAGCCTAGGACCTGCTGATCAGAAGGTCAGTGGTTTGAATCCCTGCAATGGGGTGAGCTCCCGTTGCTCAGTCCCTGCTCCTGCCCACCTAGCAGTTTGAAAGCACATCAAAGTGCAAGTAGATAAATAGGTACCGCTCTGGCGGAAAGGTAAACGGCGTTTCCGTGCGCAGCTCTGGTTCGCCAGAAGCTGCTTAGTCATGCTGGCCACATGACCCGGAAGCTGTACGCCGGCTCCCTCGGCCAATAAAGCGAGATGAGCACCGCAACCCCAGAGTCGGTCACGACGGAACCTAACGGTCAGGGGTCCCTTTACCTTTACCTAATAATTGAATAGGACACCCCTGTTTTCATCAGAGAAATGTGGGAGGGTCTGGGTTGGACAGCAATGCCAGGGATTCTTTCGCTGCGGTTCCTGCCTTGCAGGGGGTTGGACTAGATGACCCTGGGAGCTCCCTTCCAACTCTACCATTCTATGATCCTATTAGATGTGATGCAAAACCTAAATACCAGAAGACCCTCAGATTGTAGCCAAGTAAATCCTGCTCAGAGCAGGCCCACTGAGTTAGCCCAGTCCCTGGGTTTCATTGGGTCTACTCAGAGTAGGACATACCGAAACTCTCCTGTATGATGAACAGGTTAAGGGTTGCAATCAGACTAGATCCTATTCAGAGGAGACCTATTGGAACTAATGCATCTAAGTCAGCAATGCCAATGGGTCTACTCCGAGGGTGGCTGACAGTGGCTACACCCCTATGGTCGCAGACAGCCGGTTGTTTGAATCCACACACTTGCAGGAACATTTTTTTAAGCCTAGCCCAGAGACCTGTGGTTACCGGAAGACTAACAAATCGGTGTGTTTATTGTGTTCTTTTCGGTTCTGCTTCATTACACCTGGAGGATTTATAACATTCCGGAGGCCACTTGATTTATTTGCGAATTGCATTTCCTTATCTGACGGGCTCTTTGCCAGCAGATGGACTGAGGAAATGGAGGTTTGAAGGGCTCTCTCCCTGGGCAGTCTCGGACAGTCTGCAAAATGGGAACATTAACACCACCCACCCACCCACACACACACATGCAAAAACAAACCATTCAACATTTTGCCCTTCCAGGAAGGTGGAAGGATTGCAGCTCAGTAGCAGGACCCTTGCTTGGTATGTAGAAGGTCCCACGTTCAAGTCTTCCCTGCCTGATACTCTGCACAGCCACCGCCAACCAGCCACTATGGAGCTAGATGGGGCAATTGGTCCAACTCAGTATCAAACAGCTTCATTTAGTCCTTACAATCATGAGGTCTGGAAACTTGGTTTTTTATGGTTTAGAGGTAGAACGCCTGCTTTGCATGCAGAAGGTCCTAGGTATTCTCAGGGGCATCTCCAGGCAGGGGTGGTGGGGGTGGGGAAAGACTTTGCCAGAAACCCCGTAGAGAGCTGCTGCCAGCCAGAGCAGACAGTGCTGGGCTAAATGGATCAGTCCACTGGCTCTGTCCAATGGTCCCACACTGATATGGAAGGGCAAATTTGATCAAACACCGTGGCACAAATACTTAGGTTTGGATGGGATTCCAAGGAACCTTTGCTGTTTGTACTGCAAATGGACAAGTGCCTGAGGGAAGACCGTAACAACCTTTTGCAGACTTGAAACAAACATTATTCCAATGAGAGGATCCAATTCACTCCCCAGTCTCCTGCTTTCAGGTCCAAAGATGCAATTCCGCAGGCTGAATTCTGCAGAAGGGAAAGCTGCAAAATCTGGGTGTTCATTGACCCAAGAGGAGCTAACTTCTTCCCTTCCCACCTTTATTATTTTCTCCAGAGAGAACATGTTGTCCAATTCATTCCCCATTCTCCTGCTTTCAGAATTCTGCAAGAGGGAATTCTGCAAAATCTGGGTGTTTGTTGATCCAAGAGGATCAGATGTTTTCCTTACTTTCCTGCAGGATTTTCTCCAGGGAAACATATCAAGGGCAGATTTCAGAACCAGGAGTCTAACAGATGCTATTTTCACTTCTCAACATCTCCCACTGTTGCCTTTCTTTCCCCATGACCAGACCCCACTGCAAACTCTCCAACACATCCCCCTGAAACGAGTTTGTGCCACATGGGATACACTCCAGTCGACAAACTGCTAAGCTCCCTGTCTTGGGTGCCTTCAGAAAGAAGTCATAGAATCTTAGAACTGTAGAGTTGAAAGGGACCCTGAGGATCATCTAGTCCAACCCCCTGCAATGCAGGAATATGCAGCTGTCCCTTACGGGAATCGAACCTGCAACCTTGGCATTATCAGCACCACACTCTAACCAACGGAGTCCTCCAAGACTTCTGTGTCCCCTTAGCATTTCTGCACCTCTTCTGCAGTGTTGTGCGGGTTGCCTCAATGGTTGCAACCAAAGAATTAGCCATTTGGGGAAGGGTAGGAGGCGTGGAGATAAACCCTACCTGGTGCTGCCCACAGATGGTAGGAAACCATCAAGATGATAAATATATTCCTGAGGAAATGCTGGACTGAGTGGCGCCTCCAGTCCATCTTCCAAGGCCTCTGAGATCAGCTGTCCCCCACGTCTGCCCTTGCAAGCCTTCCCAGTACGGTGGACACATCTAATGCCAGGGACGGCGGATCTATGAGCTTAAGAGCTGCCACACCCTCAGCAAAGGCATCAATCAATGGCAGAACCCAACCCTTACCTGAAAAAAGGAGCGATTTCATAACATTGTAAGACAGCTCAACCGTATCTCAAGACATCCGACCCAACGGGCCAGGTCTCATTAAACGGCAAAAAAACTCAGCAAATATTATTTTTGCGGTTAATGAGGGGAGTGGGGAGGAACGAAAAAATCACAGGGAGAGAGACCTGGGGTTTCCAGCCTAATTAAGGCACTCAGTCAACAGCGGATGCCCCACACCTGTTGGGGGGGGGGGACAAAGGCTGGTTTTTGGGACCGTGTTGTGAGGGGCGCTACGCGTTTTTCAATTAAAGCCACCCCCTCGGTACTGCATAGCTGTATCCGGCCTTGTTTGTGAAAGTTGTTTCGCAAGAAGATTCTCAGTTTTGGAGGACTTCTGGGGCAAGGTGAAGTTTTCATCCGGTGCCATTTCGTGCAGATTTCCATCTCCTTGGATGCCTGGTTCCACTCAGATTTCCAGTTCCGTGAGAATTTCCTGTCGATCAGGGATTTTGTATGTATGCGGGGAAGGGTTTGCATTGGTGGTTGTTGGTTTTCTCCTACTTATGAGAGGACAAGAGGCCGGAATCAGGGGAAACTCCTCTCCAACGTTGCAGGTTTTTTGTTGGCAAACAAAGAAAGTGGGCAGGATTCGAAAGAGACGCAACCTTCTTATTTATGCCATGTGTCAAAACCAAAACAAATCATTATTCGCCAGGTGTGACGGATTGTAAGAATGTTTTTTTTCTTGAAATCTTTGATGTTTGGGGTTCTTTTTTCCATCCTGATGGTGTAAACAAACTCAGGGTTTGTCGCCAATTAAGATCTTCTCAGGGTAAAAAGGTACAGGAATCCCTGACCGTTAGGTCCAGTCACAGACGACTCTGGGGTTGCGCACTCATCTCGCCAAGGGAGCTGGCGTTTGTCCGCAGACAGCTTCCAGGTCATGTGGCCAGCAGGACTAAGCCACTTCTGGCAAAATTAAAGAGACCCAAAGCAGTGGGTCTCTTTCAGTGGGTCTACTGTGAGTATGGCTACCATTGGATAAAACCCTCTACTTCTTCAATGGGTCGTACCCACAGGGATTCAAGTATAAGAGATCAGCTGTAGTAGCTGCCAGTAGTGAATATTCATCATTATAGCAAGTTTTGAGGGAGAGGTTTGTGTGATGCAGCTCCTTTTCCATATAATATGAAAACCAAAGCACAGCCATCGTCGGAAATCTGTCGGCCGTTGGAAACAGCGTTTGGGTGGTAATCACTTCAAAGCCTTGGAAAACCCAACAAATTCAGCGGCCAGTTGCTCACCGGGACAAAATGGTTTGAGCATATTGCACTGATCCTGGCCCGACTGCAGTGGCTGCCAATCAGTTTCTGGGCCCAATTCAGAGTGCTGGTTTCGACCTATAAAGCCACGGGTAGGCAAACTAAGGCCCGGGGCCCAGATGTGGCCCAATCACCTTCTAAATCCGGCCCGTGAACGGTGTGGGAATCTGCGTGTTTTTACATGAGTAGAATGTGTGCCTTTATTTAAAATGCATCTCTGGGTTATTAGTGAGGCCTGCCTGGTGTTTTTACATGAGCAGAATGTGCGCTTTTATTTAAAATGCATCTCTGGGTTATTCGTGGGGCATAGGAATTCATTCATCTCCCCACCCCCCAAAAAAAGAAATATAGTCTGGCCCCCCACAAGGTCTGCAGGACAGTGGACCGGCCCCCTGCTGAAAAAGCTTGCTGACCCCTGTATAAAGTCTTAAATGACTCAGGACTGCAATACCTGAAGGATTCTGTTACAACATTAAAACATAGCCTTAAAAGCAACTTATAAAAATAAGATGGGTGCTGAAAACACATACCTCAAGTGCCCAACGTCAGGGGAAAGAGGTCTTCAGCGATCTCTAGAAGCTGTATAAGTGAAGGTGCCAGGCAGACCTCTGGGGGGAGGAAGCTCTGCAGTTTAGGGTCCACTAGAGAGAAGGCCTCCTCCTGGGGCAGCTTAGCCCCCAACCCAAGTCTCGGAGGATGGAAGGAGGAGGAGATACTAGGAGGGCACCTTGGCTGATCTCTGCACCTGAGAGGGTCTGGGGGAAAGAAGGTCTCCTTTCAGGTATTTCATTCACCATTATCTATCTTCTTCACTGAGAACCAAAACCGTTCCTGGATAAGATTCCACAGAGACCCTGGACAGATGCAGCTTGAAAACCAGCTTAATAATAATAATAATAATAATAATAATAATAATAATAATAATAAATTATTTGTATCCCATGCCTCTAATTGGGTTGTCCCAGCCACTCTGGGTGGCTTCCAACTCATAAAAAAACATAATAAACTTTAAACAGCCTGACTCCCTCCTTTGGCAATCCTCACAGAACTCTAGCCCAATGGTTGCCATTAATCTGATTTGAATTAATTTTATAATGAAATGATTTTAGAATGTTTTATCATTTTACTGTTGTTAGCCGCTCTGAGCTCGGCTTCGGGTGGGGAGGGCTAGATATAAATAATTTTTATTTTTATTATTATTATAATTATATTATTATTATTATTATTATTATTATTATACAGTACGGGGCTGCCTTCAGGTGTCTTCTAAAAGTTGTGTAGTTCTTTATCTCCTTGACATCTGATGGAAGGACATTCCACAGGGAGGGCGCCACCACCAAGAAGGCCCTCTGCTTGGCTCCCTGTAGCCTCACTTCTCGCAGGGAGGGAACTGCCAGAAGACCCTCTGCGCTGGACCTCAGTGTCCGGGCAGAACGATGGGGGTGGAGACGCTCCTTCAGGTATACTGGGCTTAAAAGGTGAGCACCAACACTTCAAATTGTGCTTGGAAACAGACTGGGAGCCAGTGAAGACCCTTTAGGACTGGAGTTATATGTTCCTGGCAGCTGCTCCCAGTCACCAGTCTGACTGTCTCATCCTGGGTCAGTTGCAGTTTCCAAGTCACCTTCCAAGGTAGCCCCACGGAGAGCGCATTGCAGAAGTCCAAGCGGGAGATAACCAGAGCATGGACCACTCTGGCGAGACAGGGAGCGTCTCAGATAGAGCTGGTAGACAGCCGCCCTGGATGCAGAACTGACCTGCACCTCCATGGACAGCAGTGAGTCCAAAATGACCCCCCAGGCTGCACACCTGGTCCTTTAGGGTCACAGTGACCAGGGAGTCCCTCACACCTGCTTGGATCTGTTTGCAGGGTGGGCAAAAATGAAGAGAAAAAGCATTTCAGAAATGCTTGCCACTCGCCCAGAGAGAGCTGGCAGGGCCCAGGCGGGGTTTCCCCATCAGCTGTGCCAAACCCCTAATGCGCAGCTGGTTGCATCTTATGGCGCCATTGTGTGTTATCTTAATTCACGGCCGCCTGATCCAGGAATCTTTCCAGTTAGAACTGCGCTCAGGACGTCATGGTTTCAATGCAAAATAAAAATAAAACACCCTGGCAAGATTTTTTTTTAAAACACACACACAAAAAATACATAACAAAAACAAGAACTAAAAGAAACCAATAACTCGCTTGGTTGTTAAACAAAACAAACAAACTCATTGGGGAGCCCCCAGGCAGGAGCTGAGCACAACAGAAGCAAATGTCCCCATTTATGATTCCCAGCAAATTGGCATTCCGAGGAATTTACCTCCTCCAGAAATGAAGGGGGGACATAGTCCTTGCAGTTTCCTCCTGTGGTTTCCCTGATCTAAGAATCATAACAGGCTCCAACAGTGGCCAATATAATGAGGAATAAATATCTAAAAGATCTTTCCTTTCCATTTCTTCCCTTCCCTTTCTTTCTTTCCTTCCTTCCTCCCTCCCCCTCCTCCTCCTCCTTCTTCTCCTCCTCTCTCTCTCTCCCTCCATCAGGAAGCCAAGATGTACAACACCTGCTTTCATGTCCCTACCCAGCCCCCAGCAGGCAAACAACTAAATGAATCCTCCATATATAGGAGCAGCCTATCTCTGAATTCTCAACCTTGTAGGCCAAGAAGAAGGAAAGGGTTTAAAACTGGAAGACTGGCCTTTGGAGATCCAGTTTGGGCTGAGCTAAACCCCTGGTCCCAACTCTAAGTTGTTGTTAAGGAGCATGGGATTTATTTATGGCTGAGTTTGTAACATAACTTGGAGAGTCAACGCTGGCTTTCCAAATTCATGGGAAGCAACCAAATTCTTCTGGGGTTGTTAACAGGAACTGGAAATTCAGGAATAGTGACAAAGCCGACAGTGGCTGGAGATATAGGGCTTGTGAAATTTAATGAGTTCTCTCATAACACTGGAACTCGCAGACCTTCATCAAAGTTGGATGCAGGATGATTCAGGACAAAGAAGAGAAAGTAGTGAATCAGTGGACCATGGAACTCACTGCCACAGGAATCAGTGTTGGCCACCAATGTGGATGGCTTTGAAAACCAAATTCTGGTAGGAGAGGGCTGCTGGTGTTCTGCCTCCACCAACAGGGGCAGATATGCCTCTTAATCCCAGTGGCTGTGAATTGCAAGTGTCGTTGTTGCATTCAGGTCCTGCTTGGGGGCTTTTCAAGGGGGTCTCTGGTTGGCCCCTGCAAGGACAGGTTGCTGGGCTAGGTGGTGGGCCCACTTGGACCTGATCCAGCAGCTGGTCTCGTCTGATGTCTATACGTTTCTTCACACCTCCAGCAAGGAAGCGCTGTGTCCCGGACCGCTGTGTCGACGCAACAACAAAAATAGCCACCCATTGTCTGCCAAGCCACCCCATCAATCACACCTTGGAAAGCTGGGGGGGGGAATTGGCGATGAAATTGGCAAGGAGGAGATCTGGGCTCTGTTGGCGGTAGAGTCACCCGATCCCCATATCTCACCTGTGGTGCAAAAAAGGAAACAGCTGAATTCTTCTGAATGCTAACGCACATGGGAGCTTGGCTCCAGCTGGAACCAGGCAGAAGGACGCATGGGGCCTGCATGTGTGCTTAAGGTCAGCTGCGGGAGGAGGACAAGGGAAGGAGGTCACAGCTGGAAAACAGCAAGTGAAAAATATAATTGCAGACCCTACAAGTGTCCTTATTTTCCAGGGACATTCCTGAATTTACAGAAGCCGTCCCAGTTTCTGATTTGATCCCACAATGTCCAGCTTTTCCTTTGCTGTTGTTGTTGTTCAGTTGTTGAGTCGTGTCCAACTCTGGACCAGAGCATGCCAGGCACTCCTGTTTTCCACTGCCTCCCGCAGTTTGGTCAAACTCATGCTGGTAGCTTGGAGAACACTGTCCCACCATCCCGTCCTCTGTCATCCCCTTCTCCTTGTGCCATCAATCTTTCCCAGCATCAGGGTCTTTTCCAGAGAGTCTTCTCTTCTCATGAGATGACCAAAGGCTTGGAGCCTCAGCTTCAGGATCTGTCCTTCCAGTGAGCACTCAGGGCTGATTTCCTTCAGAATAGAGAGGTGGGACCTTTTTGCAGTCCATGGGACTCTCAAGAGTCTCCTCCAGCACCAGAATTCAAAAGCATCCATTCTTCGGCGATCAGCCTTCTTGATGGTCCAGCTCTCACTTCCATACATCGCTACTGGGAAAACCAGAGCTTTAACTATAAGGACCTTTGTTGGCAAGGTGATGTCTCTTCTTTTTAAGATGCTGTTTAGGTTTGCCATCGCCTTTCTCCCAAGAAGCAGGCGTCTTTTAATTTCGTGACTGCTGTCACCATCTGCAGTGATAATGGGAGCCAAGAAAGTAAAATCTCTCGCTACCTCCATTTCTTCCCCTTCTATTTGCCAGGAGGTGATGGGACCAGTGACCATGATCTTCGTTTTTTTGATATTGAGCTTCAGACCATATTTTGCACTCTCCTCTTTCACCCCCAATAAAAGGTTCTTTAATTCCTCCTCACTTTCTGCCATCAAGGTTGTGTCATCTGCATATCTGAGGTTGTTGATATTTCTTCCGGCAATCTTAATTCCGGCTAGGGATTCATCCAGTCAAACCTTTTGCATGCTTTTCCTTAGGATGCCCCTATTTTCATCAGAGAAATGTTGGAGGGTATGGAGTCATGTGACCCCCCCAGCCAAGGAGATAAGTAACTATGCAACCTTTAGAAGACATCTGACTATATAGTTTTATTCTGTTTTTCTATATTTTGGAAGCCCCCCAGAGTGACTGGGACAATCCAGTCAGATGGGCGGGGTATAAATAATAAAATTATTGTTGTTGTTATAATAATGGAATAGGAGGTCCCTATTTTGATCAGGGAAATGCTGAAGGGTGTGTAACTGGCGGAAAGAGGGAAAGCAGTGGTTGGGACACCCGCTGGGAAGGTGAAAAGCCCCCATAGAGCATAGCTGTCAACTTACGGATTTGAAAATAAGGGACCAGCAGCCAAAATAAGGGACCTGCAGCCTCACCTGTTCCAGACACTCCAGTCTTCCTGTCCTCCTGCAGTCTGGTCAAACTCATGCTGGTAGCTTCGAGAACACTGTCCAACCAACTTTGTAACCAAAGGTTCAACTGAATAGAATCTGAATCACATGCACCACAAGGCCTATGCAGCCTCAACTTAAGATGGCTCCCCGGCCTGGCTTTGCACTGCAAAGTTTGCAGCAGCACATGCAACAAAATGGCGTCCAGCATTAAAAAAACCCCTCAGCTTGCATTAACTAGCCACACACAAGGCATGCAAGCTCCACCCCCCAGTCGTTCTTAGCCTTCTTATTGGTTGAACAACACAGCCAAGCAACACAGTTGGAGCCGCCCTCCTCCCTGGCCGGCAGGGAGGGAGGGAGGAGCTGCTTCCTTTGAAATTTAAGGGACATCATTTAAGGGACATCCATCAATAAGGGACACCAGCAGGACATAGCACTGGAATAAGGGACTGTCCCTTCAAATAAGGGACACTTGACAGCTATGCCATAGAGAGGGTGAGGGTGGAGGGTGAAGTCTCAGAAACATGGCACCATTTTCACCCTTACAACAGGCTTGTAAAGTCAGGCTGTGTTGTCCTCCCCCCCAGACGGGAAAGACTGCACTCACAGAAGGGCTGAATCAAATGAAATCATGGGCAGGATTTGAAGTTTGAGCAGAGGGAAGAAAACGATAATATATGAAATGGAGGAGCTATATTAGCTGAAATGTGTGGTGTTATGCAGAATGTGAAAATGATGGGCCTATTAGCAGAGTGGAAGGAAAAGTGGGAAGTCAAATTCCTAGAGGAATGTATAACAAATCTGAAATGTTATATTAATTGGTTGAAGTTATGAAAATTTAATAAAAATCTTAAGTAAAAATAAAAGTAATAAGAGAGATTCATAGGATTTTCTGTTGTAATAATAATAATAATAATAATAATAATAATAATAATAATAATTTATTTATACCCCGCCCATCTGGCTGAGTTTCCCCAGCCACTCTGGGCGGCTCCCAATCGAGTGTTAAAAACAATACAGCATTAAATATTAAAAACTTCCCTAAACAGGGCTGCCTTCAGATGTCTTTTAAAGACAGGGTAGCTGCTTATTTCCTTCACATTGGAATCTTCCTGTACATCATGAATCTCTACCCCTAGGGTTACACAAATTCAATTTCTGTTTCCCACCCCACAATCTTAAGTTTTGCTCTTCCCATTTCATAGAATCATAGAGTTGGAAGAGACCACAAGGGCCATCGAGTCCAAAGTGTTCTTCATACTCTTTGACGTTCTGAAAAGCCGTCGCGAACATTGACTTCTCCTAATAGACACTTCTATACCAATAATATGTGCAAATCATGTGCATGAAAAAATGTGCGTGCAATAAAGTGTACGATAAAATGTGAGTCAAAATAACAGACCTAAGAAGAAACGCCTTCTATTGGAGGGAAATGGCTTTGCCGAGGTGCATTAGTCAAAACGGCATATAAATGTGTTATCTTGCAACAAACGCACAGAGAGATGGGGTGGCACAGTGGTTAGAGTGCCGGATGAGGACCTGGGAGACTTGGGTTCAAATCCCCACCAAGCCAGGAAGCTTGATGGGGGTGACTTTCGGGTCCCTGCCTCTCTCAGCCTGCTCTCCCTCGCAGGGTTGTTGTAGGGACTAAATGCAGAAGAACTTTGCTTGCCACCCTGAGCTCCTTGGCAGCTGCTCAGGGAGCCTTTAACTGCCCGATTCTGTGAAGTCCCACATAAATCGCTGGTGTTCAGGGTTGGGGTCAGGCTTCCAAGGTGAAACTACGGAGCCGGCGGGGTGGGGTGGGGGAACTGGGGTGTGGAAAATGACCAGAATGCATAACCTAAATATTTCCTGCAGTGCCAACAAGGGACAACACTGCCTTTGTTCTGACAAGAGAAACACCCATAATCTTTCTATGCCCTGTCAGAACGCTTGACGAAAGCCAGCCCCGGGTTTTACTCTGACGCCAGAGAAATTCTCCTCCCCCCCCCCCTTAAACCTGACCGACCGTGAGGTCAGAAGTAATATAATGTGCCCAGGAAGGTTCATTTTGTGCAGGTGGAGAACATCTGTTGGTAGAGCATGAGGTAACTCGTATCAAGGTTGTGGGTTTGAGCCCCATGCCGGATGAAAGATTCCTCCTGCCTTGCAGAGGGTTGGACCGGGTGACCCTCAGGGTCAGCGTAAATCGTTTCCTGTGCCGGAAGAAGCTCAATAAACCAGCCTGGGAAGAAACCACAGCATTGTTTCAAACACTGACCATCCGCAGGCCTCTTCTCCCTGACTGCTTGCATCCTGCGTCTCCAGGGGTTCCTTGCAACATTTCTGCCCCGCAGTGGCGTAGCGTGGGGGGTGCAGGGGGGGCCGGCCGCACCGGGCGCAACATCTGGGGGTGGCGCGCTCGCACTCGCAGCTCTCTGCCCCTACTTGGCTCACTCACTTTCCACGGGTTAGGGGGCACAAATTACTTGCCTTGCCCCGGGTGCTGACAACCCACGCTACGCCACTGCCGCCCCGGGCTCTGCTCCAAGGTGGCCCTGCTAGGGAGCTGCATGGCAAGGTCCCAATCCCCACAAGGTTGAATAAGACATTTGTATTTTAGGTTAATGAGCTAAAAAAAGGCCACAACTTCATAGGTTACAGATTGTGAGCAGTATTGGTTTAGGCACTGGACCTAACTGTCTCTATCTGACTCCCGCCCATCTTTAAAGAGTTAACCACCAGTAGATTGGAATAAAAAAAATAAAGTCTTATATATATAATAATATATATTCTGACCAAACTGCGGGAGGCAGTGGAAGACAGGAGTGCCTGGCATGCTCTGGTCCAGGGGGTCACGAAGAGTCGGACACGACTAAACAACAACATATATAATAAATGTTCATAAATGTACCAAGCAAGCACGTACATAAATATATAAAGATATAAACCACATGTCTGAAGCAGCACAGGAAAACAGCCATGAAGCCATTTTGACTCCCAAACTGACCAAATGTTTTCTCTGCAAGGTCAAAGGAAATGGAAAAGCCTCCCCATTGTCTTTTCCTTTACAAATCCTGTCTTAAGGGTCTGTCTGTGTATGAATAGGGTGAGCCTGTGACCTGGCTCAGGAAATAAGTATTTATCATTACAAAAGACTGGCCAGGTTCCCCAGGGTATCCAATCAAGTGAGCATTAACAGATAACCTGCCAGACAGGAGGTAAACAACGCACTCAGATTTCTGTTGTAGACCGCCTCTTCTGTGATGTAGGTATGATGTGTCTGGGGTGTGGTCTTAAGTTGCACCCCATCTGTGATGTATGTATGATGTATGGAGGGGTGGTCTTGAGCTCCAGGGAAGGCAATTTAAAATGTCTATATAAGGGCAGCCACACCTTGGTTCGGGGTCCTCCTCCTTCTCCTGGGTATGAAGGGGGCACCCTGTTGCAACAGATCAATAGAGATCAGGCTTACTAGCTGCTTTGCTTCTCAATATTCTCCACTTGGCCTCTGTTATTTTCTCTGACCGATGGAGAACCAACAAAGGACTCTATAAGGGCTCTTGTGTCCCCCATAAGGGAATAAGGGCAGATTTCCATTTATTACGGTTGCCTGGGCAGTGACACAGCTGGGAATCCCCCCCAATCGTGCAGGGCTGCCCACACCCCTGCGCACGTGGAGTGCCCACAACTCCCCCTAAGGCAGAAGTGGCTATGTCACTCACATCCCCTGTGGCGGCTCTGGGGGCTCCTGGCTTGGCAAACATCCCGGCCAACACGCCCAGCTGACCTTTGCCACAAGCCAACAGGCACATTTCTGCCCAACCAAGAAGCAGTTCATAGAATCCTAGAGTTGGAGGGGACCCCAAGGGTCATCTAGTCCAACCCCCGGCAACGCAGGAACAGCAGCTGACCCCTGTTTGAAAACATCCAGTGAACTGTAGAATCGTCATACAGTAGAGTAATGCCTGATTAAATATTTCAACAATCCACTGCTTATATTTCAAAATTCAGGGTGGATAAAAATCAAATGTTTTTTAAAAAAAAATTAAAATGGATTTTTTAAAATTTAAATTGTTTTTGTTTTTTGTTCCTGGGTGGGGAAGATCGACAAGACTTATTTCAGGCAGTTATCGGCCGGCCATTCAGACACCTCTGTTTAGCACGATGGTTCCTGAGCTGGAGGAACAGGTTTTCACCTCTTTTCAGATGTTGTCAGGTGCCAATTTGGAATCAAGCCATTGTGGCATGAATTTGCCCAGCCCCCTTTGAAAGCCATCCGAGTCAGTGGCTGTCGTTGTGGCAGGGGGTTCCACAGTTTAAAATTCTGCTGAATCCAGACCTGGAAGAGCTGCCAGCTTTCCTTTTTAACAGCTCTGAGAGGATAGCTCAGTCGGTAGAGGACGACTCTTAATCTCAGGGCCCTGGGTCTTAGCGCTTGGGGCCGTTCCAACTCTATAACTCTATTCTTCTTTTCTATTCTTCCCTTCTTTCACAACAGCCCAATGCAGTAAATGGACAACAATTCTCCGGCTTTGGATCAAAGCTTCTGCAAAGGGACTCATAGAGAGAACCCAGTTTTCTGTTAAAAGGGGAGTTTTCCCCATCCTTCTTTGAAAACTTTGGGGATGACGGTTGTGCCATTTCCTCAGCTGAGCTGTGGTCCTTGAGCAGACACTTGCGACTGTTTGCAGAGGGCTAAAAATAAGCGCTGCTATGAAGACAGAGGCATGTCCCAGCGTGGCTGTCTAAATATTGACTGGAGCCCACGTCAGAAGATGGAATTGGTACACTGCATTCTTCATTATATGTACATGAACACAATTCAAAGTGTTGGCGCTGACCTTTAAAGCCCTAAATGGCCTCGGTCCAGTATACATGAAGGAGTGTCTCCACCCCCATCGTTCTGCCTGGACACTGAGGTCCAGCTCCGAGGGCCTTCTGGCGGTTCCCTCACTGCGAGAAGCCAAGCTACAGTGAACCAGGCAGAGGGCCTTCTCGGTGGTGGTGCCCACCCTGTGGAACGCCCTCCCAGCAGATGTCAAAGAGAAGAACAACTACCAGACTTTTAGAAGACATCTGAAGGCAGCCCTCTTTAGGGAAGCTTTAAATTTTTAATAGGTTATTGTATTTTAATATTCTGTTGGAAGCCACCCAGAGTGGCTGGGGAAGCCCAGCCAGATGGGCAGGGTTTAAATAAATTATTATTATTATCATTATTATTATTATTATTATTATTATTATTATTATTATTATTCATAAAGGACAGCAAGTGACCTGCAGAGAGAGAGAGATGATAGATAGATAAAGATAGATAGATAGATAGATAGATAGATAGATAGATAGATAGATAGATAGAGATAGATAGATAGATAGATGATAGATAGATGATAGATAGATGATAGATAGATAGATGATAGATAGATAGATAGATAGATAGATAGATAGATAGATAGATAGATGATATAGATAGATAGATGATAGATAGATAGATAGATAGATAGATGATAGATAGATAGATAGATAGATAGATAGATAGATAGATAGATGATAGATAGATGATAGATAGATAGATGATAGATAGATAGATAGATAGATGATAGATAGATGATAGATAGATAGATAGATAGATGATAGATAGATAGATAGATAGATAGATAGATAGATAGATAGATAGATAGATATAGATAGATAGATAGATAGATAGATGATAGATATAGATAGATGATAGATAGATAGATAGATAGATAGATAGATAGATAGATAGATGATAGATGATAGAGATAGATAGATGATAGATAGATAGATAGATAGATAGATAGATAGATGATAGATGATAGATAGATAGATAGATAGATAGATAGATAGATAGATAGATAGATGATAGATATAGATAGATAGATAGATAGATAGATAGATAGATAGATAGATAGATAGATAGATAGATATAGATAGAATTGTAGCGTTGGAAGGGCTCTCCTGGGGTCATCTAGTCCAACCCGCTGCAATGCAGGGATCTCAGGCAAAGTATCCAGGACAGATGGCCACCCAACCTCTGCTTAGAAACCTCCAAGGACAGACATAGACATATAGATCCACACACTCCAACATTTCTCCGATGGAAATAGGGATGTCCTAAGGAAAAGTGAGACATTCTGGGATCAAATCAGAAACTGGGATGGCTTCTGAAAATCTGGGACTGTCTCCAGAAAATAGGGAGCCTTGGAGGGTCTGCGCACACACACAAAACTATGAAAACAAAGGTAAAAAGGGCGGAGTTTAATGAAATAACAATAATAAAAACAGGGAACATATCAGAGAAATGTTCCCTGATACCAAGATGAGGGAGTCTGGAATGCAGATAGAGAGAATTGATAATAATAATGATCTGTTGTGACCTTGACAATAGATGAGCCTTCTTGTGTTTTGGCTCATTTTCCACTTTTTTTCTTTTTTTCTTCCCCCTTTTTTCTTTTTTTTTTCCTTTTTCCTCCTCCTCCTCCTCCTTTCCTTTTTCCTTTTTTCTTTCCCATAATGGCTTATGTTCTATGCCATGTACTTTGATATTTTTGTAGTTTTTTTTAGCTTTTTTCAATATTTTTAAGGAATTTTCTTTTGTAATTTTGGTTGTCTACATTTGTCTGTATTTGTTTAAAGCAAAATAAAAGTATTTTTTTAAATCCAATAATAAAAACGTCTCTGGAAAAATAGGAATCTGCCTTATCAAAGCTCGCTGCTCTCTCATCTCGAATCAGCCTCTTTGGGAGTCAGGTCGCTAATCCCTGAAATTAGGGAGCTGCAGGATGGATGCATTTTGTTCAAGGAAGGTGAGGGGAGGTTTGAGAGATTGAAGGGCGTAAGACGGATATGTTGGGCAACATGAAGTGATAGAACAATGAGGCTCCCCTTCCTTAAAATGGGAGGATTACCCTTGGCAAGCAAACTCTCCAAGCCGTGCCAGGTTTTGGAATAGCCCCACTGAAAGGGGAGGGAGCAATAAAGGTGTGTTTCAGCGGGTGTGTGCCTTGGGGTGTTTTAAAAAATATCATTTGCAGAACAAATGACTCACCAGCCAGATGAAAAGGTCTCTGTTGGAGGAGAAAGTGAAAATAAGAACAAAAGGGCCATTGTTTGCATGGCTGTAATTCAGGAGCGCATAGCTGAGCTATGGAACTCCCTGCCACTGCAGATGGCAACGGCCACTGACCTTGAGAGAAGTTGGGCAAATTAATGGAGGAGAAGGGGAAAGGTAGTTAGAAAAAAAGCCCTGCAGATAACAATGTTCAGAAGTGGGGCTTCTCAGCTACAGTGACACAAAACTGCTTGCTTCCAGAGCCTCAGAACCTGTTGCAGACCCTCCAGGTGTCCCTATTTTGCAGGGACAGTCCTGAAGACATTCCGGTATCTGATTTGATCCTGGAATGTCCCGCTTTCCTTTAGGACGTCCCTATTTTCATCAGTCCTGCCAACCTAGCAGTTTGAAAGCACGTCAAAGTGCAAGTAGATAAATAGGTACCGCTCTGGCGGAAAGGTAAACGGCGTTTCCATGCGCTGCTCTGGTTCACCAGAAGCGGCTTAGTCCTGCTGGCCACATGAACTGGAAGCTGAACGCCAGTTCCCTCGGCCAATAAAGCGAGATGAGCGCCGCAACAGTAGAGTCGGCCACGACTGGACCTAATGGTCAGGGGTCCCTTTACATTTACTTTCATCACAGAAATGTGGGAGGGAGTTTAGTGACCCTCAAGCCAAGGAGATAAGTTTACCTTTACCTGTATAGGGATGTTTTCTAATGTTTCATGTTTTTATATATGTTGGAAGCCACCTAGAGTGGCTGGGGCAACCCTGTCAGATGGGTGGGGAGTAATAATAATAATAATAATAATAATAATAATAATAATAATAGCCCTATTTCCATTGAAGAAATTCACTGGGGAACAAGTTTTTTTTCATTTTCTGTTGCATTAGTTTTTTCAACTGTTCCTATATGTTCTTTCAAAGCTGATTTCAAATCTGAAGTTGATTTTCGTGTACACGCTCTAGTTATCTTTCAATTTACGACTATAAGAACAGTTGAAAAATCTCATGCAACAGAAAATGAAAAAAAAATTGTTCCCCAGTATACTGTGTATCCCAAGGGAATACATTTTTTTTGCATACCTCCAACTGTACATGTCATGTTCATTGCTATATAAGTCACTTACATTTATACTCATATTGTACTACTTTGGCTATGTGTTTAATAAAATATTGAATTCTTGCATTGTGAAAACAAAGATTATGGTGAAAAGTGAAAAACATGAATTGCAAAAATAAAACTAGAGCTTACAGAACAAAACCAACTTCAGATATGAAATCAGCACGTCGAAATTAGGTTAGAACAACTGCAGGTGTCAATGCAACAAAATTTTTGTTCCCCAATGAGAATAATTATAAAATAAGACACTCCTATTTTATTCAGAGAATGTTGGAGGGTATGGGCTTATGGGGCAGACAAAAGCAATCTCTGACGTATTGAATGTATGAGGCCCCCTTTATGGGAGGTCAAGTGTCTCCATCCAGACCGTGTAAGCTGCTGGGAGATCCGGCAAGACAGCATTGCTGGACGCGACGCACCCTCTGCCAGACCAAACAGGCCACTTTGTGGTCACTTGATGGATTTATCTTCTCCCCGAGCCTTCTGCAGCTTCTCCCATAGACCGGGTACAACCTCTCAGTCTTCTGTGTAGGCCAACATTGCAATCATATAGGGACGAGGGGCAGCTCTGCACCCCCAAAGGTTGATAGATACCAGCTCCTGAAGTTTGCACCGCCTGGGACTCACCAAATTTGCCACATGTTCTGAAAGGCCGTCCCTCTTCCCCAGGTGGGAATGCCTCTACTAAACAGAGACGTCCATGCATCTGTCATAGGGAGTGCCATTCCTCAATCTCTTGGAGGGGATAACTCTTCTAAATGGGTCTTGGTGGACCACCAGCTTAACATGAGTCAACAGTCAAAACAAAAAATTTTTTTTCTTCCAGTAGCACCTTAAAGACCAACTAAGTTCTTGGTATGAGCTTTCGTGTGCATGCACACTTCTTCTTTCTTGGTGAGGTTGTTGGACTTCCATTTCATGCGGCTCAATGTGGTGCCTTCCATAGTTCCAGTTACAGATAGGTAGCCGTATTGGTCTGCCATAGTCAAAACAACAAATTTTTTTTCCTTCCAGTAGCACCTTAAAGACCAACTAAGTTAGTTCTTGGTATGAGCTTTCGTGTGCATGCACACGGCACCAACACGGCTACCTATCTGTAAATGAGTCAACAGTGTGATGCAGCAGCAAAAAAGTTTAATGCTACTCTAGGCAGCATCAACAGCAACATAGTGTCCTGGTCAAGGGAAGTAAAAGTACTGCTCTATTCTGCCTTGGTCAGACCACAACTGGAGTACTGTGTCTGATTCTGGGCACCGCAATTTAAGAAGGATGTTGACAAGCAGGAAGGTGTGCAAAGGAAGGAGACCAAGATGATCAAGGGCCTGGAAACGAGACCTGATGAGGAATGGTTGAAGGAGCTGGTAAAGAGGAGACTGAGAGGAGATTTGAGAGCCATCTTTAAATATCTCAAGGACTGTCACATGGAAGATGGAGGAAGCTTGTTTTCTCCTGCTCCAGAGGGTAGGACTCGAACCAACGGCTTCAAGTTACAAGGAAAGGGATTCTGATTAACCATCAGGAGGTTGTGGCCTCTCCTTCCTTGGGGGTTTTTAAGCAGAGATTGGATGATTCCTACATTGCAGGGGGTTGAACTAGATGACCCTCAGGGTCCCTTCCAACTCTATAATTCCGTGATTCTTAGCCTAACCTACCTCACAGGGTTGTTGTGAGGATGAAATTTAAAGGCATCCCTCCATTGCCAACATACCAGGAAGAAGAGTCCAGAAAACCCAACGTGGATGAATAGGTTTTATTTATTAACTTTAACCACTTGAGGATCTGCAAAAACAATAAACTAGCCAGATTCAACCAATGTAACCAAATCAACTTAAATGTGGGCAGGTGTTCATTAATACATGGGGGTAATTTCTGCCCCGAACACCTGGGCAAGGTAACAGCTGCACTCTGTGTGCCCACAGCAAGGTCTCCTGAGATCCTCCATCCGTGGCCCCATTAGCCAACGTTCACCCTGATGTGTCCGTCAGGCCAAAGGCCAAACACTGCCTCAGGTGAGCGTTCCATTGTCTCTGAAATATTCCGGAAATCTGAAATCTGCCAGGTAAAGGTTAAGGGACCCCTGACCAGTTGTGACCGACTCTGGGGTTGCGGCGCTCATCTCGCTTTATTGGCCAAGGGAACCGGCGTACAGCTTCCGGGTCATGTGGCCAGCATGACTAAGCCGCTTCTGGTGAACCAGAGCAGCACACGGAAACGCCGTTTACCTCCCTGCCAGAGCGGTACCTATTTATCTACTTGCACTTTGACGTGCTTTCGAACTGCTAGGTTGGCAGGAGCTGGGACCGAGCAACAGGAGCTCACCCCGTCGCCGGGATTCGAACTGCTGACCTTCTGATCGGCAAGTCCTAGGCTCTGTGGTTTAACCCGCAGCGCCACCCGCGTCTCTGCCAGGACCACATGCCAATTAGCCAAACTGAAGGAACACACTCCAGCAAACATCACGCAGACCCTCCCAGTGTCCCTATTTTCCAGGGACAGTCCTGGATTTATAGAAGCCGTCCCGGTTTCTGATTTGATCCAGGAATGTCCCACTTTTGCTTAGGAAATCCCTATTTTCATCGGAGGGTATGCATTATGGAGTAGGCGAAAAAAGAAGACCCCGGTCAATTAGAGTCTACCAGAAAAGATCCTACTCAGCCCCAAGAAAAAAGACAACTAGGGATGGGGCCAAATTACGAAGAGGGGAGAGGGTGGAGCGGAGCAGGCTTAAGCAGCCTGTCAGCGCCTCTCCCTTTGGGGCGAAATCACCCGTCACACTTGGTCTGGAAATGTGGACGCTTGCCATGTGCGGAGAAGTTTCTCCCCGGGGTTAGGAAGTTTGCTTAAGCAACCTGGTATCGCTGCACCAAACAGCCCCCGGCTTGGGGAAACTGTTTTGCTCTGTTGTTATTTCTCGGGCAGCTTTTGGAAAGCAAACACCTTGACGGATCTCTCCCCGGGGGTTGCCCAACCGGCTGCAAACGGGCCTGGAGCCAGCCTGCCCCTGCCTGGGGCCTCGGGCTCTATCCTGGCTCACGGCATTCTTTCTGCTAAGCCCTGAGGCCTCCGGAGAGGACTGGATCATAGATCATAGAAGCATAGAGTTGGCAGGGACTCCAAAGGTCATCTGGCACAACCCCAGGCAATGCAGAAATCTTTTGCCCATGGTGGGACTCAAACCCACAACCCTGAGATTAAAAGTCTCTTTTTTAAAAAAGTCATGATTTCATCTCTTTATGATTTTTTTCAGATATTCCAAAAAGGGCTTTAATTCGTCCATGAATGGTTTGGTTCGTTTTTTATTTTTGCTGCTAGTTTCGCCAGCTCCATAAGCTTTAAAATCCATTCTTCTTTTGTTGGTGTTTTCTCTTCATCCCAGTTCTGCACATACAAGATTCTGGCGGCTGTTGTTGCATTCATAAATAAGCTAATCATCTTTTTTGGGGGGGATATGACCCTATTATCCCTAAAATAAAGGCCTCAGTTTGTGTCGTGACTGATTAAGACCTTCCCAGTGCCCCTATTTTTGAAGGATGGTCCTGGATTTACAGAATCTGTCCTGGTTTCTGAGTTGATTCCGGAATGTCTCGCTTTTCCTTAAAGGTAAAAGGTAAAGGTACCCCTGCCCGTACGGGCCAGTCTTGACAGACTCTAGGGTCTCATCTCACTCTAGAGGCCGGGGGCCAGCACTGTCTTCAGACACTTCCGGGTCACGTGGCCAGCGTGACGAAGATGCTCCGGTGAACCAGCACCAGAGCAGCACACGGAACGCCGTTTACCTTCCTGCTATAAAGTGGTACCTATTTATCTACTTGCACTTGGGAGTGCTTTCGAACTGCTAGGTTGGCAGGAGCTGGGACCGAACGACGGGAGCTCACCCTGCCGCGGGGATTCGAACCACCGACCATGCGATCGGCAAGTCCTAGGCACTGAGGTTTTACCCACAGCGCCACCCGCGTCCCGCTTTTCCTTAGGATGTCCCTATTTTCATCAGAGTAGGGAGTTATGTATGTAGGGAGTCATTACTGTATTTTAATATTTTCTTGGAAGCCGGCCAGAGTGGCTGGGGAAGCCCAGCCAGATGGGTGGGGTATAAACAAATTATTATTATTATTATTATTATTATTATTATTATTATTATTATTATGCGAGCTCCAAGGAGATAAGTAAATTACAACCTTTAGAAGACGTCTTAAGGCAGCCCTGTATAGGGAGGTTTTTTAAAAAAATGTTTAATGTTATATTATGTTTTTATGCATGTTGGAAGTCACCCAGAGAGGCTAGGGGTAACCCAGTCAGATGGGTGAGGTGGTATATTATTATTGCTGTTGTTGTTGTTGTTTGTTTATTTTATTATTTTTATTTTATTTTATTTTATTATTAAATAGGATTATTTAATAATTATTATTATTTTTATTAAATAGGACGTCCCTATTTTCATCAGTGTTGGAGGGTATGCTGATTTAACCAGTTCATCTTTTGCTTAGCAGAGAATGCTTCTTATAAACAGAGATCTCCTTCCACCTCCTGTATTCAGCAGAGAATGGTAATGGAGAAATAGACCTGCTGGCCTCTGGGAGTTGGAGCCTGGAGACATCTGCGGAGTTGCAGAGATTCTTCCCTGACCCTAATCTCCAAAGTGCCATTTCCTGCAAAGCACGCCCTGCCCTACGACTCCAGCACCCTGGCCTTCTCAAAACAACGAGACCGTCCATCAAGGGCATGGTGGCAACCTGTCATTAGCTGTCTTGAGTCATCTCTGCCTGTCTAGCCAGAAGCCCAGCAGACAAAGGGGAGGTCTGGGTTGGAGGTGGCTTTCCTCACATACTGCACAAGGTTGCCTTTGGGATCTACCAAGGAGTTCAGCGGAGGTCCCAGAAACAGCCTGGTCCAGGATGAACCAGGAAAACCCTGTGAGAAGCCGTGGAACAATAATGATAGCAGCTTCCAACATGTATAAAAACACAATTAAACACCTAACATTAAAAACTTCCCTATACAGGGCTGCCTTCAAGTGTCTTCTGAAAGTCATATAGTTCTTTTTCCCCCTTGAAATCTGATAGGAGGGCATTCCAAAGGGTGGGCGCCACCACTGAAAAGGCCCTCTGCCTGGTTCCCTGTAACTTCACTTCTCACAGGGAGGGAACCGCCAGAAGGTCCTCGGAGCTGGACCTCAGTCTCTGGGCTGGATGATGGGGGTGGAAATGGTCCTTCGGGTATACAGGGCCGAGGCTGTTTAGGGCTTTAAAGCTCAGCACCAACACTTTGAATTGTGCTCGGAAACACACTGGGAGCAAATGTAGATCCTTTAGAACCTGTGTTATTATTGGTTTGTTTGTTTGTTTGTTTGTTTGTTTGTTTTTCTCATGCTTATTTCCATTATTACTACATACAAAAAAAGAGGGAATGATACTGAAAAGGGGGTACAACTTAAGAGGGGAGGGGAAAGGAAAGAAAATAAAATTTACACAATCTGTTATTAAGATAAAAATTATGACAAAAAATTTTGATTACAATTTCATGTTACAATAAAAGTAAAAAATCTCATTATCTTTTATACCCTTTTATTCCTTAATTCTTTTTACATAATTTTACTGCCATATCAAAATACTATTTTTTATGTTAATATTTTCACAATTTATAAATGTTTCTATTTATATAAGCAATTAATAAAAAAAACTGCTGGGATCACTCAAAAGCTGCTACAGATTTTAAGATGGTATAATTTTGTTTAAGATATGTTCTGAAGGCCTCCCATTTTGATACAAATTCAACAGAACCTGTGTTATGTGGTCCTGGCGGCCGCTCCCAGTCCCCAGTCTAGCTGCCGCGTTCTGGATTAGTTGTCGTTTCCGAGTCATCTTCCAAGGCAGCCCCACATAGAGCGCATGGCAGTAGTCCAAGCGGGAGATAACTAGAGCATGGACCACCCTAGCGAGAAATGTTGGAGGGTATGGATGAGGTCCCTTCCAGCTCTAGTAAGGCAAATGACCATGTTCCTGCTTGCTAGCTTTGCAAGAGCTGGTTGGCCGGTGGACCATGGGCTAAATGGGCCTGATCCTGCGAGGCTCTCCTTAGCTCTTAGTTTAACCTTTGAAAGACTGGCTGATTGGATTTCTACCCAGCCGTTCCTCCAATAAGCTCAAGGCTGCATTCCGGCTTTCTCATGCTCGCATTTCCGCCTTACCTTGTCAGGTAGGCCCACTCTCAGAGTGCCCATGCGGTCTCGTGCAATGCCTACGAAGAAGTAAACCCTGCTGAGGTCAGTGGGGCTTATTCCCAGTGTTATGTGGCAACCCCACACTTCGCTGCTGTCTCCAGGAACAATCACCCGCCTGAAAAGACCTGGAGAGTGTCAGGAGTTCAGCCTGGTAGGACCCTGGCAGAGACACATGCCCGACTGGCATGTTCCCTCCCTCCTGGTTGATCGTTTGGGAGCTTCATAAGCTTTCTTCAGCCCAAACATCACAGCGAACGATGCCAACAGACACCGGCACACTTAGGGATCCGCAGAGTTTGTGCATCATACATGACAGACCTCAGCAACTCATCATTTTGGCTAATCTACTTTATTTACATATAAACATGCACAGAGCACTGCAACATGGCTCCCTCTCTCTCTAGCATCAGACAGCAAAGAGAAAAAGACAAAGGACAATAGTCCCACTTCACGGAACACAGGAACACAAACATCCTGTCTCCGTCACTTCCCACT
The DNA here is from genome assembly GCF_964234715.1 of Podarcis melisellensis. NCBI lineage: Eukaryota > Metazoa > Chordata > Lepidosauria > Squamata > Lacertidae > Podarcis > Podarcis melisellensis. Next base: position 11,221,252 of record NC_138536.1, read on the forward strand.
CTGTGGAGTCAAAACCTACACCGTCATGTGAAAGACAACAATCCCATGACTGCAATCAGGGAGCAGGAATTCTAACAGAGAGACGTTGCCAGACAGTGTAGGCATTCTTAGCCAAATGAGCGTATGGTCTGACTCAATGTAAAGGCAGCTGGAGTTGGATGCAGCCTCTAATCTAGAGGAAATCACAGGGTCTGAATTAAACCAAATCATAGAGTTGGAAGGGACCCCAAGGGTCATCTAGCCCAACCCCCTGCAATGCAGGAATCTTTTGCCCAGTGTGGGGCTGGAACCCACAACCCTGAGATTAAGAGTCTCCTCCTCTACCAGCTGAGCTCTCCATTTCAGTGCCATTTGAGTTGGATAAGTGGTCAAACGTGTCTCAGGTCAATCCCTGGCTAAGTGATTTGAGGACCGGGACCTAAGGCAGCATCTGTTGGGGGGGGCAGCTGAGTCAGGGTCTATTTAAAGGGTGGGTGGGGTGTGCTGCTTAATTGAATCCGAGTTTGTCCCCATTGCTTTCCATGCAATGGAGCAGAAGGAACCAAGGAGTCCGACGCAGGTAGGTCTACCTGCATCAAACTGCGTGTTCCAGTAAGGAAGGGAAATCGTTCAGTTCTTAAAACTTTCTGAATTCATCGTTTTTTGGCTTCCAGGGGGAAGGCTTGGAGCAGCAGCCGGTGGGGGGAAGTTCCTCCATTTATTTAGCATTTATTTTAATTTATACTTGTGTTTATTTTGTACTGCATTGATTTGGGGGGAAGACTTTTTTGACTTTCCTTTCAAAGACCTCCTTGGGAGAATGGCTCTATCATTCTGCAAGCCATTCGCCTCTTTCTCCTGAGAACCAATATGGCTCAGTCAGTGGAGCATGAGACTCTTCATCTCAGGGCTGTGGGTTTGAGCCCCATGTTGGGCAAAAGATGGCACTCCCTGACCCTCGGGGTCCCTTCTGACTTTATGCCTCTGTTTTTCTGTGGTTCCTGTAAATTGCTTGTTTTGCATTGGCTTCCTCAACCTCAGCCCTCCAGATGCTTTTGGCCTACAACTCCCATGATCCCTAGCTAGCAGGACCAGTGGTCAGGGATGATGGGAATTGTAGTCTCAAAACATCTGGAGGGCCGAGGTTGAGGAAGCCTGCTTATTGCATCCTTGCAGCAAACCTGGGACGTAATCTGTTACTATTCTCACCTGTGCACCTGAGAAAAGCTCAATGTGAGGATATAATGAGGAAGCGTATATCCCGGTCCCAACAACCCTGGGAGGTAGGCGAGGCAGAGAGAGAAAGAGAGACCGAGAGGCCATGATTGATCCAAGGTCAACCAGTGAGCTTTGTGGCAGAGTGGATTTGAACTCAGGACCTGGCCTGGCACACGAACCGCAAACCTTTGTGTTTTGATCTAGTTTTTTGTAGCTCTAAATTAATTGTTCTTATTAGCCTGAGTAGCACCGAGTTAGAAACCAAAGGGGAATGTAAATGGGTAAAATTGATGGTAATTGCAGCCGGACGGGTTATAGCGAGTAACTGGAAAAATGCAGAAGAGCTAGGGGTGAACCAATGGAGGGAAAAACTGAAAAAAATTATAATTTAACTGTGAAGATACACAAAATGAAAGGGTTTAAGGTCAGTGAGGAGGAGGAGGATTGGTTTGAGAAGGTACTGAATTATTTGGGTAGGTTTGAACAATTGGGGGCAATTAAAATGTTAAAAGTTAAATAAACCTTGTGGAGGGAGGAGTGTTAATGTATATTGAATTGTAAATATGGTCTATTTGAATATGTTATTATGTATACCCAGTGTATCAGCCGCCTGGGAGGTTTCACTATTGGGTTTTGGTTGTTGGTTAAAAATAAAATATATATTTTTAAAAAATTGTTAGACAGAGCACTACTGTACCTGGGTACAGCAACCAGGAGTTATACAGCAAGTTACTTCAAAGGGTTTTATTTGGAGGGGCTGAAGTCCTGTGGCTGATATCTGTGCATGCTAACCGGCATGTCTCTCTGGGGAAATTTTGATGGGTTGGCACCGAGGGCATTTCCAACACCCTCTTTCTCCAATCCTGTTTCCCTGGAAGCAAAGTTTCCTGGACGCAAGGGCTCAGGGCTTAGAGGCTGTTCCTTCAACAACACACCTGTGAGGTGCAAAAGAAGCCCTTTCTTTTTTAAAATAGTTGTGTATTCACTGATGCAACAAGGAGCTGATGATGATTAAAATTTGTATACCACCCTATACCTGCAGGTCTCAGGGCACTTCACAATATAAAAACACAAAATACATAAAACAACCCAATAATCCTCTCCAACACATTTTGAAATGGCATCGGATTTCTTGCACCCTGTTTAAAATCTCGTGGGACAGTATGTGCTTCCCCTCCCTCCTACTAACTTGGCAGATTGGGCTCTTTTCCTATAGACTTCCGTGCCACGGACAATCTGGTTTGTAAGAAGCCCTTGTCGTCTGCTGGCGTATCTGGTAAGTCACAGTCGGGGTGGGGTTGTGGATTGGGCCTTTTTAGGGTGTCGGGGTGCTTGCCGGTCTCCCCAAGTCTGGTCCCTGGGGGTGGCGAGGAATCCAGCAGCAAGGAAGGGCTGCTTGTGGGCTTCCTGGTTTACATGGCTGTCCCCTGTTGGAGGCAGGATGCTAGGCTAGAAGATGAAAAACTATTGAGATGCTCTTAATATTACTTCGCAGGGTTTAAGGCGGTTAGGAATTCTTCAAATTGGGGCAGAATAAAAGAGAGCATCTTTTAGGTATTGCGAATTGGCAAAATGAATTGGAGAGGTGCGAAAAGGGAACTTTTCACTCGTTCTCTTGCCGCACCAGGACATGGCAAGTTGTTTTTCACAGCCTAGACATCTTCAGTTTGTCAGCCCTAGATGACAAGCTTTTCCATTTTAATGTATTTTTCATCTTTGTTGGAAGCCGCCCAGAGTGGGCGGGGTACAAATAATAAATAATAATAATAATAATAATAATAATAATAATAATAATAATAATAATTATTATTATTATTATTATTATTATTATTTATTATTATTATTATTCCAGGAGGCTGGGGGCCACTTTAGCTTCTGGGGTGCTAGTAGACTGCCTGACATAAGTTGGAGAGGCCTTGAAATAGTCCTCTAAGCTTTCTTAGAGAATAGAACCTGCCTAGTCAGGGGCAGTCTACCTGCTGAATGTGAAGGGGGACGCGAAGGACTTTTCTGTAGGCTTCCCAGAGGCATCCCAAAGGTGGCTTGATAGATCTGAAATATATCCCTTTAAGCTTGAATTTCTTTTTATTCTGGGTTGTCTTATTTGATGTTTTAATGTGTTGTAAACACTGTGGGTTAAACCACAGAGCCCAGGACTTGCCGATCAGAAGATCGGTGGTTCGAATCCCCGCGACAGGGTGAGCTCCCGTTGCTCGGTCCCTGCTCCTGCCAACCTAGCAGTTCGAAAGCACATCAAGGTGCAAGTAGATAAATAGGTACCGCTCCGGTGGGAAGGTAAACAGCGTTTCCGTGCGCTGCTCTGGTTCGCCAGAAGTGGCTTAGTCCTGCTGCCACATGACCTGGAAGCTGTACGCCGGCTCCTTCAGCCAATAAAGCGAGATGAGCGCCGCAACCCCAGAGTCGTTCGCGACTGGACCTAATGGTCAGGGGTCCCTTTACCTTTACCTTTAAACTGCTTTGAGATTTGTTCTTTAAAATGTAAAGTGGTATAGAAATGGAAGTAATAATAATACGCAGCACTGGTGAAACCTCAACAGCCACATCTCCCAGTGTTTATTCCTTTCTCCTCTTGGGATCTGCTGCTGAGGTTCAGATTTATGTTTTATTCTCCCTATTTATCCCATTCAACATGTCTGTGTTTGCTACGAAAGCCTGCGACTGGTGTACGTCTCTAAATCGCTTTCCTTTGCTCTTGGCTGCTCAGTTCCAGTTCCTTCGCAAATTCTTCCCCTGGGCTCGCCTCGCCATCCCTGCAGGGACCCCCACGGGCAAAGGATCCCTGGCACAGACTCCGGACCGACCCGTGCGCCGCGCCAAGAAGCGGCTGGGAACCATAGCGCATATCATCCTTGCCTTTGCCCCTCTGAGGTTCCAGCGTGCTTTCGGATATCTGACCGTCATGGAACGGGATTTGGTCCCCAAAGGTGAGACCCGGGGGCAGGGGCAAAGGATAGGGGCAGGCGTCGCTATATATGGTGCATATTTACGGAACCACCTCTCCTGGTCTGCCCAGCAGAGGACCTTCAGGTCCATGAATAACCATAGTTTAGAGGTCCCGGGCCCTAAGGAAGTCAGATTATCCTCCACCAGGGCCAGGGCCTTCTCAGTGATGGCTCCGACCTGGTGGAACGCTCTGTCCCAGGAGACCAGGGCCCTGCAGGATTGAACCTCCTTCCACAGGGCCTGTAAGACAGAGCTATTCCGCCTGGCTTTTAATCTCAATTCAGCCTGATATTTTATTCCCCTTCCTTCCCTCCCCCCTTTTATGAAGATTCCCCGCTCTGAGACCCCACAACTAATTCTCCCCTGGCCTCCTCACTGGCCCAAGTAGGACCAATTCAGCCAGCTAGCCCTGGGGATTATCTGATTGATTTTTGATATTTTCTTTAATTGTTATTCATGTTTTTATACTGTATTTTATGCTGCTGCTGTTATGTAAATTTGTTGTTAGTGGTTCTGAGCCCGGTTTTTGAACCGGGAAGGGCGGGGTATAATTTATTATTATGATGATTATTATTTAATTAATTTCATGTGCATTTTTTAACACTCTCCCCCCCCCCATTTTGTTGCATTTCTCTCCCACCTTTCCTTCAAGCAGCTTCCCCCCCACCTCCTCATTTAATCCCCACAACAAACCTGAGAGGTAGGTCACGCTGAGAGGTCACCCAGTCCCAGTGAGCTTCATAGCCGAGTGGGAGGATTTGAACCCTGGTCTCCCAGGACCAGCACTCAAACCAGGGCACCACCCTGGCTCACGCCTGCTTTTCTGGATCTCCTCTTACTGTTCAAAATCATCGAGTTGGAAGGGACCCTGTGGATTACCTAGTGGTCCAACCCCCTGCGATGCAGGAAGAGGCAGCTGCCCCACCTGGGGACCGAACCTGCAACCTTGCCAAGACATCTGCAGGTTGTTTTGTTTTTGTTTGGTTTTTAATCTTGCTGCTCCTCCTGCAGAGACATTGGACGCCCCCGTCCACCCATCAGGCAAAGGGAACAAAAGGAAAAAGGACGATGTTACTCTAGAGGAGGAACTCTGCTGGGCTGAGCTTCTCCAGAAAGAATTACCGGACGAAGATGATCCCGAGGACCCGACTTATGAGGTACCTCTGGGACTTGGGAGCACATTGTTAACGCAAGCAAGTTGTTTTCCCCACAACCACTTGACACAGCCATCGAAACGTCGGCCCTTGACTTATTTTGGATTTCATCCGGATCACCCCTTACCACAGATAAATCCCATAAGTTGCTCCTTGCTTTATTTTTCCTTTAAGACATATAATCATAGAATTGTAAAGTTTGGAAGGGAGCCCCAGGGGGCATCTAGTCCAACCCCCTGCAATGCACTTCTTTCCAATAATAATAATTTATTATTTGTACCCCGCCCATCTGGATGGGTTTCCCCTGCCACTCTGGGCAACTTCCAACAAAGTATTAAAATACAGCAGTCTGTTAAGCATTAAAAGCTTCCCTGAGCAGGGCTGCCTTCAGATGTCTTCTAAATGTCAGGTAGTTGTTTCTCTCTTTGACATCTGCTGGGAGGGCGTTCCACAGGGCGGGAGCCACCACCGAGAAGGCCCTCTGCCTGGTTCCCTGTAGCTTTGCTTCTCGCAGCGAGGGAACCGCCAGAAGGCCCTCGGCGCTGGACCTCAGCATCCGGGCAGAACGATGGGGGTGGAGACGCTCCTTCAGGTATACTGGACCGAGGCCGTTTAGGGCTTTAAAGGTCAGCACCAACACTTTGAATTGTGCCTGGAAACGTGCTGGGAGCCAGTGAAGGTCTTTCAAGACCGGTGTTATGCGGTCTCGGTGGCTGCCCCAATCAGCAGTCTAGCTGCCACATTCTGGATTAGTTGTAGTTTCCGGGTCACCTTCAAAGGAAGCCCCACGTAGAGCGCATTGCAGTAATCCAAGCGGGAGATAACCAGAGCATGCACCACTCTGGCGAGACAGTCTGTGGACAGGGAGGGTCTCATCCTGCGTACCAGATGGAGCTGCCCTGGACACAGAATTGACCTGTGCCTCCATGGACAGCTGTGAGTCCAGAATGACTCCCAGGCTGCGCACCTGGTCCTTCAGGGACACAGTTGCCCCATTCAGGACCAGGGAGTCCCCCACACCTGCCCGCCCCCTGCCCCCCAAAAACAGTACTTCTATTTTGTCAGGATTAAACCTTAATCCATTAGCCACAATCCATCCTCCAACCACCTCCAGACACTCACACAGGACCTTCACCGCCTTCACTGGTTCTGATTTGAGAGAGAGGTAGAGCTGGGTGTCATCTGCATATTGATGGACACCCAGTCCAAGACCCCCTGATGATCTCTCCCAGCGGCTTCGTATAGATATTGAAAAGCACCCAATCATTACTTAAGGCCACGCTCACACCATACGATTCCTGATTGGGGGGTTGGACTAGATGATCGTCAGGGTCCCTTCCAACCCTATGATTTTACGAGCTCTTTGAGTTCTGTGATACCATTTAAAACAGCTGAGGTTCCCCCTCACAAAGAATTCTGGGAGTTGTAGTTTAAGGGTGTTGGGAGTTGTTAGAGAGCTCCCATTCCCCTCACAGAGCCACAATTCAATTAAATTTTTAATTTGAATACTGTTTTTCTGTATACACAAGTAGTTTACAAGCTGAAGAAACAACAAAGATCACACACGCCTTATAATAATCTGATCCGAAACAAAACAAAAAAAGCCGTAATAAAAACATAACTTTAAAATAAACAACTTAATTCAAATAAAGCAGGACTCCATCATCGTGTAATGGTACACAATGAAGTTAAATATCAGCAAACAATAATTAAATGGAAATTCACTCTTAACAATTACAATAAAAAAACTAAACTGTCACAAAAAAATTAAAAACTAAACTAGGAACAATAAAAAACAGCAGGCCCCAATGCCTAACCATGCATACAAAACCATGCAAAAGGGTCAAATTGAGAAACAAATCTATGAAATCATTGTTTTTTCAATGGGACTTAAAATGGGCCTACAGTTCCCGGAGTTTGGCGCAGAGAGTGATGGATTGATTGACTGAGCAGCCATTGATCAGCCCCTTCTCTGCGTCTCCTTCCCAGTTTACCGTCTCTGAGACGGACAGCGAAGAATACAAATCTCAGAACGACACCGATGTCAATTTGGAGGTGGAGGAGAAGGATGGATTCTTGATGCTGAAGGAAGACCCAGCTCAGCAGGTTACGAAAGATGATTTGCCCCGGGGGAGGCAGTGAGGGGGAAAGGGCCCTCTTCACGTCCTCAGAGGTGCTCTTGACATCTTGCCAAAGCCGAAAGAGGACATGTTTCTTCTTACTGGCTTAGACTTAAAGATGGGTGGGGGGCCGCATTCTGGATGAGCCAAGGAGGCTGTCACACAGCACAGCGTTAACATGTGGAACTCACTGCCTCAAGATGTCCTGCTAAGATTGTTTAAGGCTTAATTCCAATACATAAGAGATTTTTGTTTGTTTGTTTGTTTTCCTGGCTTCCCACTCCATTTTCCATGGTGTTTTTTTAATTTCTCCCCCTTGCTGCACCCTGTCTTCTCTCTCTCCTATCTTAACCAACATACCAGGAATCTCTAATTCCTTCTGTTGCTCGGAGTTCGAATCCTGCTCGCAGAGCGCAGCTTCCTTCACAGTCCAGCTTCTCTCTCTCTTTCACTGTGTTTGTAGCAGGATCCAGGGAAGGAAATTGGGGCTGGGGAGGAGGCCCTGGACCCCCGCTGCTCCGGGGACGGGAGTGAGCAGCCAGACAAGGAGGTGCCTGACAGTGGCGGCGACAACCCGGGTGCGAATCCCACCAGCCCTGCTCCACCGGAGAGCGGAATGCTCCTGCCGTCCCGCGACCCCAGTGCTGAGATGACCTCCAGTGACAACTCCCAGGACCAGTGGGTGAATGTGAGCGGTGGTAAGCATCACAGAATCACAGGATTGCAGAGAGGGAAGGGACCCTCAAGGGTCATCTAGTCCAACCCGCTGCAGTGCAGGAATGGCAGCTAACAGACGGCCACCCAATCTCTGTTTAGAAACCTCCAAGGAAGGGGAGGCTCCACTGTCAGACAGCTCTTACCCCTGTGTTGCAATGCAGAATAATCTGCTCCAATGCAGCTGCAACACAAGGCTAATAAGTATGGTAAATGTACAGGTGAAACTCAAAAAGTTAGAATATCGTGGAAAAGTTCATTTATTTCAGTAATTCAACTTCCCCACAATTGTGCTTCCTTCTGAACCAGACTGAGAGACCGTTTAAAGGCTCAGGAACCCATTGCAGGTGTTATGGATTGAGTAGCTACTTCACCTTTTCACAATATTCTAACTTTCTGAGATTGTTAATTGGGGGTTTTCATCAGCTGTACGCCATAATCATCACAATTATAACAAATAAAGGCTTGACATATCTCGCTTTGCATGTCATGAGTCTATCTCATATATTAGTTTCACCTTTTAAGTTGAATTACTTAAACAAATGAACTTTTCCACGATATTCTAATTTTCCGAGTTTCACCTGCATTATTAGTAGTAGTTAGAATACAATCCAAAATTTACAAATCATAAGCGTCATCTATAATGTATGTATAAGTCCATAAACAAGAAATAGTCAACGTAATGAATTGCTGTCAGGGAACACCACGACGCAGGCAGAATTATTTCTTGTACTTATACATACATTATAGATGTTTATGATTTGTAAATTTTGGATTATATTCTAACTACTACTAATAATAATACATTTGTCATATTTATTAGCTACGTGTTGTGGCTATATTTGAGCAGACAGCTCTTAAGATCAGAAAGCTCTTATTTATTTGAGGGTATAGGGCATCACTAGAACAGCTGTCAAATCCAGTTCCATAACTCTACATCTGTTTGGATAATATTAGATATTTTCCAAATAGTTATTTCTAACACAGTTGCATAACTTGTTTTTTCACCTGCTGCGTTTTGTATAAATGAGGTCCAACTTCCGTTAGACTTGTCTGTGTCTATCAGCAATCCGCTTAGAGGCAGCAAGTTCAGTTGGGATTTCAGTCCATTGAATCAATGGAGTGAAATAAATACATTTGTCGTTCCAACGCAGCAAGGTCAGAATTTTTTTTTTAACTTATACCCCGCCCTTCCCAGTTCAGAAAACCAGGCTCAGGGCAGCTAACAACAAATTTAAAGCACTTAATTGATGCAACAAAAAAATAGCATAAAATACAGTATAAAACGTGAATAACCATAAATTCAGAATTCAAAAATTAATTTAGGGGGGAAATCCATCCAATAAACATTAGATGATCCCCAGGGCTAGCTGGCTGAATTAGTCCTATTTGGGCCAGCGAGGAGACCAGGGGAGAATTAGCTGTGGGGTCTCAGAGAGGGGAATCTTCATAAAAAGGGGAGGGAAGGGAAGGAAGGAAGGGGAATAAAAGATCAGGCTAAGTTCAAGTTGAAACCCTGGCAGAATAGCTCTGTCTTACAGGCCCTGCGGAAGGAAGTTCAATCCTGCAGGGCCCTGGTCTCCTGGGACAGAGCAATCCACCAGGTCGGAGCCATCACTGAGAAGGCCCTGGTGGAGGATAGTCTGACTTCCTTGGGCCCGGGACCTCTGAACTATGGTTGTTCATGGACCTTAAGGTCCTCTGCAGGGCAGACCAGGAGAGGCAGTCCCATAAATACGAGTAAGGCCATGGAGAATCCATTTCACGTAGTCAGAAAGTTATCCCTGATGTTTAGCTGGAATTTCCCTTCTAGGGGGCTCCTGCAGAGGTCCTGATCCAACATTCTGCCTAGGAATTTCCATGATTTGCAAGTTGTTTTAAAAATACCTTTTCATTGTTGTAGCCTGTCCTGGAACTTTAGGGCAAAGGGCCTACATTTATTTAGCAACTAATAATAATTAATAATACTTACCAGGTCTTACAGTTGCTATTATTTTTATTAGCAAGGATATTTAATAATAAAAATGGGTTAAGCTAGGGGCTTGATAGACTCAAGAGGCTGAGTCTCCGGGAAGCAAAGAATCCGCAAAATGAAGTCGTGGTGGTCCAGGCGCTCCCTCTAGTGGCAGAACAGCAATACTACAACTTGCTGACCTGGAGGGGATAATGCACATTTTCTTGGGTGTGGGGGGAGAGAGGTCGGATTCTGGAGGAATGTCATGGGTGGGGGGTGCGCAGCAGGGGTGCCGTTTATTTGATTAAATTTATACCTTCTGAGCTGTTTGCAGAAATAAAATAATCAGGGGTTTTTAAAAGTTATAAAAACAGGTATTTGAAATAGTCCAAAGGTTGACTTTTCGACTTTGCCCTTAAAAAAAGGAAAGGAAAAGCAGCTGTTTTGGACTGCAACTCCCATCATCCCTTTCTAGCAGGACCAGTGGTGGGGGTGATGGGAATTGTAGTCCAAAAACAGCTGGAGACTCACGTTTGGGAAACCTTGTTCTAGAAAGTTGGCATCAGAGATTTGTGTGTGATATCACCGTCATCACAATCCCCTCCTTGTCCCCCCCCAAAAAAAATCTGTAAAGAGAGGATGCTGGATGAGATGGTCCCCCTCTGAGTCGGATCCTGCAGCCAGGCTCTTCTTAGTTCCTTATGACCCCTCCATGGAACCTCCATGGACAAAGGCAGTCTACCTAAGGATGGAGAACAAGAGTGGGAGGGGCTACTGCTCTCCACATCCTGCTTGTGGAGTCTTCCCCGTTTGGGACATCTGATTGGCTACCGGGAAAAAATAGGGGGGGGGGTGAGAAAAAATGAAGAGAAAATGAGAATTTCAAAAAGGATTTTTAAAGAGGAAAGAAGAGTCAAAAAGCATTAAAAGAAATTGAATCAGGTTTGTTACATCCCTCTCGTCTTAACAATGAAACTACAAACCACTCATAAAAATACAAAAAATGTAGAAGGTGCCAGTCCTCGTGGTTCTGGCTGATTTCTATAGGAAACCTTGGAAGCTGCCTTTATACAGAGTTGGTCCATTGATCTATCTAGCTACCATATTTTTGCGTGTATAACATGCCCCCATGTATAAGACGACCTGTATTTTTGGGGGACTCCAAATTTAGGAAATGGGGGGGGGGAGAGATTGGCCAGAGTTGTTGAGCTTTTTTTGGGGGGGTTGCCGCCAATCGCTCACCTGCCTGACCGCTGACAATCACATGCCTCAACAAAGCCACCCATCGCCTGCCCACCAGGAGCCGCCAATCACCAGCAGGCCTTGCCACAGCCGCCAATCAGCCGCCCAATCACCAATTACAATCTCCTGCTCACAACTGCCACCAATCACACATCCCCCCTCTGCACTATCAGTGTATAAGACGACCCCCAATTTTTAACAGTAATTTATAATAATAAAAAACCTTGTCTTATAAACAGAAAAATACGGTAAGTGTTGTCAACTCTGACTGGCAGACTCTCTTGGGGGGGGGGGGTCTGGCAGGGGATATTCCCATCCTTTCTGCAGATGCCAGAGGTTAAACTTTTGGCTCTTTTAACAATCTATGGCCTTTTTAATCGTGGAGGGGGGTGTTGGTATTGTTTCGTTTCTTACTACATTATGTATTTTTTTGGCGTTTTATGTTGTAAAACGCCCCTGTGATCCTTGGAAGAAAGGAGGTACTGTATATAAATTTAATTCTGCATGCTGAGCAACCGAAATGCCTTTTAAAAATTTGGAATACTGCAGCTTGTTTTCCTTGGGTGTGTGCTGTGCTCACCTCTGATTAGTTTTCCCCTGGAATTGACAACTGATTCCACACACACACACACACACACACACACACACACACACACACCCTGACCCTGGAATGGAGAACTTACCTATTGACTTTTTCCCTTCCCTAGAATAACGGCAACTGTCTCCTTTCCTGGCTGAGATTGGCACTGCAACATAACAAGGGGAACCTTTCTGACTGTTTGCCGCCTTCCAGAAACCGGATGCCCTCTTTTTGATACAGAAACGTCTTCTCTCATTTTGGAATTTGCAATAAAGCCTTAATTTTTCACACTGAGGTGTTTGACAGCTTCTGTCTGACCGACTCTGGCTTTCTGTAGGAATAATAATAATAATTTATTATTTGTACCCCACCCACCTGGCACTCTGGGCGGCTTCCAACAAGGATTAAAAATACATCAAAATGTCACACATGGAAAACTTCCCTGAACAGGGCTGCCTTCAGATGTCTTCTAAATGTCAGGTAGTTGTTGTTCTCTTTGACATCTGGTGGGAGGGTGTTCCACAGGGCGGGCGCCACCACCAAGAAGGCCCTCTGCCTGGTTTCCTGTAATTTTGCTTCTTGCAAGGAGGGAACCGCCAGAAGGCCCTCGGAGCTGGACCTCAGTGTCCGGGCAGAACGATGGGGGTGGAGACGCTCCTTCAGATATACTGGACCAAGACCGTGCTCGAAAACGTACTGGGAGCCAATGTAGGTCTTTCAAGACTGGTGTTATGCGGTCTCGGCGGCCATCCCCAATCACCAGTCTAGCTGCCGCGTTCTGGATTAGTTGTAGTTTCCGAGTCATCTTCAAAGGTAGCCCCACGTAGAGCGCATTGCAGTAGTCCAAGTGGGAGATAACCAGAGCATGCACCACTCTGGGGAGACAATCCGTGGGCAGGGAGGGTCTCCGCCTGCGTACCAGATGGAGCTGGTAAACAGCTGCGCTGGACACAGAAATGACCTGAGCCTCCATGGACAGCTGTAAGTCCAGAATGACTCCCAGGCTGCACACCTGATCCTTCAGGGGCACAGTGACCCCATTCAGGACCAGGGAGTCCCCTACACCTGCCCACCCCGTCCCCCCAAAACAGTAGCTGCCATCCATCCTCCAACTGCCTCCAGACACTCGCAAAGGACCTTCACCACCTTCACTGGTTCAGATTTGAAAGAGTGGTATCATCCGCATATTGATGGACACCCAGCCCAAACCTCCTGATGATCTCTCCCAGTGGCTGCATGTAAATGTTGAAAAGCATGGGGGAGAGGACAGAACCCTGAGGCACCCCACAAGTGAGAGCCCAGTGGTCTGAACACTCATCCCCCAACACCACTTTCTGGAACAGAGGAAGATGTCTACACTGTCTACACTGTCTACACTGGCTGGCAGCAGCCCTCCATCATTTCAGGGAGGGGTTTCTCCCATCCCTGCCTGGACATGCCATTGGACATCCAACTCAGGACCTCCTCAGGGGCTTCTCCATGCTTACCTGTCCTCCATGCTGTCCAGGCCTGGGCAGAGGCAGGATTTTATTTTGGACTCACCTGCCCCCATCCCCTGTCTGACTCTGTCCAGCAGATTTTAGCAGTTGTGTTAACTTACTTACTTTTGAACCCAAGTACAATAGTACCTGGGACGCCGGTGGCGCTGTGGTCTAAACCACAGAGCCTAGGACTTGCCGATCAGAAGGTCGGCAGTTCGAATCCCCGCGACGGGGTGAGCTTCCATTGCTCGGTCCCTGCTCCTGCCAACCTAGCAGTTCGAAAACATGTCAAAGTGCAAGTAGATAAATAGGTACCGCTCCGGCAGGGAGGTAAACGGTGTTTCCGTGCGCTGCTCTGGTTCGCCAGAAGTGGCTTAGTCCTGCTGGCCACATGACCTGGAAGCTGTACGCCGGCTCCCTCGGCCAGTAAAGCGAGATGAGCGCCGCAACCCCAGAGTCGTCCGCAACTGGACCTAATGGCCAGGGGTCCCTTTACCTTTAGTAAAGTGAACCATCACTGTCTCCTGTGGCAGGGAGTTCCAAAGCTTAACCAGAAAGGTGCTTTCTTTTTTCTGTCCTTACTCTCTCAACATTCTAGTGTTATAAGAGAGACTTCTCACCCCCCATGTTCTCCAACCCAGGCATAATTTTTATAAACTCTGATTGTGTCACCTCTTCCTCTCCTTCTCTCTAAACTAAAAAAAAAACCTGCTAGCTCTGCACCCTTTCCCCATAGGGGAGCCTCTCCACTCCCCTGGTCATTTTGGGCTGCCCTATTCTGAACCTTTTCCCTGTGGAAGGAGAATAATGATGTAAATAAATAAGGAATGGGTCTCCTAGATGGGCCCCCTTTGACTTCACCCTGCAGCTGGACTTTTCTCAGCTTCTGCAACGTTCTGGCCTGCTCGGGATTTTTTAAGTGATGTTTTCATATGATGTGGCAGGAATGGACCTGACAGCTGCTGCAGGAAATATTTCTTGCTGGTGGGTGGGCGGAAAGGAGGAATCTGGGTGACTCACGAGGGGTCAGTGTCTATTTCGAGAGGCCTGGGGGCTTGGCATCTTTGCGATGTTTACTACGGATGCATATAAATAGAAACCTCCTAACGGGATAAACTATGTGAGCAGTGTGTTCCCATAGCTCTGGTTCCAGGTCACAGATCCATTCTCATGTCTCGGTTCATCGTTGCAATTTGGCAGCACCCGCCATTTTAATTTTTTTTAAAAAAAATGTATTACATTTTTCAAAAAATAGAAATTAAACAAAGAAAAACAAAGAACAATACATGACACTGTAAACACATATACAGTGCTACCTCGGGTTACATATGCTTCAGGTTACATACGCTTCAGGTTACAGACTCCGCTAACCCAGAAATAGTGCTTCAGGTTAAGAACTTTGCTTCAGGATGAGAACAGAAACCGTGCTCCAGTGGCGCAGCAGCAGCGGGAGGCCCCATTAGCTAAAGTGGTGCTTCAGGTTAAGAACAGTTTCAGGTTAAGAACAGACCTCCGGAACTAATGAAGTACTTAACCCGAGGTACCACTGTACATGTTTTCCAAAATGAAAACTAATAAAAATAAAAATAAAGAAAAGATATAAAGTAAAAAGAAAAAATACTTTTCATAACTTGGAATATTACCAAATTCTTGCTTCAAATACTGCAATATATAAATCCTAGTTAAAATATTATAAAAGACTTCCACCGCATTCGCCACACGTCTCTTAGTTGTCTTACATTTACATCTGTTCTTCAGTCATTTCCCTTCCTCAGATTCTTTCATAATCCATCAAATCTTTATGTTCTCTGTATTCTTCACATGGTTAGTCTAGACACAACCAAACTTTCGTATTTGAGCCCTGCTTGTATAAATAATCATTTAAACATTTCCATTGTTTCTGAATTAAAATTCTTGACTCATGCCTTATTAAATCCCTCATTTTTGCTAACTCCAGCAGCACCCGCCATTTGGGGTGATCCTGACAGCAAGCCTGGGAGGTAGGCCAGGCTGGGAGGCAGCGACTGACCGCAGGACTTGAACTTGGGTCACCCTGGTCCTGGTCTGTTGCTCCAGAGTGGCATAACATGTCTAGGACGGCTCAGTCGGTAGAGCATGGGAGTCTTAATCTCAGGGTTGTGGGTTCGAGCCCCTCATGTGGGGTTGGGCTAGATGACCCTTGGAGCCCCTTCCAACTCAACAATTCTATGTGGTATTTCAGCAATGCAGGGAGAGGAATAGAGCAGGGCAGTTTCTGAATTGATCCCGGAATGTCCTGCTTTTCCTTATTTTCACTGGAGAAATGTCGGAGGGTCTGGAGCATAGTTGTCAACTTTTCCCTTTTCTTGCGAGGAATCCTATTCAGAATAAGGGAATTTCCCTTTAAAAAAGGGAAACGTTGACAGCTATGGTCTGGAGTTATGCAACCCCCAAGCCGAGGAGATAAGTGACTATATACAACCTTTAGAAGACATCTGAAGGCAGCCCTGAATAGGGAATTTTTTTTTATGTTTCATGTTTTATTAAGGTTTTATACAGATGCAATCAAAATTATTCAACCCCCATTGCAAATCAGGTTTATTATCAAAACTGACAGACTTCCAGCAACCCAGTCAGGTGGGTGGGGTATAAAGGATAAAATTATTATTGTGATGGAATGGGACATCTGTATTTTCATTGGAGAGGTGTCGGAGGGTATGGATTAAGCGTGCACACATCCGCAAAGCATCTGAATGTTGGGGGGTTTCCAAGCCTCGGATCTTGACTGACGTGTCCTTCAGGGTTTAACTCACAGCTGTCTTCCCAGTGACTCAGGTGGTTGTCGATTTCTATTTTGGCCTGGCTGTGCATGGAAGCTGGTCCCTAATTATAAACTCTCCTCAGCACTGAGAGCAGAGGGATGACAGCAGCGGGTCCCTTGCCTCACCGAGCCCTTTTGGGGGTCTGACTAACAGCCCCCTCCCTTTGCACCAAGTCCTTTTTGGGGGCGAGGAGAGCGCCGGACGCCTGGGACCCCAATAAAAGGTCTCTGGCTCACAAAGAGAGAGCAGAACTGAGCCGCTTCAGGAGGACCACAGCCGAAAAGCGAGAAGACCCTCGAAGCATCCCTGAGGCGAAGATGCTGTGCCGACTGCACCTGGCGGCCCCCCAGAGCCCCCTGCTCCGCCGGGCTCTGTGGCCCCCCACCCGCTCGCTCTTTGAGGACCTGGAAAGGGAGATGGATTCGCTGTGGGAGCTGCTGGGCACCTGCAGCAACTGGCCGCTCCGGGGCCACGAGGAAGCGTCCCGGGGGCTGGAAGAGGCCCCGTTTGTGGTGACCCAAGACATGGCCGGCTTTGACCCCCGGGAGCTGGTGGTCAAGCTGGTGGGCCAGAAGCTGGTGCTGACCGGCAGGAAGGCCACGCAGACCCCCGGAGGACCTTTCCGCTACGAGCTCTTCCGCCGCGAGTGGGACGTCCCGGGCAGCGTGGACCGCCAGCAACTCAGCTGCTCCATCTCCCGAGAGGGCCAGCTGCGCATCGAGGCCGCCGGGCCGCCCGCCAGGACGGTGCCCATCGAGGTCGGCCGGGCGCCGGGCAGTGGCCAGGAAGCCGCCTCCACCATGGAAGGCCGCCGGACCAAAGGCTGAGGGGAAACCGAGGCGCGGCGGAGACTCTGGGTGGACTTGGGACTCTGGAGCAGGGCTTTTCTGCCCATGAATGTTTTTCACTATAACGTTTCCCTTTGTGGTGGTCAGTCAATCTGCAGATATAATGCTGGAAAACAGGCGTCTCTATGAACGAAAGGAGAAGGGGGAGAGGTCATGATTTTATAAATGGTATTAAAGCGATTTATCTCGGTTCTGGAGGTCTTGTTCATCTTTTCTAATCATACTTAGCAAGTCAAAGGTATCACAGTAGGTTTGTAACAATACAAATTAAAATCCTTTGCTGATGATTTGGTTCTGACATTACAAGATCCAGACTCCAGTGCAGTTAAAGCACTGGAGCTAATACATGAGTTTGGTCAGGTAGCAGGATTTAAATTAAACAAGAGCAAGACCAAAGTAATAGAGAAAAATCTGGATAATGAAGAAAGGAAAATATTACAAGAAAAAACGGGCCTAGATTTTGTGAAAAACGTTAAATATTTGGGGGTGAACCTGTCTGGGAAAAATTTGAATCTGTATAAGGATAACTATGAGAAAATATGGAATGAAATAAAAAGAGATTTAGAGGTGTGGTCTAACTTAAAATTATCATTAATGGGCCGGATTTCTGTGATTAAGATGAATGTGCTGCCAAAGATGCTTTTTTTGTTTCAACCCCTCCCAGTTATAGACAATGTGAAATGTTTTAAAGAATGGCAAAAAGCTCTTTCTAGATTTATCTGGCAGGGGAGGAAACCCAGAATTAAATACAAATTACTTACAGATTCTAAAGAAAGAGAAGGATTCTCTCTGCCAGACTTAAAAATCTATTTTGAAGCTGCCGCACTTTGTTGGATTAAAGAATGGATGAAATTAGAAGATATAGATTTACTAGATTTGGGGGGATTTGATAATGTGTTTGGTTGGCATGCATATTTGTGGTATGATAAAGTAAAAGCCCATAAAGCATTTAAAAATCATATAATTAGGAAATCGTTGTATAACGTTTGGATAAAATACAAATACCTTTTAGAAAGAAAGATGCCCAGATGGCTTTCACCAATGGAGGCAAAGGCCCAGAAAAAATTAAATATGGATACCAAATGGTTGAGATGTTATGACTTATTAATAGAGGAAGAGAAAGGTTATAAATTAAGACCATTTGAGCAAATTTAAGATAAGCTAAACTGGCTACATTATCACCAGATTAACGAATTGTATAAATTGGATAAGAAAAATGGTTTTGCCTTGGAAAAATCTAAGTTGGAGATGGAGTTGTTAGATACTGAAGGTAAAAACATATGAACAAGATGAACAAGTTAAAGGTGAAAGATGAACAAGTTAAATTGGTGATGATTGGGCAAGAGATTTAGGACATAATATAATGTTTGAGGACTGGGAAAGATTGTGGAAGAAAGGAGTGAAGTTCACTGCATGTACTTTGTTAAAGGAAAATATTATGAAGATGATGTATAGATGGTATTTGACTCCTGTAAAATTAGCAAAGATGTATCATAATTTGAAGGAAGGTGAGGACAGGTGACCCCACCTAGGTCCGAAGTCACCCCCCACCAAAGCAGGCTCAAAGCTTCTCAGAGCTTTTCAAAATCATTTTCTCAGCAGCTAAGCATCAGAAACATTCCGCTTACTGTAACTAAAAAGATTGCAACAAAGGTAGGGAACACAGTCCATTGTTTCTCGGGCCTTTCTGATGCCTTCTGGCCTAGCTAAAGAACCACATTGCAACTTACTTTCTGTCCCGGAACCATGCCAGAACAAGAGATTGAAACATATCTGAACACTCTGAAACCCCTTTCCTGGGAAGGGCGCCAAGAGTCCAATAGTCCCAAGACAGCTTTCTGTTCATGCTCAGAGGAACTCATGGGGCAGGACTCTGGAAGGAGGAGAAAGGGGGAGGGAACTGGAAAGGGGTATATATGCTTGTGCACATGACTGTGAATTTCGTGCATGCTTTTTGTGACTTATCACACTTGCTCCTTCTACCAGTTAATGGATGGTAGAAATAAAAGCCTTTTCTCCGAAACTATTCCTTGAGTGTCTGTTGACTTCCCTTTCCCAGGCGCAATATTTTTCCCACCCGAGGGCAAAGCCTCATAAGGCTACAAATTGTGATAATACATGTTGGAAATGTAAAGAAAAGGAAGGAACATTCTTTCATATGTGGTGGACCTGCCCCAAGGTGAAAGACTTCTGGGAAAAGATTTATAATGAATTGAAAAAAATGTTGAAATATACATTTATAAAGAAACCAGAGGCCTTTCTTCTTGGAATAATAAGTTCGGAATTGCCCAAGAAAGACGTTAATTTATTTTTGTATGCCACAACTGCGGCTCGTATTTTGTTAGCTAAAAAGTGGGAAACTCCAGAATTACCAACAGTAGAAGAATGGCAGATGAAGATGATGGATTTTATGGAGCTAGCCGATCTAACCGGAAGAGTCCGCGACCAGAAGGAGGAGGAACACCACGAAGAATGGAAGAAATTTAATGACTATTTAGCTAAATTTGTTAAGCTAAAATCATTGGAAATGGCTTCCAGCTGCTTGCTCTTCTTTCAAAGGACTCAAGAAGAGCTTCTGAGATCCGAGGCAGCTCACGAGTAGGTACTCGCCTTCAGAGCCTGTTTAAACTCCCAGCATGGAAACATCAAATGGATGCACAAAGAATGCTTGCCAAACAGAAGTTGGCCGCATACAAAAATGGGCATTTCTCTGTCCCAGCAACTCCTCTAAGGACAACAATAGTTTTAAGGCAGAGACCAGAATGGGTTTTAAGGAATGGTAATATAAAAGAGATTGTTGATCCTCTGCAAGCAATTCAGATGGTATTAGATACACTTGGAATTCCTTATTACTAAAGAATGATTTTTAAAATGATATTAAAAAAGCATTGTCAGGATCAGCTTTCATATTATGTAGAGTGTCATATAAATCTATATCCAGGAATAAAATTGAGAATGTATTGAAGAAAAAGAATCTTGATTTGTTTACAGGAAACGCATATGGCCAAAAAACAAACATATTTTGACAAATAAAAGGTTAGTGGTTGAGTTTATTAACTCAAACGTGAACAAAAAAAGAGGGGTAGTGATCTATGTTAAGGAAAAATGGGAACCCAAACTAATCTGATTATCGGCCAAGTATTATAACATTTTAGAAGATCAATTAGCTCCAGTGTTATGCGAGGTCATGAACAGCATTTTGCGAGGAGGGAAGATACCAGACCCTTGGGAGGAGGCACATATCACGATGATTCCCAAACCCGACACTGATAGATTGAATATAAAAAATCACAGACCCATATCATTACTAAACAATGATTACAAAATTTTTGCAGAAGTATTGGCAAATAGACTTAAAAAATAAATAAAGGGCAGAAAATTGTGTCTGCAAATGGTGAGGCTGAAATGACTGAGAATGTTAAAGATCCTATGAATTCTGACTCTGGCCATTTCCCCCCCCCCCCCCATATATAAGGGTGTGGCTGATTGTTCCATGAATGACCAGAGGGAAATCACACAAAATGATAGCCCACATTTTTTAATAAACACCTGCTCTCAATTCCCTGTAAATAAAGGAAGCGCTCCCTTTGCTTGGGCTGCAGGAAAACAATATTGGCCAGATGAGAAGGAAACATGATCCCTTAGAACTGAGTTAACAGAAATTCAATTTGACCAACTTCTATTGCTAGCTTTGGTGAATACTTGAATTGCTGAGTTTCTTATTTTTTTAAAAAAATCTAACCCTATTTTTAAAATCTACTCCTTACCCTTCCCTTCCTTTATTCAAATGGTAATTTAGCCAAAAGATGCAACATTTTAAATGGTATAAAAAAATTGCTGAGACATGAACTCTGCACATGCACAGAGGTTAGGTCAGCTTAACAAAATACACTAGATACATCAACAACAAACCAGACCCAACCACCAACCCATCCCCCAGGGCAACGGGAGGGGAGCTAGGTGCTGCTCCTTATATGCTAGACCCAATTGCTGACACAGCTTGATGAACACAACGCAGCAGCACCTGCCATGTTTCACAGCTGCAAGACTGGGTCCCGTTATTTTGCTCTGGCCCCTTAAAGACATACACATTGGGCGGAACAATGATGAACCTTTACATTTCAAGAAACCATTCAACACACTCTCCCTCCACCCGTTTGTGTCTCTCTCCCTGAGGGACTGCGCATACACAGCTGGAGACTGCGCCTGCATGGAAACGTCCTCTGCTCCTCCCTTGTCAGTCCCCTCCTGGATCTGGGAGACAAGTGGTGCAGGAGAGGGTGTCCCTTCCCTTGCCTAGTCTGCCTCCTGCTCCTCTTCCTCCAGCTCTGAAGCTTCCCTTGCCTCTGACTCTTGCCTCCTGGCTGCTACAGGTCTCCACAAATCGCTGCTCCCCTCTCCTGAGTCAGACCCCAGACCCCTTTCCCCTGATGCAAAACCATCCGTGTCTGCCCAGTCCCTGGATCCCCTTCACGGCCAGAGATCAGTCCATTAGGCACAGGCAAGAGAAAAAGGTCAATGTCACCAACCGCCACCTCCAACACACCTGAGAGAAGGTTTCAAACACTGCAAATTGTGGACAAGATGGACTGTTTCAAGAAGTGGCAGAAAGATATTTCTAGATTTGTCTGGCAGGGCAAGAAGCCCAGAATAAAATTTAAGATACAGTGGTACCTCGCAAGACGAATGCCTCGTAAGACGAAAAACGCGCAAGACGAAAGGGTTTTTCATTTTTTGAGTTGCTTCGCAAGACGATTTTCCCTATGGGCTTGCTTCGCAAGACGAAAACATCTTGCGAGTTTGTTTCCTTTTTCTTAAAACCGTTAATACCCAGGGAATCCGTGCTTCGCAAGACGAAAAAATCGCAAGACGAAACAACTCGCAGAACGAATTAATTTCGTCTTGCGAGGCACCACTGTATTAACTGATGCAAAGGAAAGGGGTGGATTTGCCCTGCCAGACCTTAAACTTTACTATGAATCAGCCGCATTTTGTTGGCTGAAAGAATGGCTGCTTCTTGAGAACACAGACATTTTGGACTTAGAAGGTTTTAATAATGTTTTTGGATGGCATGCATATTTGTGGTACGACAAGGTTAAAGCACATAAAGCATTTAAAAACCATATTGTTAGGAAAGCATTGTTCAGTGTATGGATAAGATATAAGGACTTATTGGAAAATAAAACCCCAAGGTGGCTGTCACCAATGGAAGCAAAAGCCCAGAAAAAGCTCAATATGGAGGCCAAATGGCCGAAATATTGGGAAATTTTGGAACAAGAGGGAGATAGACTGAAACTGCAGAGTTTTGAGAAACTAAAAAACAAAGTGCGAGATTGGCTTCATTATTATCAGATAATGGAGGCATATAATTTGGACAAGAAAATTGGCTTCCAGGTGGAAAAATCAAAATTAGAAACAGAACTGTTAGAACCCAAAACTAAGATTTTGTCAAAGATGTATAACTTGCTGTTGACATGGAACACTCAGGATGAAACGGTGAAATCTGCTATGATAAAATGGGCACAATATGTTGGACATAACATTATGTTTGCTGACTGGGAACAGTTATGGACCACAGGTATGAAGTTTACGGCATGCAATGCCTTAAGAGAGAATATTATGAAGATGATATACAGGTGGTACATGACCCCAGTCAAGCTTGCAAAAATCTATCATTTGCCCGATAATAAATGTTGGAAATGTAAAGAAACTGAAGGTACATTCTTTCACCTTTGGTGGACGTGCCCAAGGATCAAGGCTTTCTGGGAAATGATCTATAATGAAATGAAAAAGGTATTTAAATATACCTTTCTGAAGAAACCAGAGGCCTTTCTCCTGGGCATGGTCGGCCAATTGGTGCCAAAGAAGGATAGAACTTTCTTTATGTACGCTACAACAGCAGCAAGAATACTTATTGCAAAGTACTGTATTGGAAGACACAAGATCTACCCACTTTGGAAGAATGGCAGACGAAGGTGATGGACTATATGGGATTGGCAGAAATGACTGGCAGAATCCGAGACCAGGGAGAAGAGTCGGTAGAAGAAGATTGGAAGAAATTTAAAGACTATCTACAGAAATATTGTAAAATTAATGAATGTTAGATTGATGTTGGATAGAAATTAAGTGGTTTCCAGCTGTAATGCTTTAAGAGAATATGAAAAAAGGGTTATGAAAAGGTAAAAATCTAATGGTAAGGATTTGCTGAACCAACAATTTAAAGTGGAATACAAAAAAGGGAGGTATGAGGAGGTCCGGGAAATAAGCTAAAGGAAAACTAGCAATAGAAAATCTGTGTGTTTTTAACTATTTTTATTTTTTATTTTTTTCCATTTTTATTGTAATACTTTAAAAACATCTTAATAAATATCCTATAAATAAAAAAAAGAGAGAAGGCAGCCCAGGAATAAGATCCCAATGCAAACCCCATTACAGAAGCCGCTCCACAGCCACCTGCAAACATACCTTTTCTTCCACCGTCCTTGGAACACACCTGAGAGGGAGACAGAGAAAGAGAGAGGAAAACTTACATTTTTTATTTTATTTTCTGAATGGGGATAAATATCAATCTGACACAGAGCTTGGGGGGGGGGAGAGACAGGAGGTTGCCCAAATGCCAGCAGGGGAGGGGGGGGGTCCCAAATTCTTTTACACACCCCAACCCCTGCTTGGATTCAGAATACTCTCTCATTTCTGTTTCCGGGTTCCTGCACCTTGAACAGCTTTCTGCACCGAGGGGATTTCAGCAGGGTATAAGCTCTATGGGAGAATTTAAAAAATAATAATATTTATTGAATGATTTTATGTTACAAAAAACAATACAGCCATACCACCATTAAATATAATTAAGAAATAAAAATTACATGCATCAATATTTAGTTTGTTATTTGTTATTTACCGTCTTATTTCCTCCCAAATATTGCATCCAACAATACACATGTGTGCAGACACCTACACACCCATACCCCCACACAAAATGATAATAATGAAAGCAAATATTTTTCCACTTTTATCTTCCAAAATCTTTTCTTCAACTTTGACTTCCTGTCAAGTCCCTTTGCATATGTTTTATCTTACATTTGAATGTACACAAAACAATAAACCTTTCTATATAATTTTTCTAATACATTCTGAGCTCTATGGGAGAAATTGGCTACCCAGTGCCTTAGCTAGGGGTGGGCCAGGGGGCTAGCCGGGGGTTTTGCCTCCATTGAGGTGCCCAGCCGGTGTGCAGGTACACAAATGTGCCAAACTGGGTCTTTGACCCAGGTGAAATCAAGTCTAGGCTCTTTAACCAGGCCTTTGGCTGACTGACATTCAATGAACTTTTAAAATGTGTTGGGGGGGATTGGGTTGTTTTTGTTTTATGCAGACAGGTTCCAGGACAATTGGACGGTTCCTTGAAGGGCTGCACAGAGACGAGGTGAAAAAGGGCAGGAAAAGCTTCTGGCTTCTCCCCCCAAACAGGAGACCCCCCTGCCCTGTTCAATACCCTGCAGCAGAGCCTCCCTCCTGGGCTCCCTGGTGCAAGTGGGGTCAGGATCGGGGCCACGGGGCTTGCAAGGGAGGAGTCCACCTGCAGCCCAGGTGAGACTCATCTGCAGCCCAGGCTCGCTCCTGCATAAAAGGGGCTTAGCAAGGGGCTTGGCTGAAAGAAGCTTTCAGGAGGGAAGGGGAGGAAGAGTTGGGCAGCTGCTTGCATAGGAGGCCTTGTCAGCAGGTAGGTGCTGGGAGTGCTGGTTTGGGAGCTTTCTCTAGCCAAACCTGGAGGCTTCTCTCCCGGGAGGAGGGAGCAGGTGGGGGGTGAAGGAGAGGATCTCTTAAGGCACCCAGAAAGAAAGCAGGGGGTCCTCAGCCCCCTGCCCTCCCAGGAGTCCTTGGAGGTGTTATTCAAAAGAGATGACCCCCAACAAAGGGGTGTGGCAG
Organism: Podarcis melisellensis; assembly: GCF_964234715.1. Lineage (NCBI taxonomy): Eukaryota > Metazoa > Chordata > Lepidosauria > Squamata > Lacertidae > Podarcis > Podarcis melisellensis. The sequence goes on from NC_138536.1 coordinate 11,246,233, forward strand.
TTTTGAAAGATTTTAGGGACTGCCCCGCCCCTTAGCCAAAGAGAGGGTTTGTCAGAAGACCTGGTAATGCTGGCAGGTTGCCTTATCCTGGCCAGTCTGGGACATTTTTGAAATGGTTTCTGAAACCTGCCCTATTCCCACACAAAATGTGCCCTTTTGACTGGATTGGAAGGGTTTGTAAGTGAAAAGAACCTTTGGGAGAGGTGTTTCCAAGCTATTCTCTTTTGCAGAGAACAAATTTGGGGTCCTTAAGAGTGAAGATGACTTCTGGATTGCTCCCCTGTTCTATTTTAGAAATAATAATAATTTTATTATTTACAGTCCGCCCATTTGACTGGATTATATTTGTGTGTGTTTTAGCTTGTGTACTTGCAAACATTCATTTTATTTCTGGCACCTTAGAATTCTTAAAACAGAGGGAAGGCTTACATGCGAGTAATCTTTGCAGGTGGTGTCTCCACCTGAGCCCAGAACCTGCCCATGCTGCAGGTGGAGGTCTTCCCTTGCAGGGCTGGGGGCTCCACTGACTGGGGCTCAGCTACAGGAATTTGGTGGGGGCTGGACAATGTGGCAGCACTGCGGGAGGGGGTGCCCAAAGTGGCCCCCACTAGCCAGAGCAGCTCAGGGGTGGTGGCCAACTTGTGTGTAGGCTGGGTAGGTCCAAAGCCCAGCCGCTTCCCATCTGGGGGCAAAGCCCCTTTGGACTGGGGAGGTGGAAGTGGGGCCCCTTCCAAGCAGGCGGCTGGGGTGGGGGGAGACACATGCGCCCCTTGATGGACGTGCAGGACGCAGCAACAGACACAGGGACGATGGCTGCCCACAGGTGCCCCTCTCTGCCGAGTCTGCAGCGTTCCAGGTGGGGACGCCGCAAAGTCACCCGCAGGCTCTGAGGGGAAATGCTTGCCCAGGGGGACGGTGGTCCATAAGGGGGGCTGGGTGGGGCGGTTGCAGAGTGCCTGGCAAATGCGCTCCTCCTCTTGCCTCTGCAGCCAAGTCCTCTGCCTCGCTGGCCGGCCCCCGGCCCCCCCTGAACTGCCCCAACCCGCCCATGATGACCATGGTAATAGAGGCCGTGAGGACCCTGGACGAAGGCAAGGGGGACCCCATCCGCCTCAAGTATGGCCTGAAGATCGCCCTGGCCAGAGGTCTGAAAAGGGGCTGCCTCGTCCGGCCACGCAACTCTCTTGCACTGGGAGCCACAGGGAGATTCCAGGTGAGGCGGAAGGGGCTGGAGGGGTGGTATCTGGGGGGGGGACATGTCCTGCTCCTTCTGAGCCCCCCCCCCTGCACTCAGCTCCCACCGTTTAGAAGCTGCCAGCAGGCGACAGCGGCCACAATCCCAGGATGGCTTTGACTGGCCAGCTGAAGCAGCTGATGGGAGCTGCGGGATCTCTGACCCTCAGTGAGTTTCCCTTGCATGTGAAGACAGGCTCCTGCTAGCTAGGGACGATGGGAGTTGTAGTCCAACAACAGCAGGAGACCCGGGTTTGGGAAACACTGATTTAGAGCCAAACATCTCTGCGGAATCTGCCCTGAGAGCTCAGAAAGACCCCCCCCCCAGAACTCCTGGGGAGAGGGAGCCTTTTCTCTCCCTGCTCTTAAATGTCCTTTCTTGTGTCCTAACGGCTCCAGCTGGGCCCGGCGTATGCCAGAGGGAAGAGCCCGGAAAAGCATGCAGTGGGGAAAGCAGCGCCCACACCAAAAAAAGCGGCCAAGGACCCTACGGAAAAACCAAGGCTGGGAGGTAAGGAGGAAGGGCCACAACCACCCCTGGCTCTGTGGTTGCAGGGGGGCTGGTGGCCTCCATGGACGGAGGCAGGAGAATAAGGGCAATGGTTGGGATTCATCGGTGGGCAGTTGTTCTGCTCGGGGTCCTGCTTGTGGGGCAGCTGGTTGACCAGTGACCCTTTGGCTTCCCCCAGCAGCCAGACTCCTCTTAAGCAGGTCTGTTGGGATATCAGAACCTCCAGGGCCAGGGGCAGTCTACCCCTGAATGGCAAACCAGTGGCAGGGCTCTTGCACTCGGGTCCTAACCCACAGTGGGCACATGGTTGGCCCTGGGAGAACAGGAGGCTGTACTAGATGGGCTCTCTTTATGTTCTTATGCTGGAAAAATGTGTGGTCTTTGCTTCCTTTCCTTTCTTTGCTGGGGGCTGCCACCCCACAGTGCTGAGCTCTGGCCTCTTCTTGCCACCAGCCAACCAGGCAGTGGGGCAGAAGGGGCCGGAGTGGGGGTCACTAATCCAGCTGAGAACGAGGAAGCCCTTTCTGTCTGGAATGGGTCCCTGAGGAGATGGGGGGCTCTCCTTCCTTGGAGGTTTCTAAGCAGAGCTTGGGCGGCCATCTGTCAGGGATGCTTTATCTGAGAGTCCTGCTTTGCAGGGGCTGGGCTGGATGACCTCTGGGGACCCCTCCCAACTCTGGTTCTCTAACCGCTGGGCCTCAAAGCCTGCTGAGGTCTTAACTCTCTGCCTCCGCCCCTCCAAGCTGAACCTCTCTCTGCAAGCTCCTTCACACTTTCCCCCAGGGGCGTCCTCTGTCTCCCCACTTATCTCTGATTGTTTTTCTTTGCCCTCCTCTGAATTTCTTCCAAAGAGCAGCATCCAGAACTGGCCTCAGGCCGCCGAGATGCTGCCATGGAGCCGCCTCCCCTCCTGCACAGTCCAGGTCCCCTTTCAGTCAGAAGGCTTTCCGTCCCGGGGGCCGCACGCCCATCTGCACAACTTTCCAGGGGCCAGTGGTGGAGGCGTATGAGTGGCAAATGTCAGGGCTGCCTTTGGTTAGCAGGTGACGCACACTCACCCCTCCTCGAAATGAGAGGCAGTTGTCCAAGGGCAAAAGCACTGGCAGAGCCTTTTGAGGGCCAGTCAGTAAGTCACGGAGGGCCGCATCTGGCCCTTGAGAGTGTACCCCATCCCTGGCCTGAAGGAACAAATGTTTGGATCTCCGTTTAGCTTGCACCCAAGGAAGTGGGGAACTCCTTCATTGCTTCTCCATAGTGTAGAGTTGGAAGGGGACCCCCAGGGTCATCCAGTCCACCCCCTGCAATGCAGGAATCTTTTGCTCCGAGATTCAGAGCCTCAAGGGCCACTGTGGTGACTTGTGTGCAGCAATAAGGCTGCTGGCACATTTGCCGAGCTAAGCAGGTCCAGCATGGCTTCAAACTGGCAGGGCTGGATGGCCCTCAGGGTCTCTTCCAACTCTGCCGTTCTGCCACTTGAGCCCCTTCTCCTCTCTCTTCTGCCTCGCAGGATCCAGGCAAACCTCCAGAGAAGCCCAAGGAAAGCAAGACGGGGGGCCAAGGACGAGGGGCCCCCCAGGCAGGGCCAAGGCGCCTGCAGCGGCCAAGAAAGCCTAGTTTGACCAGGGGTCCAAGCCCCCCAGAGCCAAATGGTTTAGTGAATTTTAAAATGGGGTTTTATGTGGTTTTTATGTAGGTTTTTATGTAGGTTTTTATGTAGGTTTTTATGTAGGTTTTTATGTAGGTTTTTATGTAGGTTTTTATGTAGGTTTTTATGTAGGTTTTTATGTAGGTTTTTATGTAGGTTTTTATGTAGGTTTTTATGTAGGTTTTTATGTAGGTTTTTATGTAGGTTTTTATGTAGGTTTTGAGGTAGGTTTGAGGTAGGTTTGAGGTAGGTTTGAGGTAGGTTTATGCAGTTTTTATGTAGTTTTATGTAGTTTTTTCAATTTCATTGTCCTGCATGGTCCTGTTCCGGCTTTGACCCCTGGGAGCTGGTGGTCAAGCTGGTGGGCCAGAAGCTGGTGCTGACCAGCAGGAAGGCCACGCAGACCCCCGGAGGACCTTTCCGCTACGAGCTCTTCCGCCGCAAGTGGGACGTCCCGGGCAGCGTGGACCGCCAGCAGCTCAGCTGCTCCATCTCCCGAGAGGGCCAGCTGCGCATCGAGGCCGCCGGGCCGCCCGCCAGGACGGTGCCCATCGAGGTCGGCCGGGCGCCGGGCAGTGGCCATGAAGCCGCCTCCACCACGGAAGGCCGCCGGACCAAAGGCTGAGGGGAAACCGAGGTGCAGCAGAGACTCTGGGTGGATTTGGGACTCTGGAGCAGGGCTTTTCTGCCCATGAATGTTTTTGTGGTGGTCAGTCAATTTGCAGATATAACTCTGGAAAACAGGCGTCTCTATGAACGAAAGGAGAAGCCTGCAGGTCAGGGTGGAGGATTTTTGGGGTTTTTTGTCCTTGTTCATATCTCATGTTTCGATGCTGTGTTTTATGTTCGGATCTCATACCCTCCAACATTTATTGGATGAAAACAGAGGTATCCTATTCAATAATAATAATAATAAATATTTATACACAATACTATTTATGCATTATGGGGTGCTTATTTAAAATCTGAAATACGATTACAATTGACTGTTGTAAGGCCCGGGTCCACATTCTTTGTGTCTAGACAGGCTTTGCCCTAAACAAAAATGTTTTTAGCAGTAGCCGAAAATAATACTGTGACGGCACCTGCGCAACGTCAAGAGGCAGGGAGTGAAAAGATACATTTCTTACAAACGCAGAATTTGGTATTATGCTTTTATGCAGAGGGCCTTGTCGGTGGTGGCGCCCTTCCATCAGATGTCAAGGAGATAAACAACTATTGACTTTTAGAAGACATCTGAAGGCAGCCCTGTTCAGAGAAGTTTTTAATGTTTGATTATGTTATGTGTTGGAAGCCACCCAGAATGGCTGGGGCAACGCAGTCTAATAATAATAATAGTAATAGTAATAATAATAATAATAATAATTAATAGTTATTATTGTTACTGTTATTATTCTGAGGTGGTTCAGCTGTAGATTTGGGCCTCTCCGGACTGGTCAGTGTCCCAGGGTCTGACTTGTGAGAGGTAGAAATTAAAGATACACCCACATCAACACTGCCCCTTAGCAATTCGAAGTGTGTGCGTTAAATTCAATTCCCCGGTTTTCATGGGCTTGAAATGTTTTAGGAACACCTGGGGGAATTTTGAGTGGCAGGAAAAAAATATCCTTGCTTCTTCCTTTTTCTATCTTGGGCCTCGACTGGGAGCTGATGCAAGGACTTGCAAGAAACCGATGGTGCCGTCCCTCTCTCAACACCTTTCACCCAAATTGTGAGACTTGAAGCAGAAGGGGGTTGAGGCAGGAAGTGAGGAAATGGATGAGCTTTTTTAAAAAATATATAAATTCCCTTTCTTAGCTTTTCCATAACTCCCCTTTGCCTAGCAAAAGCAGGACTGCGTCGTTTCTTCGGGAGACAGTAAAGGAGGGATGGATGGATGTGGGAATCTAGGTGAGAGAATTTAACTCGGTGCTGTTTCTCAGCCTGGCCACCCTCGCAGGGCTGGTAGGAAGAAAACGTGGGAGGGGGCTGTGTGAGACCCCTGCATTGCAGGGGGTTGGACTAGATGACACGCAGGGTCCCTTCCCACGCCACGATTCTATGACAAAGGCAGAGCTCAGGTTTGGAAAGCAGGTCTTGCCAGCAGTATCCTTGTTGGCCCCACAGCCCAGTCTGGCACTCCCCTTCTCAAGAACAGGCAGCCTTTTCTTCTCAGATTACTGTGACCTCGAAAAAAAGGGGGAGGAATTTCTCTACTAGAGTCTAGAGTCTTCCAGAAGGATCTGCTGATTTCCTGTTTTCCATGCAGCAGCTTTGGGATGGGGTGTGTGTGATTCTGGCACCCTTCCAACACCCCAGGGCACTTTTTTTGCAGGGTGGGGGAGCCTAGCTGAACCCTGAACCTTTCTCTCCTTCTTTCAATTATATTTTATTAACTTCCAACATTTTTTTTTAACATATACAGTCAAAACACAATTTCTCTTCTTTTTCTCGACTTCCCACCCTGTTTTCCATGGAGTTGCTGCTTCTCCCCTTCTACAGACCCCCTATTCTATCAAATCACAACCACAATATTATAATCCAATTCCTCCTGTTGCTCATTGTTCATCGCATGGTAATATTTCTTTAAACGGTTCGGGAAAGGCATCTATTCTTCCATAAAAACACTCGTTAGATTCTCCGAATTTTGCTGCTAATTTTGCCAGTTCTGTGCCTTCCTCCCTGGGGCTTCTCGGCACAACACCAGCTAGCAAATCCTCTTGCAAACTGTGGCGTCATTTCTGGACTTCTGCCAAGGCCTTCCTCTCAGCTGCGTCTCGACGTCTCTGGAAGGGCCTCCTCGGTTCCAGGTCCGCCTGGAAAGGCCTCTTACAACACATTGCGTCAGTCTCTGGGCTCGTGCCAAGGGGCTGGCCGGCAGATAAAAAGCCGCAGCGCACTCGGAGTCAGCCAGACGGAAAGGAACCTCAGCCGAAGCAGGTCTGCTTGCTAGATCATCAGCCGAAGGGGCTCCGCTTGCTAGATCATCTCTTCCTTGGCTGTTTAGCCAGACAGAAAGGAAGCACAGCCGAAGGAGCTCTGCTTGCTAGAACATCTGCCGAAGGAGCTCTGCTTGCTAGAACATCTGCCGAAGGAGCTCTCCTTGCTCGATCATCAGCTGAAGGAGCTCCGCTTGCTAGATCATCTCTTCCCTGGCTGTTTGACTGCGGCACCACCATGGCAAGCTATTCCCGCTACCTGCTCCGCATGCTGCCTGTGCGCCGCTGGCCGCTACAGGGCTTTGGCCCCGTCTGGCTCAGTGGGCCGCAATCGGCTGGCGAGGCCCTCTGGCCGGCAGCCGGGCAAAGCTTCGTCGACCGGGTCGCAGCCGACATGGAGAGGCAGTTCGTGGAAATGGAGGCGATGAGCAGGGCCTTCTTCCAGGCCTCGCCACTGCAGAAGTTCCTGCGGGAAGCGTCGCCGGAGGAGAGCGTGGCTCGGGACAGCGAGGCGGGCGGAAAGTTTCGCCTCTCGGTGGACGTGGCCGGCTTTGCGCCGGAGGACGTGGCTGTGCAGCTGGACGGCAGGAAGCTGATGGTGTCCGCCAAGCGGCTGCGTGAGAACACAAGCGAGGAGGGCGGCTGCATGAGGGAACACCACGAGGTGCACCGCGAGACTCTCCTCCCCGCCGACGTGGACCTCCAGGCCGTGACGTGCTCCCTGGCATCCGACGGGCAGCTGTGCATCGAGGCCCCCCGCCTGGCTGCCGCAAAAGCCATCTCCATCGACGTGAAGGCGGCCGACCAGCAGGTTCCGGGGACCAACGCAGAGAAGGACCCGGAGAAGCCGCAGGAGGCTTGAAAAGTGTGGACGTTTTGGGCACGCACCGGCTACTGCGGGAGTTAGTGCGACGTCTTAGCTCGGCTCCCCATTCAAAAGAGCGTTTCCCGGGATTCCAGCTGACCTTTTGACTGCCTTGACTAATATTTCCAATTTATTAATCGCCTTCGAAAGCGATGTGCGCTTCTTTTCCTTGTGTGCAATTAAAAATTGTGTGTCTTTATTTTTTCCACGTTAATCACCAAACTGATTTATGCTTCTGTTCCTTATCCACAATAAAAAATGGTGTTTTATTTTTGCACATTGGTTGTGTTTTTGCTTGCTTTCGAAGAATTGTAGAGTTGGAAGGGACCATGAGGGTCATCTAGTCCAACCCCCTGCAATGAACCCAAGACCCTGAGACTAAGAGTTCTTGTGCTCTACCAACATCTATTCGGTGGGTCTGCTTTGAGCATGACTAACATAGGAGGCACAACTCTTCCAATGGCACGGTTCTCCTCCTCCTGAAGGCAGGATTCAATTTGGCAGGATTTCAAGACGGAAACCCAAGTTATGGGTTGCTGGGAGGCTTAGTAAGGGCAGACGGCCAGGCAAATTTTGGAGTGCCCCCTGCAGCGGTTCAGTGGTCCTGTAGTTGCAGCCTACCACAGCCAAGCACATTTGGCTAACAAACATCATTTTGTGGTTGGATGAGACGGATTTACGGCCTTGTCGGTGACTTATAACCATGCGTGGTTGAGCCTCCAGCCAATTTTTTAGGACAGAAGGGAACAATCTTATTTGTGGGTTTACTGGATCATCATTAAACACCCTAGTTTTGCTTTCCAAAGAGAAAGTCAAACCCTGCACCTTCTACTTGTAGTTTTACAGAATAGATCCTGTCTGTAAAATCACCCTGGCCTTGCAGTAGTAGCCCAAACATTAGATGCTTCAGATACCTTAATGTTAAATGTTAAAATATTTCAGAGGATCAATTTCTTAGAATCATAGGTAGTTGTATGTGTGTAAAGAATATTTGAAATTGTTTGATTACAGAATTGTGAATAATCATTTAATAAAAAACAACTATCTGATGTTCAGAAGACATCTGAAGGCAGCCCTGTTTTGGGAAGTTTTTAATGACTGATGTTTTAATGTATTTTTAATCGTTGGAAGCTGCCCAGAGTGGCTGGGGACAAATTATATATATACCGTGTATATTCATCATCACAGTGGGAATCAGGATGCAAAACAGGCCGAGAGATAGCCATTAGCTATCATGAAGGAGAGCCTCCATCTTTAGCAACAGTCTACCTACAAATGCCAGATTATTAGGAGGCAAACAGGAAGGAAGGCCTGGGGCAGCTACAGTGGCATCTGGGCAGCCCTAGTGGGAGGGTGAAAGCTGGAGTAAGCAGACCTCTGGGAGCCCCCAAATTTCCCCAAAAAGGACTTTCTTTTTTTAGATGGTTGCACTAATACATTACATGCACAGATCTGAACAATGATGTGTGCGTGTTGCTTTAAAAATGGGTTTTTTAAAGAGCTTCTGAGCTGATTTACTGCAAAGAGCAGGAGCCAGGAGCAGTCTATCTGAACAGCTAGAACTCAGAATTTTCAAGCCACGGCAGCACCCTTAAACTGAACCATTTGAAAACACGTCAATGCTTGCCTGTTGGTGCAGCAACCTTTGTTACAGAGGCGACACATCCAGAAAAAAAATGTAGTTGAAACTACGTTACCAGGGAAGGTTTCTGGGGGCCACACAGACAGTCCTCGAGGGCCACTTTCCCAGCAGGTTGTGCTCCCCCAGTTTTAATACACAGCTGCCCTCCTCCATCAGGCTCCATATTTATTCTTCGCTCACCCAAATCTTTTACATAATTCCCTCCCCTCAAAAAAATAAAATTAAAAAAATTGCATCAGAATCTTGTGGTCCGCTGCTGACAGATTTTCTTTATTAGAGAATTTGTGGGGCAGTGGTGGCGTTCACAGTTTAAAACCTGACAGCGGTCAAAATAATGATAATAATTAATAAACGAGAGCGTCCTGCCTGGGCTGGGGGCGGGACATGTCCTGGGGAAGGCCAGACCAGTGGGTGCTGGGGGGGGTGGGGACCCAAGAATGCCATCCTAAGGCTGGTGCCAGAAAGGCTCTGGGATGGGGGCGAAGGAGTCATGGGGGAAATTCAGAAGGGGGGATTCAAAAGGGGGCCTCTGCCCCTTCGTTTGGCCTCCGGAGGGGGGGATTTGGGGGGGAAACACCCACCCGTCCTCATCTCCACTCTCTTCTCCCCCCTCAACCCACCGCATGCCCCCCCCAAAGTGTGCCGAGTTTCCATGGTGCTCACTTTGTGGGTCGGAATCAGTACAGCTAGAGCTCCCACGGTTCCCTGCACAGCCCTAAACAGTCCCCACGGTTCCTTGTGGCCGGACCAAAGCAAAGAGAGAACCCACCTGACCCTGTCTCGCTGCGGAGGTCCGTTTCTGTACCCCCCCCTCCTCTACAGAAACCCACCGGTTCCCCCTCTTCTGCATAGGACCCTAAAAGACCCACACACACTTGGCTGCACAAGCTCTGCCCGCCACGCGCCTCCTGACAGAAACCAGGAACCGCCGAAAGGGGCACTCAAAAAGGATTGATCAGAACTTCCAGTGAAATCCAAGTCCCGTCCCCCCCCACCACAAAAAGATACCCACAAGTCCGGGTCCCTTTGAGATCCTGCGAATTCCAGTCTCTGCAGTGAGAGAGATGGCGCCGAACCTCCCCACCACCACCACCCTGCCCCACGGATCTCTCCGGTTCCCCCGCCGGCCCCACTGCAAAGGGGTCTGTTGCATCTCGCAACTAAGAGGAGGGTGGGCGGAGCCTCTGGGGAGGGGAGGGGCTAAGCCCCGCCCCCCACCCCAGCTGCCACCCTACAGTCCAGAGCTGCGGGTGCGTCTGTTGAAGAGAGCCGGAGTGGGGGTGGGATGGGGGTGCCGTGGTGGGGAGAAGGGATGGAGGAAAGAGGGGCTGGTTTTCCGCTTGGGCTCCTCGTCGTCCCTGCCAGCAGATGGCGCTAGTTCCTGGCTGCGATGACAACCGACAAGGCCACGCCCCCCAGCGCCACGGCTGTTGCGCCAAAGAGCCACTTCCATGGAATTGACTGGGAAAGAGAGATGGTATTGTCGTTACAATTACTGTTATTGCATTACAATTAGCGTATTAATACTGATCGTTATTACTGCTATTATTATTACTATTATTATACGGTTGTACCTTGGGTTACAGACGCTTTGGGTTGCGCGTTTTCGGGAAGTACCAGAACAGGTTACTTCCAGGTTTCGGAGCTCGCGCATGCGCAGAAGCACTAAATTGCGCTTTGCACATGCCCAGAAGCGCCGAATCGCAACCTGCACATGCGCAGATGTGGCGCTGTGGGTTGCAAGCGCTGTGGGTTGCTAACGTGCCTCCCGCACAGATCACGTTCGCAACCCGCACGTCCACTGTACTATTATTGTATTAATACTAATCGTTATTACTGCTATTATTCTAGTCTATTGCTTATATAAATATTTCAGTCAACGACTAGTAGAGAAGTAAGAAGAAAAGCATACTATTAAACATGAAGTTAAAAGCAATGTTAAAAATGAGAGATGTCAAAGAATTATGTTAAAATGGTAAAAAAAAAAAAAAAACAGCAACACTAAGGTAAGGTGTTAGCAATTCTAAAATGAAGACCAGACCCAACTGCTTGCACTGCTGGAGTGTCACGCAGCTAAAGCATCTCTGGCAGATGGCCATCCCAGCTCTGTGTAAAAACCTCCAAGGAAGGAGAGTTTGCAAGTTCCAGAGGGAGACTGTTCCGCTGTTGAACAGCTCTTGCCAACAGTTTTCTCCTGACCAGAGGAGGAATGACCGCTGGGAGGAGCGAAGAGAGAAGGAGCTCCCTGCTGCATCTACAGCTGCACAACCAGGTACCTTCTTCTGCCCTGCCTGCAAGAAAACACGTCTCTCCCACCTGGGTCTCTGCAGCTGCAGAATAATAATAATAATAATAATAATAATTTATTATTTATACCTTGCCCATCTGGCTGGGTTTCTCCAGCCACTCTGGGCAGCTTCCAACAAAGATTAAAAATACATTAAAATGTCATACATTAAAAACTTCCCTGAACAGGGCTGCCTTCAGATGTCTTCTAAAAGTCTGGTACAGTGGTGCCTCGCAAGACAAAATTAATTCATTCCGCAAGTTTTTTCTTCTTGCGAGTTTTTCATCTTGCGAAGCACGGTTTCCCATAGGAATGCATTAAAAATCAATTAATGCGTTCCTATGGAGACCGCTTGCCAGGCTGGCGGTGCGGAGAAGGGCTTTTCTCCCCACCGCAAGCCTTCAGCACAGGTACGGGAACAGAGGGGAAGGCGCACAGCGCTTCTCCTCTGTTCCCGGGGCTTGCGGTGGGAGGAGGGTTTTTCCTCCCCACCGCCAACATTCAGAACAGCATTCTGAATGTTGGCGGTGGGAAGGAAAACCCTCCTCCCGCTGCCAGCCTTCGGAGCAGCCTTCCGAGGGCTGCTGGTGGGACGGAGAGACCTCCTCCCGCCGCCAGCCTTTGGAGCAGCCTTCCGAAGCCTGGCAGGGGAAGGAGGGCTCTCCGCCCCATCGCCAGCCTTCAGAGGAGGTCCGAGGACAGTGGGGAAGACGCGCTGCGCTTCCCCGCTGTCCCGGAGATTTCCCTATGGGCTTTCGTCTTGCGAAGGAAGCCCATAGGGAAATTCGTTTTGCGAAGCGCCTCCAAAACGGAAAACCCTTTCGTCTAGCGGCGTTCGTCTTGCGGGGCACCACTGTAGTTGTTCTTCTCTTTGACATCTGCTGGGAGGGCGTTCCACAGGGTGGGCACCACCACCGAGAAGGCCCTCTGCCTGGTCCCCTGTAACTTGGCTTCTCGCAGCGAGGGAACAGCCAGAAGGCCCTCGGAGCTGGACCTCAACTGTCCAGCGGCTTGACCTCCCTCACCCCCAAAGGTGCAACTCTCCGTTGTCTCCGCACACAGATTCCTGCACTTGCAGGGGGTTGGACTAGATGACCCACGGGAGCCCTCCCGCCTCAGCGGTCGTGTGACCTACCCGCGATGACTTGTCTTTGCACTTGGCGGTGGGGCCGCTGGGGTTGCCCAGCATCTTGCGGTACATCTCCGTCTCCACGCACTTCTGGTCGGCGTGCTTCTTCGCCAGCTTCGAGAGCTCCGTGTGGATGGTCTGGCGGGGGCGGGGGGGGTGCAGGGAAATAAGGAAGGTGTATTTTAGAGGAAGCAGGAGGGAGCCTTCCTGGATCAGACCAAAAGGGTCCCTAGACGAGCCTCTCTGGGTTTGTTTGCCGTTTCAAGGGATAGACTGCTGTGGAATGCGGAGGCTCCATTCAGATGCCTCGGTCAATGTTTGGCTTATAGAAAAACTATACCACACTTGATGATTTTTTTTAAAAAAAAATTGAGCGGTTCAATTATGTGTTTTTGGAAGAAAATGATTAAAATACATAGACCAAAAAAAAAAAAAAATCATTTGAAGAATATCAATAAAACATTGAAAACTAATTTTAAAAAGTAATGTGACCTGCCCAAAACAGAAAATATTTACTATTATTAACAATGTTGGTTTTTTTCTGGGAGTACACAAAGGTATGCAATTCTGGCACCTTTTTTTGTGTAGAAGAGAAGCACGGATTTTTATTTATTAAATTTGTATCCCGCCCTTCATCCATAGATCTCAGGGCAATTCACAGCGTGAAAACGCCAGATAAAAACACAAAATGCATAATAAAAGTAAGAACAAGGGGGGGGGGTACCCATTAGTTCCCACAAACATTTAAAAGGGTATAGGATGTTAAGCAGCACACAAGGCCTGGTTGAAGATGAATGTTTTACTAGCCATGGATATATTTGGGTCTCCAGCTTTTCTTTTCTTTTTGCTCTTTTTTGGACTACAACTCCCATCATCCATAGCTACCAGGACCAGTGCTCAGGGATGATGGGCACTGTAGTCCAAAAACAGCTGGAAACGGTGCAAGAAATTATAAGAACATGATAGAATGTAATAGAGCATCACAAAGGAAGGATTCTGCTGGAGATTGCTAGACTCTTGCAGGACAGGTGAGTCCTAAAACCTGGGTTACACCTGTTGCTTCTGTTATATATAAGGACTCACCTGCCACCTGCCCTTTGCTAGAGCAACCTCAGAGTTTCCTCACCTGAGCCTACACCCCGGTTGGGCTTTGCCCCACCATACCTGGCTCTCGGCTTAATTTAATGCAGGGCAACTGAGTGTTTGCAATGACCTAACGTGCTGGTGGGCTCTCTCCCTTGCTGGGCAGGGATCTGGGCAACCAGCTTCAGGCGCCGGGTTGGACTGGATGCCCTCAAGGGTACCAGGATTCTATCAGCCATCTAAGCCAGAAGAAAGCCACATCTGGGGGCAGCGGCGACATACGCCTTTGGCTACCAGCTGTTGAGAATCGCCTGGTGAAGATCCTGCAGCGGGTCAGATTCTGACCCATTTCCGCATTGCAGGGGGTTGGGCTAGATGACCCTCTGGCCCCTTCCAGACCTACGATGCTCTGAGCCTTACCTTATTCGATGGCTCCAGCTTCAAGGCGGCTTTCAAGATGGGGATGGCCTCCCTGTATTCGCCTTGCTGTGCCAGGACCTAGGAGAGCATAGACAAAACCCGTATTTACAGTGGATCGTTTTGCAGGTTTCCAAACTTGTGTTTCCTAATCCACCATTTTCAAGGACATAAGAAAAGCCAGCTGTTTCTGGACTACAATTCCCATCATTCCTGACCACTGGTCCTGCTGGCTATCAAAGATGGGAGTTGCAGTCCAAAAACAGCAGAAGAAAAAGGACCCATACACTGCAACCCTTCCATGACCAAGTGGGGGATTTGAAACCCAGGCTTCCAGGCACTCTAACCACTGCACCACACTGCCAGCATCCCGGGAAGGGGGCATCCATGCACTTTCCGGAGGCCTGGGTTCAAATCCAACCATACCTATGCAAGTCCACCAGGTGCCCCTGGACCACTCCCTGTGTCTCGGCCACACCTAGGGCTGTTGCGAGGGTGAAACAAGGAGCCACCTGGACCCTCTACCCTTCCCCACCCCCTGAAAGACAACCCCTACCTTCCCCTTCCGAAAAAGGGCTTTGATGTTGTCCGGCTGCTGTTCCAGGACTTGGTTGCAGGATCGCAGGGCCGCATCGTAGTGGTCCAACTTGAGCTGAGAGGCGGCTAAATTGTTCAGGCACTTCATCTTGACATCCACTAACTCCTCCTCCTCCTCCTGGGTAAAGTCCACTGCAGGGGGGGAAGGGGGGGTTACTAGAAAGGGGGCAGGGTTGCAGCTTGGACAGGGGTGCGGGTTTGAAATGGCAAAACGAGGGCTCTTCCTAGGAATGGGAGACCTGTGGACCTCCAAAGAATCTGTAGAGCTGGAAGGGACCTTGAGGTTCACCCAGCTCAACCCCCAGGCAGGTGGCCCTCCAACCTCTGCGGAAAAACCTCCAAGGAAGGGGAGACCGCCACCTCTCAAGGGAGCACATTCTGCCATTAAGCAACACTCCCCTGCTTCTGTCTTGCAAGGGAATGCAACCCCCCCCCCCGCAACCTAAATCTCCCCCTCTGCCGCCCCAGCTGTAAAAATAAAAAATAAAACCCAACTCATTCAAAGTGTCTAGGAAGAGAGCAGAAGATGGAATAAGTAGTGTAGGGTCTGCTGCCCCTCCTCACTTTGCGCTGTCTCTATGTCTCTCCATTCCTTATTTTTTTATTATTTTTATTATTATTATTGTTATTACTACAGTGGTACCTCTGGATGCGAACGGGATCCATTCCGGAGCCCCATTCGCATCCTGAGTAGAACGCAACCCGCGTCTGGGCGGGTCGCGATTCACCGCTTCTGCGCATGTGCGCGACGTCATTTTGAGCGTCTGCGCAAGCGGCGAAACCCGGAAGTAACCCGTTCCGTTACTTCCGGGTCACTGTGGAGCGCAGCCTGAAAATCCTCAACCTGAAGCATATTTAACCCAAGGTATGACTGTATTATTATTATTATTATTATTATTATTATTATTATTATTATTATGCGGCCCATCTGACTGGGTTTCTCCAGTCACTCAGTGACTCAATTCCAACAAATTAAAACACAGTCAAACATCAAACATTAAAAACTTCCTGATACAGGGCTGCCTTCAGAGGTCTTCTAAAAGTCGTGTACAGTAGACACTCGGGTTGCAAACGTGATCTGTGTGGGACGCACATCTGCAACCCGCAGCGGCGCTTCTGCGCACGCGTGGGTTGCGAATCAGCACTTCTGCGCATGCGCAAGTGTGATTTAGCGCTTTTGCGCATGTGCGACCGCCATGACATCTGATGGGAGGGCGCTCCACAGGCCCTCAGAGCTGGATCTCTGTGTCTGGGCTGAATGATGCTCGCCGACTGCACCCTGCCTCCACGCAAGTCCAGGACTGTGATGAGTAACTACAAATCCTGCCATGAGTGCTGCGTGACGACAGCCTTGCGTTTTCATGTGTACAGGGAGATATCTTTTATCAAATTGTTGTTGCTTTTGATAACTGGGGCTCAAAGCCGCTCGTCCTCCTATATTTAGCAAGAGTGCCTGTTAGCCCCACCCCCACCCGCCATGGAGGACCAGGCACCTTTTGAACTGGAGCCGATAATCTTCAGCGCAATGTCGTAGGAGTTGATAGCCAGAATGTAGTCTGCCCGCTGGTAGTGGAAGTTGCCACGCTCCCTCTTCCGGTTCGCCAGCTCAATCTTCTCCTTCCCATTTAGGAGTTCCAGGTCGGGGGCATCCTGGGCCGATAGAAGCTCCACTTCAAGTTCCAGAGATGAGTCAGGGGGGATGTCCGGACTCCTGGTTGGAAAGGGCGAGGAAAAAACACCCCATTCATAAAAAGCATGGGCATGGCCCTACGGGATCAGAGCCAAAGTCCCACCAGCCCAGGACCCTGACTCCGACAGAGGACAGCAAGACTGCAGGTGAGGCACCCCAAAGATCCTGAAGG
Organism: Podarcis melisellensis; assembly: GCF_964234715.1. Classification (NCBI taxonomy): domain Eukaryota; kingdom Metazoa; phylum Chordata; class Lepidosauria; order Squamata; family Lacertidae; genus Podarcis; species Podarcis melisellensis. The sequence goes on from NC_138536.1 coordinate 11,262,422, forward strand.
AGCGTCTCCACCCCCATCGTCCAGCCCAGACACTGAGGTCCAGCTATGAGGGCCTTCTGGTGGTTCCCCAACTGTGAAAAGTGAGGCTACAGAGAATTGGGCAGAGGGCCTTCTCAGTGGTGGTGCCCGCCCTATGGAACGCCCTCCCTGCAGATGTCAAGGAGATAAACAGCTATCTGACTTTTAGAAGACATTTGAAGGCAGCCCGGTATTGGGAAGTTTTTAATGTTTGGTGTTTTATTATGTTTCTGTATATGCTAGAAGCTACCCGGAGTGGCTGGGGCAACCCATTCAGATGGGAGGACTACAAATAATAAAATTATTATTCTTATCCGATTTACACAGGACACTCATGACACTTGAATCCTACAGGGTCATCCTAGGAAGGGGAGGAGTGGGAGATTCTGGACAAGCAAAAGGATTACTTTAGGTTTCAGCGGATCCTCTTTCCTTGGGGACTGAATCTGCCGTCAGCCCTCTGGGGGAAGGGATCCCTCGCCTCCCCCCACCTACCTCCCTTGCCGGCCGAAGCAGTACTTTGCGTCTGAGATGATGAGCGCTGTCTCTCCCATCTCCATTAGCTGTACGCAGAGGTCCAGGGCCTGCAAAGGGAGAAAATGACTCCAGCAACTGTTGGGACGGAAGGAGATCCCTCCCAGAGCAGAAGTAAGATTCTTGGCAGCTGGTACGCTGAGGGAGAACACAGCCGTTTCAGCTAGCAGGAAAAGGTGGATAATCTAGTCCAATATCTGGTTCTCACTGTGGCCAAGAGGATAGAACAATTCAAAGTGTTGGTGTTGACCTTTAAAGCCCTAAATGGCCTCGGTCCAGTATACCTGAAGGAGCGTCTCCACCCCTTGTTCTGCCCGGACGCTGAGGTCCAGCACCGAGGGCCTTCTGGCAGTTCCCTCATTGCGAGAAGCCAAGCTACAGGGAACCAGGCAGAGGGCCTTCTCGGTGGTGGCGCCCGCCCTGTGGAACACCCTCCCACCAGATGTCAAAAACAACTACCTGACTTTTAGAAGACATCTGAAGGCTGCCCTGTTCAGGGAAGTTTTTACTGTATGACACATTAGTGTATTTTTGGTCTTTGTGGAAGCCGCCCAGAGTGGCTGGGGAAACCCAGCCAGATGGGCGGGGTACAAATAATAAATTATTATTATTATTATTATTATAAGGCAGCCTGAGGACAGGATCGGAGGGCGATAGCCCTCTCTGCCTGTGGCTCCCCAGGATCTGTCACCTGGAGGTAGCGGCTCCATTCAGCTGTCATAAGAAGAGTTGTGAGAACATCTTATGGCTGCACCAACACAGGATGGGGCACACCTGGCTTGTCAGTAAGTTGTACATGTGAAAAAAATCAATTAATAATAATAATAATAATAATAATAATAATAATAATTTTTTATTTATACCCCGCCCTTCCCAGTTCAAAAAACCAGGCTCAGGGCGGCTAACAACAAATTTAAAACACTTAATTGATGCAACCAAAAACAGCATAAAATACAGTATAAAACGTGAATAACAATAAATTCAGAATTCAAAAATCAATTTAGGGGGGAAATCCATCCAATAAACATTAGATGATCCCCAGGGCTAGCTGGCTAAATTAGTCCTATTTGGGCCAGCGAGGAGACCAGGGGAGAATTAGCTGTGGGATCCCAGAGTGGGGAATCTTCATAAAAAGGGGAGGGGGAGGGAAGGAAGGGGAATAAAAGATCAGGCTAAATTCAAATTGAAAGCCAGGCGGAATAGCTCTGTCTTACAGGCCCTGTGGAAGGAGGTTCAATCCTGCAGGGCCCTGGTCTCCTGGGACAGAGTATTCCACCAGTGAGAAGGTCCTGGCCCTGGTGGGGGATAATCTGACTTCCTTAGAGCCCGGGACCTCTAAACTATGATTATTCATGGACCTTAAGGTCCTCTGCGGGGCAGACCAGGAGAGGCGGTCCCGTAAATACAAGGACCCTAAGTAGACCCCTAGTGTAACGTGAGTCAACCATGTGATGCAGCACCCAAAAAAAATCTAATGTTATTCTAGGCTGCATCTACAGAAGTCCAGGGTCAAGGTCAAGGGAAGGCACAATCCAGGTCTGTTCTGCCTTGATCAGACCCCACCTGGAACACCGTGCCCAGTTCTGGGAGCCACAATTTAAGGAGGATATTGAGATGCCTGAATATGTGCAGAGGGCAGCGAAGACCAAGCCTGATGAGGAATGGTTGAGGGAGATGAGTACGTTTAGCCTGGATAAGAGGAGATACGAGAGCCATCTTCCAACATCTCAAGGGCTGTCCCATGGAACAGGGAGCAAGCTTGTTTTCTCCTGCTCTGGAACCAAACTGGATCAAGCTGAGACCAACCAGGTACAGTTCCCTCACAACTGGTATTGTGCTGGTCCCGGGGGGTTACCGTGAGGCGTGGTCAAAGTCCGGTCCTGGGCCGAGGGTCTGGACACTGTCCACCAAGGGGGAAGCTGGGTTCGAAGCAAAAGCCGGGTGTGGTCGGGAACATCTGAGGCCAGGGGCGTTCCCAGCCCACAGGTGACCCGCCTCTCCTGGCCTTAAGGCGAGCACTCCTCCTGAGAGAACCCAGTTCCCTCCGCCTCCTTGCCCTGAGTCTCTGCAGCTCAGGAGAGGCTGGAGGGTTACTGGACCCAGGGGGAGGCTCACCTTCCCCTGACAGGGCTGGGAGAGGCGCACCTGTAGGCAATGGGTTCTCAATCACCTCCAGAGTGGATGCATCTGGCGTCTGCTCCTGAGGATCCGGCACAGGTGAGGGCCCTTCAGGTTCAAGCCCCTGCCCCGGCTCAGCCGGCCCTGGAGGCGGGGACTCCTGTGCAGGCTGGGATTCCTCCGGTTCAGCCTTTGAATCCGATTCCCAGGCCATCACAGGTATTCAGAAGCTGGTTCCCTCACAACTGGTATTCACAACCCAAAAGAGAGTTTTACGCACCTGGATGACATCGCAGTCCCCCAGCGTGAAGGTGAGGCTGGGGTTCTCCTCGACCACCGTGCCGCCCTGCAGCATGGTCTTAAGGCGAACGGTGACATCCTGGCTCTTAACCGGCCGGGTCTCCGGTCCCTGACCTGCGACAATGACTTTCTTTTTCAGCAAACCGCTCCCTGTGGGGAGGAACCGAGAGAAACATGAAGGAGAGCAGAAAGAAGTTTGTATACACTTTAATTAATTGGGATGATATTTGGTGTTCCTCATTGGGTCATCAACAAGGCGTTGGGTTTCTGAATGAGGGGAGATGGCAATTGATGGGACCTTCTGTGTATATTTTTTGCAGATGTATAACTGAATGTGAAACAGATAAGATACCAGAAATCTGTATTTTTTATCAGAGAAGCAAGTTTTGCTCTTCCTGATCTTTTTCAACAACTTTATGGAAGATTTTTAACATAAAAGGTAAAGGGTAAAGGGACCCCTGACCATTAGGTCCAGTCGTGACCGACTCAGGGGTTGCGGTGCTCATCTCGCTTTACTGGCCAAGGGAGCCGGCGTACAGCTTCTGGGTCATGTGGCCAGCATGACTAAGCCGCTTCTGGCGAACCAGAGCAGCACACGGAAACCCCATTTACCTTCCCACCGGAGTGGTACCTATTTATCTACTTGCACTTTGATGTGCTTCCGAACTGCTAGGTTGGCAGAAGCAGGGACCGAGCAACGGGAGCTCACCCCGTCGCGGGGATTTGAACCACTGACCTTCTGAACGGCAAGCCCTAGGCTCTGTGGTTTAACCCACAGCGCCACCCGCGCCAAATAAAAATCAATATATTGAGAGAAGCATAATAAAGAAAAAGAAAATATAAAATAAAATACTCATGATCCTTACAAAAGAGACGAAAAAGAGCAGAGAAAAAGTAACTAAAAAGACCCTTTATCAGACGTCTGTCATATATTGTGACATATATAAAGGCAGAGAGGGTTTTTTTTGAGTTGTTCCTATTTTTATTTTTCTTATGTATTTTGTGTTTTATCTTGTGAACCATCCTGACACCTGCATCCTTTGCAATTAATTTCGACATGGGGGAAAGGGGACAACGAGGAAAAAGTAGAAGTGAAAGCAGAAGTAGGAAAATCACAGAATCATAGAATTTCTCCAGAAGGGAGAAATAGAGGTGGGCCCGAGGGGAAGCCGATCCCAGCTGCACCGGCGGAACTTCTGCCTGTGCTGAAGGTGCCGTCCAAAGGCAAGGTGCCCTCACCTAACACATCCACCCACTCGGGGGTCTCCTCCGTGTCTTCTGGAGCAGGGGGCTGCGAGGCGGCCGTCTCTCGGCCGTCGTTTCTGGGCACGTCCTCCAGCGGAGGGAGGCCGCTCAGGTCTTCGTCTCGCCCTTCCTCTTCCTCCTCGTCGTTATCCAGGACTTCGAAATCCTCCCCGCTGTCCAGCGTGGAGGTGTTGGATTTCGCCAGCTCGGGAGAGGTCAGGTCCACCAGGCTGGCCCCCGCCCAGTCCGGAGAAATGTCGTCCAGACCTTCTCCCCCGGAAGCCATGGCGGCGGCGGATCAGGGCAGCTGGAAAAGGAAAAAGGGGAGGGAAGAAGAACATATACGTTTAAAGAAGATTGGGGAATGTTTATTGAATATATGGAGGGAAATTGTGTTTATTTGGAAACGTGGGCAGCATTAAGATAAACTCAACAGGGTAAATAAGTTTTGATGGATGTAATAATGGAATACTGAACGGTTTAGTTTATATAAAATATGCAGGTATTTATGTTGTGCAAAATGAACCATGGAAAGAGAGGAAGGGAAGTTACTGATATTTTAAGGATGGTTAAGTGAATATTAGGACCCACGTACCACCTCTCCTGGTATGCCCCACGGAGGACCTTAAGGTCCACAAATGACAACACCTTGGAGGTCCCAAGTCGCAAGGTGGTTAGATTGATCTCAGCTAGGGCCAGGGCCTTTTCAGTACTGGCCCCGACTTGGTGGAACGCTCTGTCACAAGAGACTAGGGCCCTGCGGGACTTGACATCTTTCCGCAGGGCCTGCAAGACAGAGCTGTTCCGCCTGGCCTTTGGTTTAGACTCAGTCTGACCCTTACGTTTCCCTCCCCTTATGGTCTTGATTTATCAGTTATTTTAAAATGAGACTGCATTTTAAATTGCATTTTAACTTGTATTTTAAATTGGGTTTCCCCCCCCCCCCCCATTATGATTTTACTGTAATTTTACTGGTGTTAGCCGCCCTGAGCCCGGCTCTGGCCGGGGAGGGCGGGGTATAAATAAAATTTATTATTATTTATTATTATTAAAATGTAAAACAGAAATTTTATAAAAATTATTTCTAAAAAATAAAATAAAATGGGGAGAGGGAATCAAAGGAAGGGAATGCTGTGAAACCCCTATGAAGAAAGGTTGGGGCGCTTGGGTCTCTTATTTTTTCGGGTACGGCATTAACTTATTTATTTATTTACTTACTTAATTTGTATACCACCCTATACCCGCAGGTCTCAGCCCACCTTTCTCCCTGTATCCCTCTAAGGATTACAGAATCACAGAAACTGAAGAGCTGGAATGGGGCACCCAAGGGTCATCCAGTCCAACCCCCTGCAATGCAGAAATCTCAGCTAAAGCATCCTGGACAGATGGCCACCAACTTCCGCTTGAAAACCTCGGAGGAAGGAGAGTCCACCACATCTTCTTACCCCCAGAAAGTTCCTTCTGATATTTAGTCGGAATCTCCTTTCTTGCAGCTTGAAGCCACGGGTTCGAGTCCTGCCCTCCTGACACGGGAGAAAACAAGCTTGTTCCCTCTTCCGTGTGACAGCCCTTGAGATACTGGAAGATGGCCATTCCCTGCATTGCGGGGGGGTTGGATTAGATGACCTTTGGGGGACCTTTCCATGATTTTATCCCCCCTCAGTCTCTTTTTTTCCAGGCCAAACACCCCATTCCTAATAAGGTTCTGTTTCCATTTCAGCCACCCTCCTCCTTCTCTGTGCAAGCAGCTCAATGTGGCATACTTGGCTATCCCAATTCTTAATTTTAAGCCCCAACAACAACCTTGCAAGGTAGGTCTGGCGGAAAGAGGAGACCGGCCCCCAAGCTCACACTTCATGTCTCTGCAACGGTTCGAACCCTGCACTCTCTAGCAGGTTCTAGCCCACATCAAAAGGCAGCCATGATAACTGGGGACTTCCTAGCTTACAATTCAGCTCCTATTTTGACAAGACCACCTCCCAGGTGTTAGGAGGAGACGGGTATGAATCTCCCCTTTGTCCTTAACAGAACCCCAAGCATGTGTATTGGAGAAATCGCCACCCCCCCCCCCCCGAGGTTTGGGGGTGGGTAAATGACCCTACGGACAGATCAAGACATCTCCAGGGTCTTAGCCACCCTGTGACCCAGTGAGATTGCAGACGCTGAGAACTTTTTTAAAAAAACCCATAGAGATTTTGATCCTATCCCTTCCTGCCCGAAAGTTCAAGAGGTGGGTGGGCAGGGAGGAAGGAGGGAGGGAAGGAAGGAAGAATAATAGAATCTGTAGAGTTGGAAGGGAACCCAAGGGTCATCTAGTCCAACCCCAGGCGATGCTGGGAGATTTCCCCCGGTGTGGGGCTTAAACTCACCTGAGATTAATAATCTCGTGCTCTGCCGACTGAGCTACCCAGAGACCCCCTATTTTTTTCTGTGTAGTGAACCGCCCTGAAATCTACAGACTGAAGGGCAGAATGCAAATGTAATATTTATTTCTTTTCATTTATTTACTTTCATTGTATTTATTTATTTACTTACTAAATCTGCATGCCGTCTTATACCCGTGGGTCTTAGGGTGGCTCACAAGATAAAATCACAACATAAAACACAAAATAAATAAATAAATATTTATTATTTATACCCCGCCCATCTGGCTGGGTTTCCCCAGCCGCTCTGGGCAGCTTCCAACAGAAATATTAAAATACAATAACCTATTAAACATTAAAAGCTTCCCTGAACAGGGCTGCCTTCAGATGTCTTCTAAAAGTCTGGTAGTTGTTGTTCTCCTTGACATCTGGTGGGAGGGCGTTCCACAGGGTGGGTGCCACCACCGAGAAGGCCCTCTGCCTGGTTCCCAGTAACATGGCTTCTCTCAGGGAGGGAACCGCCAGAAGGCCCTCGGAGCTGGACCTCAGTGTCTGGGCAGAACGATGGGGGTGGAGACGCTCCTTCAGGTATACTGGACCAAGGCCAGTATATGTTACAAAAATAAGAAAAAACCAATAATCCCTGCACTCCCATCCTCATGCCCATAACACATTATCAGAATCATCAGAATTTTCATTCTTGTGCTGATCCCTGCGAGGTAGGCTAGGCCACAAGAGGGAAACCCACCAGGGTGAAGGTCCCCTAAGCCAGTTTGGGGACCAAACTGAGGGTTTGCAGGCAGACAGCTGCCAAATTTTTACTGCGGGTTCATCACAGAACTGCAGGGCTGGAAGGGACCCCAAGGGTCATGTATCCCAACCCCCAGCAATGCAGGGATCAATCACAGCCAATACGGCACTTGCCTCTCTGCAGGGTCAGAAAACATTACCTTAAGAAGAAACAGAATGGGTCGTTCCCAGCTGAGCTTTTCAGGAGTAGACGCCTTGGAAATTAATGGACCTGCGCTAGCAATGCCCATGGATCTCAATAATGGATCTGCTCAGAATATGACCTACATTGGAAATGTCCTTTTTTTAAAACAATGATCATGAGCTGTATTCAATGTTAGTCATTGCAATCGGCATAAACCCATTGAAGTCGCTGGGTATGACTAACCTAGACCAATAGGCTTGAATAGCTCCCTTAGCTGGAGACATATATTATATAATATAGCACTATATTCACTTTTCTATTATTTCCCCTCTGTGTTTGTGTGTGAATTTGGAAATTGTTTCCTGCAGAAAAGTAATAATATTAATACCAACACTGGGAAGTGTAGCGGATAGAGTGCCAGACTGGGGCCTGGGTTCAAATCCCCCAACTCAGCCATGAACCTTGGGTGACCTTGGGGGGGTGTGCAGTCACTGTCTGCCAAGCCAACCTACTTTGTAGGGCTGTTGTGTTGATGAAATGAGGAGCAGGGGGACCACATACAATACCTTGAGCTCCTCAGAGAAATAAACAAACAAATAAATAAATCAATAACAAACAAATCAATCCCACTTTCGCATAACAACAACAATAAATAATAATAAGTGAATTTGCTTATTCATAGACTTTGTTGCTGGAGGAAGCTTTTCATGGACAAAACTCCCCAAACCTTCAGAAATTCACATGCCTTCCTAATAATGATAATAACAGGAATAATTTCATTATTTGTACCCCGCCAATTTGACTAGGTTGCCCTGGGCACTCTGGGTGGATTCCAACATACGCAAAAACATAATAAAACAAATCTAGATGTCTTCTAAATCTAAGTAATGATGAGTTTGTTCATCGGTTCTGTTCCTAGAGGAGCCTATTTTGGGGGCCAAGTCTCCCTGAACCTTCAGAAATTCACATGCCTTCTACACTCACAAGCACCCATCCTCTCCCCAGCAGACAGACCCCGGGGCACCCCAGGCTGACCCCTTTCTCAGGCTCCACCAGGACAGGGAAGGGAACAAGCAACTCACGGTCAGCAGATTCGCAGCACAAACAACAGGAAGCAGCCAGTGTCTGCGCAACATGTCATTAACCTGTGGAACTCCCCGAGGGAAGGGCTCGGTTGCAAAACGCCTGCGTCACATGCAAAAGGCTGCTGATTCGATCCCTAATGGGATCCCTAGGAAGATCTGGGAATGTGCCCTGCCAGAAGCCCTGGAGGGCCACTGCCAGTCAGTACAGGCAGTACTGAGCTCCAGGGACACAGTGTTAAGGCAGCTAAAAGGTTTTTAAGAAGATAAAGCCTCCGACCTTCGAGCAAGTCTGCCTGCAATTTTGCCTTTTGCAGAAGGAAAGCTCACGGCTGAAGAGATGGTACGGAACAATATCAGAGTACAGTAATCTTAGGGTTGTGGGTTCAAGACATTGCAGGGAGTTGGACTAGATGGCCCTAGCGATCGCTTCCAACTCTATGATTCTGTGTGCATGCAAGGGGAAAAGCAGGAAGCCAGGGCGGGTTCGAATCTCGCCTCTGCTGAACTCCCTAAGCAGATATCCTTATCCAAGACGCCCTCTGTTTCTTTCTGAGCCAAACCCCTGGCACCCTTCCCTGGCCCCCACCTGCTGCAACACTTCGAAGGGTTGTTGTAATTTATTGGTGCTCTGATCTGACCATTATGGCAAATATAATAATAAATAATAAATAATAAATAAATAAATAAATAAATAAATATAATAATAATAATAATAATAATAATAATAATAATAATAAATAATAATAATAATAATAATAATAATAATAATAATAATAATAATAATAATAATAATAAAAAATAATATGACCTACCTGGTAGCCAGATTCTGCGCCCAGATGTAGGCACAGATCATCCTCTAGAATAAAATAGCTTACTAGGGAAATGCTGAAGTCGCCCTTTGGGGTGCCTCAGGGTCAATTTTTATGGTAGCCCAAATCTCAGTTGTACCTGTGCATGTATATATCTCAATTTTAACTCATGAGCTATTGCTGCAATCCGCTCCGATTGTATATTTTCTCTTTATGAACGCTGTTTTTATTGTGTTATGCGAGCTGGTCTTTGACCGTAATAAATTATCTAATAATAATAATAACCACCATTCCATTTTAGCATGCCATCTCAGGATTATAATTAAAATTAAAGCGTTCTGACACAGGCAGGCACGAAAGGACAGCAAAGCTCAGCCCCAGCAGCCTGATCCAAAAGCCAGGTTCTGCCCCAACACATCCAAGCAGGCTGGCAGGCAGGCAGGCAAAGACGCCTGCAACCCAGGACATATTTTCGTGCCTCACCTCAACCCACACGCAGAGAGGTGGCAAGGGCGGGTGAGGCCGGGATAAATGAAATGAGTAATAATAATAATAATAATAATAATGTGTATTTCTAGGCCACAAAAGTGAGTCGAGGGCGCACACCCACACCCAACGCACGAGATCTTGAGGACTAGGAAGCTTATCACAGCAACACGGGGGAAACGGAGAGAAGATTTGTGTTGGATTTCAAAGCAGGGTTACGTGATGTGGCCTAGCCTCTGAAACGCCACCCACCCCACATGGGCCCAGGCTCCCCCTGGCCGGGCTCCAAGGTTTAGGCCTTAATCCCCAGGCGCTTCCTCCAATCCCTCCCCCCCCCTGCCTAAAACTTGGCAGCCAGGCAGATGAGCAAATGGCAAATCCAGGGTCCTGGGCTTACCGCTATGGGCTTCCCAAGAGCTGCGTGGAGTTCGAGCCCTCGAGTCCCGGATTCGAAAGGCGCCACATGCACGACCTGCAATACAAGATAAAATTTAATGGAGGGGAAGAGAGAGAGGAAGGCAGCTCATGCAGAAAGGATTGCAAACACACAAACACCCCCGCCCAGGTTGCAAAGTCCAGGCAACTGCCCTCTCTGGACCACCACCACCCCTTTCCCCATTGCATGGGTGCAATCTCTGCCTTCCCCACTGTTAAGAACTCCCCCCACATTCCTGCCCTCCCCTCTTCTCCCCCCCCCCAAATGTATTGCTTGCAAGGCACTCACCTGGTCCAGGAATGATTCCTCTCCCACCAACCCCCACCTCAATTCCCCCACCACTGGCTCAGCTGACAACAGGAAGTCAACGCTACTGGCTAATGGGGCTGCCAGTCAAAGCCTGCCCCCTCCCTCTTAAAGGGAAAGGGAGGAAAAATATTTCCCAGGCAGATCTGATTTATTTTGCTGCCTAAAATTCGTAAACAGCCTGACTGTAAAATTTTATTGTATTATTGCATTATTTCATTTTTTGAAAAATGAAATTATTTTCTAAAATAATTTAAGAAGTTCTGTGTCCTTGTTTCTCGGTTTGATCCTTTTCCATGTTTTTGTGCAGGGCTTGCTCCCTAGCAAATGGGTGTCCAGAACCCAACCTCACAGGGTCGTTGTTAGGGGGGAAACAGGGAGGGAGAGAAGTCTGCATGCCCCCTTGGGCTGCTTCTGAAGAGAGGGCAGACTATTGAAGTGTGATAATAAAATGCGGATGCAAAGGGCAAAAATAAAGGGCAAAGGGCAAAAATGCAAAGGGCAAAAATAAATAAATAAATTTAAGGAATCTGGGTACAGATTAATAGCAAAATAAAGGCATTGGCCTTCGTTTCAAATTACACTGCTATAGCCACCTATAGCAGTCCAGCAAGCCCATTCAACTGTCTGAGTAATTCTGTGTATGTTTACTCAGGGTACTAGTCCTCATGACAGCAACGCTTTTGAATGCTGCTTTCTGGGAGCTTTTGTGCTTGGATTCCTCTTGGAACCTGGGATAGCTCAGTTGGTAGAGCATGTGGCTTTTAATCCCAGGGTTGTGGGTTTGAGCCCCACATTGGGCAAAAAGATTCCTGCACTGCAGGGGGTTGGACTGGATGACCCTCGGGGTCCCTTCCAACTCTACAGTTCTGTGAATCTGTGAGTCCTGCTTGTGGGCTTCCCATTGGCTGGCCACTGTGAGAACAGGATCCTGGACTAATAGGCTACATGGGCTCTTCTGATGGGTAATGTGGTTTAGTGATTAGAGCACTGGGAGGCCAGGGTTGAACCCCCCACTTGGCCATGAAGGTCATTGTGTGACCTGGGGCCAGTCATTGCCTCTCAGCCCAACGTACCTCATAGGGACATTGTGAAGATAATAAATAACTCCTATTGCATCCAATAGAACTTACGGTACTCCCAAGTAAGGATCACAGTCACTATTCAGCTTGCTCCTGTGTAACCAGCAGCTGGCCAATAGGCACGGGGTCCAAGCCCTGGACTGCCCCAGGGCATATTAAGAATAAGATCTGTCCCAACATTTAGCTATTAAAATAGGACACTATTCTTCTCTCCCTGTTAAATGTGTTATAGATACACAGTCCAGCATCTCATAAAGAGGTAAAGGTAAAGGGACCCCTGACCATTAGGTCCAGTCGTGGCCGACTCTGGGGTTGCGGCGCTCATCTCGCTTTATTGGCCGAGGGAGCCGGCGTACAGCTTCCGGGTCATGTGGGCAGCAGGAACCAGAGCAGCGCACAGAAACACCATTTACCTTCCCGCCAGATTGGTACCTATTTGTCTACTTGCACTTTGACATGCTTTCAAACTGCCAGGTTGGCAGGAGCAAGAGCCGAGCAACAGGAGCTCACCCCGTCGCGGGGATTCGAACCACCAACCTTCTGATCGGCAAGCCATAGGCTCTGTGGTTTGGACCACAGTGCCACCTGCGTCCTTAGCAACTCATAGGAATGTTTAATAATTTAATAGGAGTATTGAGGTGTTTGTCAGGGGATGAGGAAACTGATGTCCTCCAGATTCATGGAAATGTCATCAGAGGGCACCCTAAGCATCATCTAGTCCAGCCCCTGCAATGCCATCACCACTGATGGGGGTCCAGAATCCAGCAACAATGAGGCTGGCCACAGGCTCCACATCCATTTCATTGGCACCTATTAGCCATGAGAGAGTGATGGAACCTCCCTATACAGAGGAAGTCTATCTCTGACTACTGGATGTGGGATAAACAGCAGGCAGGTACTTGTCCCAGGTACAGGAGCTGCCTGAAAACATTTAACTGGCTCAAATCAGCTTATAACCGAGGACATTCTTGTTTTAGATCCCCTCCACACTCAACAGAAGCTCCAAATCCAGCGGCAGTCTACCTGCCTGCAGAGTAAACCTCAGGAGGCAACTCTCTCAACTTCCCACACCTTGTGGGAAAATGCTGGATGGGCCAGAGGATTGGTAACTTCCAGTGTCCTTAAAAGCAGAGTGCAGACTCGCCTGGATTGCCTAACACAAGAGTCAGGTTATGTATTAACCATTCAGCCAAGTATTTGTCTCTCAGCCAAGTATTTGTCCCATGCACCCCTCCACCTTTGATTTCTCAAAAATAAAAGAGCCAAGGAGAGGGGAAATTGCAATAGCTGGCATTTAATTGCATTAAGTGTGCAATAAATCAGCTTTTGCCAAGTTTCGCAGTCACAGAATGACAGCAGGGGCAGGTGAGCTCTGATGTGGCCAAGTTTGCAGATGAAACTAAATTGTTAGGGGTGCAATGCAAATGTAAAGGGATGAATGTTGGAGCCAAAAAAAAAAATCATTTTACTTATATGCTCCTTGTCTTAACTGGCAATAACTGACCAGGAATGTAACACTGGGTTCATAGTAGTTCGCTCAAATGAAGATGTTAAACCCAGTATGTGGCAGCCATGAAAGAGGCAAATTCCATGCCAGGGATCATTAGGAAATAAATTGAGAATAAAGCTGCTGTTCTACAAATCTATTATGTAGCCACATTTGAAATGCTGTGTGCTGGACTAGTCGCCCCACCTCAAAAAGGATATTATACAGCTGGAAAAGATTCAGCGCTGTAAGATTCAGGAGAGATAAAAGAAGGGACTTCTACACACACACACACACACACACACACACACACACTGCAACATTAAACTGGATTAATCTGCAAACATGTCTTCTGAGAAGTAACTCCCGTGGTGGTTTGGGGTGCTGTTTGTATTAACTACTTTTATAACTTGCTTTAATCACATTTTGGGTTGGCTTCTAAGAGGACTCTGCTCAAGGCAGCGTGAAACAGGCAGTAGAATGAAAACTGCACCCCAAAAGCACATTTCAGCCTCAGGCCATGCGCCACTACCAGGTAGGCTAAGCCAGCCTGTGCCTACCTTGTAGTCTGTCAAGATCTACGCTCTGCATGTGCCCAGAAACCCTGGTGAGCCAACATATGCCTACCTTGCTGCCTCTGGAGTAACACCCTCTCCATGTGGCCAGAAAACCCAGGGGGGGAAGGTGCGACCGACCATCTTCTTTAAGGAGAAATTAAACCTCTGCACATGCCCAGAAACCCAACTGGGAGCAGACTGTCCAGGGATGCACTCTGCACATACCCAGAAACCCTGGGGGCCAGCATATTTCCATCTTGCTGTGTAGGGAGAAACACACTCTGCACATGCTCAGAAACTCGGAGAAGGTTGTCAACCTAATTCATTTTCCATGTTGTTAATATATGTGTTGGAAGTTGCCCAGAGTGCCTGGCCCAACCCAGCCAGACGGGCAGGATGTAAATGTTATTTTTTTATTTCTATTTTCTTAATAAGAGATAAACTCTGCACATGCCCAGAACCCCAGGGTTCTCCCCCTCTCTTAAATTATAATTTATTACATTTACTTCATTACATATCGTAAATCTAGAGCCTACTTTGCTGTCTGTGGAGATGCACTCTGCACATGCTCAGGGGCACCCGCTTGGCGTCTCCTCCGCGCTCCTAGCCAGACGCTAAGGGGCGTGGCCTGGGGCGGGCAAGGGGGCGTGGCCAGCGGAGTTCCCCAATCGAGACGGAGGACGAGCCGCGCTGGGCTAAGCGCGGAAGCAGGCCCCGCGTTGCCAAGGAAACGGGCCGGGTCCCATACGCACGCACGCACGCCGCGCAAGGGGACGGCGAGGTCGCGCCGTGCGTGGGGCCACGCCCCAACCCGGAAGTGAGCCAGCGGGCGAGCAAGCTGGGCTCCGTGCGCGCGCCTGTCCGGGGCAGGAGGCGGCCCTCCGGCGCCTCGACGGGCCCTCAAGGCTCCCAGCCACGGGCAGGTGAGCCCGGAACTGGCGAGGCCCCTCAGGTAGGCCGGGGGCGGGGCCTCCTGGGAGGGGGGGGCGCCTTCCCTTCCCAGGGGCAGGAGCTGTTCTTGTGAGGGGGGGACTAAGCTGGGGGGGGGCTTGTGGGCGGGGCCTTCTGCATTAGGTAGGTGGAGCCTTTACCTTGGTGGGCGGGGCCTTCTCTGCTCTTGGAGGCTTGTTGTGGGCGGGGCTTCTGGGTTCAATGGGTGGGGCTTATTGGGGAGGTGTTTGGGGAGGTCTTTGGTCGGCGGGGCTTTGCTGTTGGAAGCTTGTGGGCGGAGAATTATTCCATTGGTGGGCGTGGTTTTGCATGGGAGGGGCTTGTTGTGGGTGGGGCTTCTGGTTGGAGTGGGCGGGGCTTGTCTGTTGTTGGGGAGTTGTCTTGTTTCAGGGGCTTTGAAGGAGGAGGAGGTGGTCAGTGGGGAAGCTTCCTGGACAGAGGTGCTCCTGTTATGGGGAAGGGGCTTTGCCTGTCGTGGCAAAAGTGCTTCTCAGATAACAAGGGACTTTTAATTGTGGGGAAGGGGCTTGTTTACTTTTCAACAAGAAAAAAGACAGTTTACACTTCCCATTTGGATCTTTCCACCCAGGAATACCAGGGCTGCTTGGTCTCTTCTGCTGCTGCTCGCAGCTTGGCTCACTTACTTGAGATAACATCCCCTTGTAGATTAGTGCCTGCCTCCTCTCATAGAATCATAGAGTTGGAAGAGACCCCAAGGGCCATCGAGTCCAACCCCCTGCCAAGCAGGAAACACCATCAGAGCACTCCTGACATATGGTTGTCAGGCCTCTGCTTAAAGACCTCCAAAGAAGGAGACTCCACCACACTCCTTGGCAGCAAATTCCACTGTCAAACAGCTCTTACTGCCAGGAAGTTCTTCCTAATGTTTAGGTGGAATCTTCTTTCTTGTAGTTTGGATCCATTGCTCCGTGTCCGCTTCTCTGGAGCAGCCGAAAACAACCTTTCTCCCTCCTCTATGTGACATCCTTTGATATATTTGAACATGGCTATCATATCACCCCTTAACCTCCTCTTCTCCAGGCTAAACATGCCCAGCTCCCTTAGCCGTTCCTCATAAGGCATCGTTTCCAGGCCTTTGACCATTTTGGTTGCCCTCCTCTGGCCACGTTCCAGTTTGTCCGTGTCCTTCTTGAACTGTGGTGCCCAGAACTGGACACAGTACTCCAGGTGAGGTCTGACCAGAGCAGAACACAGTGGCACTATTACTTCCCTTGATCTAGATGCTATACTCCTATTGATGCAGCCCAGAATTGCATTGGCTTTTTTAGATGCCGCGTCACACTGTTGGCTCATGTCAAGTTTGTGGTCAACCAAGACTCCTAGATCCTTTTCCCATGTACTGCTCTCAAGCCAGGTGTCACCCATCTTGTATTTGTGCCTCTCATTTTTTTTGCCCAAGTGCAATACTTTACATTTCTCCCTGTTAAAATTCATCTTGTTTGTTTTGGCCCAGTTCTCTAATCTGTCAAGGCCGTTTTGAAGTGTGATCCTGTCCTCTGGGGTGTTAGCCACCCCTCCCAGTTTGGTGTCAGATGCAGATGCTCATGCAGATGCTCTTCTGATCTGCGCCTTGCCTGCTAGATCCTCGTGGCTTCTCTGAATCACTTCCTCAGTGTTCTCCCTCTTCCTTCTTTCCACCCTGACCTCTTCCTTCTCCTCCTCAGGTACAAACCCCACGTTAAGATGGAGCCCACGGCCTCAGCCGTCTTCTGCAGCCGGGTCCTTGGCATGGTCAACTCGGAGGATGTGAACGCCATCATTCTGGCTCAAAAGAACATGTGAGTGCCCCCGTTCTTATTTTGCAGCACTGGACTTACCCACCTTCGTAGTGAGTGGCCCCCAAGGGTCATCTAATCTAACCCCCTGCAATGCATGGTGGGCAGGGTGTTCTCCTTCCAAATTCCTGCTCCGTGTCTCCATCTTCTTGCCTTACCCTTCCATGGCTCTCAGCATTCAATGGAGAGGAGCACTGAACTTTGGAAGTCACTCCCGCAGAAGGCAGTGGTGGCCACTGGAAGGCCCCACAGAGGACCTTGGGGTACATAAATAGCAACACTCTAGAGGTCCTGGGCTCTAAGGAAGTCAGACTATCTTCCACCAGGGCCAGGGCCTTTTCAGTGATGGCTCCGGCCTGGTGGAACGCTCTGTCTCATGAGACCAGGGCCCTGCAGGATCTGATTTCTTTCCGCAGGGCCTGTAAGACAGAGCTGTTCCGCCTGGCCTTTGGCTTGGAATCAACTTGATCCCCTTCCCCTCTTTCCTTTTTCCTTTCTCCTTCTCTGATGGAACTCCTATTTGGGGGCTTCCCTGGCTTTTTTCTGGCTCATGTAGGACCAGTCTGGATAGTTGGCCTTGGTGAAGATTTGACATTTTCATCCCCCAAAAAGTTTTTGATTTGAGTTTCTACTGAAATGAGGCTGCATTTTAATGTTGTATTTTAATCTTGTTTTTATACCTGGTGTTAGCCACCCTGAACCCGGTATTGGCTGGGGAGGGCAGGATATAAATAAAATTTTTTATTATTATTATTATTATTATTATTATTATTATTATTATTATTATTATCATTATTATTATTATTATTATTGGGACTGGTCCAAACTGAAGGAGGATAAGGCCACCAGTGACTACCAGTCACTCTGGCTGTGCTCTCTCTTCAACGTCGGAGACAGTAAATGCCCCTGGAATGTATTTACTGGCAATTGTCAGTGGGGAGAGGTCCTGATTGCAAGCTTCCCCTTTGGGACATCTGTTGGCCACTGGGCTGGGCTCAGTGGACCCCCTTTGGCCTGGCTCCCCTTACGTTCTTCATGCTTTTTATTATTATTATTATTAAGCTTTTCCATTAATATTTTTATTGAAAGAATTAGCAATTATAATAAAATAGAAATAAATAAATTACAATTATAAAGACACAAAGGAACAAACGTTCATATAATAAAGAAAGAAAATGCAAAAATGCAAAGTAGTGTACTCCCATACATAAATTGATATAGTGTTATCATCCTAATACCTATATAGATGTTTGTACATTCTGTACAAACTCATTCTAAATGTTGTCACTTTAAGCAAGCAAAGTCTGCATCCGTAAGCAGTCCGTTCATAAGCAGCGAGTGTTGTCATATTGTCAATCCATTGATTAAAGGTTATCATATCTTTATTCCAGTTCATCAGTATCAGTCTCTTGGGTACCATTAGGGTGTGTAGAATCCCATTTCCATACAATAGGTACATAATTCAAAAGAATATTCTCTGCTGAAAGATTTAACGTTTTCTGCAGTCAGTTATACAATCCATCACTTTCTCCCAAAACTTGGTAAGTGTAGAACACTGCACGTTCTTCATGCTTGCCTGCAGCTCCCCAAACATTCCTTAATCCTGGTAATCTTAAACCTGCCTCTTGAGCCAACCCAAGCCAACAGCTTGTCTTTGTTGCCCAGGCTGGACCGATTTGAGAAAACCAACGAGATGCTGCTCAACTTCAATAACCTGTCTGGTGTCCGCATGCAACAGATGAGCGAGCAGTTCCTGCACCACACTCGGACCTTAGTGGAGATGAAGAAAGATCTGGACAGCATCTTCCGGAGAATCAGGTGAGGCTGGCCGACCACAAGGGCATTCTTCCCATCTTGTCCACGGGGCCGGTAATGCTGTTGTATAGAATCTGAGGCCTTCCAGATCTTACTAAACTACAACTCCCATCATTCCTTGCTATTGGCTACAGCACCAATGGGTGACTGGAGGTGTGGCTCAGTAACACCTTCAGGTTTACAGGTTAGCCACCCCTGGTGTCAGACTGTAAGGTGTGGGAGATCAGGGTTCAGATCCTGCCTCGGCCACAAGGCTCACTGGGCAGCCTGTTTTTCAGCCGAACCTTCCTCACAGGTTTTTTGGGGATAAAACAAGAGAGGGGGAAGGTCTGGAAATTATTCTGACACACACACCCACCCTTGTATTTTCGGCTGTTCATTTTATTCTACTTTTGTGGCATTAATGGTATGCCATAGAACCATAGAATTGTGGAATTGGAAGGTACCCAATCATCTAGTCCAACCCCAAACAACAGAGGAATCCTAGCTAAATAATACCTGACAGATTATCATGTTTGTGTCTCATACAGGACGCTTAAAGGGAAGCTCGCGAAACAGTATCCAGAGGCATTTAGTAGTGAGTATTATTATTAATTGTCATTATATTTATATCCCACCTATTCCCCAGAGTGAGACAAGGCAGCTTAATTCCAGTGACACAAATGCAGAAGGTTAAAAAATCATAGAAATTAAACTATAAACCCTATAGAAGCAGACCTTTTAAAATACGTATTGTAAAAGCAGCACAGCACTTTTTAAAAACCATTTCCTTAAAAAAAACCACAACACCAACCAGTCATATTTCCTAGGAAATAGTGTGCATTTTGCTCTCCAGGCTGTGTGAATGAGCAGTAAAACATCAAATGCAATGCTGTGTAAACAAGTGTAAGGTAGTTGTATAGAATCATAGAATTGTAGAGTTGGAAGGGACCCCTAGGGTCATGTAGTCCAATACAGGAATCTCAGTTCAAGCATCCATGACAGATGCCCCCAGCCTCTGCTTACAAACCTCCAAGGAAGGAGAGTCCACAACCTGCCAAGGGAGACTGTTCCACTGTTGAACAGCTCTTACTATCATAAAGTTTTTTCTGATGTTTAGTTGGAATCTCCTTTGTTGTATCTTGAAGCCATGGGTTCGAGTCCTGCCCTCCAGAGCAGGGGAAAACAAGCTTCCTCCATCTTCCATGTGACAGCCCTTGAGATATTTGAAGGTGGCTCTCCTATCTCCTCTCAGTCTCCTCTTTCCCAGGCTAAACATCCTCAGCTCCTTCAAGCGCTCCTAACCAGGCTTGCTTTCCAAACCCCTCATCATCTCGGTCACCCTCCTCTGCATACCTACCAGCTTGTCAGCATCCTTCTCAAATTTTGGTGTCCAGAACTGAACACAGCATGTTTTATTGTCTTTACAACTCTTGTAAGCCTCTCCTAAAAGTTCACTTTGCACATGTTTCAAACCCCCCAAGCCCAGCGACGATTATTTTCCTGTGCACTCAAAACCCTTTTCACCTGCATTAACAGTAACAGTCTTCACAGTGGTCCCATAGGCTAGACCACCTTTCTGCCTTCCAGGTAACACGCCTAATGCTTCGTTCCGTTGGCGAAGGCAGCGTGTGCTTTCTAGCCACCCGCTCTTACCTGCCCCGTCTGTTGGTCTGCCTCATTACTGTTCTGATCCCCAGATATCCACGAATCTCCCATCCTGGAAGACGACGACTTCGACCCGATCCCCAAAAGCACCGCCACCACCATTGCTACCTCGGAGCAGAGCACGGAGTCCTGTGACACCAGCCCGGACATCATCTCCCCTGCTACCAGCCACGACTTTGAGGACCTTTCCCAGGGGCCGTACGACTCGCCGGCGGTGAATGGGCAGAGCATCACAGACGACGACAA
The DNA here is from genome assembly GCF_964234715.1 of Podarcis melisellensis. Lineage (NCBI taxonomy): Eukaryota > Metazoa > Chordata > Lepidosauria > Squamata > Lacertidae > Podarcis > Podarcis melisellensis. The sequence continues at coordinate 11,282,636 of NC_138536.1, forward strand.
TGAGACGGACTAGTCTCTCCAGTGAAGCTCTCGCGTGGGGCGAACTGATGCGCCGTCTCGATCCCTGCTTGCTTCTGGACTTGCAAACTGGCGACCCCCTTCTTTTTTAAAAAAAACAAAACAAAACACCAACCAACCTGTATTTTCTGTGTTGTCTTGGCCAGCTGTTTCTTTGCGTCGGAGAGAGAGGGGCGAACCTGGGCATAAGTGGCTTTTCTTGCATGAACCGCCGTCTTCCCCCGCGGTGCTGATCTGTGATTTTTATGCCGAATATGCAAAACGGTGAGCAGCTAGTTCACATTTTTGGGGGGGTGGGGGAACACACTGCATCGGGGGGGGGGGTGTTTGCCCAACTGCACGATTGGGTGTGTTCACTGGGGGCTACCTCCAGCCTCCCCGCCAACGGTATAACCATGCTTAAGACACACATGAACTGGCATGTGCTCAAAAGATTGTTCTTTAACAGGGATGCTATCAGCCCCAAATGTGCAGCTTTCGGGGAATTGGCCAACCGTGTGTGTCCCTGCAACGGTTGCCATCTGGTTCATTTGCTACCCTGTAAACAGAATAACATGCAAGAAGCACTCGGTTCTATCCAAACTTCTTCGGAGAACTGCGTGAAATGAATCATCATGAACGTGGGGCCATTAATTTCAAGGGGTCTGCCCCAAGAGGAGCTTTCTTCAATGCAGCCCTCTGCACTTGCTATATACCCTGAATCCACACAAGGACATTTTTTACAGTGGTAGCATTTCTCGTGAGAAGAAGCAATTTGGAGTTCATCCCCGACTCCATTTTGCCGGGCACAAGTGTTGATAGCGGAGCTCAGTTCCTCCACCACTCCCAGTTCCTTGAGCCGTGTTTTCCTGCCCGCACTCTGTTCATGCATGGGCCTGTGGTCTTAGCTGCATTGTGCCCTGTTCCAAAGAAGTGCAGATCTGCTCCCCTCTCCTGGTTCTCTTGCTGACTCCGTGAGGGTTGGAGCACACAGCAGCCTCCATCGCGGCTTCCTCTAAACTCCCCTTCAAAAGTATTTCTCTTCCTGCGCTACTTTTCCCATCACCCAATGATTCACCTTATATCTGACACATGAGAGTGTATGCGCTTGCCTTGTTAGTGGCGAAGAAGAGCTGGAATTTTTTTTGCGCCTGGCAACCAAAGCGCCCCTTGGGTTTCAGATTTATAACTGCTATGGTGGCTCATTGGCCAGAAGTAATGTCTTTAGCATTAACTTTAGAAGTGTACAATCGATTATGACCAAATAAAGTCTCCTGGAGCAAAATATACATCAGGACTCTTAGTTTGGTCAGAATTGAGTGTACGCTTCCAGAGTTGACTCTGATTACATTTCTTCTGGTAAATGAGTCACCACAGCTGCTAGAGGGTATGGAAATTTGCGTCCAGGGGTTTTCAGACTTGTCTACCCATGTTCCATCCGAAGCCCAAGGGGCGCGTTGGTTGCCAGGTACAAAATATATTGGCATTAGTTTCAGCTCTCCTAGCCCACTATGTGCTGCCCATCTTAAGCAGAGGTTGCCCACTGCTTCCACCCCCTTCTTAACATCTGTTATAAACATCCTGTTAGGTACTTTTTCCTAGAGGTATCCAGTGTAAACAGTTAACGCCACCACAACAGCTTTTACCTGTCCAGTGAAACTTCCCCACCTCCTCTAATTGCCTGCCTGCCCCCCAAATCAAGTGGGTTGGGGGGAATCCCAAAAACAAATTTAGAAGAGGGCAGAAAAGTTAAAAGCTGTTGAGCTACCCTAAGTGTTCAGTTGCATCCCAGTACTGGGTTGTGCTCAACATTCGACCTACTCAGCACTGACCCACTGAAATCGGTAGTCACATCCATTGATTTCAGTGGGTCTACTCTTGAGTAGAATTTTGTTGGGTTTAACCCTGATCCCTGCCCCCCCCTTCCATGACACATTCAGTTACTGTTTTACTGACAAGTGTCTGTGTCTCTAGTGTTCAGTTTTTAAGCACCCATCCCACACAACGGTCTGTATTATGGTTCCCTTCGCCAGAACTCGGGTAATGGCTAGATTTGTTGGGTAAAGGTTGGGGCAAGCTGCTTCCTTTCTCCACCGTAAATAATAATAAAAACTCCTGAAATGCATTGTAATTCAAAGAATAATATTTTTGTACTGCTACAAGTTTACAGAGATTAATGAGGTAATAACCAATAAAAGAGTTGCATTAATTGATAGATCTGGTGTTTGTGAGCTGTATTTGTTGTTTTTATTGATTGGCTTTCATGGGGCACGGAAGCTTTTTCAGCCAGGGAGGTCATTTTGGTGCTGCTCACGCAGCGATTTGACTTTGCCCCCAGAGGCACACTCCATTGCCTCTTGAGACAGACAACTACAAGATCACAATAATAGGGTTTTAGCACACGAATGAAGGATTTGTGACCCCCTGGCTATGCTGGCTGTTGCTTGTGGGAATTTGATTTCCAACAATATTTGGATCCCCATCCCTGGTCTGAGAAAACAGAGGCATTCCTTCGATGATATTTGGAGGGATACCGCCTTTCACCATTCCTCATCTCTAAATAGAGACATCCCTCAATCTCTCACATGGAATAAGGGAATCCTACTTCTTAGAGCAAGGATGGGAGAACTGTGGTCTTTCAGATGATACTGGGCTTCCAGAAATCATCGTATCTGACTGCTGACCATGCTGGCTGCTGGAGCTGAGCTGGGAGTTCAGCCAACATCTTCCCAACCCGCCTTTTAGGAATTAATGGCATCCTTCCGAAAACTAGAACAAGCTTGTGGGAAGTGCCACTTGATGCTTAAAAAAACAGTAGTACACATATTCATATGCTTAATACAAAATACAAAGATACTGCCATAATCAAGATGATGATAGCATTTTTATTAATAACAACTCAGCCAGAAAAATGTGGGAGGTCCGTTCAAATTTTTTGATTTGTGAAGACACCTGCTGGATCTCAAGAGGCAGGGAGTTCCAGAGACCCACCCAGATCCATTAGGCCAGGGGTCTCCAGCTGCTTCCAGACCACAATTCCCATCATCCCTTGGTAGCTAGGAATGAGGGGAGTTGTAGTCCAAAAAAAGGAGCTTGGGGCCCAAGGTTGGGAAACGCTGTACGGCTCCCATCCCTGACCATTGGGGGCTGAGGGCTTCTGGGAGCTGTAGTTCTAAGGGCAAACTCTATGGTGGTTCGCCTCTATTGTTTTGTTCGTCACTTCCGGCAATCAGGGGGCGGCGCCTGGAGCCGGAGGAGGCGTGTCTTTAGTAGGCGAAGATTCCCTCCTGCGGCCGCGCATGCGCGCGGGGAGGAGGCGTGACGGCCCAAGATGGCGGCTGCCGGCGGCCCCGTGGAGGTGGCGCTGGTGTCGGCGGCTGAGGCGGCCTCGTCGTCCGGAGGCGGCTGCTCGGTGTGGGAAGTGGGCTCCGGGGCGTCGGTGGCCGGATACCGCGGGTTCAGCTGCGCGGCTCGAGGGATGGCGCTGCTGGGCGGGGAGCACCTGCTCGGGGCGCAGCTGGGCAAGGCCTGTGTGGGCGCCTGGGAGCTCCAGAGGAAGGTAGGACCACGGGGGGGGGGAAAGGGGGCTGCGCGTGCGCGCGCATCCTCAGGAAGCCCCGCCCCCGGGAGTGACCCCCCCTTGGGGTTCCCATGGAAACCCCAACTCTAGACATGAACCCCCCCCCCCAGATTCCCTCTATACCAGGCATGTCCAAAGTCTGTTTCGGGGGCCTAATCCGCCCCCCACGTGGTAGTACAGTGGTACCTCGAGTTACAGACGCTTCAGGTTACACACTCCGCTAACCCAGAAAAAGTGCTTCAGGTTAAGAAGTGTGCATGCACACGAAAGCTCATACCAAGAACTAACTTAGTTGGTCTTTAAGGTGCTACTGGAAGGAATTTTTTTTTGTTTTGACTATGGCAGACCAACACGGCTACCTATCTGTAGCGTAAAGCTGCTCTAACTAAATAAAACAATTAATTACACGGGGAGGTTCAGGCAGAAGGAAGGACTTCTTGGCATGGTGCATTTTTAAACTGTGGAATTCGCTCCAGTAAGAGGGTGTGACGGCCATCGATTCCACGATTGCTTTAGAAAAGGATTAGACAAACTCACAGGGGTGGCTATCATTGGCCATTTGCCACAATGGCTATATTTTACATTGTGATTTTATAATATGAACCACCCTGAGACGTGCAGGTATAGGGCAGTATACAGTGGTACCTCAGGTTAAGTACTTAATTTGTTCCGGAGGTCCTTTCTTAACCTGAAACTGTTCTTAACCTGAAGCACCACTTTAGCTAATGGGGCCTCCTGCTGCCGCCGCGCCACCAGAGCGTGAAGCAAAGTCCTTAACCTGAAGCCCTATTTCTGGGTTAGCGGAGTCTGTAACCTAAAGCATATGTAACCTGAAGCGTATGTAACCCGAGGTACCACTGTATATTGACCTATTCCGACCCCTTTTTCTTAATAATGACATGGGCTATTCATAACGTAGGAATATCCTTCTCAACTGAGCAGGGCAGTAGGGTAACTGACAAGTGACAACCATTCACTATAACTATGTTCACTGCTACTGCTCAGGCGGCACTGACAACACATTTTGGTTCCTCAAATTCACCCTTATTGTGCAAAGAAAATATAATGGATAGAATTTGACAGGATGGGGTATTAGTGTGTGAAAACAGTCCAGATGCAATGATCCTCAGATGGAAGAGATGTCCAGCACCATCATGGCATCTTCACTTGATCACAAGTGGCCGATCGCCAGCTGCTTTTCGGACCTCCAGCTCTCGCCTGCTCCAGTATCCAGCATGGCCCATGTTCAGGGATGCTGGGAGTTGTACTCCTATACATTCTGGGTGGGGAGACAAGGCTCTTCTCCACAACAGCCTGAAAAGCTGTGGGAGACCAGCACCCTTCAAAAACATCACCCCCTCCTCATAATAAATAGAAAACTTTTGATAATGGTACAGTTTGTTTATCTTGGGCTTTGCATGCATTGCATTATAAGGCTTACAACAGCCCTGCAAGGTAGCCCTGTACTGTTAACCCAGCATTGCAGATGGAGGGGAGCTGAGAGAGAATGTAAGAAGAGCCTGCCAGAACAGGCCAAAGGGGGGCCAGCTAGTCCATCATTCTGGTCTCACAGTGGCCAACCAGATGCCCCAATGGGAAGCCTGAAAGCTGGACCCCAGTGCAAGAGTAGCACCTCTCCCCTCCTGTGGTTTACAGCAGCTGGTATTCAGAAACATTACTGCCTCCGATCAGGGAAGCAGAGATTGGCCATTCTGGCTGGTGCCAGTTTGCCCAGTCTACTTTTAAAGCCACCCAAGTTAATTGTAATCTGCATGCTGAAGTAACACAGAGCATAGCTTGGCTGTGGTTCTTCTGTGTGCTAGGGCTTTAAACCGTTAGACCCTCAGAACCGGGTAATCTTTCACTCTAGCTGCTGCAGAATTTCCAACCGTCTTTCCACTCGCATTATGTCACTCCAGCTGAAAGATAAAAGCAAGCCAAGCCTATTATGCCTGTCTGGGTTGCAGTTCCTCTCTAGCCCTTCTGTCCTGGATAGCTTGATATCCCGCTCTGCTACAACACAGTTCATTTGCTTTCTTCCCAGCCCTCTTATCGTCTTAAGCCTCCTCCTCCTCCTCCTCTCTCAACTGTGCTCTGCCAGAGTTTTTAAGCATTTCCCCAAATACTGTAATGGATTAGAACTGAAATCCCAACTCACTTTTTAAAAAAAGAAGTGTTCAGTGACATCTCCCAGTAGCTTAAACTCCTGACTGGGGGTGCACACAAAGGCATCTTATTTCAGCAATCAAACTCAGATCTAGGTTGTTTTAAGAGTGGCACCTGCTCTGTAGTAAACTGTAACGTGTATGCAGCCCCACACTGGAGAACAGGTAGGGAGAAGTATCTCTCTCAGTCACACAAAAGACTTCCACCAGATCAAGTCTTCACAGAAACACTGCAGACCATCTAAATGAAGCTTGCAGACCACATTTTGCAGGCCTCTGCTCTACTATGTAGGATAGAATCCTAGATTTGTAAAGTTGGAAGGGACCACCAGGGACACCTAGTCCAACCCATTGCAATGCAGGAATCTCTTGCCCAACATGGAGTTCAAACCCACGACCCTGAGATTAAGAGCCTCATGCTCTACTGACTGAGCTATCCACAAGTGGATACAGTGGTACCTCGGGTTAAGAACTTAATTCGTTCCAGAGGTCCATTCTTAACCTGAAACTGTTCTTAACCTGAGGTACCACTTTAGCTAATGGGGTCTCCCGCCGCTGCTTTCTGTTCTCATCCTGAAGCAAAGTTCTTAACCTGAGGTACTATTTCTGGGTTAGCAGAGTCTGTAACCTGAAGCGTCTGTAACCTGAGGTACCACTGTACTTTTTTAGTGCATCCATTTTCAGCATCTGATCAGCTTTCCATTCCAATATGGGTTTTTAATTTTTTTAATGATTAATCTGCTCACTGACATAAGAAGCCTGGAGAATCAGGCCAATCTTGTCCAACATCCAGCATTCTCACTGTATCCAAGCAGATGCCTGTGGAAAACAAGAAAGCCCAACTGGATAGCTCAGTTGGTTAGAACATGGTGTGATAACGCCAAGGCTGCAGGTTCAATGGGGCGGCTGCATATTCCTGCATTGCGCTAGAGGATCCTTGGGATCCCTTCCAACTCTACGGTTCTGTGATCTTATGAAGTAGGACTTGAGCACAAGAGCCCTCTCCCCTCCTGTGGTTTCCAGCAACTGGTATTCAGAACCATTGCTGCCCCTGGCTGTGGAGGCAGAGCATATCGTCACAGTGAATAGCCATTGATAGACCTCTCCACCATGAATTAGTTTATTTGTCCCTTAAAACCAACCAAGTTGGTGGCTATCCCACCCTCTTGTGGAAGTGAGTTCCACAGTTTAACTATGTGCTGCACTGAAGAAGTACTGTACTTTCTTTTATCTGTCCTGAATCTTCCCATGCTTTTATTGTGTTATTAGGGTGTGTGTGTTTTTATTGTGGTACACTGCCCAGAGATTGATGTGTGGGGCAGTACAGAAATATTTTAATAAGTAACAAATAAATAATACTCTTTCCCTCCACTGCCCCTATTTGTCCCTAGGATGAGCTCCAATAAACACACAAGACATAACCGGCTGAACACTTGAAAAAGTAATATATGCTATTCGTTGTATAGAATTGTAGATTTCAGTTTATGCATAAGGTCCACGAATGTGGATTGTTGGACTCTATGAACAGACAGGTGGAATAAACACTTTCATATATATGGACCTTATGCATAAACTGATTAGAGAATGAACTGATCCACTCGGTCTTCTACTTTTTTCGTTGAACTTTATGAGCTACTTCTGTTGAAATCTACAATTCTGTACAATGAATAGTATTTATTGAATATGTGATTATTGAATATGTTTCACGTAACCAGAGGTTTGTCGTTGTTGTTTTGCGTAGGATCAGCTCCAGCAGAAGATAATCTGCCCAGGCTTGGTGTCTTGCTTGGCGGCAGCTCCCAACGGTCTCTACATCTTGGCAGGTATTGCCGAAAGCATCTACCTCTGGGAGGTAAGGAAGGTGGCAAAAGTGGGTGATCTCTCTTGGCCACTCAGGGGTTGGGTAGGAGGAACTGATGGCCTTCAGCAGGATTGGAGAACCTCATGAGAACACAAGGAGAGCCTGTGGAATCAGGCCAATGGCCCATCTGGTTCTGCACCCTGTCCTCACAGTGCCTACCCAGGTGGCAGCAGGAAAACCAATAATAATAATAATATAAATTTTATTTATTCCCCACCCTCCCCGGCCAGAGCCTGGCTCAGGGCAGCTAACACCAATAAAATCACAGTAAAAAAATAATGGGGGAAAAGAGAGGGGGGGAGAAAAAGAAGAAGAAAAGCAATTTAAAATACAGGTTAAAATGCAATTTAAAATGCAGCCTCATTTTAAAGTAGCTGATAAATCATAAGGGGAGGGAAACATAGGTCAGACCGAGTCCAAACCAAAGGCCAGGCGGAACAGCTCTGTCTTGCAGGCCCTGCGGAAAGATGTCTTTTTTTTTTTTAATAAATATTTATTGGAGTTTTTAATAAAAGAAATACAAAAATAATAAACAGCATTGCTTTGTTTTTACAAAGTTTCATAGCATCTTTAGACTTCCTCACGTCTCCCGCTCCCACTTACATCGTTAAAAGGTTTTTTCAAGCAAATTACCATCTTATTTGCAATTTTATAACCATTCATTTAAATACAATATAATAGTTCTCCTACAGATTTTGTTTCTCTTAATCTCACTTATCATCAAATTCTGATCCAATTTAGTGATGGCCAATTATTTATAACCAAGCATCCTTCTTAACATTCCACTAAATCACAATATTTCTGTAGGTAAATCTTAAATTTCTTCCAATCTTCTTCGGTCCTTTCTTCTCCCAGGTCTCGGATTCTGCCAGTCATCTCCGCCAGTTGCATATAGTCCATCAGTTGCATCTGCCATTCTTCCAGTGTGGGTAGATCTTGAGTTTTCCAGTTCTTAGCGAGAAGTATCCTTGCCGCTGTTGTTGCATACATAAAGAATGTTCTATCCTTCTTTAACACCTTCTGGTCGACAATACCCAGAAGAAAGGCCTCTGGTTTCTTAGTGAAGGTATACTTAAATACCTTTTTCAGCTCATTATATATCATTTCCCAGAAGGTCTTCACTTTAGGGCAGGTCCACCAGAGGTGAAAGAATGTTCCTTCATTTTCTTTACATTTCCAGCATTTGTTATCAGACAAATGGTATATTTTGGCTAGTTTTACTGGGGTCATGTACCATCTGTATATCATTTTCATTACATTTTCCTTCAAAGCATTACATGCAGTAAAGTTCAGCCCAGTGGTCCACAACCTTTCCCAGTCTTCAAACATAATGTTATGCCCAATATCCTGTGCCCATTTTATCATAGCCGACTTAACCATTTCGTCTTGTGTATTCCATTTCAACAGCAAGTTATACATTCTTGAAAGTACCTTAGTCTTAGGTTCTAACAATTCTGTTTCCAACTTCGATTTCTCCACCTGGAACCCTAACTTTTTGTCACTTTTGAAAATTTCTTTAATCTGAGCGTAGTGTAACCAGTCTCGCACTTTATCCTTCATTTTCTCCATACTCTGCAATTTCCAATTGTTTCCATCTTTTTCTAGCAGTTCCCAATATTTTGGCCAGTAGGCTTCCATATTGGGTCTTTTTCGGGCCTTAGCTTCCAAAGGTGAAAGCCACCTTGGAGTTTTATTTTCCAGTAAGTCTTTATATTTTGTCCAGACATTAAACACTGCTTTTCTGACAATATGGTTCTTAAAGGCCTTATTGATCTTAACCTTGTCATACCATAAGTATGCATGCCAACCAAAAGCATTGTTATAACCTTCCAAATCCAACACATCAGTGTCTTCGAGGAGTAGCCAGTCTTTTAGCCAGCAGAAAGCTGCGGCTTCATAGTACAACCTTAAGTCTGGCAGGGCAAAGCCCCCTCTTTCTTTCGCATCTGTTAATATCTTAAACTTGATCCCTGCAGAAAGATGTCAAGTCCCACAGGGCCATAGTCTCTTGTGACAGAGCGTTCCACTACATCAGGGCCAGTGCTGAAAAGGCCCTGGCCCTAGTTGAAACCATTCTAACCTCCTTGAGGCTCGGGGCCTCCAAAGTGTTGTTATTTGTGGACCTTAAGGTCCTCCGTGGGGCATACCAGGAGAGGCGGTCCCGCAGGTAGAACCACGTCACAAAAGCACTCTCCCCTTAATTAAACATTAGTTCAGATGACAACCTTGAGCCAGGTTAAGAGCTTTGAGAAATTGAAAGAAGGAAAGTCACTTGATCCAGGGACAGTCCACATATATACTGGCCTATTCCGAACTCATTTTCTTAATGGTGACTCAGACCATTCATAACGTAGGCGCGCGGGGGGGGGGGGAGGGGAGCGAAGGCAAGCAACAACAATTCACTGTAACGCTGTTCACCACTCCTCCTCAGGCTGCACAGAAAAAGCATTTTGGCTCCTGAAATTCATTCCGATTGTGCAGGCAAAATATAGCGGGTAGAATTCTACAGGGTGCGGTGTTGGTGTGTGAAAACAGTCCAGATCCAAGGATCTCCAGGCAAAGGCCTCCAGATGGTGGAGATTTCAGATGCCATCCTGCCACCCAGGCATCTTCACTTGGTCGCAAATGGTCGATATCCAGGTGCAAAATCTGCCTGATGCCTAAGCTTAGTTTGGGTTTCAAGTAATGAGATTTTCCCAACCCTGCCTGGGGATGTCAGGGACCTTCTGCATGCTTGGTCCTTAATGCTTCAGCCCTTGTAGAAGCCACTTCGGTAAAGAATCATAGAATGGTAGAGTTGGAAGGGACCCCAGGGGTCATCTAGTCCAACCCCCTGCAGTGCAGGAATCTCAGCTCAAGCATCCATGACAGATAGCCATCCTAAAAAGGTAAAGGTACCCCTGCCCGTACGGGCCAGTCTTGACAGACTCTGGGGTTGTGCGGCCAGCGCTGTCCAAAGACACTTCCGGGTCACGTGGCCAGCGTGACATCGCTGCTCTGGCGAGCCAGAGCTGCACACGGAAACGCCGTTTACCTTCCCGCTAGAAAGCGGTCCCTATTTATCTACTTGCACCCGAGGGTGCTTTCGAACTGCTAGGTTGGCAGGCGCTGGGACCGAGCAACGGGAGCGCACCCCGCCACAGGGATTCGAACCGCTGACCTTTTGATTGGCAAGTCCTAGGCACTGAGGCTTTAGCCCACAGCGCCACCTGCGTCCCCCGATGGCCATCCTACCTTTGCTTAAAAACCTCCAGTAGGGAGGTCACTTTACAGATACAGACCCACTAGGAAAGAGGCAGAACGCAACAGTGGGAGATGGGCTACTGTATTCCTCCCTCCTCAATCCAAACAGCAAACTAGGTGCAGGCAGGGGGCCTTCTTGGTAGTGGCACCCACCCTGTGGAATGACCTCCCATCAGATGTCAAGGAGAGGAGTACCCAGATAACCTTTAGAAGACATATGAAGGCAGCTCTGTATTGGGAAACTTTTTAACGTGCAGTATTTTATTATGTTTTTATATATGTTGGACGCCACCTAGAGTGGCTGGGGCATCCCAATCAAATGGGTGGGGTGCAAATAATAAAATTAATATTCTAAGCTGTTTACGTTTTGCCACCATACCTGAAAGAAAAGATATTTGGAAGCATTATTGATGTGCAGAATGAGACCTAGCCACAAGGGGGCAGGAGCTGACTTTGTCTCCTCACCTGTCCATGATGCTAATCCTGTTTCCTAGGCAAGGAGCAAGGCCGGGAAAGTGAGTTCTTCAATCTGGCCCAAATTAGTTAGCTTTGTTCCTTTTCCTGCTGCCATTTTAAAGCTCTCCAGCCAGGTGTTATGCAAGAAGAGACCACCAGGAGGGCCCTTGGGCTGGGTCAGTCCAAGGGAGCGCACCCCCCCCAGTCCAGTGCCAAAAAGATGCCCCAAAGGGAAGCCCTCAAGCAGGTCTTGAATGCAGCAGGATCTCTCCCTCCTGCAATTCCAAGAAACTGGCGTTCAGAGGCATTTACTGCCTCTAACAGCAGACCTAGATGATGATGATGATGAAGATGAAGAAGAATAAATAAATTAGTACAGTGGTACCTCAGGTTACAGACGCTTCAGGTTACAGACTCCGCTAACCCAGAAATAGTGCTTCAGGTTAAGAACTTTGCTTCAGGATGAGAACAGAAATCGTGCTCCGGCGGCACAGCAGCGGCAGGCCCCATTAGCTAAAGTGGTGCTTCAGGTTAAGAACAGTTTCAGGTTAAGAAAGGACCTCCGGAACAAATTAAGTACTTAACCCGAAGTACCAATGTATACCGCCCTATACCTGCAGGTCTCAGGGTGGATCATATTATAAAATCACAATGTAAAATATAGCCATTGTGGCAAGTGGCCAATGATAGCCACCCCTGTGAGTTTGTCTAATCTTTTTCTAAAGCAATCGTGGAATCGATGGCCATCACACCCTCTTACTGGAGCGAATTCCACAGTTTAAAAATGCACCATACCAAGAAGTCCTTCCTTCTGCCTGAACCTCCCCGTGTAAATAATTGTTTTATTTAGTTAGAGCAGCTTTACGCTGCTCTTCAACCAAGAAGTCTCCCAGAGCAGCTTGCATACAGTCAAAACGAAACAGTCCTTCCCTACAGACTTACAATCTTAAAGAAAACACAACACACAAGGGAAGAGGGACTGGGAGGGAAGAGGAAAACAGAAACTCAGGCACCAGTTTCTAAAGAGTTGTTCCTGTAACGATCAGCTGGCACAGTTCAGGAGCAGGAGGTGCCTGTTGGAGCTGGGCTTCCAGCAAAGCTGATGGAGGGAGCCCTGCTTTCTATCTTTCCCACTGAGGCTGCCCCCAGATGAAGGTTGAGGGGAGAGAAGACCCAGTGGAGCTGGCCTGTCACAGCAGATCTGATGGAGGGAGCTCTTCTTCCTACAGTTGCCACTGAAATTATTCAACCCCCATTGCAAATCAGGTTTACAGTCATAGCTCGGGTTGAAGTAGCTTCGGAATAAGTATTTTCGGAATAAGCGTTACTTCCGGGTTTCGCTACTCGCGCATGCGCAAACCGTCAAAATGATGTCATGCACAGAAGTGGCGAATCGCGGCACGCTGGACGTGGGTTGCGTTCACTTCTGGATGCGAACGGGGCTCTGGAACGGATCCTGTTTGCATCCAGAGGTACCACTGTATTATCAAAATTTACAGACTTTTAGCTGTTTCCATTGACACATCAAACAAAAGCAATTTAAATAGCTCAACACAACGGATGCTTCGAGTGGTTTCCCCAAATTCAGCTGAAAATGCAACTTATACTGGCTTCTCCAGTCTCTTAATAGTAGTAATAAAGAGGCTGAGGGGATATGGAGAGAGGGCCTGATGGAGCTGGCCTGTCACAGCACAGCCAACAGAGGGAGCTGTTCTTCCAACATTCAGCTTCATCCTACGGCCACGAGAGAGGGAGAAGAAGCGGCAAGTAGCCGCACTAGGTAGAGCACATATAGCCTGAGCAGGTATCTGGCAGCATACCCAGTTCTCCTGGCTGCCCTCCAGCGCTGCTCCCAAAAATACAACCTTCGGGTCCTTATGCTCCACTTAGCTGCAGTTTCTTCTCCTTCCTTGCCTCACAACCCAGTATCCTGTCCCTGCCCCAATTTCTTCTGCACGTTTGAGCAAGGTGGTGAGGAGCAGGATGAATATTGCAAAAGATGAGCCTTGTGGAACTGCTGACGGAGTCTCTTTTCCCCCTTAAAACTTTCTCCTTTTGAAGTTGTCCGAAGCAGCCCAAGACACTTGCTTGCAGTAACCCTTCACCCCGGGGTGAAGGAAGCAAAAGGACACCCGCCCATCAAGCCCAGAAGGTGTCACATTTATGCTTTTTAGTGGCGGCAGGGAGGGAAAGTGGTGGGTGGCTTAATAGCCATATTGGCAGCTCTGTAAAATAATTAGATCCGTCTTGGACAGTTTAAAGCCGTAATGGAATCAAATTTCAGTTTCCTTTTTTGGTGACTTCAAATACATAAGTAGAGCTTGCTTGCTGGATCAGGCCAGTGTCACATCTAGACCAACATCCTGTTCTCACAGCGGCCAAACAGAGGCCTCAGTGGGGAAACCTGCAAGCTGGATGCAAGTGCAAGAGCCCTTTGCCCTCTTGCGGTTTCCAGCAACTGGGATTCAGATTCATTGCTGCCTCCAACTGCGAAGACAGAGCCATCATGGCTAGTAGCCGCTGATAGCCTTCCCCTCCTCCTTAAATTTGCCGAGTTCAAGTTAGGGCTGGGCGATACCTGGTTTTGAACATCGCTATTTGTAACCTGAGACGCGGGTGGAGCTGTGGGTTAAACCACAGTGCCTAGGACTTGCTGATCAGAAGGTTGGCGGTTCGAATCCCCTTGACGGGGTGAGCTCCTGTTGTTCAGTCCCTGCTCCTGCCAACCTAGCAATTCAAAAGCACATCAAAGTGCAAGTAGATAAATAGGTACCACTCCGGCGGGAAGGTAAATGGCGTTTCCGTGCGCTGCTCTGGTTTGCCAGAAGCGGCTTAGTCATGCTGGCCACATGACTCGGAAGCTGTACACCAGCTCCCTCGGCCAATAAAGCGAGATGAGCGCCACAACCCCAGAGTCGTCCGCGACTAAACCTAATGGTCAAGGGTCCCTTTACCTTTTTAATATCACGACATAGCAATATGTCACAATGTCTGAAATAAGGATGTAGCAATGCAGAGGCACTGGTTGGCTTCACAGTTTTCCCTGCATTGAGATTTTTGTATCTCTCTATCACACACACACACACACACACACACACACACACACACACACACACACAATGATTCGCCATAAATTACCAGCTCAAAAATTATGAAACCAATATCATGATATGGACTTCAAAATGGTTTTGGACGATATATTGCCCAGCATTAACACATCATGATTCCTGATGTATTGCCTGGTCAAAAACCATGAAATTGGTATCATGATATGGACTTCAAAACGGTTTTGGGCCATATATCGCCCTGCCCTCGTCTCAAGTTGGTGGTCAGCACTGCTTTCTGTGGGAGGGGGTTCCATACTCTGTGCTGCGTGAAGAAGTCGTTTCTTTTATCTTTAGACAAACTTTGCTGGTGGGGGTGTGGATGCAAGGAGCCTGCCTGCCTTTCTCCTTCCACACCCCCAACCTGCTGTTGCATTCCCCTTTTCCTCCATGGCCAGCTAGATGCTTCTGTGCAAGCAGGGCCCAGGGGCAGCCAGTGACCCTTCACCTGCTGCCGGCACCCCAGCAACCATGATCTCCGAAATCTGCCGCGTTCCTCAGAACCGCCTCCGTCAGCAGCCCTTCCGCACGGCTGCATCAGAGCAGGGAAGCATGGCAGCCCCCTCCTCTTCCACGAGTTGTAACAAGTCTGGATCAGCTCCTCCTTCCCACCTCTGCCTCCGTCAGCAGAGCCTTTCCACCTGGCTGGCAAGATATCAAAACGCCCCCTGGCTTCTCCAGCCTGGCTAAGACCATCTGCCAGTGAGCCCCTCCCAGAACAGCCTCGCATCAACTGACTCGTCTGCTTGGTGCGTCAATATCGGGAGATGCCGATAATCAGCCTGGCTAGGACTGACGGCTGTTTATTTTATATATTTAACATTTATTTTGTTTTGAGCGTTTGTACCCCAAAATGCTCCCAGAATGGCTTTCATTCAGTACAGCCGCAGGTGCTTGCAGGCTTACAGTCTACAAAGGCACAGCACACAAGGGGAAAGGAATGGGGAGGGATGAGGAAAATCCAAACTCAGGCACTGGTTTCTGTAACTATCAGCCAGCACAATTCAGGGGCAGGAAGTGCCTTGTGCTTCCTATCTCTCTCCCTCTGAAGTAGTCTAGTGGAACGGCTTCTCCCCAGGTGACCATTGAGAGGAAAGGCAATGGCATGAAGCTTTCTTCCTGAGGAGCTCAAGGGAGCCTACCTGGTACTCTGCCTCCTGCCATTTCTTCCTTGTCACAATCCTGCAAGGTGGCGTTAGTCTGAGGAACTGCAACTGGCTCGCAAGGTCACACCCAGTGAGCTTCAAGGCTGAGTGTGGAAGGATTTGCACCCTGGTAGCCTAGGGCGAGCAGCAGTGTCTATGCAGGTGAGCAATTGGGCAGCTGGAGGGAGGAATAAATAATAATTTTATTACTTACACCCCATCCACTCTAGGCAGCTTCCAGCACATAGAGAAACACACACAAAAATAGATCTCTCAGGTCCTCCTCTTGGTTCCTGAGATGAAGTACTCACAAGCTCTATATAGAACTCCTTCCTTGAACTCCCAGGAATCAAATTTTGTGTTTCTGTTTTTCTGTAACCTTATTTTCCAGCCTTATAGTTATTATGCTGTCTATCCGGCTTTGAATTCAAATAGGGGTGCAGAAAAGTTCAGGGCAGACAAGTCGCCTTCCCCGTGGCACACTAGAAACCCTACCCCATGTCCAGTAACCAATTTGTGGCGGGGCGGTTATCAAAATACATTTCTTTTAAAGATTTCTGGTGTGCCTTTAAACTCAAACCCTTCACAGAGTAGCTTCCTTTAAGACACAGACCAGGATTCAAATTTTTAAAAATCAAAGCAAGTGGAAACAGCAGTCAAAAGGCCAGCATCACATCTGTGTTTAACTGAACCGCATTGCAAGGAATCAAAAACCCGAGGATTTGAACCCAGTAACAATACAGAGCTTAAAAGTTCGGTCTCTTAGTTAAAGGCAGCTGGAGATAAATGACTTTCTCCAGCCCTGCTTTTGAGAAGCTGCCATTGGAGGGGGGTCAGACAGGTATCCCTTGGGTGCTGGTTCTGGAAGAGGAGAGCGGCCTTGGCATGGCTCCAACCAGATCAGCAGCTCAAGCGATACTCCCAGAGGGCTGATAACTGTCCGCTTATTGTAATGCAAATCATTCCGCGATGCGGCTAATAATACGCCAGGCGGCTGTGGCTTGTGACTTCCTTACAGGTTCACCCAAGCAGCAGCCCTGAGGCTACGAGGCTCCTGTCTCTGTCTTGGTCTTGACGCCTCCTGCCTTGTCACTGTGTCATCAGGCAGGAGGATATAGAGGTAGACAACTGGGCTGCAGCCTTGAATACGCGTGCCTGGGAATAACATGCTGGGCACCTGCTTTGCATGCAAAAAGACCCAGGTTCGTTCCCATGGGGCCTCTCCAGGTAGGGCTGCGGAAGACTCCCTGCCTGAAGCCCTGCAGAGCCTCTGCCAGTCAGTGTACACAATATTAAGCAAGATGGACGGTTTCATTTCACTTTTTGTATACCGCTTTTCTGTATTACTGTACACAGGGCGGTTTATGAGCTGAAGGGACGCAAAGATCGCACAGATTCTAATAAGAATCTGATCCAAGACAAAAAGAAGTCATAATAAACAACTTCTATCAAATGAAGCAATTTTCAGTAATCCATTAGAATAAAATAGTAAGCAGTAAAATTAAAATAGCAAATAATCATAGCATCGTAGGGACTCATCATTAGTCCCGCCCCCTGCAATGCAGAAATATGCAGCTGTCCCATACAGGGATCGAAACTGCGACCTTGGCGTTATCATAACCAATTGAGCTATCTAGGCTTTAAGGAGTTTGCAATAAAGAATTACTCAACTATAATCAATATACCGGTAAATAATGGCAAGTCACAATACATAAAACAAAACATACAAAGCCATGTAAAAGGATCAAATTGAGAAACAAGGACACACAATGTATAAAATTGGTTTAAATGTAGGAGTTCCTCTCTTCCTGGCTGCTTCTACTGTTCTTGAAGTCATGTTCTGGGAAAGGCTCCCAGGGCTGGAGGTCAAGGCAGGTGGAAAAGCCACTGCCTGGTGGCCAACACAAAGTCTTCCTTTGTAGTCCTTCATCTGGAAATGCCTTTCTTATGATCTGGGCCAGCAGCCTGACTCAGCATTAGGCAGCTTCCTAGGTTTCCTGTTTAAATCAGTCCTTTGAATGTCAGTCTAGTCATGAGGACTAGAATCATTTAACATTTTGCTTCTTCCTGCCTTTGTGCCTAGATTAGCTGTTGAGCATCTCCAGGTAGGGCTTAAGCCTGAAACGCCAGAGATTCACTGTAGATCGTCCTAAGCATGAAGGTCTGATGATGTATTCTGGTATAGCTTTGTGGGTTCCTATCTAAATCAGAACAATGAGGACCAGAATCCTATTGTTTCAAAAGTCAGGTGCCACCCCCACCCACTGTGAGACTCTGGGAGTTCCAGGCACCCACGCAGGGTCTGTGGTCCTTTGGAGAATTGAGACACGGCGGAGACTGACATAGCTTTAATAAATATGGTTTAGTCCTCTATTTACACCTTCAGTCTGCCTGGAGGGAGTCCCGATCTTACAGCATGGTCATTTCAAGGGGGGCTTTTGCAGCTCTCCCAGCCAGCCTTCAGCCAGCCTGCCCAAGATGGATCCCATCCTTCTCTCCCTTTCTTCTTCCCAGCACACCTTGCTTAAAACCCCTCTCTTTTCCTGCCACTTCACTCCCAGTTATCCTGCAGCCTTCCAAACCGCCAGTCTCAGGGCAAGGAGGGAGGACAGTTGTCCTCAATGGCCCTCTATTTGTTCCTAAGTGGCCCTTGCTTGGCCAGGTCCTTTTGCGTAGGCTAGTCCAGGAATTCCGCTGCAGCTTGTATTTCTCCCTCCACATCCCAATTCATAAAAGCCCTACCATTTATTAATTTCTAGAGTTTAGGGGAAGGACTTTAACTCAGCAGAGGTGTGACTGCTTTGCATGCAGAAGCTCCCAGGGTCTTTCTCTGTTGGGCTGTGAGAGACCCCTGAGTCTGAAACCCTGGAGAACCGCTGCCAGCCAGTGCTGACAGTACCAGCATCTGATTCTCTAAAAAGTCCGTTTCCTGCGTTCCTATGAAATGAGCCTTCACACGGATCGGAGTCTTGCTTTCTTTTTAGAGGAAGGGGCATAGCTCAGCAGCGGAGTACCTGCTTTTCCCATTCAGAAGGTCCCAGGCTTAATCCTCGGTGCTGTATCCGTGCAGAGCTGGAATATCCCCCACCTGAATCCCTGGGGAGGCATTTTGAATCACTGCAGATCAGGGTTTTCCAAACTCTGGTCTCCGGCTGTTTTTGGACTACAACTCCCATCATCCCGAGCTGGCAGGGCCAGTGGTGAGGGATGATGGAAATTATAGTCAAAAAAACAGCTGCAAACCGAGCTTTGGGAAACTCTGCTAGTCCTGAGCTTGCAGGTGCTCTTGTTAGGGAAATATTGGGGTACAATATCTACCCGGTGTCAGAAGTGGGTATTAGGTGTTGAACTCTGATATTTCATTTACAGTCTCCCTTGGTAAATCAGGTCCAGGGTGTCATTCGATTCCTAATCTCTCCTGATTTTCTCTTCTCTTCCCCACCTCCCAAATATGTTGGGGTCGCTTCCCTGCCCCAGGTGTCTAGCGGGAACCTGCTTGCCATTCTGAACCGACACTACCAGGATCTTTCCTGCGTGGCCTTCACAGACGACAGCAGCCACTTCCTCTCCGGAGCAAAGGACAGCCTTGTGATAGTGTGGAACCTGTACAGGTAAGAGATGGACAAGCTGGAAGGAGGGCGACTGAGATGATCCTGAGTCTGGAAGCAAAGCCTGATGAGGAACTGTTGATGGAGTTTGGTATGTTTAGCCTGGGAAGGAGGCGAGTGAGAGACCACAGAATGGTGGAGTTGAAAGGAACCCCAAGGGTCATCTAGTCCAACCCCCTGCATTGCAGGAATCTCAGCTCAAACATCCATGACAGGCGGCCCTCCAACCTTTGCTTTAAAACTCCAAAGAAGGAGAGTCCACAACCTGATCTTCCTGATGCTGTCAGAATCTCCTTTCTTGTAACCTGAAGCCATGGGTTCAAGTCCTACCTTCCAGAGCAGGAGAAAACAAGCTTGTTCCCTCTTCCACGGGACAGCCTTTGCTTGAGATATTGGAAGATGGCTCTCCCGTCTGCTCTCAGTCCCCTCTTTTCCAGGCTCAGCATTCCCAGCTCCTTCAACCCTTCCTCCTCAGGCTGTGGGGGTCTGATACAATAGCCATCTTCCAACTCTACAATTCTATGATCCATCTTATTATTGTTATTGTATTTCAGTGTTTTGTTGGAAGCCGCCCAGAGTGGATGGGGAAACCCAGCCCAATGGGTGGGGTATAAATAATAAATTATTATCATTATCATTATTATTATTAAGTTCAGTGTTGCATACACAAACTGGCAGCAGCTCTCCAAGGTTGCTTTCCTTCTCCTTTTATATCCCTTCTAACCTAGAGGTTGGACTAGTTGACCCTTGGGCTCCCTCCCAGCTCTGCGACCAGACGATTCTAAGAGGCAAAAGTCTTCACTTGCTTGTTCCGTTTGCAGAGGTCTCCTCTTCCACAACCTTTTGGCCCACTCGTCTCTGTCTCTGGCTGAGTCTCTTCTTAACATGAAGGCTCGTTTCCCAAAGCTTCCCACCATGGCTGGCTTTGACGCAGCCCCAGAGCCGCAGCTCTTGCAGAGTCACGGCAGGCAGTTTCTGGGGCAGGGTTGTGTGATGATGGCGGTCGAGCCCATCACACAGACCAGTGGTTGATCAGAAGGAGGCGAGGGTGGAACAGCAACTCATGCAGGGACCCTGTGGGCAGCCTCCTCCTCCTGAAACAATTTAGGTTTCGTAGCACAGGAGCTGCCAGGATGCCAAGCCTTCTTCTGTTTGCCTCCCATTGAAAGCAGGCACTCAATTCCTGTTAACCAGGCTGCTTTGGGCCCCCTTTGACAGAAATAATGGCACTGTGGAAGCCTCTGACTCTCCCCCCCCACTTTGCACACTGTGCCAACGTTGTTTGCTGGCTCCCTCCACACTGAACCAGCAGTTGGCATGGAGATGCCAGCACGTCCCTGACCCCCTGGGCCAGCAGAGCTTTTGACAGGCGGCATCTCTTCCTTAATTGCTTTGGCCATTGAGGCTGCAAGTACAGCCAGCCGGAGGGGAGGCTCCCATGGTTGGATCCTGCAGCCGCTGTTCCCAGCCTCCTTTGCTCTCCACTGTTTGTCAACTGCCATCCAATGGCAGAGGGTGCTCTGAGGACAGCAGTCCGTCCGTCCCCCCATCTCACAGCCCTTAACCTCTTCAGTTTCAGGAGCTACAAAACAACATTATGTTGGGGAAGGGGCCGCGTTGTCTTCCAGGCAGCACTCTGGGGGCCAGAGGTGAAAGTGGGTGGGGAAACGGCGAAAAGAAAGAAAGAAAAAGTGGATGTGAATGAAAAAGAAAAAAGGAAAAATATACATTGCCATACCTTAATATATGGCTGTGTTTATTCTTATTATCCTAATGCACGTTTAATTGTCAATAACCTAATAGATTCTGTGCAAGTTCCGAATATCATTGTATTTATGCAAAGAAAGTCTGCGTCTATAAGCTGTTCCTATGTTGTCAAGCCATTGATTAAGGGGAATCGTACCTCCATTCTTCCAATTCATCAGTATCAATCTCTTGGCCAACATTAGGGCACGTAGAATCCATTTTCGCTGTCCTGTTGTCAGTTTCCATACAATGGGTTCAAGAGCATATTCACCTCTGAAAATCTTGAGTTTTTCCGTATGGTGTTGTTCATATAGTCCAGCACTTTCTCCCAAAACTTAGTAAGTGTGCGACATAGCAGAAGCATGTTTCAAAGAAGCGTTGTATGTATTATATCTCCAACAAAGAGATACATTAGATATACAAACGTCAGGGAGTCCAGACTATAAGAAAATCAACACTGTCTCCCTTGAAAAGCTTGAAGAGAGCCAACTCCAGACACTCCATTGCTTTTATTTGGACAAATGCATCCGGAACTGAGCCACATTCCCTCACACCCGCCATGCGCATTTCCTGGGACCCCTGCTTTCCTTGCCCCGCTTGCTGTGTGCTGAGGCCTCTTCCTTCCCCCTTTCCCCAGCGTGCTGCAGGCCGAGAACTCCCAGAGCCCAGAGCCCCGCCATGTGTGGTCGAGACACAGCCTTCCCATCACGGACCTCTGCTGCGGCATGGGTGGTCCCATGGCCCGTGCTGCCACAGCCTCCCTAGATCAGACAGCCAAGGTAAGGGAGGCCAGCAGGCCAGGGGAGCGGAGTGCCGCTCCTCGGGTAACAGGGACTGGCTGCACGGGGAGGCGTGGGGGAAGGTGCCAGCCAGGGAACCCCCAAGGGAAATCCTGGAGGAGGAAAGCTCAGGGATTGGTGGTGGTTACAGATAGGTAGCCGTGTTGGATTGGTGGTGGGACACTGAAGAGGGGGAAGATTAGGAGGTGGTGTTGGATACTGAAAAGGCAAGAGGGTTTCATGAGCAGGAGGAGTCTGTGACAGGGAGCAGTTCAGACTCTGGCTGAAGCAGAGGAGGGGAGTCAAGTGGCCGCAGAAGAACCAGGGGGTCTCCCTCTCTGGCTGCAACAAGCTCTCTCCAAGAACACGCGGGATAACAAGGAAGGCAAAACAGAGGCTAGAGGTGTGGCAGACACAGCTTGAGACTGCTTGGGAAACATCTGGGAGAGGAGGAGCCTTAAGGTGGACCTTCAGTCCTGGCAACGGCTCCATGGGGGCAAGACCACCTGAGAAGGGTTGCTAAGTTGTATGCCATTTCCTTGAATAATACGTTAACTTCACTGACCACGGAGCCCTCGCCTTTCATGCTGACCTGCATCTGACTCCAGTCCTGAAAGCAGGGCAGAAGTGTTGCAAGGAAGCCCTGCGGCAGCTGGATCAAGCCCCTCTAGTCCAGCGTCTTTCCCCCACAGTGGCCAGCCAGATGGCCCAATGGGAAGCCCCAGTGTTAGAAATTAGCCAGGTGCGTTTTGTGACTTGCATGGGTCCAATTGCAACCACATGGAGATCTCTGGATGCCAGTTTGGCGACTGACATCTGTCTCTGGCTGGCCCCTCCAGCTTTCTCTAGCAGGTCAGCAGAAGAGCTTATTTATTGCATTTATCTCCCGCTTTTTTATCCAAGGAGTCCATTGTTCACCACCACCCCTTCTCGGTTAACCCCTGCAACAACCCTGTGAGGTAGGTTAAGAGGCTGTGACTGACTCACAAGGGCATCCAGGGAGCTTCATGACTGAGTGGGGATTTGAACCCAGATCTACCAGGTCCTAGTCCGACACTCTTAACCACTGCGCCCCACACTGACTCTCTAATTGGGCGTTAAACTCCCACCTCCAAATTTATTCAGGGCAGGTGGTTCTCAGGTTGTTGGGTGCTGTACACAGCCTCATACACACACACAAACACACACACACACACACACACACACAAACATGCACACGGCTACATTTTGTACAGATGCAAACGGGAGCAGCAAGAAAATGTAGTATGGAGCGCTTGGTATTCTTCTGTTTTCCGGGAGTTTTTTCTATAAAGATTTGTGTGTGTGTATATGTCTTCGAACATTAGAGCTTCCTCCAAGACTGCTGACACCTCCCTCTTGTACGTTTTGCCTGCATCAGCTATAATAATTCATTTACCGGCGACATCATTCTTTGCTACACATCTCTTGTGGCCTGAACATTATTCAGCCAAGTCAGCCCAAAAGTTCATGGCGACGGCCGTCAGTGGCCCTGTGACAGCCACGGCCTCTCAGCCTTGCTGGTTCGTTGTGGGGATTATATGGGGAACGGGAGAACCAGGCACGCCGCCTTGGGATCCTTGGAGAGAGAGGAGGGATAGAATTGCAACAAATAAATAACAGGTTCCTTTAAAATTAAACATACTGGGGAGCATGGGAGGAGAGGGCAGGAGGGGTTTGATCCTGCAGGGGACCCCTGCAGCTTCCCCTCCTGCCTGACACCTGCCCCTCCTTCTCAGAAAGATGGGAGCTGGAGCCCAGCAACTTTTGCGGGGGCCACAGATCTTCTCCATCCCTGATCTGATCTCTCAGGAGGGAATGTCTCTTCTAGATAGAAGCTTCCTGCCCTCTGTCATAGGGTCAGGAAGGATGGGACAACACATCCCGTCCCCTGGTTTTATCTCATGTTCATTTGCAAGAGTTTAATTGCCCATCCATTCCCAAGCCCCTCTGTTGCGTTCCACTGCCGTTCCTTCTTGAGCTGCAGGGATTCCTGGCCCACCTTTGTACACCCTTGGCTGATTGGTCCTAAATAAATCCATAGAATTGTAGAGTTGGAAGGGGCCACAAGGGTCATCTAGCCCAACCCCCTGCAACGCAGGAGTCTTTTGCCCAACATGGGGCTCGAACCCACGACAAGGAGATTAAGGGGTCTCGTGCTGTATCAGTTGATCTATCTGTATGGCTCCTCTTCTCCTCTCTTCCAGCTTTGGGAGATCTCCTCTGGTGACCTCCTCCTCTCTGTCGTCTTCGATGTGGGCATCCTGTCAGTGACCCTCGACCTCACGGAATACCACATGTTCTGTGGCGGCATGGACGGCTCCATCTTCCAGGTCGACCTCTGCGCCTGGGTAGGTCCAGTTCCACACATGGCATTTTATGCATTGTGACTTTGCAGTTATTTTTATTGATCGCAGTTTAGTAATTATTTATTGTAACTGTTAAGAGCAAATTTCTGTTTAATAATTCTTTGCTGATGTTTTGCATGTTAACGTTATTGTGCACTATTTATTATATTCTAATACATTACTGAATGTTACTTTATTCAAAATAAGTCGTTCCGTTTTAAAGTTATGTTTTATTACAATTTTCTGTATTGGACCAGATTAATATAAGGTGTGGTTTTTTTGTGGGGGTGTTTTTGTGTTGCTATAGAGCGCCTTGTGCACTGTAATATGGAAAGGCAGTACAGTGGTGCCCCGCAAGACGAACGCCTTGCAAGACGGAAAACCCGCTAGACGAAAGGGTTTTCCGTTTTGGAGGCGCTTCGCAAAACGAATTTCCCTATGGGCTTGCTTCGCAAGACGGAAATGTCTTGCGAGTTCCTTCGGGTTTTTTCCCCTCCCCCCCCTTTTCCTAAGCCGTTAAGCCGCTTATCAGCTGATCCACTGATAAGCCGCTTAACAGCTGATCGCTAAAAGCCGCTAAACCGCTAATAGCGCTAATCCGCTAAGCTGTCAATGGGCTTGCTTCGCAAGACGAAAAAAACACTATACGAGGAACGGATTAATTTCGTCTTGCGAGGCACCACTGTATAGAAATCAAAAGTGAGATGTAGCACTTAACAAAGGAACCCGCCTGCCTTACACACTGAACCAAAGTATGTATGTTCTGTGTTGCTTCATACTGTCAACACTGACTGGCAGCAGCTCTCCGGGACAGGCAGGTGTTTCTCCCAGCCCTACCTTGAAGGGCCAATGAGCTACATGGGAAGTCAGGTGCTGGGCAGGTTAAGAGATTTTGTTTGTATTATATTATTTATTTTTAAAAAGTACAAAATGACAAGCGCACTGAGTAAGATAAGACACACAAAAAAGAGAAGAAACAAATAGTACCAAAACGGGGGGGGGGGAGGGGATATTGTGTACATTACAAAAAAAAAAAAAAAAAGCGGGGAAATTTGATACTGTAGTTAATTAGACCTTAATCTAACAGGTATTTATAAAAATGAATTCCAAATATCGCTGAATTTGTCCATGGCAAGTCTACGTTTGTACACAACTTGTTCATGTGTAGCAAAGTTGTACATACCTTCAATCATTAAAGCGAGCTGCATTGTTATTTTTCCAGTTCATCAGTACCAGTCTTTTTGCCACAGTAAGGGTGCGGACAGTCCACTCTTAAGTGTTTTTTAGTGACGTTCAGTGATTGACAGGTGGGTGAGTCTGCCCACCTGCCAGTCACTGAACATCACTAAAAAACACTTGTCTAATGGTGGGGCGGGTTGGAGATTTGCCACTTCTGGAGCAGACAAATCTGGGCTGTATGCAGTGCTATTTTTTGAGAAAAAGAGGAGCTGGAACTGACCACTAACGCCTCCCTTGTTCTCTTAGAATGGCCATGTCGCCCACCTGAGAGGGGCCGGAACTGAGTTCCTGGCTGTGTGAACCAGCAGCCCCAACCAAGTACCTAAGGCAGCTTGCTGGTTCCCACCTACCCACTTTTCCTGGCAATGCTTCAAAATATAGTTTGTAACTTCCCCCTCCTCTTTCTCTCAGCCTGTGCAAAGGGAGAGGGGCTTCCAGACAGAAAGGGAGTCTGCCAAGATCTTCAAAGGGCATCGGTGAGTGCTGCGGCAAAGGTGGGGTAGAGCAACAAAGGGACGGTTTTTTAACCTACATGCGGTGATTTTTTGTTTGATTGGATTACCCTCTGGGTCCCTTCCAAATCCACAATTCTTTCATTTGATCGGGTGGGCGGAATTCCAGCCAGGCCACAGCACTCAGGAGAAGATGCGCGAAACACACAGGTCTGAGGGCTGCCCGTCTCAACATAAACCTTAGATTCTAAGGGGCTTTGGCAGGGAGGGGCCAGGCATTTGAGTTGCGGGCGCACCCTGCATCATGCTCAGCCCCTTTCTCTATCAACGGGGATGGCTTCAGTTACGCTCAAGACACAACCTGGAGGCCCTTTGTCTTCCCTCCAGGAACCAGGTGACATGTCTCTCCGTCTCCACCGACGGAAGCCTGCTCCTCTCCGGCTCGCATGACGAAACCGTCCGGCTGTGGGACATCCAGAGCAAGCAATGTCTGCGCACAGTGAATTACAAAGGTACGCAAGTGCTGTGGGCCTATATGCACCTCCGCAAAGGGTTGCAGCGCAGCCCCTGCCTTGCATGCAGAAGGTCCCAGGTTTGAACCCTCTCCTGCATATCCAGAGCAGAACTCCCACCTGGGGCCCTGGACAGACCTTGCTCACAAGTAGCACAGGCAGCCCTGAGCTAAGTGGACCAAGGTGAGTCTCTGTGTGAGGCAGGTTCCCTACAGTCCGTCCGTTCGTTCATTTGTTGTTGTTTTTTTAAAAAAGTAAGTTTCAACATCTTCAACATATACAATCAAAACAGTTTCGTCTTTTCTCGACTTCCCACCCCATTTTCCACAGAGTTGTTGCATCTCCCCTTCTCCTGCTACTCCTCTTCTGCCTATCGAATCACAACCACAATATTATAGTACAAATCCTTCTATTGCTCATAGCTCAAATCCTGCGCGCAAGTTCATCATGCTATAATATTTCTTTAAATACTCCAAAAAAGGCATCCATTCTTCTATAAAACCCACACTGTTAGAGTCTCTTAATTTTGCTGTTAGTTTTGCCAGTTCTGCATATTTGTTTTGCAGGTTTATCAAACTCTCTTTGGCGAAAAGCTACCAGTGCAGTATGTAAGGTCAGATGAAATGCAGAAAAGGCAGGGAATTGCAAGCTCAGTTAAGCAAAGCACAATAGTTTGTGTCCAGCTCAAGTTTTACCCAGAGTAAAAAAGGTAAAGGTAAAGGACCCTGACAGTTAAGTCCAGTTGCGAACAACTAGGGTCATGGCGCTCATCTCGCTTTACTGGCCGAGGGAGCCAGCATTTGTCTGCAGACAGTTTTTTTCCGGGTCATGTGGCCAGCAGGACTAAGCCACTTCTGGCGAAACCAGAGCAGCGCATGGAAACGCCATTTACCTTCCCGCCAGAGCAGTACCTATTTATCTACTTGCACTTTGACATGCTTTCAAACTGTTAGATTGGCAGGAGCTGGGACCAAGCAACAGGAGCTCACCTCGCCATGGGGATTTGAACCGCCAACCTTCTGATCAGCAAGCCCAAGAGGCTCAGTGGTTTAGACCACAGTGCCACCTGCGTCCCCTTCTGCTATCTAGCTGAATGTTAAGATGCTCTGATTTCAGCTGGTAACCGGGATTCCAGAGGGCTGCAGCGGCCACACTAAAAACTCAAGTTTCTTTCCCCCAGCCCTGCCTGGAGATGCTGGGAGTAAAAGTGAGTCACCCTGCTAGTCCTCATGCTTCCAAGCAAATAGCTGAAATCGGAATGGACAACTTTGCCTTATGCCAAATCAGACCTGTGGTCCATCTAGCAGAATCTCTCCTGGAGTTTCAGGATCAGAGTCCCTTTCTTGGGAGGTGCCCTTCCCAGCTCACATACCCAAAATATTTTGTTTATACCAGGCTGCTGAACTTTCTACTCCAGAGCAGAGTTTTTAGGCATTCTCAGCAAACCGTTATGGGTTCCTTTCTTCTGGAATTCTTCTCCCTGAACAGGAGAAGTGGTGTCCTTGTTGTTATCCGAGTCACCATTTCCTCATATCGAGTCATCTTTACGTAATCTTCATTTTAGCTATCTCTCTTTGTCTAGGGGCAAAACTCTTCTCTTCCCCACCCCCAAGAACACAGCCCAATTTGCAAAATCCTCTTAGCCCTGGCTGGTTCTGTGCGTGTGTTTGGCATGTGCCCTGCTTTGTTTTGAAGCGATGCTCAAAGCCTTGCGCTGGCAAAGAGAAAAGGAGCCATAAAGCCTGCATGGCTGAATCTTAAAAACCTCATGATCTGACTTGAGGATCGTAAATTTCCCAATGTGCTGAGCTGCGCTTGGTGCCTGCACCCTCTTCCCCCTAATCCTGGGTAGAAAAAAGTGCCAGGATATAACAATGCAGCTGGCATGGGGACTGTTGGTTCGGCATCGGCCAATGGGGAGGCAGCCCTCGTCCACCCACTCCTTCCTGGAGAGGAGAGGCAAATTATTTTCGCACAAGTTTTATTAGGAAAGGGGATTGGGAGATAAAACTGCCGGGTTTTGCAAGACCTTTTGTGGTGCAGCAACATTTGGAAAACTGGCATGGGTGGTTAGGACTCCAGGCACCAGCCGATGCCCATGCGTCAGCCAGTGTGGGCAGGTAGTGGTGGTGGTAATAATAATAATAATAATAATAATAATAATAATAATAATAATAATAATAATAATAATTTGTTATTTATACCCCGCCCATCTGGCTGGCCACTGTGTGTCCTGACTCCTGGGCTGCTCCTCCATGCTGTGGCTGCATGTCCCCTTGACCCTCTAAGCAAGTGTTGTGTGCCAGTGGGTCCCCTCAGGGTCCCAGTTATGGAATCATAGAATTGTAGAGCTGGAAGAAACATAAGAACCTCACAGGGCACACGGAGTCCAGCACCCCGTCGCCACAGGATTCACAACTAAAGAATCCCTGGCAGGGAACCTGTTTTAAAACCTCTGAGGAAGGAGAGCCAAACACCTTCCGAGGAGACCGTTGCACTGTTGAACAGCTCGAAAAGCAAAACACTCACTTAATGCCATCCCTCGGCCTTCTCTTCTCCAGGCTGAACATGCCTGATGCCCATGAAAACTCCTTATTTTACCACACAGGTCTCTCCCTGGACAAAGAAGTAATAATAATAATAATTTATTCATTCATTCATACCCCGCCCATATGGCTGGGTTTCCCCAGCCACTCTGGGCGGCTTCCAGCACAATATTAAAATACAATAATGCATCAAACATTAAAAGCTTCCTTAAACAGGGCTGCCTTCAGATATTGTCTAAAAGTCTGATAGTTGTTGTTCTCTTTGACATCTGGTGGGAGGGCGTTGTTCCACAGGGTGGGTGCCACTTCTGAAAAGGCCCTGTCTGGTTCCCTGTAACTTGGCTTCTTGCAGTGAGGGAACTGCCTCAAGGTCCTCGGCGCTGGACCTCAGTGTCCGGGTAGAACGATGGGGGTGGAGATGCTCCTTCAGGAGCAGTGCAGTGGACTGGAGCTCAGAGACCTGCTACTGATTGTGCCTGGCATGATGCAGTTGGGTGCTAACCAGGGCCATAGCTCTGTGGCAAAGCCTCTGCTGGGCACGCAGAAGGTCCCAGGTCCAGTTTGCAGGCAGGACTGGTAGCATCTCCTGCCTGAACCCCTGGAGAGCCACTGCTATCCAGTCTGTGTGTAGACTGATTAAAGGTCTGGAAACTAAGCCTTAGGAGGAGCGCTTGAAGGAGCTGAGAGAAGATATGATACAGTGGTACCTCGGGTTAAGTACGTAATTCATTCCAGAGGTCCGTTCTTAACCTGAAACTGTTCTTAACCTGAAGCACTACTTTAGCTAATGGGGCCTCCTGCTGCTGCCGCGCCGTTGGAGCACGATTTCTGTTCTCACCCTGAAGCAAAGTTCTTAACCCCAGGTTCTATTTCTGGGTTAGCGGAGTCTGTAACCTGAAGTGTATGTAACCTAAAGCGTATGTAACCCGAGGTACCACTGTAATCATATTCAAATATCTCAAGGGCTGTCCCATGTAAGAGGGAACCAGCTTGTTTTCTCCTGCTCCGGAGGGTAGGTCTCGAACCAAAGGCTTCAAGTTACAAGAAATGAGATTCTGTCTAAACTTCAGGGAAAACTTTATGACAGTGAGAGCTGCTTGACAGTCTCCCTCGGAAGGTGGTGGAGTCTCCTTCCTGGGCGGTTTTTAAGCAGAGTTTGGATAGCCACCTGTCATGGATCCTTGGCCTGAAATTCCTGCATTGCAGGGGGTTGGACTAGATGACACTCAGGGTCCCTTCCAACTCTACAGTTCTGTGAACACTGAGGTTGAAAAGGCCCAACGGCCTGGCTCTCCATAAGGCAGCTTCCTCCATTGCTATTCTGCCAGCTCATTATTCAGAAACATGAGGACTAGAATCTTACTTTTAGCGGAAGGGCCCTAGCCCTGCTTTGCATGCACGATGTTCCAGGTCCAGTCTCCAGGTAGGACAGGGAAAGTCCCCAAACTAGCTTTGAACTGCTCCCCCCTTCGCAACAGGGCAAAGAGCCCTCTTCTCCCTGTCCTTTATATAACGGCGTTGTTCGTCCCTCCCTCCTCCCCTCCAGATGTCTAATTACTTTTCTCCCTTCTCCGAAAAGAATTCTGTCCAGACGCTGGCAACTCTCTCTGCTGTTATCGGTGCCCCGGGGGAGGCATTAACATCCTTTATCTCGGCTGCGCAGAACACTTGATAAGGCGCCGCCGCTGGCAGCTCAGTTCCCGACACGTCTCTCTTTTCTTCTAAACCCTCCCCTTTCAACATCGGCCTCGGAGCTTCCCTCCTCCCCACCCGCTAAACCCTGAGCCAGGGTGCCTGCTCTGCTTCCCAGCGCCGCCTGCCTCTCTTTGCATCTGCTCCATCCCTTCAAAACTCATCTCTT
This sequence comes from Podarcis melisellensis, assembly GCF_964234715.1. Lineage (NCBI taxonomy): Eukaryota > Metazoa > Chordata > Lepidosauria > Squamata > Lacertidae > Podarcis > Podarcis melisellensis. The sequence goes on from NC_138536.1 coordinate 11,313,296, forward strand.
TTCAGGACGCAGAAGCCAGTAAATCCTCTGTGCGGTACAAGCGGCGAGACAGCCCTAATAATGAGGCTTTGGAGCGCCGCTCAAACTCGGGTAATTTAATAACATTCCGTGTCCGGCACTTCCACTGAGCTCCGGGGCGGCGGGAGGAGAGAGAGAGAGGCCATCCTTCGTTTTGTAACGAGCTGCAGCTGGTTTTAAGCACTCGCCAGCTTTAGGAGCCGCACTTGGGTCAATAATGGCTGAGCCGGGAGCTGTGCCACGAGAAATGAGCAAGTGAAATAGCGACAGTCTCCCGTGAGCATGCCTGCCACTTCTCTGCGTGAGTCTCTGCTCCAGCCTCACCTTGGCAAGACCCAGTTAATCTTGCCACATAATGGCACGGGTTGCTGTAGGATTCTTTGGTCACGCGAACGTAGTAGTAGTAGTAGTAGTAGTAGTAGTGAAAGCAGGGCGCTCCTGTTGCCCCTCTGAATGAGTTGTTGCCTTGGATTTGCTGCGTTGGGAGTGCAGTAGTGATTTGCACAGTGAACATGGGCAGAGAATGAACCCACAATCCGTTTCCTGTACGAGGTGCCATTCCACTCCCTAGGATGCAAGCCCAAGGCAGTGACTCATGCAGAGATTCAACAGGAGTGCCAGAAGCGGACAGGGTGAAATATACTTTTCACACTTCACAACAACCCACCTTGTCCCCGCAGAGAGAGATTTCCCACCAGCACATGCCTTGTTTCAGATCAGACCCTTCGGCCATCCAGACCACAACCACCTGAGGGATTCCATTCCACTGTCGAACAGCTCTTACTGTCAGAAAGTTCTTCCTGGTGTTTAGTTGGAATCTCCTTTCTTGTAACTTGAAGCCATGGGTTCGAGTCCTGCCCTCCAGAGCCAGAGAAAACAAGCTGGCTCCCTCTTCCATGTGGCAGCCCTTGAGATATTTGAAGATGGTTCTCCTGTCTTCTCTCAGTCTCCTCTTCTCCAGACGAAACATACCTAACTCCTTCAACTGTTCTTCATAAGGCTTGGTTTCCATACCCTTCATCAAATTGGTCTTCCTCCTCTGCCCACATTCCAGCTTGTCATCATCCTTCTTAAATTGTGGTGCCCAGAATCAGACACAGTACTCCAGGTGTGGTCTGACCAAGGCAGACCACCATTACCATTACTTCCCTTGATGAAGAAGGATTTTCTTTTACCTGCACTGGATCTTCTGGCTTCATTTGATTTCTACAAGCTATAATGTTACGACAGCAGGAGGAAAGCTGCTCTCTGCTTTCTCCAAGAAATGCGTGATTCGATGCCTTCTCCTCCATCAGTACCAGTGGGCCGCAAGCCAGTCCGAGGCAGAACTTACTATCTTTCTGACACTCAGTTGGGGGAGCCAGTGTGGTTAGAGCATCAGGACTAAGACCTGGGAGAAAGGCCAGGGTTCGAATCCCCCCACTGAGCCATGAAGCTTGCTTGGGTGGCCTTGGAAGCTAGCCTCCCTCAGGCCAACCTACCTCACAGGGCTGTTGCGAGGATAAAATGAGGAGGAGGAGAAAGGTAGGGCAAAAATGCAATCAATAAATAGAACCAGAGGCTCATCTGAGCTCTTAAAAAGTTATTTATGGACGAATCCTCTTTGACCTGCCTCCCTGCCACTGGGAAATGGATGGGTGTGGCACCCTGTTCTGCCCCAGCGCCTTGCAGATGGGGGGGTGGCGGGGGGCGCACTTAACCAAAAGCTCCTGAGAGCTCCAGTTGCAGGCCCTGCGGAGGTCCGACTGGTTTTGCATGCAAACTCTAAAGGCAGAACCAGGTTTGGTGGGGGAGGCGGGTGGATGCAGAGAAAGCTCACAGGGACACTGCTGGAAATAGATCTGAAGAGTCAAAAGACCAGCCTTGAGCCTTTGGCAGCTGCAAGCAGGGGATTCGAATTTTGTTATTCCGGCTGTTGTTTCCAATGGGTGTTGCTCTTAAGTGGGTTGGGAAGGACTTGCTGGATGCACTGTGTGTATATATACCGAGTAACGCCTGGCTTGGTGAGCAATGAGCTGAGGACCCTGTCTGACCCACCCAGCAGGCCATTCCTGGCCCTGTCCTCTTGCTTCCGAAGTCTTCTTCCTCCACTTAGTTTGCCAGGGCGATGGGTGCAACAATTTGTGAGTGCAGAGGGGTGAGCTGAGGTTGTGGCAGGGAGGCGTCGGGAGCCTGACGGCAGCCCGTGTGGGTAAATGCGGTAATTAAAGCGCTCATTAACTCCGCTGAGTGGATGTGTGCGATAGATCATTACCGCGAGACAACTTGCGAGCGCACCGGGGCCTGGGTGATGGATGGCTCGCTCGGCAGAGGACGGAGAGGCCGCGGTGCTTGGGGCTGTGCCTGGTCGCCCCCGGGGAGGTCTCCAAACAGTTCCCTCCGGTCGCCTCCAGATGCCTTCCTAGCTAATTGGAGGAGAAGCTTGGAGAGCTGGCGGGGGAGCCGACAGCGAGGAGGAACGCAGACACACACATGCCTTGGATTCTGTAGAGCAGAACCACCAAAAGATGGTGGAGAGGAGATGCGATTCCTCGGAGGTTTTTAAGCAGAGGTTGGATGGCCATCCGTCATGGATGCTTCAGCTGCGATGCCTGCACTTCAAGGGGTTGGACTAGAGGACCCCAAGGGGTCCCGTCCATTATTCCCCCAGGCAGGGCTTGGAAAATACCCCCTGCCTCAGGCCCTCAGGAGCTTCCGCCAGCCAGTGTAGACCAGTGGTTCCCAAAGAGAATAGTACTGCCCCTGGGTGGGGCGATAACCTAAGTGGGGGTTGTTAGGGGGCAGCAGGGGGCCCCTGTAAGTGACAGTCAGGCTCTGGAAAGCTGGCGTCTCCCTGGATCAAGTTTGTCGGCTTTGCTGAATTAATTGAACAATTTTTAATTGGGCTTTGAGTGAACGGGCAATTAATTGCCGCTGTTTTGAATTTTATCGTGTCATCATCTCCCTTAGTGCGCCGTGCAAGCCGCTGCTCTGAATGATGCTTTTTGTGGTGCAGAGTAGTGAGTACACGGGGCGAGTTGATGAACCAAGCTGGAAAAGGTTTGAGAACCACTGTGGCAGATAATCTTGGGCGAAGTGAACCCAAAGTCTGGCTTCGTCTAAGGCAGTCTTCCTGTGCCTCTGTTGAATTACCCCTTTAAATCACTATGAGGACTGGAAACCTTACTGAGCTGTGGGTCTTGTCTCCTAAATAGAAAGGTATGTGCTCTGTGTGCAGAAAGGCTGGGACTGACTCCTCGTCCGATAGCCCAAAGAGCTGCTGGCAGTCACAGTCCTGAGATGGATGGCTTGGTGTCCTGACTCAGCATAAGGCTGCTTTTGACTTATCAAGAACCATGAGGACTATCATCTTGCTTCATTTTCAGGGGAGGGTCCACAAGCTCCATGTTCGAGAGGCCCTTGGGGGCCTCTTCCAAACTCTCCAGTTTCTATGATTCCGCAGTTAGCCCCTCATACGGCATCCCACATGCCTCTTTGCCCTTCCATAAACATAAAGGTAAAGAGACCCCTGACCATTAGGTCTAGTCGTGGCCGACTCTGGGGTTGTGGTGCTCATCTCGCTTTCTTGGCCGAGGGAGCCACCGTACAGCTTCCGGTTCATGTGGCCAGCATGACTAAGCTGCTTCTGGCGAACCAGAGCAGTGCACGGGAACGCCGTTTACCTTCCCACCGGAGTGGTATCTATTTATCCACTTCCTCTTTGATGTGCTTTCGAACTGCTAGGTTGGCAGGAGCTGGGACCGAGCAACGGGAGCTAACCCCATCACGGGGATTCGAACCTCTGACCTTCTGATCAGCAAGCCCCAGGCTCTGTGGTTTAACCCACAGCACCACCCGCGTCCCTGCCATAACATACCTTGCCACTAAATCTTTCCTTCCCTCCAATTTGCTCCTGCAGGTCCCATCACCAACGCCTTCATCACCCTGGCTCCAGCCAACATGCTAAACCCGGAGAGCAAGCCCCGCGTCCCCCTGCCCAAGTTCAGCCGCCACCTCTACACCTTGGAGAACGCGGGGAGCCCTGCCAGCGAGGGGATGATGCTGTGCCTGGGAATACATCAGAAGGTAGGGGGGTCTTGGGCTGCTTCCCCAGCAAACATGGGCCAAGTGGCCACCAAGCTAGAAATCCCCCTTCGCTCTTGAGGATGGAGGGCAAAAGGATGGCTGAATGCTTAATGCCCCAGGTCCACTGGTATAAAGGTCTCACTAAGACCGATAGATTTGAGGCTACTTCCCGGTGTTTGATCCTCAGTCGGAAAGGCACAGTCGTAGAATCATAGAATTGGAAGGGACCCAAGGGGTCGTCTAGTCCTGTGATGCAGGGGTCAAAGTTAAGAATAAGGCCTTTTGGCTTCCCAGGTGGAGAATAGAGAGCAGGACGTGTCTGAACTAGAAGAATGTACAAGGGGGGGGGAATGAAACAAAAAGAAGATTCATTGCTCTTCCACCCTCACAGCTCAATCTTCAGAGATGGCAATTGCCCATGATTCTTGGCTAGAGATGCTCGCAGGAGATCTTGCTGGAACTCGGACAGCCCTGGGAAATCTTGCAAGCCCATGCCAGAACTGGCACATGGAGAGGGCCTTGTCCCCCACCCCCAGCAAGGCAGGGGGCTTAAAAGGACTTCTGTCTTGAATGCATTTAATAATAATAATAAAATAATAATAGTAATATGCAGCCCATCTGATTGGGTTGCCCCAGCCACTCTCACCGTCTTCCAACACATATAAAAACATAATAGAACACCAAACATTAAAAACTTCCACATATAGGGTTGCCTTCAGATGTCTTCTAAAAGTTGTATACAGTGGTACCTTGGGTTACAGACGCTTCAGGTTACAGACTCCGCTAACCCAGAAATAGTACCTCGGGTTAAGAACTTTGCTTCAGGATGAGAACAGAAATCATGCGGCGGCAGCGGGAGGCCCCATTAGCTAAAGTGGTACCTCAGGTTAAGAACGGACCTCCAGAACGAATTAAGTTCTTAACCCGAGGTACCACTGTAGTTATTTCTCTCCTTGACATCTGCTGGGAGGTCGTTCCACAGGGAGGGCGCCACCACCAAGAAGGCCCTCTGCCTGGCTCCCTCTCACCTCACTTCTCGCAGTAAGGGAACCACCCTCAGAGCTGGACCTCTATGTCTGGTCTGAACGATGGGGTGGAGACGCTCCTTCAGGTCTACAGGGCTGAGTTTGTCTTTTTCTTGCCGTTTGTAATTGCTTTCTCTGATTACGCAGCAAACCAAATAAAGACATGTTTTATAGCAGGAGAGGGGGAGAGAGAAGGTACGGAAGTGGGACCCAGGCGTGGTGGGCGAAGGGCACACCTCTGAGCTCTGCATGCCTGTGTGCCAAGCCTCCTTCGCCTTCCGATGCAAGCGGGAGCAGGTGGCTGTTCCCTGCTGGAGGAGGCGATGCAGATCTGAGAGAGGCAGGGCTGAATGTTCTGGTACAATTATCCCTCAGGGAAAGGAACAGGTTGGCAGGAGAGAGAGAGCGGGAGTGTATTATAATCCTGTTGTTGGGCACTGAGGCAGTAATAGGCTGGAACGTCTCCACCGCACCTTGGCATCTTGAGGGATGAGGTCGGCCGTAAAACATAAATTAACTTCCAGTGTTGGGGGGGCCAGCAAGATCCCTGCCAGTGGCCCATCTGGCTCAGCATCCTGTCCCCACAGTGGCCAAACAGTTGCGCCAAAGGGAAGCCCACCAGCAGGATCCGAGCACAAGAGTTTTATTTTATCTGTCTTGAATCTTCCAACCGGGCCTTCCTTGTGTCAACAGCTTGGATCTGAAGTGCTTCAAGGACTGCCCGATTCCTTCTGCCTTGCCTTGATCACAGAGACCTTCCGGTGGGGCTCTCTTGGTGCTGTCAGACAGGCCCTGCTCCTTTTTCTCCCTTGACTGCCGTCCGGTAGAATGACAGCTGAGGATAAGCAAAGGGCAGCTGGTCTCTGAGCAGAGTCGACTGAGCATCCCTCCTTCCCTCTTTGAGACTTGGGTTTCACAAGAGCTGGGCCTCTGCTCCAATCCAGGAGGTTCTCCTTTCTGCCTGGGACTCTTCTCTTGGGTTCATGCAGGTGGCTTTGAGTGGAGACCACGTGACTTCAGGTGGACAGGGAGCGGGGAAAGGGTCCCGCTACCTGGTGGCGAGCTTTCCGGGGACACCTGGCTGCCTGACTGCAGGGAAACGGGAGGTGGCTTTGCTCTCATGTCCCCCACAACATCATAAAATCTCAGCCTCCCCACTCAAACCCGCCAACCCCCCTTTGCCAGGAATGCATTTCGTTTTCCCATCAAGGGGTTGCGTCCGATGCCCTCTCGCAGCCGCTCCAAGGAGAGGGAGAAGGAGGGAAGCCGGCATTTCATCCGCCTTGCCTGTTAACCATCGCTCACTGCGGAGGCATTTTCTCCTCTCCTGCCTGTCTCCTCTCCCCCCAAAACACAAAGGGTACTTTGATGTGTTATCTCTCCTGCCTGTCATTTTTCCCTCTCCACCCGCGAGACTGATGGGGCCGTCTTCTTTGATGGATTAGCTCCTTGCGAAGGGAGGCCTCGTGCCCGCTTCTCTCCCCTGGCACCACACGGCTCGTCCTTTTCTTCTTCTGAGTTTCCTTGAGCTGCGGCGGGCAGAGTGTCCGGCCGCCCACCCCAAGGCTCTCGCCAGGTATCTCATCTAGCGTTCCTGTAACAGATTCCCAGGAGCGTCCGCTGTCAGCCCTACTCCTTTCCTCTGCAACGTTGACAGCGGCCCCAAACCTCCAAGGTGCTGCGATGTCTCTTGTTCATCCAGCAAAAAGAAGGATGTTTCCAAACCAGGAAAGGGGGTTGTTCAGGTTGGACTGGTTTGGGAAACTTCAGCTCCCCCTCATCTTGGGGAGTCTGGTAGAATCCTGGCAGCAGAACAAGATTCTAGCCCTCATGACTGCTTGGGGGAGGGTGGGAGACTGAAAACTTGTGAGAACACATAAGAAGAGTCCTGCAGGGTCCGGCCAGTCAGGGCCCATCTAGTCCAGCATTCTGTTTCTCACAGTATCCAACCAGCAGTGTTTGAAATTAGTCCGGCTCCAGGTGCATTTTGCACCTGGCTATCAGCCACTTGCGACCAAGTGAAGGTTCCTGGGTGTCGCCGGACACCTCCACCATCTGGAGGTGCGTGCCTGGGCATCCTTGGACCTCGACTGTTTTCACACACTAATACGCCATCCTGTAGAATTCTGTCTGTTGTATTTTATCTGCACAGTCAGGATGAATTTTAGCAGCCAAAATGCTTTTTCAGTGCAGCCTGAGCAAGAGCAGTGAGCAACGTTATAGTGAATTGTTGTCACTTGTCTTCGCTCCCCCCCACTGCCCTGCTGAGAGTTGTGAATGCCTATGTTATGAATGTTCTGTGTCACTAGGAAGAAAAAGAGGTCGGAATGGGCCGATACATATGTAGACTGTCCCTGGATCAAGTGACTTTTCTTCTTTGCTTTCTCAAAGCTCTTAACCCAGCCAGGGGCGTAGGAAGGGGTGTGTGGTGGGAGTGGTCTGCCCCGGGTGTGATCCCAGAGGCAGGTGACAAAATCCCCCCTGGGTGGATTGCGCCACCGCACCGCGATGGGCCCCCCACAGAAGGATCACGCCTCCCCCGGGTGCACGACATGTGCACCGCTCCAGGTGCCGGAATGGCTAGCTCCGCCACTGAACCCAAGGTTGTCCCCTGAACTAGCCAGATGTTTAACTGAGAATCAATCAGAGTCAGTCCCTCATTTGGAAAATAAGACTTAAGAACTGTCTTGCCCCCAAATGGCATCTAGAGGTTCTGTTTTGGCAACTGCAACCTTGGGTTAAGGAGTCGTTTTGTGCCTGGCTTGTGTGTCTTGAGTTTCTAACACTGCAGACCATATCCTCCTTCTCGGAAGAGGACCTGAGTGTGATAGTGGAGGGAGAACTTAGCCATTGTAGCTAGTAGGATTAATTTTGGTTAATTCTGTTTTCAGAGCCATCCGTAAGAACCCATGAAGGGGCCAAAGGAGAGCCCTTAATTCCTGCATCCTGTTCTCACAGTGGCTGACCAGGTGCTTATAGGAAACCAGAAGGCAGGTTCAAGCTCCTGGAGTTCAGAAGCATCACTGCTTCTGGGGCTAACTGCTTCTGATGCAGCATTTTTGAGCCATTGGTTGCATTCTGAAAAGCCATTGGCATCAGTTGTGCAGAACCATCTCGCTTGTCGCTCCTGAATTGAGGGTTCTTTAGCTCGTTTTTGAGGCTGTGTTTTTGTCCCCGGTTTGTTTTAAAACATAGCTGCTTTTTTTTTTAATACCACCCTCTGACGGAAACATTTTCCAGGGCGGTTTTACCACAGACCGTAAAACAGCAATAAAAAAAGCAGCACAATTCAATAAAAAGCAAAACCCAGCGTTGACAGAAAATAAATAAATCAGAGGTTGAAAACCTGGGAAAATGAGAAACGTATCTGCTTGGCATCAGAAAGACACGAAGGCAGGGAAGTTTTAAACGGATGGTGTTTTGTTGTGTTTTTAATATTTTGTTGGGAGCTGCTCAGAGTGGCTGGGGCAACCCAACCAGATGGGTGGGGTATAATTAATGAAATCACTATTACTAATTGGTGTCAGACCAGGCAAGAGAGAGAGAGATCATGTCCCCCACAAATAGAGGGTACAGCTGAAAAGACCCTCCCATGTTTGCCACCCACCTCCTCCAAGGCAGCCTGGACAGGTGGACTTAAGAAAGGACTCCACATTCCATTTGTATTTTTTGAAGCGCTTATTTTGCTGCAGTATGGAAAGCTTTAATGAAAATCTCAAGACAACATGGGCAGGTGTCTGGGGGGGGGGGAGTGACTGATAGCTACATCATATTGAGGTCTGGGGGACTTCAGAGGTCCAGGGGCTGAAATTTCCTACCCCCAGGCCACAGGAGGATCTTTCACTTGGCTTCCCATTGGGTCATCTGGTCGGCCGCTGTGAGAAGCAGACCTTATGAGGAATGGTTGAAGGAGGTAGGTATGTTTAGTCTGGAAAAGAGGAGACTGAGAGGAGATATGAGAGCCAGCTTCACATATCTAAAGGACTGGCACATGGAAGAGCTGTTCAGCAGCGGAAGGGTCTCATTTGGGAGATGGTGAACTCTCCTTCCTTGGAGGTTTTTAAGCAGAGGGTGGATGGTCATCTGTCATGGACGCTTGAGCAGAGATTCCTGCATTGCAGGGGGTTGGGCTGGATGACCGTCACGGTCCCTTCCAACTCTACAACTCTATGATTCTGTGACTAGATGGGCCACTGGCCTGACCTTTATTATGTCCTTGAAGGTGAAGAAGGACCTAGAGGGGCAGAGGGAGAGAAGCAAGAGTTTCTGTAACCTTTGAAAAAGGACGCTGCTCCCTTGCTATAAAATAAAAGAGAGAGATTGCTGTGAAGGTCCTCTCGCTGTGTGTTTTGTGTGCGTTGAGAGAGGGAGAGAAACCCCAATAACACAATGTCTTCCTTTTGCAGACAATAATAATCTAGAGATGATAGGGGGGAGGCTGGAATGAGAGTGCCAGAGCCGGGCTCTGCGGATCCCCTCCGTCCTGCGCGCAGGATAAAGATCTCCTCTATCTCCCATTATCGGCTGCGTGTCTGCTCCGAAATTAGAACAGAGAGTCTCGGGCTGCGTGTCTGGAGTTCACGATGAGCTGCTGCTGAGGCTCGAGGTGGTGGTGGGGAGGTTTTCCCTTTCCCACTGGTGACGGGAGGCAGGTTTTCAGGCACTTCTGCAAGGTGGTAGAGCGGCAGAGCAGCTGCCTTGCACGATGAAGGTCCCAGGTTCGAATCTCCAGAGAGGGCTGAGCTAGACAGCTTGATGGTTTAGCTCCATATAAGGCACCTTCCTAGTTAGATCAGCTCTTTGCTTGGAATCATGAGGACCAGAATCTTGCATTATTTGGAAGGAAAGGACCACAGCTCGCTGACAGACCACCTGCTTGGCCTTCAGAAGGTCCCTGGTCCAGCTCCCCACTAATGTCATGGCCAGGTGGGGCCTGAAAACTTGGCAAGCTGCTGCCAGTCTGTGTGGACAATACTGAGGCTGTTGCGGTGTGGTCAGGAAAGGAGCCCTGTGTGGTCAAGCCAGGTTGTGAAAGGCCTCGCGTAGCTAGTAATTTCTTCTTCTCTTTGTTGCTTGGGGATACTCCTGTGAGCCAGAGGGCGATGCTCCTTGGTCCCTGCACCCAGAGGTCCCTGCCCCCCAACTTGGATGCTTCTCTTTCAGCGTGCAGCAGCGCAGAGTCCCAAAATGGCTCTCTGGACACAGAGTGCTGAGCTTTGGTATGCCAAATGGCAAAGCTGCCTCGAACCGCAAAGGTGTCTGGGACTGGTTGGAGGCAGAGGAATGAGGGGGTCCCAACTGGGGAAACCCCAAGGAAGGAAGGCTCAGAGCCCAGGCAGTGGTGGTGGGACAAGAGTGAGTGGTCAGAGGGAGAAGCCTGGGGGGGGAGGTGTCAGAAGCTGGAGAGGTAACAGGGCTTAGCATGCATTGAGAGTCTGTGGCAGAGGGAAGTCAAGAATTGGAGGCAGAAACTGAAGCAGGAGAGGAGGGAAGCCAGGAGGCAGAGGGGAAGTCTGGCTGGTAAAGAGTCACAGTTGTCTCCCCCTCCTGCTGCAAAAAGCTCCCCTCCCCGCTGGTCTCCCAGAACCAGGAGAGGCATGAAAAGGGCGGAGGAGAGATTGGCTGCATGTAGGCCCAGTCTCCGATTGCTTGGGGGAAACCTTGGAGAGGAGGGGACTTAGACAGCTGTGGGGAGGCAGGGACTTTCAATCTCATCAACTGCATCATGGGGGCAAGACCTACCAGAGATTATTTGCTGTGTTCATTGGGCCTGGCACGCCTGTGCAGATCCTGTTTTTGTTAATAAAGACTTGACTGCAAGTCGCTCGGTGTGATTTACTGCTGCTCTCTCCTGTCGAAAGGCATGTTCAAACCTTGCTCCCTCCAGCGACCTGCCTTGTCACTCCTCTCTCATGGCCGGCCAGCTGATCGTATCAGTCCTCTCTCTCTCTCTCTCTGATGGATGCCTTCTCAAAAAAAAAAAAGCCTCTCAAGCAATCGTTTTGTCCCCTGTTATCACTGTTGGTGCGGTGTGATCCTCTTCCTTTAAAAGAATTCCAAGGCTGGCAGAGCTTCTCCAGATCTCTTTGTGAGAGATTATCCCTTTAGCTTCTTCCTTAAGCGCTGCGGAAACTCTTTATCAGGGAGCACTTGAAATTCTTTGGCTTCCCTCCCCGCCATTATGCTGGAATACAGCTTTTGCTCCTAGGGTGTGGCCCCTAGGGTTTGCCTTTGGCTCAACCGAAGCAGAAACCTGGGACATACCTCAGTTCTAGGCTCAATCCCCAGCATCTCCCTGGAGAGCTACTGCCAGCCCGTGCTGGGAATATTGAGCTAGGTGGCCCCAACAGTCTGACTCGTATGTATTTAAAATAGCTGTGTAGGAACCATGAGGGCTATATGCTTAGTTTTGTGTAAAGCAGTTTCTTGTATCCTCTGGGTGGGGGTTAAGGATTTTTTAATTTCATGCTGTAGTGTGTGTGTGTGTGTGTGTGTGTGTGTGTGTGTGTGTGTGTTTGATATAGCAAAAAGAACATAACAACAGATAAAAAATTAAACATGGAAAACAAAGCTATAGAACGGGTACAGTTGCACATTGGTTGAAATAACAGAAGTCTATGAGTACAGTCATACCTCGCGTTACAGACGCTTCACGTTGTGAGATTCAGGTTGCGCACCGCGCCGAACCCAGAAGTACCGGAATGGGTTACTTCTGGGTTTCGGCGCATGCGCAGAAGTGTGAATCGCAACCTGCATGTGCGCAGACATGGCGCTGCAGGTTGCAAACACTGCTGGTTGCGAACGTGCCTCCTGCACGGATCACGTTCGCAACCCGAGCATCCACCGTATAGGATATAGGCATTACCTGGTTATCAAGTCCAGTGGGGACAGCCTGGGTAGCTCTGTTGGTTGGAGCATGGTGCTGACAAGGCCAGGGTTGCAGGTTCAGTCCCCGCAAGGGACAGCTGCAAATTCCTGCATTGCAGGGGGTGGGACTAGATGATCCTCAGGGTCCCTTCCATCGCTGCAATTCCATGCCAGATTTGCCAGGCTTGTAGGAAGGGTTTCGAAAATGATGGTCCTTCTCTCTGTGTATGGAATGCCAAATCATACAAAAAGTGCATGGGAGTTCTGGTCAAAATCTCAAATTACGCACAATTTCCTCCCATTTTCCAGAGCGGTGGGTACCCAGCGCCCTATGTATGATTTGTCAGCTGTTTCCAACTGGGTTGCAATTACTGTTTGAGCTGCTCAGACCATCTATAAGACTGGTTCTTTTGACAATATGTCTACACAATGGCATTTTCAAAAATATCCTTGGCTTGATTCTGGAGCCCTCTGTTCTTCTGTCTCCCACAGGGATCCGGAGAGAGCAACCTGGAGAAAAAAGAGCGGCTGTACTCGCAAATGTGTGCGACAAGAGAAAAGGTGAGGCTCTCTTTCCTTACAACAGGCAAATTTTGAGGCTTGATCTTGACACAGTGCAGACTTTATTTTTTCTTGACCAAATCAGATTTATTGCTAGTTAAGTCAGCCATCGTGCCATTTGCGTACACAGACAAAAAAAACAAGGCAGGTGTATAAGGCGCACTAAAATACCATTAGCATTTTGCTTTGCAGTAAAGTTTTGGCAATTTTTTTTAACAGTAGGCCAGCGATTCCTACACTGTGCACTGCGGCAGGTAATCCTTCACTTTGCTCCCCTTGAAAAGCTGAAATTGAAAAATAAAAACCTTGAGAAATAAAAGCCTAATGCCAGGCGGCAAGATGTGCTTTTTGAAAAAAGAACCGTGAAAAATCAGATTGGGCCTCTGGTGGAAGCAGTGAGGGGGAACCATCAAATCTTAAGAGTTGGAAGGGACCCCTGAGGTTCATCTAGTCCAACCCCTTGCAATGCAGGAACCTCAGCTAAAGCGTCCCTGATAGATGGCCGCCCAACCTCTGCTTTAAACCTCCAAGGAAGGAGAGCCCACAACCTCCCGAGGGAGACGGTTCCACTGTCAAACTGGTTGTGGCCACCCCAAAGCAACTCTCCAAAGCGACTTCATCGCTCTCATCTTAAAAACCGGGAGGGGAGAAAAGGGTCAGGCAAGCCTTTGGCAGGGGAAGAGAGTCACCAGTTCCATATTAAGGGTTTGCATGGGCAAAAGCTGTGTGGGCAGAAGCTCGTGGCATCTGGGGTTGCTGCAATGCCCTCTGGATGGATACGGGTTTTGCCATCCCAGGATGGAGAGCCTCTTCTGAATAGAACCATTCCTCAAATTCTGCCTGGTGGGAGACAGGTTTTCTCCACCTTTTACCAGGGATGAAGGTCGCTGTGGCCCTCACGCCATCCGCCTTCGTTGCCGCTGAGTTCAGGGTCCCAGGACGGGCAAAGGCAATACTCTGGTCCTTCCTCCGCTTCTCCCCCTACCCTGATTCCACTCCCCATTTAGTTTTCAACCCCCTTTTTCCCTTGCAGAACATGATGGGCGACCAGGAGCAGATGAAGATCCAAGTGACTCAACTGGAGGAGGAGGTGGGCACCTTGCGCAAGATCAACAAAGGCCTCTTCGACTTCTCCAGCCGACTCATCATGAAGCAGGGCAAATAGCGGGGCGGGGGGGGGGACCTGCTCCTCCGAGCCCAGCCTGGCGGCAGCAAAGTGCTAGCCCCCTTGGGACAAGAACCTGGCGGCAGCCACACACAGCACCTGGATCGCCAAAACTTCTTCCCTGGTCAGAGGGGCAGGAACGCTCGCTGTTCATACCCTTGCCCGCTGGCAGGACCGCACCTCACACATCCAGAAATGGGGGGGGGGGCAGAGATGGCGTAATTCAGGATGGTTACAACAGGGCGTTGCAAGGAGACATGGCCGTTCCCCCTTCCTGCTCCTCTTCCTCAAACAAACCAACGGGCCCGGTCCACATCCCTCTCGTTTTGCAAAGGATTCTGGGCCGCGCCATATGACCTGTTGCTGCTCCACCGCTGCCTTTGCCGCCAGGGATTGATGATCAGTAGTACGCCTGCTTCCATAGGGGAGGGGGCATGCAGGCGGCTTTTGGGGGTTCACCAGCCGTTCTGGCATTCCCCAACTGGCAGGCAGATTTGCTGGCCTCTGTCAGTCCAGGAGGAGAACGGTCCAAAGTCGTCGTCAGCAAAGAGGCCTCAATTCCTTTTAACACTGTGTTTTTGAGAGCGACAGAGAGCCCCCCTCTTTTGGAAGTGGGGGAGAGGAGAGAGTCTTGTGTTTCATCGTTCCGCAGGCCGCAGAAATGAGGCATTGGATTCTGGGCTGCGTAATCCTCTCCGGTTGAGTTGTGCTTCTCAACGGTTCTCTCCCCTCATTAAAAACGTGCACAAATCTCCCAAGCGCTCCCTGCTTTATGAAAGCTAGCCATTCAGGGGTTATGCAACCCCCCATGCCATTTTTACATGCAGGGAGAGATTTATTTATTTACATTTTATTGAGCCTGCGCAAATTAGACCTTCCTGCCATTGAACTGAACCACTAAAATTCACGCAGCTCCGTCATGCACGGTGCGCCAGATCGTATCCTTAACCCTCTTGTTGGTCAGGACCCGCAGCTCCGTATCCCAAGCAACTTTTTTTGTACTCTGGTGAATCTGCTTCTCCTTCCTGTCCTCTCTCTCCCCCTACATTTTACTTCTTCATTTTACTTCCTTTAAAAGAAATACCTCTGACGAATCCTTTTCCTTTTATTTCTTGTTTTGTTTTTTCGTTTTGTACTTTTTTAAAATAAAGGACTGTTTACTGAAATTGCATTTTGGTGGAGTGTTTAGAGAGAAGGCGACTTAAGAGGCAGCGGGATTGAAGCATATAAAATTACGCATGGAGAAAGTTGGCTAGAGAAAGGGTTTTTTCCCCTCACAACACTAGAACTCGAGGACATTCAAAGAAGCCGAATGCTGAAGGCTCCCCTTGCCCTTAGTCATCACAGCTAAATGGAACCTCCAGATTCAGGGGCAGCCTATCCCTGAATGCATCTGTTGCCCTGATACCCTGCCCATGGCCAACCAGCAGGACCCAACTGGCCTTTGGAGGCATTTGCTTCCTCCTTCGGCAGAGGGCAAACTGCCATGGTTGGTGGCCGTTGGCACTTGTCTGCAGAGAGGATTCCCTGCTTGCCTCCGGGTCTTTGCAGGGGGCGCATCGCTCAGTACACAGTCTCCTAGAATTGTAGTTTGAAAGGGGCCCCAGCAGTCTCATCTGCAATGCTGGAATCTCAGCTACGGCATCCATGACAGAGGGCCACCCAATCTCTGCTTAGAAACCTCCAAGGAAGATGTGGCTTTGCAAGCTGATCTGCAGATTTCGGGTTCTTCTTTCCCTACTGCACAACGGGAGCGGCTTGTGCACGTCCCATTCGATCTCGTCTCTCTGCCCCTGGAGCTGAGTGCTCTCATCCTGGCTTCCTGGAGGGGCCTTTGCTTCTCTGAGCGCAGGGTGGGACCAGCAGCTTCCTCCTCAAGCAAATAGACGCCTTGGGATGCAGAGATCACTTTCTGGTTGTCATCCCTCCCTGAAGACCCCGTTGTTTCTGCAGCAGCGCCAGGCAGAGGCTGCCATTTTTATATCCGGCTGTTCAGCCTCTAAGCCAGCTGTTCCTGGACTTTTCTCCGGCCGCCCGCCATCCCCCTTGGTTCCATAAGCTCATCCCCAGTGCCCCCTGCCCTGGAAAATGCAACCGCAGTTTGCATGGCACACTAAAAGAACAGCGCAATGAAATTCAAAGCGTCAGGGATTAATGGCACACATAATACAAAACCCAGTTAAAAATAATTCTACAGAAGGGGCGAACTTCATTCAGCGGTGGCCCAGTCATTTGCAACTCCAGCGCACCCCTAGAGGAAATGGTGGGGGGGTGAAGGCCTATTCTCAAACCATTACTCTGGAACTCGCTGCCAGGAGATGGGATTGCTACTTGCTTAAGGCAACTTTAACATGGGGGATACACATTAAGAGCAAAAGATGCTCTTAATCATGGGTTCATGGGGTAAAAGATTTGCATTGCAGTGGGTTGGACTAGATGACCCTGAAATCCCTTCCAACGATTCTATGGGAGGAGGGAGAAACAGTTTATCATCCTCTGAGGCCCTTTTCCGTGTGCTGCTTCCGTGAGAGGTCCGGAGGGTGGCAAGACAAGAGCAGGGCCTTCTCTGCAGTGGCTCCCTGTCTATGGAATGTTCTCCCCAGGGAGGTTCACCTGGAGCCTTCATTATGCACCTTTAGGCGCCAGGCAAAAATGTTCCTTTTTAGCCAGGCCTTTGACTGATTTACGGTAAATGTGTTATGGAAGGGGAGATTGCTTGTTCCTTTCTGCTCTTAGTTTTGTGTTGTGTGTATTTTCTGTTTTTTATATCATGATTTTATGTTGTGAACCACCCTCAGGTCTATGGTTATAGGGTGGTAATCAATAATGATAATATTGCCTGCTATAACCCATAATTGTGTTTTTAATGTCCCAACGCAGTCTACCCCAGAAGGAGGAACAGCCATTACAAGGGGCAGGGGTGGCCACTAATGTGGATGGGTTTAAAATAGAATTATAGAACTGTAGGGACGCGGGTGGCACTGTGGGTTAAACCACAGAGCCTAGGACTTGCCGATCGGAAGGTCGGTGGTTCGAATCCCCGCGACGGGGTGAGTTCCCATTGCTCAGTCCCAGCTCCTGCCAACCTAGCAGTTCGAAAGCATGTCAAAGTGCAAGTAGATAAATAGGTACAGCTCCGGTGGGAAGGTAAACAGCGTTTCCGTGTGCTGCTCTGGTTCGCCAGAAGCGGCTTAGTCATGCTGGCCACATGACCCGGAAGCCGTACGCCGGCTCCCTCGGCCAGTAAAGCAAGATGAGCGCCGCAACCCCAGAGTCGGCCACGACTGGACGTAATGGTCAGGGGTCCCTTTACCTTTTTATAGAACTGTAATGTCGGAAGGGGCCCATGAGGATCATCTAGTCCAACCCCCTGCAATGCAGGAATCTTTTGCCCAACTTGGGGCTCGAACCCACGACCCTGAGATTAAGAGCATATTTTGCAAGTCTGAATTCATCAGTCAATCCACACACAGAGCTTCTGAATTCCAGTTTCTGGAAACCATAAAAGGGAAGAGGGCTTGAATCCTGCTTGCGGGAATATTTCTGGGGCCCCTGGTTGGCCAGTGTGAGAAGGCGATGCTGGACTAGATGGGCTGTTAGCCTGATTCAGCTCTCAGGTTCTTCTTCTGTCCTTGTCGAACCTCCAGGTCAGAGGCAGTCTATCTGGATTCCTACCTTCTTCCTGGTATTTTGCCGCTGTAGGAACAGGATGGGCTGTTGACTCTCCTTAAGTTCTTTCTTCTCTTTTTAAAGTATTTCCCCTCTTAAAGCAGGAGCGGGAGACCCAACAGGCTGTTCCAAAAAGTGGGGAGAACCCATTTTGATTTAAAGTGTGGCTTAATAACCCAGAGTGTCTGGACCGATTGCCCATCTCGCCTGCCAGTAGGCTTAGATAATAGTGCTTTTAGCTTAATCAATGCCTGCTCCCCTCGTTCCAACAAGGAGCTGAGGGTTGTTTTATGTTTTCAGGAGGAATGCATATTTTGATCTGTTCCCGACCTCGCAAATTAAAGAGTTTTTAACGGGGCCCGTCAGCCAGATGGGTTTATTCCGCTGTCCCCAGAGCACCCCGGACTGAATTTTTTTAAAAAAACAACAAGCGAACTATTCAAGCTACCAAGGCAGTGATGCTTTCAAATAGCAGTTGCTGGAAATTGCAGGAGAGGAGATAATGCTGTTGCACTGAGGTTCTGCTTGGCCACTGGAAAGATAAGGTGCAGGATGGGGCCCCTTGGGGGTCTGATCCAGCCACTTCTGACATCCTGATGGACAAATTTGTGTCTGGGAAGACTATTCATTACTAGCCATGACAGCGATGCTTTGCCTCCACGGTCAAAGGCAGCGATGCCATACCCTCCAACATTTCTCTGATGAAAATAGGAATGTCCTAAGGGAAAGCGGGACATTACCGGGATCAAATCAGAAACCGGGACAGCTTCTGTAAATCCAGGTCTGTACCTGGAAAATAGGGACACTTGGAGGGTCTCAGATGCTGCCTCCTGAGCCCTGTATCTACAGCTGATGTAGGTACCTACGGGACCGCCTCTCCTGGTATGTCCCACAGAGGACCTTACGGTCTTCAAACGAAAACATCTTGGAGGTCCCAGACCACAGGGAGGTTAAGCTGGCCTCAACCAGAGCCAGTGCCTTTTCAGTACTGGCCCTGACTTGGTGGCACGCTCTGTCACAAGAGACTAGGGCGGGACTTGACATCTTTCCGCAGGGCCTGCAAGACGGAGCTGTTCCACCTGGCCTTTGGCCAGGGCAGTCTGACCCCCTCCTTTGGTAATCCTCACAGAACTCTAGCCCAATGGCTGCCATTAATTTGAATATGAACTGATTTTAGAATGTATTTCAATCACAGTCATACCTCGGGATGAATACGCTTCAGGATAAGTATTTTCGGGTTGCGCTTCACGGCAACCCGGAAGTAATGGAGTGTGTTACTTCCGGGTTTCGCCGCTCCCACATGCGCAGATGGTCAAAATGACATCACGTGCATGCGCGGAAGTGGCGAAACACGACCCGCGCATGCGCAGATGCGCAGTTGCATCTTACGTTCTATTCAGGATGCGAATGGGGCTCTGGAACGGATCCTGTTCAATCCCGAGGTACCACTGTAATTGACTGTGATTTTATGTAAACTGCTATTTTTACTGTTTTAGCCACTCTGAGCCCAGCTTTTGCTGGGAAGAGCAGGATATACGTAAATAAAATTTTATTATGATGATGATGATGAATATCTGAATATTTGAATATCTCCTACAGTTTATTTATTGTGTTCATATACCCCCTTTTTATCCAGGGAGCGCAAGGTGGTGTACATGCTGCTCCCTCCTTCATTTGATCCCCACAACAACCCTGTGAGGTCGGTTATGCCAAGAGGTCACGCCTAGGGAGCCTCCTGGACAAGTGGGAGGATTTGAACCCTGGTCTCTCCCCCAAGCCAAATACTCTAACCACTGTGCCACGCTGTCTCCCAAGCCTCTGCTTGCGCGTTTGGGGGGCAGGAGGCAGCAGCACTATTAGATCAGGGTGGCTGGCCAATTGCTGCCGCCCACACCCCAAACTGGCAATCTCCATCCTTTTCTCTCCTCGGGAATAAGGTGCCTCATCTATCTCACTTTAGCCTGTCAGGGCACCAGAAATGAAAAATTGGCTTGCCAGCAATGGGTTGGAATGGTCCTTGCCCAACGGTGGGTTTTCCTGCCAGGTCACTTCTGGGTCTTCCATCTCCCCTCTGATAAAACCTGGCCTCTGGGACACCATCTCCCCACAACCCCCCACAGCCTTCAAATGGGGGTTTGGGGAATAGGCCTGCCTGCCTTGTATCTCGTGCACCTGCCTTGGCCATCGATCTAGTTAATTAACTGTCGGCCGTTGAGCAGATAAACTATCCATCCTGGGAATTTGCTTAATTGCTTATTTGGCCTTGTTGCTAATATATGGTTTTTGTGTGTGTGTGTGTGTTAAGGAAAACTCTCCCTCTGTGCTATTCTTCCGAGAAGACGATCTTTCTTCCTTTCCCCTCCCACTGGATTCGGTCGCCAAAACTGCTGCCTTCTCAGCCTTGCAGAGAGAGGCTGGTCCTTCATCCTTCTTGAGTAGCTCAGTTGGTTACAACATCGTGACAAAGGCTGCAGGTTCAATCCTTTAACAAGGGTGTTGTCAAGCTGGGATGTGGGCCCAGGAGGGCAACCAAGATGACCAAGGGTCTGGAAACCAAGCCTGATGAGGAACGCTTGAAGGAGCTGGGGATGTTTAGCCTGGAATAGAAGAGACCAACAGCCATCTTCAACTATCTCAAGGGCTGTCACACGGAAGAGGGAGCCAGCTTGTTTTCTCCTGCCGTGGAGGGCAGGATTCGAACCCATGGCTTCAAGTTACAAGAAAGGAGATTCCAACTAAACTTCAGGAAAAAACTTTCTGGCAGTAAGAGCCGTTGAAACAGGCTCCCTTGGCAGGTGACAGGCTCTCCTTTCCTGTAGGCTTTTAAGCAGAAGTTGGATGGCCATCTGTCCTGGATGCTTTAGCTGAGATCCCTGCATTGCAGGGGGTTGGACTGGATGACCCTTGGGTGCCCCATTCCAACTCTTACCATTCTATGATTCTAGCTTCCCTGATCTGAGAAGAGGCCTTCTTTGCTTTCAGGAGGGAAGCCTTTTCTGAACAGAGGCATGACTCCACCTCTGGAAAGTTTCTCCTCTGATCAAGGATGAGGAACATGCCCTCTTAAAGATGCTGCTAGATTCCATCTCCCAACCCTAACCATTGGTCCTGCTGGCTGGCCAGGGCTGCTGGAAGTGGAGTCTGAGAACATCCAGAGAGGGCCACAGGCTCCCACTTCTCTCTTTCCAGCTAAGACACATCCATTCCCACCTTGGCCTCTGGGGAGCACTTTACAGATAAAAGGCTAAATTGAAAGAAGCTCATCGTCTCGCCGGGCACATTAATTCTCCAAACGGCAGTCGATTTCTGCTCCTTGCATTGATTTGTTTACATAAGCAGAAGACCTTTCGGCAATTCTCTTGGATGTGGGGAGCGGCGGGGTGAGAGGATCCCACAGCCAAGGTTGTACGTGCTCATAGAATCCTAAGAGCTGGGAGGGATCTCAAAGTTGTCACCCAAGGCTGACTTGCTGGCAATGTGCAAAGTCTGCAGATACCTTTTGGGTAGGCCGTCTGGATCAACCTGCACTTTTGTAAACAAAAATCTCCCTTTTCCCCCCTTATGGGGTATCCAAGAGCCCATATAGAGTCCTTACGTAGGTTCCCTATTGGTAGGAGAAAATAACAGAGGCCAACCAGAAAATATTGAGAAGCAAAGCAGCTAGGAAGCCTGATCTTTATGGATCTGTTGCAACAGGGTGCCCCCTTCTGGAGGAATCCAGACAAAGGTGTGCCTACCCTTATATAGAAATTTTAAATTTCCTGCCCTGGAGCTCCAGACCACCCCTCCATATATCATACATACATCACAGAAGGGGTGTAACCCAAGACCACCACCCCATACATCATATGTACATCACAGAAAAGGCGGTCTACAACAGAAATCTGAGTGCATTGTTTATCTCCTGTCTGACAGGTTACCTGTCAATGCTCACTTGATTGGATACTCTGGGAAGCCTGGCCAGTCTTTTGTAATGACAAATACTTATTTCCTGAGCCAGGTCATAGGCTCGCCCTATTCAAACACAGACATACCCTTAATACAGGATTTGTGAAGGAAAAGACAATGGGGAGGCTTTTCCATTTTCTTTTGCAGAGAAAACATTTGGTCAGTTTGGGAATCAAAAATGGTTTCAGGTCGGTCTTCCTGTGCTGATCTACGTACATGCTTGGTTGGTACATTTATGAACATTTATTATATATTTAAGACTTTAAAATTCTTATCACAGTAGAATGGTAGAGTTGGAAGGGACCCTAAGGGTCATCTAGTCCAACCCGCTGCCAAGCAGGAACTGCAACTCAAGCATCCATGTGCATGTGAATCCAACTTCTGCTTTAAAATCTCCATGGAGGGAGAGGCTACCACCTCCTGAAGGAAACCATTCCACTGCTGAACAGCCCTCACTGTCAGAAAGCTCTTCCTGATGTTTAGTTGGAATCTCCTTTCCTGGAACTTGAAGACATGGGTTCGAGTCCTGCCCTCCAGAGCAGGAGAAAACAAGCTAGCTCCCTCTCTCATGTGACAGCCCTTGAGATATTTGAAGATGGCTCTCCTGTCTCCTCTCAGTCTCCTCTTTTCCAGGCTACACTTCCCCAGCTCCTTCAACCGTTCCTCATCAGGCTTGGTTTCCAGACCCTTGATCATCTTGGTTTCCCTCCTCTGCACACCTTCCAGCTTGTCAATGTCCTTCTTAAATTGTGGTGCCCAGAATTGGAAACAGGACTCCAGATGTGGTCTGACCAAGGCAGAAGGGAGTGGGATTGGACTTCCCTTGACCTTAGGGCTGCCATATGTCTGGATTTTCCCTGACTTTACTGGGTTTTCAAAGGTGGAATTGACATCCAGGGGGGATTTATAAAAGGTATCACTTTGTCCTAGATCTTAGGCAAGTCAATCAAAAAATCACTTTTTTGGTGTTCTAAAAAAAGCTCAGCAATTTTTGTGGGATCCTGGCTTTTCCTTTGTCAAATATGGCAACCCTACTTGACCTGGACTCACAGAATCATAGACTTGGAAGGGAGCCAGAGGATCATCTAGTCCCACCCGCTGGAAAAGCAGGAATATGCCGCTGTTCCACTGGGGGATCCAACCTGTAACCTTGGAGTTACCTGCACCCGGCTCTAACCCACTGAGTACACTTCCTTCCGTACAAGTTCAGGATCAGCACAGACTGGTGTGCTCAGCTCTGTTCAGCATAACGGTTTAATTTGCACAGAAATGAGAAATGTATTAACAAAGGTTCAAAATGGAAAATGGCTCCATGTGTGTTGCTCACACCGGGGGGGGGGGGAGGGGTCCACAAGAGTTTTCCTAAAGGACTCTGAGCTCTTGCTGAGTTAACTCTAAGATGTAACTTAACTGTAATAATAATAATAATAATAATAATAATAATAATAATAATAATAATAATAATAATAATTTATTATTTATACCCTGCCCATCTGACGGGATCTCCCCAGCCACTCTGGGTGACGTCCAACAAAATATCAAAAACAATGCAGCGTCAGACATTAGAAATTTCCCTAAACAGGGCCACCTTCAGGTGTCTTTTAAAAGTTTATTGCCTTGACATCTGATGGGAGGGCGTTCCACAGGGCGGGTGCCACTACCGAGAAGGCTCTCTGCCTGGTTCCCTGTAGCTTTGCTTCTCGCAATGAGGGAACCGCCAGAAGGCCCTCGGAGCTGGACCTCAGTGTCCGGGCAGAACGATGGGGGTGGAGCCACTCCTTCAGATATACAGGACTGAGGCAGTTTAGGGCTTTAAAGGTCAGCAACAAAGATTAACTTAAGTTAACTTAAACCTGTAAGACACAGCTATTCCACCTGGCTTTCAATTTGAACTTAGCCTGATCTTTTATTCCCCTTCCTTCCCTCCCTCTCCCCTTTTTATGAAGATTACCCGCTCTGGGATCCCACAGCTAATTCTCCCTGGCCTCCTTGCTGGCCCAAATAGGACTAATTTAGCCAGCTAGCCCTGGTGATTACCTAATGTTTATTGGATGGATTTCCCCCCTAAATTGATTTTTGAATTCTGAATTTATTGTTAGTCACGTTTTATACTGCATTTTATGCTCTTTTTTGTTGCATCAATTAAGTGTTTTGAATTTGTTGTTAGCCGCCCTGAGTCCGGTTTTCTGAACCAGGAAGGGCAGGATATAAAAATAAATTTATTATTATTATTAATGATTAACTAACAGATAGCTAACATGTGAGGGTTTGCAAAGCTGGGATCATTCAAGAGGTATTGGGTCGCCATCTCCATTTTGAAAGGAGTTGCTTTTGAGTCCTCTTGGCCTCCCAAAATGAATGGGTTGAAGATGCAAGGGGAGATGTCTCTATGAAAGCCACAGGGAGAATAAGGCATGGAAATGGCTCTCTGGAAGGAAAACAGCCTGGAGAGAGAAAGAGAGACCTTTGCTTATAGGTCTGTTTGGATTATTTCATATTTTGTAAGATGCCCAACCTGTGCTGCACAGCACAAGATATTGTATGGATATTTCCGATGTTTTGAAGAAAGTTCCACCCATAAAAGTTTTAATAGTATTTTCAGGGGTCTGGGCAAGGCTTCATTTCCAAAGGAGCCAGTTCTTATGCTTCCAGTTGCTTCAAGCTTCGCAGTATTTAATATCTGCAATGAGGTCCTGCTTGCCAGCTTCACTGAGAACAGGAGGGCACCCCTTGGGTTGCTATAAGAGTTTTATAAAGGTCTTATATATATATAATAGGTAAAGGTAAAGGGACCCCTGACCATTAGGTCCAGTCGTGGCCGACTCTGGGGTTGCGGCGCTCATCTCGCTTTACTGGCCGAGGGAGCCGGCATACAGCTTCCGGGTCATGTGGCCAGCAGGACTAAGCCGCTTCTGGCGAACCAGAGCAGCGCACGGAAACGGCGTTTACCTTCCCACTGGAGCGGTACCTATTTATCTACTTGCACTTTGTGCTTTTGAACTGCTAGGTGGGCAGGAGCAGGGACTGAGCAACGGGAGCTCACCCCGTCGCAGGGATTCGAACCGCCGACCTTCTGATGAGCAAGTCCTAGGCTCTGTGGTTTAACCCACAGCGCCACCCGCATCCCAGATATACAGTAAAATAGATGTTCATAAATGTACCAAGCAAACACATACAGGTATGTAAACCACATGTCTGAAACCCACAGAAAAGTCCTGAAACCATTTTCTCTCTCCCAAAATGACCTCAAATATTTCTCTGCAAGGTCGAAGGAAATGGGAACTCTCCCCATTGTCTCTTTCACAAATCCTGTCTTAAGGGCACATTTAAGATATGCATAGGGTGTGAGCCTGTGACCTGTGACCTGTATTCAGGAATTGCCCAGGTAATCCAAATAGGTAACCTGGCAGACAGGAAGAAACAACAGACCCTGATTTCTGCCCCTTTTCTGATGTATTAAGGGGGTGGTCTTGGGCCACACCCCTTCTGTGATGTATGTATGGTCTTGGACTCCAGGGTGGGCAATTTAAAATGTCTATATAAGGGTTTGCACGAATGTCTCGGGGTCGTCGTTCCCCGCTGCAACAGCTTTAATCAGGCTTACTGGCTGCTTAGGGACGCGGGTGGCGCTGTGGGTTAAACCACAGAGCCTAGGACTTGCCGATCAGAAGGTCGGCGGTTCGAATCCCTGCGACGGGGTGAGCTTCTGTTGTTCAGTCCCTGCTCCTGCCAACCTAGCAGTTCGAAAGCACAAAGTGCAAGTAGATAAATAGGTACGGCTCTGGCGGGAAGGTAAACGGCGTTTCCGTGTGCTGCTTTGGTTCGCCAGAAGCGGCTTAGTCATGCTGACCAGGTGACCCGGAAGCTGTACGCCGGCTCCCTCGGCCAATAAAGCGAGATGAGCAACGCCAGAGTCAGCCACGACTGGACCTAATGATCAGGGGTCCCTTTACCTTTACTAGCTGCTTTGCTTCTCAATATTCTCTGGTTGGTCTCTATTATTTTCTCCTACCGAAAGAGAATCTACAATATGGGCTCTTGGGTGCCCCAGAAGGGAAAAGGAACAGTGTTCTTTCTCATAACGCAATAGTGCACCTTTAGCTGCTCACCCGCTCACCACAGGCGAGTAGCTCTTCTGGAAAGATTGGAGGAGAACGGCAGCATCCCGCATTTCTGTGCCCTTGACCACACAGCAGGGAGGGGCACTTCCATCTCTGTGGCGCACCAAGCAGAGATGCCATCTCCTCTCCAGTTTGCACGTCTGGCGGGAGATCTCCCTGGCAGATCTCATACTGTCAGTCATGCTGTCCCTCGCCAGGAATTAAATGTTGGGGGAGAACCCGAGCTTCCTTCCCCTGTCCTATTTATTCTCCTTCTGCCCCGTCAATCATCTGCTGCTGACCCAAAAGTGCAAAGTGAAGATGCTTGGCTAAGTTTTGCTGACGGAGGAGAGATGGTCACTCCGTTCATCCGAAGATGCTGCTGTTTTCTTTCGCTTGGGAAGAATCCTCAAATCTGGGATGAGACAAGATGGATGCAAGAGGATTTACCCGCCAAAGATGGAGCCTGTCGTGGATGGATCCCTTGAGATTCCTGCCTTGAAGGGGGTAGGACTAGATGAGGCTACAAATCAATGATTCGTTGTGGAAAACAAGCCCTAGCTCAGCTAGGTATAATTGTCAATTATTATTGCTTATTACCATTATTTATTTTTATCCATTTCATTTACGAAACTCTTCCTACATCTCCAAGTATTCTGCAGTAGAACGTAAGAATCGCACATATTAGAAACAATTTTGAATTCATCCAGATACCAACTGATATTTTATATATATCTCCTCTCCACTGAGAAAGACTTGATCTTGTTAAAAATGATCTTATTAGAAGGAGGTGGGATTAGACAAAATCGATGTGAGCGGATCGATCTGTCCAGGACAGCCTGGTTAGAGCGGACTGTATCCATTATTAGTCATACTCAGAGGAGACTAATTGAAATAAAAGGGGCATGGTTAATTTAGGCCCACTGATATCAAAGGGTCTGCTCTGAGTAAAAGAATAATTTGAGAGGCAATCAAAATAGACGCACTCTGAACACAGGTCACAGGTTCCCAACCATTTCTGCTGCCAACTGAGACCAGTGGGGCAGAAGGCAGGAGAGACCCAGAATTGGGCAGAGCCAGAGAATGTGATGGGAACCACTCAGATTCCAACCTCCTCCTTCTGTTCCTTCTCCTTCCTGCTGACTTCTACAAGGGGGAAGACTTGAGGAGGAGGAGGAAGAGGAGGAAGATGACAGGACTGGGCTATATATCAGGCAAAAACCGGTTTGAAGTCCTTATCATGATATCAGGTTCACAATTTTTGACCTGGCAATATATCACCATGTGTGCGTTTGTGTGCTATGCAAAATCACGATGGAGCAGGGGAAACCGTGGAGCCAGCCAAATGGGGGCAGGGTATGAATTATTATTATTATTATTATTATTATTATTATTATTATCATCATCATCACCATCACCATCACCATCATCATCATCATCATCTAGGAGAAGGAAAACTCTGACCCTAAACTTCCGCTGCCTTGCGGAACATCTTTGGGAGAAGAAAAGGCCAAGGATTAAACCATGGGGAGGCAAACTAAGGCCCGGGGGCCGGATGCGGCCCAATCGCCTTCTCAATCCGGCCCGCAGACGGTCCGGGAATCAGCGTGTTTTTACATGAGTAGAACGTGCCCTTTTATTTAAAATGCATCTCTGGGTTATTTGTGGGGCATAGGAATTCGTTCACCCCCCCAAAAAAAATATAGTCTGGCCCCCACAATGTCTGAGGGACAGTGGACCGGCCCCCCTGCTGAAAAAGTTTGCTGACCCCTGGAGTAAAGCCTACACAGATCTGGAGTGGAGTCCCTAAGGCAGTTGGATGGCGTCTTGTACGCCTCCTTCCAGCATCTCCTGGTGCCCAATGTCTTGCTCTGATTTCCTTTGGACCCCCTCAGTCAGGCGGAGAGGGGGCAGCCCAGGACTTCCAGACACGCTGCCCAGGTTCCCACCCCAAGGAGGTGACTTTGGTGCTGGGAATGCAGCAGTTGGGCTTCACCCCTGGAGGCACACTCCATTGTCTCTCAGAACTGCGGAGTTAGAAGGGCCATTTAGCCAAACCTCCCGCAATGGAGGAATCACAGCTAAGATGTTGCAAGACAAGCATCTCTTCTGAAGTGTGGCTAGCAGCTACTGTTCAACAGTGGGACAGATTCTCCGTCTCCTGATTCCCTGAGAGAAAGCAAGAGGAAGATATTCCATCAAAATTCAGCCTCCCCATTCGGCAGAAGAAAAGCAAGGACCATCTCAGAAATGGCAAGCAATCGAGATGATTTAAAAGGCTAATAGTTCAGCAGAAGGAGAGAGAGAGAGAGAGAGAGAGAGAGAGAGAGAGAGAGAGAGAGAGAGAGAGAGAGAGAGATATGGAGAAAAATGACCTGTTGAGTCAGCCCATCTTTCACTCTGGTGACTTTGCAGGGTGCTGTACAACTCGTCTATCTGCATCTGTACAAAGCAGAGATGAAAGATGTTCAGGGTTCCCCACCCCCGCAAACCTTCTCCTCCTGCAAAACAGTTAACTCATATCACACCACCTCCTTCTGTCTCAGGAAATCTAGTGTTCAGCCTGCAGGGAAGAAAATAAGAATCATAGAACTGTGATGTTGGAAGGGACCCTGGGGGTCATCTAGTCCAACCTGCTGCAATGCAGGAATCACATCTGAAAAATTCTTGATGCCATCTGCTTAAATCCTCCAGTGAAGGACAGTCCACCACCTTTCTAAGGAAGTTGAAGATGGTTATCCTATCTCCTCTCAGTCTCTTCTTTTCCAGGCTAAATGCCCCCAGCTCCTTCAACTGTTCCTCATCAGGCTTGGTTTCCAGACCCTTGATCCTCTTGGTCTCCCTCCTCTGCCCACCTTCCAGCTAGTCAACATTCTTATTAAATTGTGGTCCCCAGAATTGGTCACAGTATTCCAGGTGTGGTCTGACCAAGGCAGAACAGAGTGGGACTATGACTTCCCTTGATCTGGACACTAGACTTCCGTTGATGCAACCAAGAATTGCATTAGCACAATCAATTAGTTAAAATTCATTCTAAAATCAATTCAAAATCAAATTAATGGCAACCATTGGGGCTAGAGTTCTGTGAGGATTACCAAAGGACTGTGCCTTGGCCAAAGGCCTGGTGGAACAGCTCTGTCTTGCAGGCCCTGTGGAAAGATGTCAAGTCCCGCAGGGCCCTGGTCTCTTGGGACAGAGCATTCCACCAGATCGGGGCCACGGCCGAAAAAGCCCTGGCTCTAGTTGAGGCCAGCCTAACCTTCCTGTGGCCCGGAACCTCCAAGATGTTTTTGTGTGGAAGACCGCAAGGTCCTCTGTGGGACATCCCAGGAGAGGCGGTCCCGTGGGTACAAGGGTCCCAGGCCGTATAGGGCTTTAAAGGTTAAAACCAGCACCTTGAACCTGATCCTGTACTCCAACGGGAGCCAGTGCAGCTGGTACAGCACCAGGTGAATGTGATCCCCCGGCGAGGATCCCATAAGGAGTCTCGCTGCGACATTCTGCAGCCCCTGGAGTTTCTGGATCAGTCGCAAGGGCAGCCCCACATAGAGTGAGTTACAATAATCTAGTCTGGAGGTGACCATCGTGTGGATCACAGTGGCTAGGTCAGGGCGAGAGAGGTCAGGAGCCAACTGCTTAGCCAACTGTTTAGCCTGGAAAAGAGGAGACTGAGAGGAGATATGAGAGCCATCTTCAAATATCTCAAGGGCTATCACATAGAGGATCAAGCAAACTTGTTTTCTTCTGCTCTGGAGGGTAGACCTCGAACCGATAGCTTCCAGTTACGTGAAAAAAGATTCCAAATAAACATCAGGAAGAACTTTCTGTTGGCAAGAGCTGTTCAACACTGGAATGATCTCCCTCTGGAAGTTGCGGACTCTCCTTCCTTGGAGGTTTTTAAGCAGAGGTTGGCTGGCCACCTGTCCTGGATGTTTTAGCTGAGATCCCTGCATTGCAGGGGGTTGAACTAGATGACCTTCGGGGGGTCCCTTCCAACTCTACAATTCTACGATTCTGTGATTCCACATCTTCCAGCTTGTCAACATCCTTCTTAAATTGCAGTGCCCAGAATTGGACACGGTTTTCCAGGTGTGGTCTGACCAAGGGAGAAGAGAGTGCGACTATTATTTCCCTTGACCTGGACGCTAGACTTCTCTGGATGCAGCCTAGAATAGCGTTAGCTCTTTTTTTGCTGCTGCATCACACGGTTGTCCCATGTTCATCTTGTGGTCCACCAAGACCCGTAGGTCCTTTTCATATGTATAACTGGCAAGCCAGGTGTTCTCTGTCCAATATTTTTGCGCCCGATTATTCCCGCCTAAGTGCAGAACCTTACGTTTGCCACTATAAATATTAATTTTGTTTGCTTTGGTTCAGTTCTCCAGTCTGTTCCCATAACAAGCCTTCGATTTGGGAGGGGGGGTGTTGGTCGTCGTCTGACTTCTCCCCCTCCTGGTTTTTAAAAATGGGAGAGCATTTTTCCCCATGTATCCAAAGCTGAAGACGTGGGCAGAACTGGGCTGCAAGGCGAGGGTTCGGAATCCATCAGCTCATTGCAGCTCATTACATTTGCCTGCGGGGTGATCAATATTTTTGGGCCAGGGACATTTGGCAATTATGATTCATTTTATAAAAAACCACCACTTTTTAAAGTGGTGGTTATTATCATAATTGGTTTTTGGTTTTATGGAGGGAGCTGCTGTTTGGGGCCAGCTGAGATTAAAACAAGATTTTGCAATTTCAACAACCCCCGTAAAAGGAGCGCAGATTCTTTCAAATAGACCCATTGGAGGGGCGTATGCAGCTCAGTTAGAGTAGACCTATTTCAAAGACTGCACCTAAGTTATTAACGTCAATCCGTTTACCGTATTTATATCCTGCCTTCCTCTCTAAGGAGATCAAGGGGGCTCACAGAGCTTCCCCCGCTCCTTGTTTCATCCCCACAACCCTCTGAGGTAGGTTGGGCTGAGGTAGAACCATAGAACTGTAGAGTTGGAAGGGACCCCCAAGGGTCATCTAGTCTGACCCCCTGCAATGCAGGAATAGTGAGCTTCATGGCCAAGTGGGGATTTGAACCCTCATCTCCCAGGCCTTGGTCAGACACTCAAACCACGCTGCCCCCCAATTTCAAGGGGTCTACTCTGGGTAGGACTAAGATTTGGATGCAACCCACAGTCATTGGCGGACAGGAATGTCACAAAGATGGAAGCAGTAGTTGCTGCTTGTCCCCGTGACCTCAAGGCAAACTGGTATAGTGGTCACAGTGCCAGACAAGGACATGGAAGACCCAGGTTCAAATCCTGGGTGACCTTGGGTCAATCACTGTCCCCAAATCCTACTCAGACTCAGTGAAATGAAGCTAGTCCCCAAGCTAAGTCATGCCTATTAACTTCAATAGAGCCTACTCTGAGTAGGATTAGCATTGAATACCAACCCTGGCTTGGATCTAATTTGAACAGGGGGCGGGGGGGGGGGGAAGACAGTGTGAAAATGCCAAAAAACAAAAAGAACAAATGTGATTAAATTTCTTTATTTTGCTGGCAAGGTTTTGACTTATTCCGCACAGCTGGCAGAGACCGTCTCTTCACCCCTCTGATTTCCCACGCCATTTTTTTTAAAGCCTCTGTAAATCTAAAAGCGGGGGAAATAGATTACCTGATTACCTCTGCACAGCTGTTGCGGAGTTTCTGGAAGACCTGCTATCTTTCTCTCGCAGTTCTTTCAAAATGAGAAAAAAACTGATTAAAGGAAAAGGGAGGGGGAATCCACAGAATTGTTGAGTTGGAAGGGACCCCAATGGTCATCTAGTCCAACCCCCTGCGATTCTTGTCCCTATGTTTTAAAAACTGCTCAAACTTACACAGGGAGAGATAACGTGAGAAGAAGACAGCAGCGATGGTTGGACAAATGATGTGGGAATAAACTGCAGAGCCAGGCCAGCTGTGTCCCTCCCAATTTCTCTGTCTGGCTCTCTCTTTGGCCACGCCCCTCTCCTTAGGCCACGCCCCTAGGAAATCCCTGACACACAGACATCTAACTCTGGAGAAAGCAAGATCGGCCCAAGCCTCCATGTGACAGCCCTTCAGCTGTAAATAAATAATAATAATAATAATAATAATAATAATAATAATTTTATTTATACCCCACCCTTCCCGGTTCAGAAAACCGGGCTCAGGGTGGCTAACAACAAATTTAAAACACTTCATTGATGCAACAAAAAACAGCATAAAATACAGTATAAAACATGAATAACAATAAATTCGGAATTCAAAAATCAATTTAGGGGGAAAATCCATCCAATAAACATTAGATGACCACCAGGGCTAGCTGGCTAAATATATATTCTTTATTGAAAGATGAAAAACACACGATTACAAGTGCACAGAGTAAGATAAGACACAAAAAAGGAAGGGAGAAATGTAAGGAAATAGTACCCGGGTAGAAAATTAAACAGAACAACAACAAAATGTGACTTAGGCTTCTCAGGCTTGTAGGTTCAAGTTGTTATAAGAATTTTAAGGTCTCAAATATAGAATAAATATTCATAAATGCACACATATCTAAACACCTGTATATAAACCATGTGTCTGAAATAGTACGGGAGAGCAACCCTGAAGCCATTGTGACTCTCCCAGTGACCTCAAAGTAAGGGAGGCGAATGGGGAAAGCCTCCCCATGGTCTTTTCGCTTACAAATCCTGTTTTAAGGGGCGTATTTGTGTATGAATAGGGTGAGGCTGTTACCTGGACTCAGGAACCATCACAAACTATCGCAAAAGAATGGCCAGGTTGCCCAGGTAATGCAATCAGTGACCATTATCAGGTATCCTGGCAGACAAGATTTCTGCTGTAGATCGCCTCCGATGATGTATGTGTGATGGGCTTTGGCTAAGGGGGTTGTTCAGGGTCTCTCCCTCCTTGCCTTCCACTGGATCCTGCCTCCATCCATTCTTCTCTGACTGATCATGGACTTAGGGGACACAGAGTCCCATGGGGAGCTGGGCAGCAAAAGCCAAACCCCAGTTTTTACTTCAGGGCCCCACATTGGGTGGAAGATTTCTGCATTGCAGGGGCTGGAATACATGACAGCCGTTCTCCCTCCCAACTCTACAAGTCAGCGATTCTGTGAAAAAACTATATACATTACCAAATAAAAATAAAAATGTTATTGTAGTTAACCAGACCGTAACCTAATACAGAATTTATAAAAATGAATTCCAAATATTGCTGAACTTATCCCTGGCAAGCCCACGTTTCTGTGCAACTTGTTCATGTGTATCAAGTTTGTACATATCTTCAATCCAACCGTTGAAGGGAGATGCGTTTTAATTTTTCCAGTTCATCAATACCTGTCTTTTTGCTGTAATAAGAGTGTGGAGAGTATTGTCCCCTTGTTAGGTTTCATATATTGGGTATATAATTCACATCTTTTCCTCTGCAAATGTAAGATTGTTCCGTAGAGCTGTCTTGATCGTCTCCCTTAGCATCTG
Source organism: Podarcis melisellensis (assembly GCF_964234715.1). NCBI lineage: Eukaryota > Metazoa > Chordata > Lepidosauria > Squamata > Lacertidae > Podarcis > Podarcis melisellensis. The sequence goes on from NC_138536.1 coordinate 11,346,203, forward strand.
CCAGAAATTTTTCGATGTGGGAGATTGCACAAATGTCTGCTTTAGAGTAGTGTTATCTCTGTCATATCTCCATCAGCTTGATGTCTTAGAATACTCCTTTCATAAACAAGCATAATGGAGCCCAGTAAGTTCTAAATATTATTTTTTTGTTGTATGAGTGTTAACGGAAAAACCCGAGGGCTCCCTTGGACAAAAACAAAGACACTAACCAGGATAACTTGGAGCAAAACAGCAGCCTGTAGGCTTGGCCTTTATTGATCTGTTGCAACAGGGTGCTCCCCTCACTTGCAGGAGAGAGGAGGGACCCAGAAAAATGGTGTGCCAGGTCTTATAAAGACTTTTGAAATTCCCATCCTGTAGATTAAGACCACCCCCAGAAACATCATACATATGGTACATCACAAAAAGGACGGGTTGAGGGAGGGGTGGTGGTGGTAACCTGAGTTCCTGTCACCTGGCTGGTTCCCCCTTTCCCCCTCCCCATGAGTACTTTCCAGGAGACAGAGGGGAGTTGGCAGTTTCCTGCCCCAGAGGGAAGATCTGATCATTGTCCTTTGTTCCAGTCCATGCTGAATCCACTCCCATATGCAAGATCTTTGTGATCTTGATGGTCTTCTGTCTGGGACCATCAGGGTTGGCATAGCAACTGGGCAGGGCTCCTGTGGATGTGCTGGGACGGTGAAGGGATTATGGGTGCCCTGTATCAAACCTTCCCCATTTTGTAGTCCTTCCTTCATGGAGTAAAATAAAAGTGGAACAGTGCAAATCCGATGTATGGTTGATTTTCTATGAATTTATAACAGAAGCGTAGCGTATGTAGTGTGTGAGTGTGAGTGTGTGTGAAGTTTGTACAAACTGAATGATGGGGGGGGGGGGGTTCCTGCTACAGAGTCTTGATTTGAGGTCCAGACACTTTAGGTACCTGAAAATGGCTGTCATTTGCAACAGCTGAGCAACCAGAGTGCCCCCTCTCCCCAGACTTTCAAAAGCCCATTTTATAACCCCCTCTATGTGGGGAGATGGGACATCTTGACGGCAGGGTCCTGCAATGGGAAAGGACCCTTTGCACATGCTCTGAGGTTCCCTCCTCGCCATATCACCCGCTGCAGGCCAGAGGCTGCGCTCAGAATAGATTCTGGGTCTGCATGGGGTGGTGAGCCTTCAAATTAAGATGTTTCCATACCAAATCAATAAGCACCAAAGAGGCCAGAAGATGTTATTTTGGGAATGTACTATTTTACTATTGTCATAGGAATAAAGCTTTTTAAATTCTCCGATTCCTTTCTCTTTTATAGGAGTCCGGACTTAAATAGATAACAGTTTGTGAGATGTTTTATCGATCCCTTGTTGAGGGGAAGAGACAATCTTTCTTCCAAAGGGGAGACAATTATCCTTTATATAAAGTGTTAGTTGACTCTCATGCAGGGATTTCACCTTCTCTTCCACCACCTTTAAAAACTGCACTGTTACAAGCTGCCTGGAAGGCAGTAACCACAGCTGCACCAGTTGGATTTCTGCCTCTTGCAAAGTTGCCGGGAGTTCAGTTAGGGAGAGAGAAATGGCTCTGCCGACAGTGATGCCATTGGCTCTCCTCCATAAACTCCCATAAGACCCCAGACAACACTGAATTGACTTGAAATACTTTATTGTCACTTGTACAACTTGTATACAGTGAGATTACATGGCCATTTGTTGGCATCCATCTGTCTCAAGAGACATTAGAAGTGCCCTCCACGAGACACAAGCGTGGGCAGCTTGTCTGGGGGTCCTGGGCTGCCCAGACAACAAGACCCCCCTCTCATCCTCACTGAGGGGGTTCAAAGAAGAGCAGAGCAAAACGTTTGGCACCAGCTTGGCTGCAGGAGTTGCCGGAAGGAGGCTTGCAAGGCACCACCCAACCGCCTTAGGGACTCCACTCTGGATTTGCGTAGGGCTTACTCTGAGCCTTTTTTTCCTCCTGAAGATATCTTGCAAGGCAGCGGAGGTTTAGGATGAGAGTTTCCTTCTCCTGGATGGGCTTCCTTCCCAGGTGGACGGGCCCCTCTACAGCTCAGGCAGAAACCGCTTTCTGGACCTGTCCCGCCCGCTTCATCTTTGCATGCAGCCTGTCTTCGCATGCAGAGAAAGCCCCTAACTTGCAGAGGGGTTGCGACCCATCGGCTCCCCCTCAGCTGGTTAAATCGTTCCCAGGATTGTGGCCGCTGTCGTCTGCTGGCAGCTTCTAGGAGCCGCAGGTGAGAGCAGAGTGCAGGTGGGGAACAAAGAAGAGGAAGAGGAAGAGGAGGAGGAGGAGGAGGAGGAGGAGGAGGAGGAGGAGGAGGAATTTGGATTTGATATCCCACTTTATCACTACCCGAAGGAGTCTCCAAGCGGCTAACATTCTCCTTTCCCTTCCTCCCCCACAACAAACACTCTGTGAGGTGAGTGGGGCTGAGAGACTTCAGAGAAGTGTGACTGGCCCAAGGTCACCCAGCAGCTGCATGTGGAGGAGCGGGGAAGCGAACCCGGTTCACCAGATTACGAGACTACGGCTCTTAACCACTCCACCACACTGGCTGTAGTGTAGTGGAAAAACAACCCCAGGAGCACATATGATGCCCACGAGAGGTGCTACCCCTCCCCATGCGAGATAAAAGCACGAAATAGATAAGAAAACAAGAACAACAGCAAAAAACCCCAACAACACCACCTTCTACGAAAGATAGTTAATTATCCATTTATTAGCTGCCAAGCAATTGTCATGGCCAGTTATGGAGAAAGCGCGACTCTGCTGTCTCATAAAGCACAGCGTACGAAGGTTTTTGAAATGAGAGATGTGGATAAATGAGCTAATACGAGACGAACGAGGAACACACTTGTCTCGGAAGCCTCATCCTTCAAGTGGCACCTCTATTATTTATTGGAAGGCAAACTGTCTGGTTTTGTTTTGCTAAATAGGGCTTTCGGTTTGATACAGTGGCATAGCGTGGTGGGGCAGGGGGCCCTGGCCTTGGGCACAATATTCGGAGGGGGAAACAACCAGGCCCCCATGCGGGGATCACCACCACGGCAAAGGCAGCTGAGCAGGGCAGTTTGTCAGGGGCTGCCACCGCTGTCCAGGTGTGCCCTGGCGGGACCTGTCCCCACCTACTTGCCCCCAAGGGTTTCTGCTCCCCAGAGCCCAGCCTGGCCTCGCCGCCCTGGCACCGTCAGGGACAGGGAACAGGGGAATTGTTCCCTCTTTGCTCAGTGCCCTGTGCTCCCAGGTGGCAGCAGGAGCAGCCCAGGCCCATGGTGCCACTCATCGAGGGATGAGTGGATCGAGGGAGGTGGGCACGGATCGAGGGAGGTGGGCAAGGGGCGACCCTGGCTGACCCGGCCCCATGTTCCTCTCTGTGGGCATTGGGGGCATTTACCTGCCAAGGGCTCCGCCCTGTGCAAGCAGGCAGGTGGCACAACACAGCCCTGCTTGGCTGTGGGGTTGGTGGGTCACCAAGCATTGGTGGCTAGCTTGCCTGCCCTGGGCACCTGCAACCCACGCTACACCACTGGTTTGGTATAAACTTTTTCCTCAGTCAACTGAATTTGCAAAAATTAGAACATGCCGCAAGCTTAGGGGGAAAGGCCAATTTGGGTCCTTGTTTCAAACGAGATGATTTTTATCCCAAGCCTGGTGACCGCAGTCTTTTCTCGGTGAGTTTCTGGGGGCCGCGTGGCAGTGGTGGGTGGGGCTGGAAGGAAAAGTGGGTGGGGCCAATTGTCAGAGTTCAGCCTACACTCGAGTAGGACCTGGCAGAGACACATGGCATGTTCCCTCCCTCTTGGTCGATCGTTCGGGAGCTTCAAAAGCTTTTTTCAGCCCGAACATCACAGCGACCAATGCCAACAGACACTGGCACACTTAGGGAATCTGCAGATTCTTCGCAGCTTGAGTGACACACCTCAGCAACTCAGCATTTTGGCTAATGTACTTTACATGTGGGACGCGGGTGGCACTGTGGGTAAAACCTCAGTGCCTAGGACTTGCCGATCGCATGGTCGGCGGTTCGAATCCCTGCGGCGGGGTGAGCTCCCGTCGTTCGGTCCCAGCTCCTGCCCACCTAAGCAGTTCGAAAGCACCCTTAAGTGCAAGTAGATAAATAGGTACCGCTTTATAGCGGGAAGGTAAACGGCGTTTCCGTGTGCTGCTCTGGTGCCAGTTCGCCAGAGCAGCTTCGTCACGCTGGCCACGTGACCCGGAAGTGTCTCCAGACAGCGCTGGCCCCTGGCCTCTAGAGTGAGATGAGCGCACAACCCTAGAGTCTGTTAAGACTGGCCCGTACGGGCAGGGGTACCTTTACCTTTACCTTATTTACATATAAACACACACGGAGCACTGCAACGTGGCTCCCTCTCTCTCTAGCATCAGACAGCAAAGAGAAAAAGACAAAGGACAATAGTCCCACTTCACGGAGCACAGGAACAGAAACATCATGTCTCCGTCACTTCCCACTCTGTGGAGTCAAAACATACACCGTCATGTGATCGAGAACCATCCCATGACTGCAATCAGGGAGCAGGAATTCTAACACCAATTTGGCCTCCGTCCTCTCTAGGCCTCCTGGCAGGCTAGCATTACCCTTCGCTCTCTTAGTTCCATGCATCTAATTTCTAGGGGAAGTTTTTCTTTAAAAGCTCTCAGCTCTCATTGGCTCGGACTGGGCCATTTCTTTTCCTACATTTTTATTAAATTCTACTTTTATTTGTAATCCAACATGCTGCTCACTTTTTCGCAGGTCCCTCGGGGATGAGTAGCAAACCTGTGGCTCTTATTTCATTTGTAAATGTGACAAAAAACAGGAAGGGGGCGGGTTATTAAAGAGATAAAATAAAAACCTTTATGAATAATGCTAACAGAAAACCTCACATGGTTGTTAAAAAATGCTGCCCTGAGCCCCTTTGGGAGGAAGAGTTGGTTATAGATTTAATACATGAACTATTGTTCTTCAGTGACCCTTATCTTCCTGCCTTCGGAATGCCAGCAGACCCGTTTCCGTGAGGGAAAGGGCAGCCATCCGTTCGGCTGGGGCTTACACTCTTGCACGGTCATCAGCCGGTTTTTAAGAGATTTTTTTTAAGGGGGGGAGGGAATTATGGTTTAGAAAGTAAAAATACGAGTAAGAGGTGGCTGTAGCGGCAGTGCCCCCCTTAGAAAAGAAAATATTTAAAAAAGAGAAAGGAAGGGGGAAATGGGGGGGCACATGTTTTTAAGGAGAAGGAGAGAGAGAAAAGATTTACTGTATTTGTTATTCTTATTTTAAGAAAGGGGTGGAGGGAATTGGGATTTTAAAAGTAAAAATATGAGCAAAAGGTGGCTGCAACAGCAGTGCCCTCCTTAAAAAGGAAAATGTTTTTTAAAAGAGGAAAATGGGGGATCAGCCTGTTGTAGTTCTGGGAAGAAACATAGAATCATTGAATTGTCATGCTGAAAGGGGTCCCAAGGGTCATCTAGTCCAACCCGCTGCAATGCAGGAATCTCAGCTAAAGCATCCATGACAGATGGCCAAACAACCCCTGCTTAAAAATCTTCAAGGTAGGAGAGTTCACAGCCTCCCAAGGGAGACCGTTCACCGTTGAAAAGCTCTGTCAGAAAGTTATTCCTGATGTTTAGCCAGAATTTCCTTTCTTGTAACTTGAAAGTCACGGGTTCGAGTCCTACCCTCCAGAGCAGGAGGAAACAAGCTGGCTCCATCTTCCATGGGACAGCCCTTGAGATATCTGAAGATGGCTATCTTCCCTGATTTGGGGTTGCTGGTCATCCCTTGCCTTCTGAGATTTGCACCATACACTTAAAGCACATCTGAAGAATCCTGGGAAGCATAGTTTGCAAAGGCTTCTGGGCGCTGCAGCAGCGCGTGGGGGAAACTATCGTTCCCAGGATTCTTTGCAGGAAGGCGCACACTTTCAGCGTTATGTGTGCGGATCTGCCGAGGGAAAGGAAATGCTTCTTTTTTAAATATCCTTTATTGTTTTATTCACATAATATACATTCTTTACAACAAAGAACTCCAAAATAAACAGACAACTTCAAAATAAAATCATATGTAACAAAACCATAAGTCTCATGTTTTTGAAGGGTGGGTGTGGAGTGAACAAGAAGAGAAGAGGGATCCAGGAGGGTTTGATGGAGAATGAGAGTTGCTGTAATTAGATATCACTGTAATTAGAAACTACCTGTTTGGGAAGGTCACACTTCAGCCTTGATCTCGCAGTACTAATTGTCCCTAGTAATTGGTTTGGGGAGACTCTGCAAAGTCCCAAAGACTGCTGGCAAACTGAGCAAATTAACGTAGAAAACTTAATTAATCCTTAACGAGTTTTTATTTAGCCGTCAACTGTTAAAGGGAGAGTTTCAACGCGCTCTTGTTCATTGTAAATCGGACTGGCAAACATTATCCATTCCAAGGTCTACAATCCGTTCCAGGCAACTTTGGGGGCGGGGCCAGAAGTGAGAGTGGGTGGGGCCACATATGCAAATTGTTTGCTTTTGGATGGTAGGCTGAGCCCTCCTCTAGCCAGGCAAGGAAGAGGCATTGCAAGGGTCCAAGGACACAATACCAGCCAGACCAAAACCCTCGAGGAAGCTGTGAGGCAGGGCTGGTGGGGGCGTGGCCTGGGGAGAGTGGGCGTGGCCTGGGAGGATTGGGTGTGGCTAGAGAAAGGGTTGGATAGTGTTTTCGAGGTTACCAGCATGAGCTTGACCAAACTGCGGGAGGCAGTGGAGGACAGAGGTGCCTGGCGTTCTCTGGTCCATGGGGTCACGAAGAGTCGGACACGACTAAACGACTAAACAACAACAACAACAAAGAGAAAGGGTGTGGCCTGAGGACCAGGTGGAGATGGAGTTTTGGAACTGATAAGACAAAAAGGGAAGCAGGTCTCATTCTGAACCTGGTCATTGAGTAGCGAAGTGGTTCGACTGAGACCTAGGAGACCAGGGTTCAAATCCATACCCTCCAATATTTCTCCAATGAAAATAGAGATGTCCATTATTGTTGTTGTTGTTGTTGTTGTTGTTGTTATACCCTGCCCATCTGACTGGGCTGCCCCAGCCACTCTGGGCAGCTTCCAAAATATATAACAACATAACAAAACATTGAACATTAATAAACTTCCCTATACTTAGCTCCTTGGTTCAGGGGTTACATAACTCCATAAAAAGGCAAAGGTACCCCTGACCGTTAGGTCCAGTCACGGACGAGTCTGGGGTTGCGGCGCTCATCTCGCTTTATTGGCCGAGGGAGCCGGCGTACAGCTTCCGGGTCATGTGGCCAGCAGGACTAAGACGCTTCTGGCAAACCAGAGCAGCGCACGGAAACGTCGTTTACCTTCCCGCTGGAGCGGTGCCTATTGATCTACTTGCACTTTGACGTGCTTTTGAACTGCTAGGTGGGCAGGAGCAGGGACTGAGCAACGGGAGCTCACCCCGTCACGGGGATTCGAACCGCCAACGTTCCGAGTGGCAAGTCCTAGGCTCTGTGGTTTATACCACAGTGCCACCCACGTCCCACATAACTCCATACTCTCCAGCATTTATCCAATGAACATAGGGACGTCCTAAGGAAAAGCGGGAAATTCCGGGATCAAATCAGAAGGCTTCTGTATATTATGGACTGTCCCTTGGAGGGTCTCCAGATCCCACCCACCACCCTTTAGCCTTGAGGTTCACTGGGAGATATTGGGCCAGCACCCCCCTCTTTTCCAGTATAGGAACAGAAGAAGCTGCCATATACCCAGTCAAACCAGTGCTAGAAACTCAGATATACAAGCTAGGTGCCAAATGGCTCCTTAAACCAAGGTTGCAGTTGCCAAAACAGAATGTCTCGTTGCCATTCTGGGGTAAGATGGCTCTAATGTCTTATTTTCCAAATGATCGACTGACTCTGATTGATTCTCCGTTAAGGATCTGGCTAGTTCAGAGGACAACCTTGAGCTGGGTTAAGAGCTTTGAGAACTTAAAATAAGGGAAGTCACTTGATCCAGGGACAATCCACATAGATATCGGGCTATTTGACCTGCTTTTCTTAATGGTGACAATATATGGACCATTCATAACGTAGGAATATTCTTCCCAACTGTGAGCAGGGCAGTCGAATGGGGTAAGTGAAGATAAGGGACAACAATTCGCTATAACGTTGTTCACTGCTCCTGCTCAGGCTGCACAGAGAAAGCATTTTGGTTCCTGAAATTCACTCTCATTGTGCACAACAGACAGAATTCTACAGGATGCGGTGTTAGTGTGTGAAAACAGTCCAGGTCCAAGGATCCCCAGGCATGCGCCTCCAGATGGTGGAGACGTCAGGCACCATCCTAGCACCCGGGCATCTTCACTTGGTCGCCAGAGGCCGATAGCCAGGTGCTGAGATCCAGTGTGGTGCAGCTGCTGGGTGACCTTGGGCCAGTCACACTTCTCTGAAGTCTCTCAGTCCCACTCACCTCACAAGAGTGTTTGTTGTGGGGAAGGAAGGGAAAGGAGAAGGTGAGCCGCTTTGAGACTCCTTCGGGTAGTGATAAAGCGGGATATCAAATCCAAACTCTTCTTCTTCTTCAAAATGTACCTAGAGCCTGGCTAATTTTGACGACTCAGACCAATGGCCTATCTAGCTCACAGTGTTAGAAACTCAGATATATGAGCTAATTGCCAAATGGAACCTTAAGCCTGGGTTATGGTTGCCACAGCAGGCTCCTTCAGCCTGATGCAGCAGCCTCTTCTGAAGTCCTTAACCGGAGGAAATCGGCGTCCGACAGCTCACGAGCCTGTACAAAACTAAAAAAACCACAGCAGAGCTGCCAAGAACCCAGAAGAAGAAGAGTTTGGATTTGATTTCCCGCTTTATCACCACCCTAAGGAGTCTCAAAGCGGCTCACAACCTCCTTTCCCTTCCTCCCCCACAACAAACACTCTGTGAGACTTCAGAGAAGTGTGACTAGCCCAAGGTCACCCAGCAGCTGCATGTGGAGGAACGGGGAATTGAACCTGGTTCACCAGATTATGGGTCTACCGCTCCTAACCACTACACCACACAGAGTGTTGATCCCAGTGCCAGATTTATGTATAGGCTAAGTAGGCTGAAGCCTAGGGCCCCTAAATCTAGGGGGCCTCGCCAGCCCTACTGCTCCCCAGTGCTGCAGTCTCCCCTCTCCCAAAATTGTAAACCCAATACTTCATGCAAGGGCAGGGCAACTCAGGCCCAGCAACTATTAGGTCTAGCCAGTGGGGCACAATTTGAAGCAGTGGGGTGAAACTTGAAAAAAAAAATTGTAGGGCCCCGATTCACAGCCAAAGTCTGCAAAATCTTATAAATAAAATCCATCTAGATTGCCCTGGTGCAGGGACCCCCTTAGGAGTGGCCCACAGGGCCCAATTTGGCTCAATTGTTCCAACTGCCTTAAGGTCAGCCCTGATAAGACTGTGCAGGGGTTGGACTGACAAGCCCTGCACCTTCTAGGTCCCCGGTGTCACCATTCAGAGTACAGACTCAAGAACTTGTTATGGAAATAAAGAGGGGGCACTTATTGGAAATCAGTTTGTCACCTCTTCCCTCCCAAACCTCGAGACAATGAGCCTAGCCACCTTTTATTCACAGTTGCATAGGCACTACACTACAGCGTGGCCATAAACTTGTATGTTCAACCACTGAAATATACACCCAATATGTGGCAATGGAGATTTATGTTACTGCTTTATGAATGAACACTGTGTTTTATGAATGGACTCTGTATTTTGTGAATTACCTAAGAGCCACCAGTAGGGAGTTCTAGAACCTGATAGCTAACAAATTGGGTACTACCAAACAGCGACCCCTATTGCTGAAAGTAGGTAACCAGCAGGGAATGCTTCAGCTCAGCCTTTGCACTGTTGACTGAACACCCACTGCTGTGCAGATAATGGAGAAAGCTCATAAATTGTATCCCTTCTGGCATCCTGGCCAACTCTATTACGCTGGTGTAAACCCTGGTGCACCAGAAGCACAGAATAGCAGCAAATAAAATCCGCTCTTACGTCAGCAACTGATACGATTTATCAACCAGTTCTTCCAAAGTATTCCTAATTTATAAAGCTCCAAAATACAGGCCAAAAGAGAGCAGGTCTGGGAAGAGCAAAGCATACAATGGGCACCACCAGTGAAAAGGCCTTGCTCCATGTAACTCCTGCCCTGTCATTTGATAGAGTGCCCACTTGCCCTCCTTCTTGACATGGAATGTTCTCTATTGGAGTCTCCAGGTCGAGTACAAAGACCATAAGAAGGGAGAGCAGGGACCTTGAAGTTCCCAACAGCTGTTAAGCAAGCAAGCAAGCAAGCAAGCAAGCAAGCACACAGGTCACCTTTGTCACAGTCAGGGCTCCTGCACCCAATCTTGTTTTCATATAATCTTGTTTTTCCTCAGTAACCAAAATTATGTTATCAACATATACAAGCAGAAAAGTTGTTTTCCTTCATTTGCAAGGAATCGTACGAAACAAAGTGGCACTAATAAAGAAAGGTTTCAGGGTGGCAACAGAAAGTAAACTAAAAATGCTTTTGCAGTTCATCAAAACTATCCAGCAATATCAAGTTATAGGAAAACTGGTCCTATTAGGAGTAATCCTTCTAGTTGGTTAATTGGTTCGGCAATTTCCATGCACATGACGTGTGATGCTAATTATTTCCCCCAAGAGTTAAATGATGACTAATCAGAGGCAGCTACAGGAGAGGTATGAGATTCAGGTGAGGGTCAGATGCCTTGTCAATCCCAGCAGGTATACCTGGCCTGCCAAGCATGGAAGACATGCGTATAGTGCACAGATCTGAAAGGGCCACACAGGGTAATCCACCCAAAAGGTATGCTGAAGAGTTTGCTAAAACAGTCAAAGCAGATACAGCTGTTGTTAGTAACTCAGAGAAGGTTTGGGAACCTTTAAGCTTCAAAGAGGTCCAACGTTTAACCTGGGAGGATGCTGAGCCATGGTTAAATGCCATGAAGGCTGATTTCTCCATTAACAGTTCCTTAGAGAGGAACAAGACATGGGAACTAGTTCCAGGGCGCTGGCTTACTGGCATCTTGCACCAGGGCGCTGGCCTCTCAGGGGCGCCCCAACGAGTGGGGGAGCTGAGTGGCTTTGCCTCCCCTTTCCCTGCATGCCCACCAGCTGTGCCCCGTCAACTATATGGCTGGTGGGTGGGCAGCTTCCTTTCCAAGCCTCCGCGGGAGGAGAGCAATCCCCGCAGAGGCTTGGGAAAAGGTCGGCAACTCTGGGCAATGGGGGGGGGGCAGAGGGATCTTTGCACCGTGGTGCCGGATATGCTTAAGACGGCCCTGTGCCTAGGCCACAAAAGGTTTACAAAGTTCAGTTATTGCAAAAGTTTTTCAGTGTTAATTTTATGCATTTTTAAAAACCACCATGGTATTTAACAATACAGTGGTACCTCGGGATGCAAACGGGACCCGTTCTGGAGCCCCGTTTGCATCCCGAAGAGAACGTAAGACGTGACAGCACGTCTGTGCATGCGCGGGTCGCGTTTTGCCACTTCCGCACATACACATGATGTCATTTTGAGTGTCTGCGCATGCGCGAGTGGCGAAACCCTTAATTTTGTTTATACCACTCTTTCATTTTCTTCTAGTTGTGAGGGTGGGGGAGGGGCCTCACAAGTGGAGTAGCCGAGGGCCGCTCTTCATCTAAATCCGGCCCTGCTTGATGCCACCTAGACCCCAAGGCTCTGCAGTTCAGCACTGCAAAATCCAAGGAGACATTTCAGAAGCTCTCTGCACTGGAAAAAAAATGCCAGTTTTATCCTTTCTGGGCTTGGTTTTTTCGTTTGTTTTAAGAAACGCATTCCAAGACGCTTGTTTGAGCCTCTCTGAAAGTCCCATCTTCCCCCGGAACAGTGATCTCCTTAAGACTTTCTGCAAGCACTCTCTTGAAAACATCCCCCCCCTCTCCCCCAGCTCCCTGAAATGAAGTCTGGGGCTTAGATTTTTGAATTCTGGTCACACGCACATCGATGCATGACTGAGGGAAAGCGGCGGAGAGTGATAATAACAGGAGGGCTTAGCTCTGGTTACTAAAAAGAGAGCTCTCCAAACGGTCTGGCTTTCACAACTCCCATTCAATACCTATAGACACCAAAAGGCTTTTTCGCTGCCAGCATTAATGCCACGACAATAGAGATCTCTGGAATCCGTAATGGAGCCAGGGCGGGCAGGGAGCCGGTGCCCCCACAATCCTGCCGCATTAACCCCCCTGAATCTGCCGAAGAGATTTGGCTGGCTGGCTGGCTGTGGGCACGCAGGCTGCAATATCCCGGGTGAGTGGGTGGGTGGGTGACGGACGTTTGGCGCATTGGCACAGCCCATCGCTCCGTGCCAGCGCTGCCGCTGGGCACCACCTGTTGTCACACGCCCAGTGCGCATAGGTAGGGACGTGGGTCTGATGGTGGAGAGGGAGGGGGTATCTGTGTGGGCGTGGGCGTTTTTCAATTGCAAAAGGTCCTAGGTTTTTTTGGGATGGGGGGATTTAACCCCTGTGCAACTGTCTTTTCTGAGGCTCAGCACTCAGTTTGCATGCACAATGTCCCGGGAGCATCGCTTGGCATGCCCACAATTGGGGGCAGGAGAACGTGGCCTCTTTTGACCTAAGAGGACCCCGCAGCTGGGTCAGGCCGAAGGGGGCCCAGCATCCTGTCCTCCCAGCAGTTGCCCAAAATGGGAAACCCCACACCACGATCTGAGGGCAACAGCCTTCTCCAGTTCTGGTTCTGCTGCGTTCTAAGCTAGACTGGCTCTCTCCATGGAGGCTCCATTCAGGAATCGGATAAGACGCGGGGAAGCGTCTGGCTGCTAAATTGATACCGCCAAAGAGGGTTCCTCCAAACCAGGACTGTAGCTGGTGGGGCCACCCTGCCTGGGTGTGTGCAACTGTGAGTAGGGGGTGCCAAACTGGGTCTTTGACCCAAGTGAAATGAATCCTAGTTTCGCCCCTGATCTAAGTCCAGCATCCTGTTTTCTTGTTGGACAACCAGACCCATCCAAACAGGACCTGAGTGCAACTGAAAACTCTCCCCAACAGCCGGAACTCAGAGTCGGTGCCTCAGGTTCTAAGGCAGCCATCAGGACTAGTAGCTAGCGACAGACCCCTCCCCTCCACAGATTTGTCTAATGCCAGACGAATGGATTTTTAAGCTAATGGACTCTGTGGAGCTGGCAAAATGAACAGCAAAAGTAAGAAATCAGCATGACAGACTGTTCATGGAGGGACGGAAGTCCTTTTTGGAATATCTGAAAAAATACCATAACCAGGTGGATTTGCGAGCAGAATTTGAAATATGAGCAGCGCTAGAAGATTGATAATATCTGAAAGGCAATTTGTCTTAGAATGAAGTATGCAAATGGGATGGGATTAAGAACAGCATGGAGGGAAATATGGGAAGTCAAGTCTTAAAGAGAAACGCACAACAAATTCGGAATCTGGAATTTATAGGTAAAGATTTTTAAAATTGGGCAAAAAACCAAGGATTTGTCTAATGCCTTTTCAAAGTTGGGCAGGCCGAAGGGGGGTGCCATCTAATCCAGCGTCCTGCTCTCACAATGGCTGACTGGATGCCCCCAAAAAGAAGCCTCCCAGTGGGACTGGACCACAAGAGGAGCAATTCTGCCCACTTGCCGCTTGGGCAAGCACTCGTTCACCAGCCTGTCCTACCCCACAGGGTTGTTGTGTGGGCAGAAGCAGCGATTGTCAGAAGGAAGACGAGACCAAAGAATATTATTTACAGATATGATAACAGTGGCGTAGCGTGGGTTGTCAGCACCCGGGGCAAGGCAAGTAATTTGCGCCCCCTAACCCGTGGGTTTGCGCCGCCTAACCCTACCCCCCAGATGTTGCGCCCGGTGCGGCCGGGCCCCCCTGCACACCCCACGCTATGCCACTGTATGATAAAGGTAAAGGTAAAGGACCATTAGGTCCAGTCGCGAACGACTCTGGGGCTTCTGCGCTCATCTCGCTTTATTGGCCAAGGGAGCTGGCGTACAGCTTCCAGGTCATGTGGCCAACATGACCAAGCCGCTTCTGGCAAACCAGAACAGCGCACGGAAACGCCGTTTACCTTCCCGCCAGAGTGGTACCTATTTATCTACTTGCACTTTGACGTGCTTTCAAACTGCTAGATTGGCAGGAGTAGGGACCGAGCAACAGGAGCTCACCCCGTCACAGGGATTCAAACCACCGACCTTCTGATTGGCAAGCTCTAGGCTCTCTGGTTTAACCCACAGCGCCACCCGCGTCCCACAGTATATGATAGCCATCTTCAAATATCTCAAGGGCTGTCACATGGAAGAGGGAGCCAGCTTGTTTTCTCCTGCTCTGGAGGGCAGGACTCGAACCCATGGCTTCAATTTACAAGAAAGGAGATTCTGACTAAACATTTGGAAAAACTTTCTGACAGTAAGAGCTGTTCCACAGTGGGTGGCTGTGGGCTCTCCCTCCTTGGGAGGCTTTTAAGCAGAGGTTGGACAGCCATCTGTCATGGATGCTTTAGCTGAGTTTCCTGCGTTGCGGGGGGTTGGACTAGATGACCCTCGGGGTCCCTTCCAACTCTATAATTCTTTGATTCTATTATTCATTTAAAAAGAAAGAAAGAAACCAGACCAGTCCTAGGTTATTCCTTGAAGTGGAGTCAATGATTCAATGCACTTGCAGGAATCTGGCTCGGAAAAGAGCAAGGGGCAGCCGCGACTGACATTGAATTGCACTGTGCAAAAAAACCTTCCGTGTGTTTTGATGTCTGCTTTGGAGGAGCGGTGAGGAAATCCAAGCTGCCCGGCTTTTCCAAAGCGCTACAAGGAAATTGTAAAATTAGCAAGAGGCGGCCTCTCTCTCTCTTTCTCTCTCTCTCTCTCTTTCTTACATTACTGATAAAGCTAAATGGAGTCAGGCTATTCAAGGTTCTCAATTGGGGCTTATGACTTTTAGCCATGCAGAGCACGTTCCGGGGCTGTTACGTACAATGCTCCAACAAGGAGGACAGCATCAACCGAAAACAAGAGGGAGGGAAACCCGCAATAATTCTGCATCACAAACACCCCAGAGTTTCGCAGCCCTGCAAACAAACAGGAGCATCTTAAGTGCATCCACAAAACCTGTCTTATTCTGCGGACTACGGCACAAATTTCTTTGCAAGGAGGTCTTGCACACTTTTCCGTCTCACACGGCTCTTGCCTATCCCCTTCGTTGCCCTGAGATCTAGAAACTTGCAGACCCTCTAATTGTCCCTATTGTCCAGGGACAGTTCTGGATTTACAGAAGTGATTTGATCTCAGAATGTCCCACTTTTCACCAGCGATATTGAGTGTATAGAGTTATGCGACCACCAAAACAAGGAGATAAGTAGGACGTTTTTGAGCTTTTTTAAAAAGTAAAATTGCCAAAAACGGCACTGCTGACACGGGTTGCCATACTTTCAGACATTTTGCTAATTTCCGCCCGGAAACTGCTTCTGACGGCAGTATTCTGGGTATGTCCAGGAAATTCTGCAACCCTCCTGTAAGGAACTGGACAACCTTTAGAAGACACCTGAAGGCAGCCCTGTAGAGGGAAGTTTTTTCAAAGTTTAATGTTTTGTTGTGTTTTTATATACTGTACGTTGGAAGCTGCCCAGAGTGGCTGGGGCAACCCAACAAGGTATTATTGGGTGGGTATTAAGTGGGAAGGGTATTATTATTATTATTATTATTATTATTATTATTATTATTATTGAATAGGGTTCCCTTTTTTATCAGAGAAATGTTGGAGGGTTTGGACCTGAAGCTGAGAAAGCAGGGACGGTGGAGTGCGTTGGCGAGGAATTCCCCCGGTTTATATCTCACTTTGGCAATTCACGTTGCTTGTTTCTAACCCTGGTGACTCTGCTTTGCCTCCACGGTTTTGCCATCTGAAATATGGGAACATTAGCCTACCTTGCAGGCCTGTTGTAACCGTCAACTAGTACACGGAACACTGGAAGTGTTATCATATATATATATTATATTATTAATACAGTCAAGCTATTTATGGCACTCAGAGTGTTTCCAGTTTCCCCCTCTCTGCACAGTGGAATCATAGAATTGTAGATTTGAAAGGGACCACCAATGGCCATCTAGTCCAACCCCTCGTAATGCAGGAATCTCAACCAAAGCACCCATGACAGAGGGCCACCCAACCTCTGCTTAAAAATCTCCAAGGAAGGAGTCCACCTTCCCCTGAGGGAGCCCTTCCGCTGTAGAACAGCTGTTCATGTCAGAAAGTTCTTCCTGAGGTTTAGTTGGAATCTTAAAGCCATGGGTTCGAGTCCTACCCTCCAGAGCAGGAGAAAACAAGCTTGCTCCCTCTTCCCTGTGACAGCCCTTGCTTGAGATATTGGAAGATGGCTCTAATAGCTCTTCTCAGTCTCCTCTTTTCTAGGCTAAACATGATTAATATCCAATGGATATTAATTACTATGAATATGTTATATTTTCCTTAGGTGGCGGGGAAGCGTCCAGCACCAATCAGCCCACTGGCTGTGACCTCACAAATGTAGGCTGTCCGGTTTCTGTGAGGGAAGGGGAAGGCATCAGTTTGGCTGGGATTAAAACCTCACGGAGAGCCACACGAAGGAGGACAATATTTATGGGTGCGGCCGAACAGAGATATTTGTATGTTTTTATATGTGTTGTAAGAGTGGCTCGGGAAACCCAGCCAGATTGGCAGGGTATAAATATCATCATCATCACCATAATCTGGCAGGGCGGCTAAGGGAGTCCACAGGCAAGGAGGCTGAAAGATTCAGTAAGGTGAGAGAAAAAAGGGAGACAGAGAACTGAGATGGGGAAGGCCTGGTGAGGAGGTGGAGCTTTCGCACAGCTCCCGGACTCTAACGGCGTTTTAATATTTCGCCACCTTGCCAAAATCCCCTAGTGGTCCATGAAGGGCTTCCGTGACAGCGAAGGGTAACGCAGGTTGAAAACACAATTACCGCCGTAAGCGAATTGATCTCCAAATAAAACAGGAGAGAAGTGAATGGGGACGGCATTCATCAATAGGCCGCTGAAAAGGAAAAGAGCAGTGAAAGCCTTTTGTGGCTGGCCCTCCGCACGCGTGTCTGCGCTTCTCATCCCTGGCCGTTTGACCAGCTGGCCTTCTCCGGGGTCCCAGTTAATGCACAGCCCTCCCCACTTCATACGTCCCCTGTGCCTGGAATTCGGAGATAGACTGTGGCTGAACAAGGAGGTTCTACTTAGCTGTCATGGCTGACCACCATTTGCAGACTGCTTAAAATCCTGAGTTTGGCCTGTTGTGGGATTTGCTTTCCCTCTGTGTAAGACACAATTGTTTTGTTGTTTAGTCGTGTCCGACTCTTCGTGACCCCCTGGACCAGAGCACACCAGGCACTCCTGTCTTCCACTGCCTCCCGCAGTTTGGTCAAACTCATGCTTCGAGTAGCTTCGAGAACACTGTCCCACCATCTCGTCCTCTGTCGTCCCCTTCTCCTTGGGCCCTCCATCTTTCCCAACATCAGGGTCTTTTCCAGGGGGTCTTCTCTTCTCCTGAGGTGGCCAAAGTCTTGGAGCCTCAGCTTCAGGATCTGTCCTTCCAGTGAGCACTCAGGGCTGATTTCCTTCAGAATGGAGAGGTTTGATCTTCTTGCAGTCCATGGGACTCTCAAGAGTCTCAAAGGTGTGGGTAAATCAGGGAAGTGGGGTGGGACATGCGTCTGCTCAAGGGGTTGACAGACTCCAACTCCCATCAGCCTTAGCTGCCAGTCAGGGATGATGGGACATGAAGGGCAACATTATCTGGAGGTCACAGGTCAGTCAACTGAAAAAGAGGCATTTCCAGCCCCAGGCAAGAAATGGAAGGGTGCCTCTTTTTATTTTAATTTTTTAAATTTTAATTAAAAATTAAAATGGCTGCATACAAATTCAATTCAAAAAAAAGAAGAAGAAAACAGCACAAAGCAATACATGGTGCAACAACTGCTTCTGTTTTAGTAGGGCTGCTACGTTACTGGGATTTCAAAGGCGGAACTGACGCCCGGGGTGGGGTGGGGGGATGAATTTATCCTGCATCTTAGGAAAATAGTGGGGGTTTTTTTGGCATCTTGGGGCGGAAAGCCCAACAACTTTGGGGTTTGTTTAAAAAAGTTCAACAATTTTGGAGTCTTCCTAAAAAAAAGGACCATCTTAGAAGATGCCTTTACTAATTTTAGAAGATGCATTTCCTTGCAAGAGAGAAGAATGCTTCTTCCTAGATTAATGCACATATATCTCAACTATGACCAGTTTTTTGTATATCACATGAGTTTTAAAAGTATCCTTGTGAATTTTATAAATTTTATGACTCTAAATATGAACAGGAGGAGTTTAATAAGAACACAGTTTGTGGGGGGCACGGCATTCTGCATATGTTCAGAGCAGCTTTTTCCACTTTTCGGAACCGGGAGCCTGAGCAAAATTTACGCTGCACCCAGCAACTTGCTTCTGTCAGTGGGCAGCCAAAATGAAAGCTAACACCTTTCCCTCATCTGTTGATCTCAGCATCTGTTGTTCCGGAGGTAGACTGTTTCTGAACCTGGAGGCTCCATTCTGCTGCTCCACTAACATGAGCATAACCAATGGGAGCAGGGGGGCAACTGCCCACCCCCCGAAAATCAATAAAAATACATAGCTAACTGAGGTACTGGACCCCCAACAGAAATCCTGGCTACGCCCTTGGTACCTAATGCCCCTCTACTGACCTCTAATTAGTGAATTCGGCTAATTGGATCAGAACTAGCCAATCTTTTTAGCGGTTTTGGGTGCCCATGTCCTGTGTCGGCATCACCAACCCTGCCTTCTTTTGCCCCTCTGTGTATGCTCAGAGATTCTTTCCCTTTCCATCTGTCACTCGCCCCCCCCACCCGCGTTTCTGGAAAAGTCTGGTGCGCCCCAGCCCAGCCCAGCCAAGTTCTCTCCCACCTCTGTGCCTTTCTAGCACCTTCTCCGAACTTTGCACATGCCCATGGACGCGCGCGCGCGCAGCCTGCTTTCCCACAGAGCTGGAGCCGCCCTCAACCTCTCCTCCTTTGAGGATCTTTCTCAGCAGCGTCTATTCCGATCCCTTGTTCCCTGCACTCTGCACATGCTCCATTCCCTTGGCATCTCCGATCTCCTCTCGTCTTCCTCGCTTTGCCTCAGTCCTCCATCGCTTTCCCCGCTCCGCACTCTGCACACACCCAGAGCCCATCGAGCTCACGTCTCTCCTTCCCCCTGCACTCTGCACATGCTCTGCCTGCCTCGTTCCCTCCCCACAGCGCCAGCGGGGCTCCTCCCTCGCCGCCTCGCCGCGCTCTGTGCATGCCCAAAGACTCCTTGCTCGCCTCGCGCCGCCTGCATCTCCTTGGACGAAGCGCAGACCTCTCACCTCACCTAGATGAGCCTTCCAACTCTGCCATTCTAGGTTTCTGCGATTCTTCCTCGCCCGCGCTCTGTGCATGCCCAGAGGCAGGCTCGTCCTCCTCTCCGCTTCCTCGCCTCGCGCCGCCTGCATCTCCTTCTCCGGAACGCAGGCATCTCTTTCCGATGCAGCCTCTATATGTGTGCTGCTTGTGGGCGCGTTAGGCGCCCGTGCCAAGCGGCGCTTCTCCTCTCCAACAGGCTGGCGAGGGTGCCATCATCTCCCCAGTACCATCTTCATCCCCAGGTTGGCAGGGTCGCCCTCTGCCGCCCCTAGCGGCGCGCTCCCGCCAGAGCAGCCTCCAGCTCCGCCTGGAGAGCGAGCGAGCGAGCGAGCAGCAGCCAGAGCGCGAGAGCCCAGGCGCGGCGGCGGCAGCGGCTGCGTTTGGATAGGGCGGGGGGGACCTCACTTTCCCTCTGCTCCTGCTCTTTCCCTCGGCTCCTGCTCTGCCCACTTCAGCGGACCCTGATGGGCGGCCCCTGGGAGACCCCCTCCCGGCTGCCTCCTTAGGGGACCCCCCACCCAGCGCGGGTGGGGGGCGGGCGCAGGGGTTGCGCGCCCCTGCGCCTTGCGCGCCCTGCCCTATGGAGAGGCGCCGGGCGCTTTGCTGCTGGTGGTGCTTGTCGCTGCTGCTGGCGGGGCAGCCGGCGGCCCGGGGGCACCCGCAGCCGTGCCACATCCTGGCACGGATCGGGCACACCGTGCGCCTGGGCGCCCTGCTTCCCCGCGCAGGCGAAGCCGAGAGCCGGGCGCGCAACGCCCTGGCCCGCGCCAGCCGCACGGCCACCTCCGCGCTGCCCTACAACCTCAGCCTGGAGGTGGTCCCCGGGGCGCCCCGGCAGAGGGACCCGGCCTCGCTGGCCCGCTGGCTGTGCCAGGCGCTGGTGGTGCGCGGAGTGGCCGCCGTGCTCGCCTTCCCCGCGTCCCGCAGGGAGCTGCTCCAGTTGGACTTCGCCGCCGCCTTCCTGGAGATCCCCTTCGTCAGCATCCGGGAGGAGGAAGAGGAGGAGGAGGAGGAGGAAGGCAGAGGGGTACAAAGTGCGAAGACCCCCATGCCCTTCAGGAGCCGGGTAAGGAGAAAAACACCCCCTCTTTTTCATTTAAAAAAATCCTCCCCGATGGAGAGCCTCCTAGGGCAAGAGCAGTCTATCAGCCCAGGAGCAAGCAGGCTACAGATTGACTTAGGCAGGGCTTTTTTCCAGCTGGAACTCACCAGAAACGTCTCATGTGGGCACCATGAGCGTAGCAAGGATTTATGTTGTGGGGTCAGGTTTTATGTTTCGGAGGCGGAACCGAGCTCTGCGAAACAATTGATCGGTTAGTTAAGTATTTGTACTTATTTACTTGATTTAGGGGGGTGCAGCTGCCCCCTGCCACCCTTGGCTACCCCCCCCCATTGCCATTATAAAGGAACAAGGGAGGTGTTCATGGTGAGTTCTGGTGCCTCTTTCTCTATAAAAGCAGCACTGGATTTAGGGAGCATGGAATTGAAGAGTTGGAAGGGTCATTTAGTCCAACTGGCACAGCCGTCTTGGGCTCAAATAACCGACCTTCTGGTTGGGTTACTTGAATGATGGACCTGGAAGGGACTCTGTGGGTCATGTGGGGCAGTGCCCACCCTGCTGTGCCGAAATCACAGCTTTGATTTGTTATGTGGTTGAACCTCCACATTCAAGGGCAGTCTACCTTGGAGAGGCTTCGGGGACAGGTAGCTAAATGAGGCTATCATTGCCCTTCAGGAGGAAGGCAGCCCTCCCTGTTAGAGAGCCTTCTCACAGGATTCTGCTCACAGAATGATAGAATTGTAGAGTTGGAACCTCAAGGCCACCCCTTGCACTGCAAGGATCACAGCTTTGAATGGTTGGCATCTAGAAACATCCACAGTCAGGAGCAGTCTATCTTGGAGTCACCCAGGCAGCGCACAGGCTAAACGTGGCTATTAATTTAAAATATTTCTCCACCCATCATATGAAAGTCCACAGCTGGTTACAGCTACATTACGAATGGTAATAACGTAATAAGATCTATTATTTTGTATTGTCCTGAAATACTTGTTATTCTTATTACTCGCATAACTCATTAATACTGCTGTGATTGTGGCCGTCGTACCATTTTATAATGCAGTATTGTGTTCCTTTCTCATAATTCAAGAGTTATTATTGCTTACATAACTTATTAATACAGCTGTGCTGTATTAATTGTATGTAAGGCTTCACATAGGATCATAGCACTGTAGAATTCAAAGGGACCCCTTGGGTCATCTAGTCCAACCCTTTGCAATACAGGAATCATGTCCACTCAGAATTAAGTCCCACTTGAAGCCATGGGGCTTGCTCCTGAGTAAGCAGGTAAAGGATTGCAGCCCAAGTGGCTGAAGAAGTGTGCATGCACACGAAAGCTCATACCAAGAACTAACTTAGTTGGTCTTTAAGGTGCTACTGGAAGGAATTTGTTTTGTTTTGACTATGGCAGACCAACACGGCTACCTATCTGTAGCCCAACTGGCTGTTATGTCCGGGGTCAGTCTTACCTGAGGGTCCTAGATGCAGAGGGAGAAATGGCAAGGAATGTCTTCAACTATTAGCTATGATTAATAATCCTTTTATTACTTCGATCCCTGAGCTTCCATGTTTGGGAGAAGTCCACCTCTGAGCACCAGAGGCTGGCAAAAGGCAGCAGGGCAGGCGGTCCCTGAGTTGTGAGTACACCTGGCGAACCTCCATTGCAGGGGCAGTCTACCTCGGCTGGAGAGAAAGGACCGGGGAAGGCTGTGAGCCTCCTCCTCCTCCATCATCAGTGTTGCCAGCTGCCTTTTTGGTCCTCCTTCCCCTTGAGAGGTCGGCTGCATCTGAAGCTGGAAGCTTGAGGCAAAATGTCGATCGCAAATGCCCATTTTGCACCCATGCTAAGAGGGAGGTTGTTGGTGGATAATAAGTGATCAGGGATAATCAGGGAAGGATATCCCTTTCCCTGGTTGGCTGGACTAGATGGAGACCTCAATTGGTACTTCTTCCTGAAGTGAACGGAAATATATATTCTAATAATGATGATGATGAGGTACCCAAGGGTCATCTAGTCCAGCAATGCAGGAATAAAAAATAACAACAGCCCTGTAAGTTCATGGCTTCTGCCCTTAAAAGGTTCTGTCAGCACCTTATTAGCCTTTGCATGGCAGGGGGTTGGACTGGATGACCTTTGTGGGTCCCTTCCAACTCTATAATGAAACTGAGCCTCTCCATATAGACATAGTCTACCTTTGAGCACCAGCCGCCGGGGACTAGGAAGGCAGCATCGCCTTTATTCCATGTTGGTGTCCTTTCTGAGGACATGGATCTGTCTCCTGTTTGGCAGCAGGATGTGGTCCTTTTGCCCCAATCCCAGCAAGGCCACCCCCCACCCCACCCTGTTCTTACTTTAGAGCGAAAGCCTCTGCATCCAGGGGTAGTCTACCCTCTGATGCTACGGACAAAGAATTAGTGGGCGTCCATTTTGCATCCCACTGTTGGAGACAGGAAACTGGGGTTGGTGAAACCCTTCCCCTCCCCAGCCTGATTTGTTTTGGGGACACACACACACACTGAACTTTTCCTTTCCCACACCTGTTCAGTTTGAACCCAATGTTATCCCTACTCAGAGTAGACGTACTGAAATGAAAGGCACTGCTTACTCAAGATGATCAGTCCCAGTAAATGAGGCACAACCCAACAGGGTGGGTTTTTAAGCTGAGGGGGACGATGACTGCCATTAGGCTTTTCGGCTCTCAGCCCAGGACCGTCGGCCTGCCTGCTGGCTTCTAATGCCGGTGATTGATGCAAGAGGCGTCCGATCGCCCCGCTCTGGAATAAACAGGCACAGCTGAGCAGTTGTTCAAAAAAGAACCAAGCCTGTCGATGGGATGTCATGCTCAGAGACGCTCTGGGCCCCTGGGACCTGTTTGTGGCTCATAAATCAAGATAGGAAAAGCAGAGAGGTGGGTGGGTGTAATCCTGCCACGGTCCTCTGCCAATTCATGCTGGGAGTCAGTAATCCTCCCATTGAGCTGGTCTGTACTACAGCTATAGATATAGATACTGGAAGATTCACTGGATAGCTCAGCTGGTTACAGTAAATGCTGAGAATGCCAAGGTTGCAGGTTCGATCCCTGTACGGGGCAGCTGCATTGCAGCGGGTTGGACTAGATGACCCTCAGGGTCCCTTCCGACTCCACGAGTCTGTGATTCTACGTAGATATCCTTCCTCCACACACATGAGCCCATGCTACTGCATTCGGGTGGCCCAAAGCCACCAGGAACCCCATCTGTGCCAGGCTCTTGGCCGTTCTGCATTTAATTTTGTTTCTTAACGGGAAGGGATTTGGTAGCTCTCGGCTTGGGAAGTTGATTTATATCAGAGGAGACGGTCTAGCTCAGGGCTGCCGACACTGGTGGGCAGAGACTCTCTGGGGGTCTCTGGCTGGGAGGGGGGTCTCTCTCTGGAGACGCCTCAAACCTGGGACTTTGTGTGTGTGCAAAGCAGGGGACCTCACTGCTGAGCTGTGCCCCCTAAAATGAAAAGATGTTGGTCCTCAAGATTCTGGTTTGAACAGGGTTACCAGAAGCTCAGATCCTTTGGCACATCAAATTAGTGTTACCTGGCAGTGTTTCAGGAAAAGAGAGGCACCCAAGGTCGCCCAGTAAGCTTTGTTGACAGAAGGCAATTTGAACCCAGCACACTCTGCTTCTTCCTCCACCACGCTACCCATTGCACCGCACCACCCCTGAGAGCTGAGAAGCGGCAGCTTTGCTACCACATAGCTCAGTCTGTAGAGCATGAGGCTCTTCATCTCAGGGTTGTGGGTTCGAGTCCCACATTGGGCGAATGTTTCCTGCGCTGCAGGGTGTTGGACTTGGGGGTCCCACCCACCTCTACAATTCTGCAGTTCTATGTTCTTCATACCCTGGGTCAAAACAGATACCCCCTCCCCCTGGCAAGCAGGCCTAGTGCAAAGACTCTGCCCCTTGTTTTCCCAGCAGATGACAGCAAAAAAAATCGGTCATTGTTATTTTTTGCAAAACTCAGAGGGAGCCCCCCCCCCCCCAACTTTCTTTGAATGCATGGGGAATGCAATTGCAGTGGGGATAGGGGAAGAAATTGCTAATCAATATGTGCTGGGGCACCGGGACCTTGTGACAGCAGCAGTCGTCTATTGCACCTTCTAGGGACAGCAATACCCCAACAATGCCTGTTGGATTTGGGGAGCAGAAGATAGCCAAATCAGGTGCAAAGATTGGGGTGGAATCTGGTTCCAGCTTTAGAAGGAGTTGGTTGTTTTGTGACACCAAACAAGCTCAGGTCTCCTTCTCCCTCTTTGCCACTCAAGGCTGCTGTTTGGAAAAATCCAAGAATTATTCCAAGATAATAAATAGGAATATCCTCCCAAGGTCTTGCCAATATCTGGGGGCAAAGGGAGGGATTTGATTTGATTCTTTCTTTTCTGTTGTTTCCCCTCCTTTCAACTGTCTTGTCGCCAGGACATTAGTGATCTCCGAGAATTCCTTCCTCGTCGCTGGTTTCCTTTGGTCCAATTCCCCGCAGCCAATATAGGCAATCTGTATTTTGCTCACAGGTTCTCGATGGGGGAAGGAGGGAGAAAAAAACCAATTCCCTCTCGGCGCAGAAGCAAAAGGCTCGATTTTAAACAGGTTTCCAAATAAACCTGAAGAAGAAAAGCACAGCCTCTTTCAAACATCACATTTTCAGACCTGTGAGGTGCATGATTCCCAGGGGCTGGAAGCAGAGAGGTGCGCTCTTGTGGCATTTAAGCACATAAGAAGTCCAGCTTCCTATCTCCACAGCAGCCAGTCAGATGCCTCAAAGGGAAGCCCGCAAGCATAATAATAATAATAATTTTATTATTTATACTCCACCCATCTGGCTGGGTTCCAGCCACTCTAGGCAACTTCCAACACATAATACCAAACATGAAAACTTCCCCCTACAGGGCCTCCTTCAGATGTCTTCCAAAAGTCATTTGTTTATCTCTTTGACATCTGATGGGAGGGCATTCCACAGGGAGGGCGCCACCACCGAGAAGGCCCTCTGCCTGGTTCCTTGCAACTTCACTTCTCACAGTGTGGGAACTGCCAAAATGCCCTCAGAGCTGGACCTCCATGTTTGGGCTGGATGATGGGTATCCTTCAGGTATCCTGGGCCGAGGCCATTGAGGGATTTCAAGGTCAGCACCAGCACTTTGAATTGTGCTCGGAAACGTACTGGGAGCCAATGTAGGTCTTGCAGGACTGGTGTTCTATGGTCCCAGTCACCAGCCCGGCTGCCGCATTCTGAATTAGTTGTCATTTTGGAGTCATCTTCTTCCAAGGTGGCCCCACAGAGAGTGCCTTGCAGTAGTCCAAGCGGGAGAAAACCAGAGCATGGACCACTGGTGAGACAGGGTGCAAGCAGGGAGGGTCTCAGATGGAGCTGCCAGACAGCCGCTCTGGATGCAAAATTGACCTGTGCCTCCATGGACAGCAGTGAGTCCAAAATGACCCCCAGGCTGCACAGCCGGTCCTTCAGGGGCACAGTGACCCCATTCAGGACCAGGGAGTCCCCCAGCCCCGCCCACCCCTTGTCCCCCACAAAACGGCACTTGTATCTTGTCAGGATTTAACCCCAATCTGTTAGCTGCCATCCATGTGAGAGCAATAATCTTCTCCCACACTTGTTTACCACTGTTCTAAGGTAGATGTGTTCTAAGGGACGTGGGTGGTGCTGTGGGTTAAACCACAGAGCCTAGGACCTGCTGATCAGAAGGTCGCCGGTTCAAATCCCCGCGACGGGGTGAGCTCCCGTTGCTCGGTCCCTGCTCCTGCCAACCTAGCAGTTTGAAAGCACGTCAAAGAGCAAGTAGATAAATAGGTACCGCTAAGGCGGGAAGGTAAATGACATTTCCATGCGCTGCTCTGGTTCGCCAGAAGCGGCTTAGTCATGCTGGCCACATGACCCGGAAGCTGTCTGTGGACAAACGCCGGCTCCCTCGGCCAATAAAGCGAGATGAGCACCGCAACCCCAGAGTCAGTCACGACTGGACCTAACGGTCAGGGGTCCCTTTACCTTTACCTTAAGGTACACTAGCTCTCTTCATGCAGGCTCCACTGAGGAGAGCCCTGTAGTGGGATCAGGCCAATGGGCCACTTAAGTCCAGCCTCCTGTCCTCACAGAGGCTGACCAGATACCCCAAATGGGAAGCCCCCCCCCCTGCAACAGCCACTCTCCCCACTTGCCACTCCCAGCAGCTTGTGCTCAGAGATACTGGATACTGGATGCAGAACATTTGGCCATCAATAAGTTCTTGCAAAGCCCAATTTGCACGGCAGGTTTAGCAGCGGTGTTGTAAATCCCCCAAGATCTTTAGAACCGTCCATCCTGCCTTCTTTGCCTCGCTCTTTAGAACGCAACAGCCATTTCTTTGACGTTGCCACACACCCATCCGTCAAGAAAGCCCAGCAGGTGTTGAGGTTCCAGCTAAAAAACAAATTAAAAAAAAAATACATTTGGCAACTTTTCCAGAGGTTTTTTTTTACCTTGACATCGCTCCCTTCTGCTGTGAAAAATAGCCTCGTTATGGAGCAGATAACTTCTGGATCCAAGGTAAAGTGACATCGTAGATCTCTCTCCTGCAACAAATGAAAGATGAGTCAACACGGTCATCGCTTGGCAAGGCGAGGTCTCCCATCTGCAGAGGAGAGAGGGAAGGGGTTGGGCTGAAATAGCCTTCAGGGGTGGCTTCAGGGCTGAGCACAGTTTATGGTGCAACACGGGGAAAGTTAACCTCCCCTTGGCCTGTAGATTTCTCCATGCCTGGTCTTTGAAGGGGCACTTTCTCTCTCCAAATGGAGGAGTTCTTCCATCTCTCAGGCTTTGTTTGGCCCTGATAAAGCCACACAGCACAGGCAATATAGAACTGTAGAGTTGGAAGGGATCCTGAGGCTCATCTAGACCAACCCCCAGGAATGCAGAAAAATGCTGGCATATTATTTATACCCTGCTCCTCTGACTGGGTTGGCCCAGCCACTCTGGGCGGCTTCCAGCATACAGTGGTACCTCTGGATACAAATGGGATCCGTTCCGGAGCCCCGTTCACATACCGAAGTGAATGCAACTCACGTCTGCGCATGCGCAGGTCGTGATTCGCCGCTTTCGCGCATGCGCGTGTCGTCATTTTGACCGTCTGCGCATGTACGAGCGGCGAAACCCAGAAGTAACGCATTCCGTTACTTCTGGGTCACAGCAGAGCACAACCCAAAAGTGCTCAACCTGAAGCATATTTAACCCAAGGTATGACTGTGCAGTCATACCTCAGGTTAAAGACACTTCAGGTTGCGTTTTTTCAGGTTACAGACCCGCCGAAACCCGGAAGTACCAGAACAGGTTACGTGCATGTGCGCAGATGTGCTGCTGCAGGTTGCAAACGCTGTGGGTTGTGAATGCGCATCCCGCACGGATCACGTTCGCAACCTGAGCGTCCACTGTATATTAAAACATGAAACATTTTTAAAAGCTTCCCTATCCAGGGCTGCTTTCAGATGTCTTCTAAAGGTTGTTTAGTTAACTCATCTCCTTGGCTCTGGGGTCGCATTTCTCCATACCTTCCAACATTTTCCCCATGGAAATGGGGACTTCCTAAGGAAAAGCGGGACATTCTGGGGTGAAATCAGAACATGGGACAGCTTCTGTAAATCTTGGAAAATAGAGACACTTGGAGGGTCTGGCCTTGGGGAGAGGGGCAGATCCTTCCCTCCTCTTTTGAGAGTCATTCATTGAGAGCTTTGGAAACCACCAGTTGACAATGAGGGGCCCACAATTAAAGCCAGATCGCTGTGTCAATCTGCATCCATTTGCCTCAAATTGTCACCTCGTCCTCCCTGCCATTTCACTCTTTGCTAAATAAAAGCAGCCAGAGCCTGTCAGCAGAGAGGAAAATGTTTGCCCAGGGTGACCCCTGGGGTCCCGCTGAGTCTCTCCAAAAAGATAACCGGCTTCCATTAGTAAATAATTGCTTTGCCCACTTACGATCTCAAGGACATCTATTGCAGAGACTCCTCAAAGCCTCATTCTCAGCAGGGCTGGAGTTGCAGCCGTATATTTATGGGGTAGCAGCAGAGTGGGGTTTGGGGAGGGGGCAGGAGACAGGGGCTTTCCTCTGCCAGGGCATTCCTGGTGATCTTTATCAGCTGCGAGGCAAGAAGGGTTATGATAATTTCATGATCCCACAGTGAGGATCCCCCTGGAGATTTTGCCATGGCCAATTAGTTGCTGCTCCCATCACTGCTGCTGGAAAGTGTGTCATTTGGGGAGGGGGGGAGGCTGACTCAGTAGGCAGCGCAAGGAGAAACTTTCTGGGAGTCTGGCTCACTTTCGAAATTTGGGGATCGGGGGCTCATCCGCGCTGCACTTTGATAATTTTAGACCCCAGATTAGGCAGCCTTATGGCGGGGGCTCATTGGATCAGAGAGGAGGTGGTGGAGTGGTCTGATGTGGCCCTCAAGACCTCTCCCCCCCCAGCCTCAGGGCTTTCCCCAAGCCACACCCCCTCTCCACGGGCCATGCCCCTCACCAGTCCTGCTTTAGTGCTTTTGGCAGCCTGGAAATGTGTCCTTGAGCTCTGAAAATGTGTACCCTCCAACATTTCTCTGATGAAAATAGGGATGTCCTATTCCATCACCACCACCATCATTTTATTATTTATACCCAACCCATCTGACTGGCAATATTTCAATGGAACCTCCATGGCCAGTCAGCACCTACCTTTGAATATGAGGTCCCATTGGTTTGTGCCATTCCCAAATGTTTCCTTTTCCTACAGAGACGGGCCCCAACAACTCCTATTTGTGTGGTGTCATCTTGCAAACGTCCGCCAGGGCTTCCATCCAGCCCACAAATCTCTCTTGCAGCAGAGTTGCCACCCGGAGTCCGGAGCCTGAGTTAACTTTGGAAAAGCTGCCTGGGCACTTTCCGTTTTCCTCCTGCTTCCTGTCCAAAGCGATATAAATGATGGTTGAACTCGGAGAGGAGGTTTTTATTGTGCTGTATTTCCTCTGTCTCCAGACAGTCTATTAGAAAGTTCTGGACATGGGCAGCTGGGGCCGGTGGTTCTCCTTGGGACTTGGCTGAAACAGCAAAGTCGGCCGAAGGAGGAGATCTGGTGGGCTGGACAGCCCTGTTTTAAAGCCAGGATACCTCAGTCAGTAGAGCATAAGACTTTCAATCTGAGGGTCATGGGTTTGAGCCCCATGTTGGGCAAAAGTCGATTCGAATAAATGACCCTCATGGCTCCTTACAACTCTACAATTCCTTACAACTCCTCTACAACTCCTTACAACTACAATTCTATGAGGAACAAAAATGAATTTACAAGGGATGGAGAAACACCTCTGTTCAGAAGAGACATTGCCTCAATATTTCCTGCTGCGTGCAGGAGACAAAGGAACACCTCTATTTTAAAAGAGCAATTCTCTAGGAGGTGGAAGAATGCCTCTGTTTCGAACATGGTTTCCCAAATTTGTTGTTGGACTACAACTCCCATCATCCCTAGCTAGCAGGTATGGTGGGAATTGTAGTCCAAAAACAGCCGGAGACCCCAATTTGGGAAAACTCTGATTCAGAAGAGGCATTCTCTCCTAAGAGACACAGAGCACTTTTCCAACCAGGCCTCTGCAGACCGAATGAGCTGTTTGCATCAAACAGAATGAGGACCTCCTGCTCAGTCACTATTTCGTTCCAGTTTCCGATTACAGGGGGCTAATGGTTTCCACTGTGACCTTTTCATTTTGTGCTTGTGGCTCTGTGGAACTCCCTGCCTCTTGAGAGCAAGGAGGCACCATAGAAACCCTGCAATAATCCCTGCGCTCTTTTCAGATCTATTTGCTTAGCTAGCAACCGACATTTCACATGTGATGATGGTCTTCATCGGACGTGGTTACCGTTTCCAATTCCCTCACCCACCCACCTCCATTTCCTGCATCACCCACAAACACGGGCACATTTTCTTCAGTGTATTTCATTGTGTTCATCAATCACTTCCCATTAAAGCATCCCAAAGTGATAAACACTTTTTTTATGAAGAAAAACAGTAATGAAAACATCAATAAGTGTGGCTCAAGGCGCCCTGTGGAGACGACCTTGACGTGATCATACCAGCTCTGGGCTGGCGATTCGTCTTTCTGAGCACTGCTCCTCTTCCACCCCCAGTGTTCAACAACGCATGTGTGCATGAGGGAAGGCGTCCTGAACCAACCGTGCGTACTCTCACGCCTCGTGCTGGAATCAAGCTTTATTTTTATTTGTTTTTAGGGGGGCGGCTGTAGCTTGGCGTTCCGAGTCAGTATTAGGCAGCTCAATTTGCTCCAGTTTGAAAATCAGAATGATGAGGTCCGGAACCTTGACTTGGTGTGTAAAAGAAGGGTTGCGAGTCGCTGGCACAGAGCGCATGCCAGTCTTGTAGAACGTCCCAGAGCAACATGGGACCTGGGTGGGGTGAGGAGATGATACCCAGTGCCAGAGCGCTTGCTTGGCATGCAGAAGGTTCAACCCCAGTGGCATCTTCAGGTAGGGCTGTGAGATTCCCCTAATTCTGAAACCCTGGAGGGCTGTTGCATACCCTCCAAAATTTCTCCAGTGAAAATAAAGTAAAGGTAAAGGGACCCCTGACCACTAGGTCCAGTCGTGACCAACTCTGGGGTTGCGGCACTCATCTCGCTTTATTGGCCAAGGGAGCCGGCGTACAGCTTCCGGGTCATGTGGCCAGCAGGACTAAGCCACTTCTGGAGAACCAGAACAGCACAGGGAAACACCGTTTACCTTCCCACCTGAGTGGTACCTATTTATCTACTTGCACTTTGACGTGATTTTGAACTGCTAGGTTGGCAGGAGCAGGGACCGAGCAACGGGAGCTCACCCCGTCGCGGGGATTCGAACCGCCGACCTTCTGATCAGCAAGCCCTAAGGCTCTAGGGATGTCCTATTCCATCATAACAACAACAACAACAACAACCTTCTTATTTATATCATGCCCAGCCCCTTTGGGCGGCTTCCAACATATATAAAAATACAATAAAACATTAAACATTAAAAAACTTCCCTATCCAGGGCTGTCGTCAGGGCTGTATTCTAAAGCTTGTATAGTGACTTATCTCCTTTACCCGGGGGTTGCATAACTCCATACCCACCAACATTTCTCCTATGAAAATAGGGACGTCCAATAGGAAAGTAGGACATTCCGGGATCAAATCAGAAACCGGGATGGCTTCTGTAAGTCTTGGACTTTTCTGGGAAAACAGGGACACTTGTAGGATCTGCGTAGATCAGTGGTTCTCAAAGGCTGTGGCAGGATGACTCTTGCGACTCGACAATTCTATGATTCTCTGTTCCTATATAACTGCATTGCTTTATACTTTCTGGGTGCCTCATGATTATATGATAAATTAGTGGTGTTCTGTGTTATAAATCAAGTTCTGCTCGGAACTGTATTATTATTATTATTATTATTATTATTATTATTATTATTATTATTATTATACCCAGCCCATCTGGCTGGGTTTCCCCAGCCATTCTGGGCAGCTTCCAACAAAAGATTAAAAATACATTAAAACATCAGTCATTAAAAACTTCCCAAAACAGGGCTGCCTTCAGATGTCTTCTAAACACCAGATAGTTGTTTATTTCTTCGACATCAGATGGGAGGGCGTTCCACAGTGTTTTTTTATTTGTTTGTTTTTATTTTCCAATGCTGCAAATTTTTATTTTCAAAGTGTCGCCCGGAGAAGAAAAGTTTGAGAACTGCTGGTGTGGATAATACTGAGCTAGATGAGGAAGATTCATAGAATCCTAGAGCTGGAAGGGACCACGGGGGTCATCTAGTCCAACCCCCTGCAATGCCGGGATATTTTGCCCTACGTGGGCCTTGAACCCTCAACCCTCTTGCTCTGCCGACTGAGGAGAGGGCTACCTGTGGCTGCTAGCCAGGATGGCTATGCTCTGCACCCCCCATGGAGGCAGCGATGCCTCCGAACTCCAGTTGCTGTAAATGGCAGCAGGGGAGAGAGTTGGTCTTGTGTTCGAATCTTGCTTGCGGCCACTGTGAGAACAGCACGCTGGACTAGATGGGCTTGATCCAGAAGGGATCTTCAGACGTAAAGAGCCACCTGGTCCAGCAACCTTTAGCCCACATTCGTGATTCTGCAAGGCACCCCTCCTTTCCCGATGAGAGGAGGGGGATTTCTAACATCCCACCCTCCTAAAAGTCCACCTCTCTTTTCCATCTCTGGCACAGGTGAGCTTAAACTCTGCTGACCTCTTGTGGCCGCCTGCCTCTTTGCTCTGCTTCCAACGGGGGCTCACCTGCGTATTATTATTATTATTATTATTATTATTATTATTAGCCACTCATCTGACTGGGTTGTGCCAGCCACCAAAGAAGAATGGCAGCTGAAATTGAGAGAACATGTAGAATTGGCAAGTTTGATGTGCAAAATTAGAGATAAGAAAGAGACCGGTTTTTAAAGGTGATAGGAAAATGCCTGCAGAATACTTAAAAACTCAGTGTAAAACATGTTAAAATGCAAGTAGAGTTTGAGTGAGAACAGCAGTGGGGGTGAACTTTCCATTTTTCTTTTGTGATAAGGGCAAGGCCTATAGCAGGCATAGGCAAACTCAGCCCTCCAGATGTTTTGGGACTACAACTCCCATCATCCCTAGCTAACAGGACCAGTGGTCAGGGATGATGGGAATTGTAGTCCCAAACATCTGGAGGGCCGAGTTTGCCTATGCCTGGTCTATAGTAACTATAATATGGTGCATAAATTGAAATTCTGGGGAAACCCTGGAGGGAGGGAAGGGAAGCCGCAGGAGGAATGACTGATTGCTAAACTTGAAATGATGTTGAATTGTTGAATTCTGTGTGTGTGTGTAATAAAAACCTATGAGACAGCTGTGGAATAGCCAGCTTCATATAACCAACATGCTTAAGTCTAATTAATGCATGATGGAGTTAGTATTTATTCATTTATTTGATTTTTATACCACCCTTATCATAAGATCTCAGGGCAGTTCACGGAATAAAATACAGGATAAAAACAAGTAAATAATTGAAACAAAACAGCAAAACAGTAACCCCCTTCTTCCTGTAGACACATTAAAAAGGCTGTAGAATATTAATCAGCCTGTAGAATATTAATCAGGTTATACAATTTTAATCACAATTTTAATTTTTGTTAGTGTTCCATGCTGGGTTGCCAGAACAGAACTGAACAGGCTTAGGGTCCAGTCTAAGTCCCCCCCCCCTCTGGTCCAGAATGAACAAATTATGCCTGTATATATTTGACAGTCCCGGGACTGGGGATTTACAGCTGGCCAAACAGGAATCAGCCAGATGAGCTGGAGATCCACTGAATCCTAAGCTAGATCCCTGCAGATCTTGCCATAGAATCGCCCCTTAAGTGGGATTTTGGGTTCGTTTTTTATTATGCATTTTGCTTTTTTTATCTTGTAATTTTCTGTTGCGAACCACCCCGAGATCTATGGATGAAAGGCGGTGTACAAATTTTATACAAAAATAAATACTAATAATAAAACCAAATTCCTTACTGGTTCCGTGAGACAAATACCACATTCTCCTGCATTGTTGCCGATTGCGATCCCAGCAGCAGACTTTTATTTTTTTATTTTAAATAAACAATTCAACAACATTTCAAATTTATCAGTCAGTCATTCCACCTGTGACTTCCCCTCCCTCCCTCCCTCCACGGTTCCCTCAAAAATTCAATTTATGCTGCAATGTCATAGTAACTCTAGACCTTCACCTAATCTCACTGTACAAACAAAAAGTCCACCCCCGCTGCTGTTCTCACTCAAATCCTATTTGCATTCTAACATTTTTTCAGTATTCTGCAAACATTTTCCAACCTTCTTTAAAACCGGTCTCTTTCTGATCTCTAATTTTGCACGTCAAAACTTGCCGGTTCTCCATATTCCAGCTGCCATTCTTCTTTGGCAGGTACCACCTCCTTGTGCCATTTTTGGGCGCATAATATTTGTGTTGCCGTGGTTGTGTAAAGAAATCGACAAATAACTCTCTTCCCTGTTTTTTGACATATCATTTTCAACAGTAATTAAACATACTTTTACACCTTATTCAATTTTTTTGACTTCCATCAATCCTGTCTGAAAATTTTCCAGTCTAATCTCTTAGTATGCATTTCTTATCTTCCCTATTACAGTGGTACCTTGGGTTACATACGCTTCAGGTTACAGCCTCCACTAACCCAGAAATAGTACCTTGGGTTAAGAACTTTGCTTCAGGATGAGAACAGAAATCGCATGGTGGCGGCGGGAGGCCCCATTAGCTAAAGTGGTGCTTCAGGTTAAGAACAGTTTCAGGTTAAGAACGGACCTCCGGAACGAATTAAGTACTTAACCTGAGGTACCACTGTACATTTCAAACTCATAACCAATATCTCTATCTTTTACTACTTGGTGACACTTCGTATATTTCTCCTTACGAAACTTCTTGTAGTCCTACTAGTGTAATTTGCTGATTACAGTTGCTCTTCAAATAATTCAACCCCCCCCCCCTTGTTTCTCATCCTTCCTGGATCAGAACCCCTTTCACCTTCACATGGACCGGAGCAATGACTTTGAGACGCTCCTGGAGCTGCTGGCTAACATATTCCGCTCCAACAAATGGCGCGAGGTCACCTTGGTGCTGTGCCAGGCCTGGGATGTCCCTGCCTTTGTGGACCTGTGGAGCAGCTACGCCGAGCTGGAGAGGACGGCCGTGGTGGACCTGAGCTTCCTTGAGGAGAAAGAGGCTGCCCGCCTCCTGCGCCGCCACTTGGAGGAGTACCGGGAACTTCCCGGCCCCGCTCTGCTCTTTGGCTGCAATGCCCGCCACTCCCAGCTGGTCTTCCGGATGGCCAGGGACCTCGGGGTGCTGCAGGAGTTCCACTGGGTGCTGGGGCAGCCCCAGAATGTGGACCAGCTTCGGACGGAAGGGCTGCCCCTGGGGCTCTTAGCCTACGGGGAGGTGGGCAGGCCGTCCCTGGAACAGTTCGTCCACGACGCAGTGGAGCTGGTGTCGAGGGCCATCTCCAGGGCCGTTTACGTCCGCCCGGACCTCGCCCTCATCCAGAACATGGTGAACTGCAACGACAAGCACACCGTCGCCTCCGAGTCCTCAGGCCGCTACCTCTCCCAGTGAGTAAGCCGGGGTCCCCGAAATTTGTGATGGGTAGGGGGAGGACAAAAAAGCATTTTAGAAGACCTGTGGCCAGTGCGAGTTCCCGTTCTCAGCAGACTGAGAAGAGGCACTCATCCAGAGATGCAACAGGAAGGTGATTGAGCCTCATCTCTGCATGGATTGTGTGGTGCCTGACATAGAGGCAAGCCCAAAACAGGGACCTGTCAAGAGATGTGACAGGCCAAGAATGGGGATTCTTCCAGAGATGCAACAGGCAGCCTCTCCTGTGGGCAGGTGGTTCCATTTCTTCTTTGTAGGGACCGGGTGATCTGGTCTGGCAAGCCCTGACTCATACAGAGTTGCAACGGGCAGCTGCCTGTGAGGACTGACAGCTGAGCTGTATCCCTGCAGTGGGAGAGAATGACTGATTCAATTATGCCCAGAATAGAGAGGGAGTCATGGAGGCTGAGTGGTAGGAGGCAGGCCCAGATCCGCAGACTCCTTTGGGAACCTGGGTGCTCCTCATCAGGAGGGGCTTGCATTCACTGCCTGTTAACCCCTGAGACAGTTTTAAGGCTCTGCTACTTCCACAAGTTAACATCCAACTATTGCAGCACGACCGACCGGGAATGTCATGCTCCTGCTCCCCTTTCTCTTGTGGCAGGTAGTTCCACAAGTTTACATATACAACCAATGCAGCGTATCTTACCAGGAACCCACCCTCCTGCTTTCCTCTCCCTCCCTCTTCTCTTGGTTCCAGGTTTTTAGCCAACACGTCCTTCCGCGGCCAGACGGGGGAGGTCTTCGTGCACAACACGTCCCGCGTCCACACAGATCGCCACTACAAAGTCTGGAGCCTCCTGAGGGACTCTGTGGGGCAGCCCACCTGGGTGACGGTGGGGACCTGGAAAGGGGGCGAGATGGAGGTGGAGGAGGGGACATGGCCCCAGCACCTGCAGCGCAGGAACCAGGCAGAGGGGTTTTGCCGCATGAAACTGCGCGTGGTGACCTTGGTAGAGCATCCTTTCGTCTTCACCAGGGAGGTGTGTGCGAACCAGAAAGCGCCTGTATTTATTCAAAAGCTTTTTTTTTAAAAAAAATGAATCTTGTTTACATCCGGGGTAAGAGGTGTGGGTTAATGTGCATAACAGCCAGTCATTGTGCAACATTCCCCACAGCCTCTTGGACCTTATGCACAACGGCTGGGAAATGTACCAAAAGAAAAAAGCAGTCGAGATACACATGCTCCCCAAGGCCTGCTGGTAATTGTCTACATTGACCAGGAAATGTGCAAAATCCCCTCTCCGCGCAGAGGTTATGTGTTCATTCTCTAGGAAGGTTGGTCAATGTGCAGAATGACTGGCTGTTAACGCACATTAACCGCTCACAGAGGAGGATGTCCATCCAAGTCAGACTCAGAGGAGCTCCACTTTCTTAAATTGGTCATGCCCATTGATTTCAGTGGACCTACTCTGAGTATGACACAACCCACGAGGACAAGGAGACAGAGCCATCATTTTATTTTATATTAGTTTATTTTTAATTTAAATTTTTTAAAATACATTTTATTAATATTTTCCACACAACAGCAACAACACGAAAAATATCGAAAAATAAAAATACACAAAACACAAAAACCAGCATACAAAAAAACCCAACTCTATATCTTATAAACACTAAAAAGAAAAACAAACATTGACTTCCACCAATCCCACGGCACCTCCTTTATCTCTCATTGTGTCTTCCTGTTTTCCTTATCATCTCTATCCTAGCATCTAGATAGAAATCCCTCTTTCTTATCACTTCACAAGGTGATTCCAGACTCTGTCCTTGAACCTTGGCTTTTAGGGTATTCATTTAGGCACTCCCATTCCTTTTTCACTTCACTTTTAGGTTTCTGTCTTATTATATCTGTCAATTTGGCTAATTCTAAATATTCTGAAGAAGGCAGGAGTGCCTGGCGTGCTCTGGTCCATGGAGGCACGAAGAGTCGGACACGACTAAAAGACTAAACAACAACAACAACAAAAATATTCTGAAAGCTTACATAACCATTCTCCCCATCATTTTAAGCCAAGCTTCCTTGCTGAGCTAGGGCAGGGGTTTTCAACCCATGTTCTGTGGCACCCTGGGGTGCAGCGGGCAACACTGTCCTCTGCCCCTCTTCCCTTCCCTCCCTCCTCTGATGCCCTCTTATATCTCTGCCTCCCCAAGGCTTGCACAGCTGTTTGTTGCAGCTACCCTGGCTACAAGCTCCGCAGGCGAATGGTGCCTCTGGGGCTGGCCAGGGGGTGCTGGGTGCCAGGAGCTAAGGCAGCTAAGCAAGCAAGCAGGCGAGGGAGCCCAGCCAGCCAGTTGGGAATGGATAGACAAGTGGGCAGCTGGGCAGCCAGGCACTATTCTGGCCTTTCAGTGAGCCAACAGTGTTACGCGGCAGCTAAAAAAGCCAATGCAATTCTGGGCTGCATCAATAGGAGTATAGAATCTAGATCAAGGGGAATAATAGTGCCACTGTATTCTGCTCTGGTCAGACCTCACCTGGAGTACTGTGTCCAGTTCTGGGCACCACAGTTCAAGAAGGACACTGACAAACTGGAACGTGTCCAGAGGAGGGCAACCAAAATGGCCAAAGGCCTGGAAACGATGCCTTATGAGGAACGGCTTAGGGAGCTGGGCATGTTTAGCCTGGAGAAGAGGAGGTTAAGGGGTGATATGATAGCCATGTTCCAATATATAAAAGGATGTCACATAGAGGAGGGAGAAAGGTTGTTTTCTGCTGCTCCAGAGAAGCGGACACGGAGCAATGGATCCAAACTACAAGAAAGAAGATTCCACCTAAACATGAGGAAGAACTTCCTGACAGTAAGAGCTGTTTGACAGTGGAATTTGCTGCCAAGGAGTGTGGTGGAGTCTCCTTCTTTGGAGGTCTTGAAGCAGAGGCTTGACAACCATATGTCAGGAGTGCTCTGAGGGTGTTTCCTGCTTGGCAGGGGGTTGGACTCAATGGCCCTTGGGGTCTCTTCCAACTCTATGATTCTATGATTCTTTCCTGTGCTTGTTGCATGCCAGGCCTGCCTGGGATCTGAGTGCCCAGTGCTCAGAAGAGGAGCTTTTCCGCTGTGCAGGCCTGGCAGTGCCCACTGCTACCACTGCTGCCTCCCA
Organism: Podarcis melisellensis; assembly: GCF_964234715.1. Taxonomy (NCBI): domain Eukaryota; kingdom Metazoa; phylum Chordata; class Lepidosauria; order Squamata; family Lacertidae; genus Podarcis; species Podarcis melisellensis. The sequence continues at coordinate 11,385,025 of NC_138536.1, forward strand.
AAGTAATGTCAGGAGATCAGCCTACATTCAAGTAGGACCCTGGCAGAGACACATGCCCGACTGGCATGTTCCCTCCCTTCTGGTCAATCATTCGGGAGCTTCATAAGCTTTCTTCAGCCCAAACATCACAGCGACTGATGCCAACAGACATCGGCACACTCAGGGATCCGCAGCGTTTGTGCAGTTCGTGTAACAGAACTCAATAGCTCAGCATTTTGGCTACTTTATTTACATATAAAAACACACAGAGTACTGCAACATGGCTCCCTCCCTCTCTAGCATCAGACAGCAAAGAGACAAAGAACAAAGGACAATAGTCCCACTTCACGGAACACAGGAACACAAACATCCTGTCTCCGTCACTTCCCACTCTGTGGAGCCAAAACACACACTGTCATGTGAAAGACAACAATCCCATGACTGCAATCAGGGAGCAGGAATTCTAAGAGGTAAGGTGCTGGCCTCATGTTCAGCTTTGGCCAGTCTCTGTTGAGCCACTTAGGCTGGGAGCATCCTCTTCCCAGGTTGCCCAGAGGATTCCCAAGGAGAGGGCAGAGGGGAGGCGGCTGAGGGAACACACAACAAGGGAGGGTGTCCAAAAAAGGATGAGAGGCTGCCAGCTCTGCAGGCAAGGGGGGACATAACTGGGCTCCTGAGGCCCACAAGGGTCCTACAGGAAGAAAGTCATTGGTCAAGGGAGCCGTAGACTCAAAAAGGTTGAAAACCTCTGTCCTAGGGATAAGGAATACCCTGCAGCAAGGAGTTCCACCAGTTAACGCCACAGGGTCGAAAGCTGAAGGAGTAACTGAGCTTAGTGAGCAGGGGGAGTCAGTGGCAGAAGTAGAAGCAGGAGAGGAGGGAGGCCAGGAGGCAGAGATGTTGAAGAGTCACAGGTGACTCCCCCTCCTGCTGCAAGAAGCTCCCCTCCCTCTTGTCTCCCAGGACCAGGAGGGGCATGAAAAGTGCAGAGGGGAGGTTGGCTGCACACAGGCGCAGTCTCCAATTGCTTGGGAGAAACCCTGGAGAGGAGGGGATTTAAATGGCTATGGGTGGCTTTCAGTCTTGGCAACTGATCCATGGCAAGACCTAGTGGGGGTGAACTGCTGTGCTCATCAGGCCTGACACTCCGGCAAGTCTGTGCAGATCGTGTTTTTGCTGGTAAAGAGTTAACTCCAACTTGCGCAGTGTGATTTATTGCTGGCTGGCTCCTGACATCTAGGAGAGAGAGAGAGATACTAATCTGTGGTTTATGCAGGTGGATGAAGAAGGCAACTGTCCTGCTGGCCAGCTGTGTCTGGACCCCCGAACCAACGACTCGGCCGTGCTGGACACCCTCTTTGACGAGCTCAACTCTGAGAACGGCTCGGTCCCCGCCGAGTACCGGAAATGCTGCTACGGCTACTGCATTGACCTCCTGGAAAAGTTGGCCGAGGACCTCCCCTTTGACTTTGACCTCTACATCGTGGGGGACGGGAAGTACGGGGCCTGGAAGAACGGCCGCTGGACAGGGCTGGTGGGGGACCTCCTGAGCGGGACGGCCCACATGGCCGTGACGTCCTTCAGCATCAACTCGGCCCGCAGCCAAGTGATCGACTTCACCAGCCCCTTCTTCTCCACCAGCCTGGGCATCCTGGTGAGGATCCGGGACACGGCCTCTCCCATTGGAGCCTTCATGTGGCCGCTGCACTGGACGATGTGGGTGGGCATCTTTGTGGCTCTCCACATGACCGCCCTGTTCCTCACCCTCTACGAGTGGAAGAGCCCCTACGGGATGACCCCCCACGGGCGCAACCGCATGAAGATCTTCTCCTACTCCTCGGCGCTCAACCTCTGCTACGCCATCCTCTTTGGGCGAACCGTCTCCAGCAAGACCCCCAAGTGTTGGACTGGGCGCTTCCTGATGAACCTCTGGGCCATCTTCTGCCTCTTGGTCCTCTCCAGCTACACCGCCAACCTGGCTGCCGTGATGGTGGGAGAGAAGACCTTTGAGGAGCTGTCTGGGATTCACGACCCCAAGGTCAGTGCAGGGTTGGGTAACCTCTGAGTGCTGCCATCTGCTGGCCTTGCACAGCACTGCTTGCTGCACAGCACCACCTAGTGGCCCTTGCACGGCACTGCCTGCTCCACAGCGACACCTAGTGGCTCTTGCACGGCTCTGCTTGCTGCACAGCTCCACCTAGTGGCCCTTGCACGGCTCTGCCTGCTGCACAGCTCCACCTAGTGGCCCTTGCACGGCACTGCCTGCTCCACAGCGCCACCTAGTGGCCCTTGCACGGCCCTGCCTGCTCCACAGCGCCACCTAGTGGCCCTTGCACGGCCCTGCCTGCTCCACAGCGCCACCTAGTGGCCCTTGCACGGCTCTGCCTGCTGCACAGCGCCACCTAGTGGCCCTTGCACGGCACTGCCTGCTGCACAGCTCCACCTAGTGGCCCTTGCACGGCACTGCCTGCTCCACAGCGCCACCTAGTGGCTCTTGCATGGCTCTGCTTGCTGCACAGCTCCACCTAGTGGCTCTTGCATGGCTCTGCCTGCTGCACAGCTCCACCTAGTGGCCCTTGCACGGCACTGCCTGCTCCACAGCGCCACCTAGTGGCCCTTGCACGGCTCTGCCTGCTGCACAGCTCCACCTAGTGGCCCTTGCACAGCACTGCCTGCTCCACAGCGCCACCTAGTGGCCCTTGCACGGCTCTGCCTGCTGCACAGCGCCACCTAGTGGCCCTCGCACGGCTCTGCCTGCTCCACAGCTCCACCTAGTGGCCCTCGCACGGCACAGCACCACCTGCACAGCACCACCTACTGGCCCTTCCCGTTTATACAACTAATGCCGTAGTCTGGCTGTTGTTGCTCCCAGACCACAACTTCAGAGTCGGGAGGGACCCCAAGGGTCATCTAGTCCAACCCCATGCAATGCAGGAATCTCAAATTAAGATTTTAAGTCCGCTTGCTTCTATTAAAAAAACCCCACCATGTGGTCCCTGTTTTGCTTTTGGGCAGCTGCACCATCCGTCGCAAGGATTCCGATTTGGGACCGTCTGGGAGAGCAGCGCGGAGGAATACATCAAGAAGAGTTTCCCAGACATGCACGAATACATGCGGCGGCTGAGTGTCCCCACGACCCCCGCAGGCATCAAAATGCTCAAGTGAGTTGGGGGTGGAGGGGATGGGAAAACTCAGTTCAATTTGCATTTGAAGGGAGACCGACCAAATCAACACTCCCCCCCCCCTGAAATATGCAAGCCAAAACAAACCCATCTATTGAAATTGTGGCGCCAGCACAGCCAGGAAAGGTACCATTGGAAAGGTAAAAGAGATACATGAGCATAGCCCCCTTCTGTAACCAAGTACATAAATAAAAATACTTAACTAAAAGCAGAAATTGTAGAAGGGTTTTGACAGATTTTTCTGAGCACTTGGGGTCAAAATAAAGTAATTTGAAACAACGGTTGTGGAGACATTTCATTCCGAATCTGCTAGACAAAGCCAGATAAAGAGTAATGAGTTGGGTGTTCCCCACGACATACGGTAAACCCTGGCTACACCCATGGATAGATAGATAGACGGGGTAGATGAGGTGTTAGGGGAGGGGTAGTAATAATAATAATAAAGGGAAGCAGGTGGCGCTGTGGTCTAAACCACAGAGCCTAGGGCTTGCCGATCAGAAGTTGGCGGTTTGAATCCCTGCGATGGGGTGAGCTCCCGTTGCTCAGTTCCTGCTCCTGCCCACCTAGCAGTTCGAAAGCACCTCAAAGTGCAAGTAGATAAATAGGTACCACTCCAGCGGGAAGGTAAACAGTGTTTCCGTGCGCTGCTCTGGTTCGCCAGAAACGGCTTAGTCATGACCCAGAAAAACTGTCTGCGGACAAACGTCAGCTCCCTTGGCCAGTAAAGCGAGATGAGCACCGCAACCCCAGAGTCATTTGCGACTGGACTTAACTGTCAGGGGTCCTTTACCTTTTAATAATAATAATAGTAATAATAATAATAATTGGACGAGACCAAGTGTGGGTCCAGGAGTCAAGAAGGCAGGTGCCTTCACTGTGCTCTTTTTGGTGGCTGCTAAAAACACGCCTGTTTAAAAAGGGGTTTCTGTGCATGCTGTGGAGGGAAGGGAGGGGCAGGTGGAGCTCATCCACCTGGGAAGGGAGCCCGTTGGGGAGAAGGAAAACTCTGACCATGAACCTCCACTGCTTTGTGGGATATCTTCAGGCTCAGCAGTAAATCCTCCACAAATGCAGAATGGAGTCCCTAAGGCGGTTGAATGGTGCCTTGCACACCTCCTTCCAGCAACTCTTGCAGCCAGTAGGTAACCAAACAACCCCCTGTGTTGCAAAGAGAACGTCAGCAATGTCTAGGCAACACGATGACCATGCACATACGCAATGGACAACCTTTACAGAATTCCTTCAAACCATAACAAAATGAAATCTTTAGTCTCAAAGTCTCTGAAAATCTTTAAATGAAGCGAGGTACCAGACTGTGTACGATGAAAGACAAGAAGGACACTGACAAACTGGAACGTGTCCAGAGGAGAGCAACCAAAATGGTCAAAGGCCTGGAAACGATGCCTTATGAGGAACGGCTAAGGGAGCTGGGCATGTTTAGCCTGGAGAAGAGGAGGTTAAGGGGTGATATGATAGCCATGTTCAAATATATAAAAGGATGTCAAATAGAGGAGGGAGAAAGGTTGTTTTCTGCTGCTCCAGAGAAGCGGACACGGAGCAATGGATCCAAACTACAAGAAAGAAGATTCCACCTAAACATTAGGAAGAACTTCCTGACAGTAAGAGCTGTTGGACAGTGGAATTTGCTGCCAAGGAGTGTGGTGGAGTCTCCTTCTTTGGAGGTCTTTAAGCAGAGGCTTGACAACCATATGTCAGGAGTGCTCTGATGGTGTTTCCTGCTTGGCAGGGGGTTGGACTCGATGGCCCTTGGGGTCTCTTCCAACTCTATGATTCTATGATTCTATATAGAATTGCTTCATAAACCCATCTTATTTCGAATGAATGTATGTAAATGAAAATATCAAATGCTGTGGAACAGTGCTCATGTAATAATGTAGTCACTGCTCATGTCTTGCTCTGCTTTCCTTTGAACCCCACCAGCAAGGCCAAGAGGGGGTCTTGCTGCCTGGGCCGTCCAGGACCCCCAGACACATTGCCCAGGTTTGCCCCCCAGGCCGGTCACTGCAGCAGTTTGACTTCACACCTGGAGGCACAGTCCATTGTCTCTCAAGACTGATGGAGGCCAACAATATATGCTACTGTTCGTGCATCTGCTCTTTGCAATACCTTAGGTCTGAGCTATGCAACAATTCAGGTTTAGCAAAGGTCATGCCTTGCTGACCTGTCAAAGTTCTGCAGCAAAGGAATGGCTGCTTTGCTGAAGCAACAGGGGCCTCGATTCGGCTCAGCGCCGTTTGCCATCATTTGTTTGGTGCTTTGCTCAGTTCTCTAAGGAGCTGGAGACATAGACTTGTAAAGTCGGAAGGGACCCCAAGGGTCATCTAGTTCGACCCCCTGAAATGGAGGTCAGTTGATCTGCAACAGAACTGGGTTATATGGTTCAAGGGCAATTCAGACTGGGCAATTCATACCTCTCATAATTTATGGTGTCTGCTTGCAAAACCTTCAGCGCTTCAGGCTTAGCTCTGTCTGTTTTAATTAACTCGGGATTTTGGGTCTCTTCTCATCAGGACCAACCCTCCGAAGCTGAACGCCTTCATCATGGACAAGTCTCTGCTCGATTACGAGGTCTCCATCGACTCCGACTGCAAGCTCCTCACCGTCGGGAAACCCTTTGCGATCGAAGGTTTGGGGGGAAACGTCAAAGGACTTTATTTCATGGCTCCCCGAGCCCTGCTCATTTAGCGAGGAATCCTAGCGGAAGGGTTTTGAGACGGAGAGAGAGAGGAGGGGGGCGGGAGGGGGGCGATCGCAGTCCCAATCTCGCCGTAATGAAACTGGGTCACCTCAATCAATCTTTTAAGTGGGGCTGTTAAATATTAAAGTGCGGGAGATGAGAGATGCCTCTCCGGGGGTCAACTGTTTTCCTTGGGGGGGAGGGAGGCGGGAAGACGCAGCGGCACAGTTGGCTCCTTTGGAGGCTGCAGACTTCACAGTCTCACCTCCCCCCCCCCACAAGCTGTCCTATAGGGGAAAGGTCCCCCCCCCCCTTGAAGGCCATGTGCTCTTCTGAGTGACCTATCGGGAATGTGGCTTTAAGTTTGAAAAAAGGTTTGTAAGAACATTAGGAGAGCCTGCAGGATCAGACCAATGGTCTGTCTACTCCAGCATTATGGGAAACAGAGAAGCAAGGCAGTGGAGACGCGTAGAATGGTAGAGTTGGGAGGGTCCACCATGGGTCATCTAGTCCAACCCCCTGAAATACAGGAATCACAGCTAAAGCATCCCCAACAGGTGGGCATCCAACCTCTGCTTAAAAGCCTCAAGTGAAAGGGATCCCCTCAAACTCTCCCACTCCGTGGTGCTGTGAGTTGAACTGAACCTTAATAGGTTCTAGAGTAAAGGTAAAGGTAAAGGGACCCCTGACCATTAGGTCCAGTCGTGGCCGACTCTGGGGTTGTGGCACTCATCTCGCTTTATTGGCCGAGGGAGCCGGCGTACAGCTTCCAGGTCATGTGGCCAGCAGGACTAAGCCGCTTCTGGCGAGCCAGAGCAGCGCATGGAAATGCCGTTTACCTTCCCACCGGAGTGGTACCTATTTATCTACTTGCACTTTGAGGTGCTTTCAAACTGCTAGGTTGGCAGGAGCTGGAACAGAGCAACGGGAGCTCACCCTATCACGGGGATTCGAACCACCGACCTTCTGATCGGCAAGTCCTAGGCTCTTTGGTTTAACCCACAGTGCCACCCGTTTCCCTAGGTTCTAGAGTAGCCCCCATTAAATCAGTGGACTGAAGTGAGTCACCACCTTTTCATTTCAATAGGTTGCCTCTGAGTGGGACTCTCTACGTCTGCGAATTTCAAGGAGTCTTCTCTGAGTAGAACTCACAATCGGGTTGTGTGTGTGTGTGTGTGTGTGTGTGTGTCTGGGTGAAGTGTTTGTGTCTCGCACCTCTTTGTCCCTAGCATTTGGGGGTTCTACTGAGCCGTTCCCTGCAACTGAAGCTCTCTGCTCCTGCATGAAAATCTGTTTCATTTTTTGTTCCTCTCCACTCCTTCCCACGCTGGAATATTCTGTTTCCCCATCCCTCTGCCCCAGGAGCAGCCAGGGGTCTGCAGGGGGCAGCCTTGCAAACTTTGCTGCAAATCCTCTTTGGGTTTATGGGGTGCGGAGGTGGAGGAGGGGAGCACCTGATACCCCCTAACGCTTTCGCTCCTTCTTGACATCCCTAATTATTTCCAGGCTGCCCTCGCTGGAGCATCATCTGAAATGCTTTTTGATCTCTCCGTTTCTCATTAGCTCTTCGGCAAACTGGGGAGCCGAACGGAATACAAATGAACCCATTATTTCTCTCTCTCTCTCTCTCTCTGGCCCTCCCCACACCACACTTGATTCCCACTCCCCAATAATTGATCCAGTCTCATCTGCCAGATTTATATTTTTTGAGAGAGGAGGGGTGGTGAGGAGAAGATTCTTTATTTCCTTTTATAACGTACATCAAACAGAGAGAACAGGTGAAAATTGAAAGATGAAAACGATAGAATGAGTGCAGTCGCAGAGCGGTTCAAATAACAAAATCTAAGTTGAGAATGTAAGTTTTATCAGATTATCTATTTGCAAGGCTCGTGATGCGGGCTGCCGTGAAAATGATGCTTCACGTGGGAGAAAGGAGTGCCAAATCGCATTAAAAGCGCCAGGAGGTTCCTGTCCTTGTCAAAATATCAAATTATGCGTAATTTTCTCCCTATTCCAAAGTGAGTGGTACCAAGAGCCAGTGTAAGATTTGAGAGGTGTTTTCCATTGAGCGGCAACGACTGTCAAGAGGAGACTGATTGTTTTGACAATATATCGCTAAAAATATTCTGTGACTTTTAATTTTGAACAGCAAACAATAGCTTCTTTAGTAATGTTTAGTGTTTCTGCCAAGATTTAACTCCAGAAATCTTTTACCAGTGTGTACATTCCACCCTAAATGAGAGTTGACTGCCAGGGGATATTCTTGACCCCAAGGTGAAGTGATTGACAGGTCAGAGAATCTCCCCTCCCTCTTTTTCCCCCCCAGCTGTAGACTGTTTATAACATTAGTGTCTCATATTGAATATGAATGATCTGTAGAAAGAACTCTTATGAACTGAAAGCAGAGGCTCTGTATGTACTTTTGCAACCCAAGAAAAACTTTTAAGAAAAACAAATTTTTAACAAAAACGAGAATGGGTTTGGAAAAAAGTGTTCTTATTAAAGATTTCCTTGGGTTACCTAAGTACATACAGTGTCTCTGCTTTCAGTTCATAGAGTTCTTTCCACGGATCAGTTACATTAAGCTGCAAAGTTGCATCAGCAACAATAGGAAGGTTGAATAGATTTGTCTTGTTGGTCCATATCGACTTATTTATCCATCCGCCCACCCACTAGGATATGGTAAATAAAACTGCCAGTACCCTAACACCATTTATATCCATCTGGGGTCAGACTACATTTGTAGAATCATAGAATGGTAGAGTTGGAAGGGGACCCCCAGGGTCATCTAGTCCAACCCCCTGCAATAAATAATAATAATAATAATAATAATAATAATAATAATAATAATAAAATTATTTATACCCCGCCCTTCCCGGTTCAGAAAACCAGGCTCAGGGCGGCTAACAACAAATTTAAAACACTTAATTGATGCAACAAAAAACAGCATAAATACAGTATAAAACGTGAATAATAATAAATTCAGAATTCAAAAATCAGTTTAGGGGGAAAATCCATCCAATAAACATTAGATGATCACCAGGGCTAGCTGGCTAAATTAGTCCTATTTGGGCCAGCGAGGAGACCAGGGGAGAATTAGCTGTGGGATCCCAGAGCAGGTAATCTTCATAAAAAGGAAAGGAAGGGGAATAAAAGATCAGGCTAAGTTAAAATTGAAAGCCAGGCAGAACAGCTCTGTCTTACAGGCCCTGTGGAAGGAGGTTAAATCCTGCAGGGCCCTGGTCTCCTGGGACAGAGTATTCCACCAGGTCAGAGCCATCACTGAGAAGGCCCTGGCCCTGGTGGGGGATAATCTGACTTCCTTAGGGCCCGGGACCTCTAAACTATGGTTATTCATGGACCTTAAGGTCCTCCGTGGGGCAGACCAGGAGAGGCGGTCCCATAGGTACGAGGGTCTTAGGCCGTGAAGGGCTTTAAAGGTCAAAACCAGCACCTTGAACCTGACCCTGTACTCCACCGGGAGTCAGTGCAACTGGTAAAGCACTGGGTGAATCTGCTCCCATGGCAGAGACCCCTGAGGAGCCTCGCTGCAGCATTCTGCACCCGCTGGAGTTTCTGGGACAGCTTCAAGGGCAGCTCCGCATAGAGCGAATTACAGTAGTCAAGCCAGGAGGTGACCATCGCATGGATCACTGTGGCGGGAAAGGTAAGGGACCAACTGCCCACAACTGTTGCTGGTGGGGCTCAAACCTCCAACCTCCTGGCTAACAGCCAAATGCTAAGGTTCCTGTGTCCACTTTTGGTCACCTCACCTCAAAAATGGGGATAGAATAAGTTCAGAAAAGGCCACGCGAATGATCAGATGGAACGGATCAAATGTGAGGAGAGGCTGCAGCATTTGGAGTTTTCCAGTTCAGTTAAAAGACGAGTGAGAGATGTCATGAGGGAAGTTTGTAAAATGATGCGTGGCGTGGAGAAGGGGGGGGGGAGTTTTTTAATGTTTGGCATTTTATTAAGTTTTTATATGTGCCGGAAGCCATCCAGAGTGGCTGGGGAAACTCAGCCAGATGGGCGGGATATAAAATTATTATTATTATTATTATTATTATTATTATTATTATTATTATTATTACAGTGGTACCTCAGGTTACATACGCTTCAGGTTACAGACTCTGCTAACCCAGAAATAGAACCTCGGGTTAAGAACTTTGCTTCAGGATGAGAAAAGAAATCGCGCGGCGGCAGCAGGAGGCCCCATTAGCTAAAGTGGTACCTCAGGTTAAGAACAGTTTCAGGTTAAGAACGGACCTCCGGAACGAATTAAGTACTTAAGCCGAGGTACCACTGTATTCTTTCCTCTCCTGAAACACTACAGCTTGCATGAAGCTGAAGGTTGGGGTATTCAGGACGGATGAAAGAAATGACTTCTTTCACGCAGTTAAACTGTGGAACTCACTGCCTCAAGAAGCCACCAACTTGGATGGCTTTAAAAGAGGGCGGGACAAATTCACAGAGGATGTCTACTAGCCAAGATGGTTGGAGGTGGCAATGCTAGTTGCTGGAAGCCACAGAAAGGGAGAATTACTTCTTTTTGAGGGGGCGGGGGGGCGGGGGGGGAACTTGCCTTCAGATTTCCCTTGGGGGGGATCTGGTTGGCCACTGTGAGAAGAGGAGCCGGACTAGATGGGTCACTGGACTTATCCGGCAGCTAGGCTTTGAAAATTTTATTTTATTTTATTTTATTTATTAACGTTCTTATGTTACATCAGCAAAGAATATCATATTACAATACAATGCTTATTATCATATAATTTTCAACATGTATACAAAATTTATCTACAAAGTTTATATACCTAAAGATAACAAAAGGGGGGGGGGGAAACAAGAACAAAAAACTATTCTAAAGTCGTATCTGTACCAACACTTTGGACTTCCTGTCTATCCCGTTGTATATTCCTTTTTTACAATTGAATATACTCTCATTACTGTATATTTCTTTACATTTTGTCTAATACATTCCTATATGTATTCTCAATCAGTCTCTCTCCAACGTCAATCAAATGCTAACATAGATAGTGAACCTTTGCTGTATTTTTGAACATATCTCCTATATCTATCCCATTTTCCCATAAATTTTTGTTTTGAGTTGCCTCTCAGGCTATTTGTCAACTGTGCCATTTCAGCAAATTCTTGTAGCTTGACATGCCAATCCGTTAGTGTCGAGTCTTCTTCTTCCTTCCACACCTTTGCCACCAAAGTCCGAGCTGCGGCCACTGCATATTGAAGATATTTTAATGGAACCTCCATGTCCAGAGGCAATGTATCTGATCCTTAGGTTCTCAGGGGGACTTGGCCACGGTGAGGATGCTGGACCAGAGAGGCCACTGGCCTGGTCTAGCAGTTGGGCTCTCCTTGTTTTATGTTCTAATATCTGACTGATATTAGAACTAGAAGGCACTCTGTGCATGCTCAAAACCGAGATTGGTGTTCCTCCAGCAACACCCTTTATTTCTTTTTTTTTGCATCGACCCACCACAATATCTGTGTTTGTGCCACCTTCCAGGCTACGGGATCGGCCTTCCCCAGAACTCGCCCCTGACCTCCAACATCTCGGAGTTCATCAGCCGCTACAAATCGTCCGGCTTCATGGACCTTCTCCACGACAAATGGTACAAGATGGTCCCCTGTGGAAAGCGGGTCTTTGCTGTCACCGAGGTACGGAGGGGGCTGGGGAAAGGGTGGGATGTGGAGCACACAATGAAAGAACAATCATGCATTGTTGCAAAAGCTGGGTGCCAGCCCCCACTCTCTGCAAGACTCCAGGGGGTTCCAGGCACTCGCCCAGGGTCTGTGGTCCCTTGGGGCTCCAGCTGTTTTTGGACCACAGTTCCCTTCATCCCTGACCACAGGTCCTGCTAGCTAGAGATGATGGGAGTTGTAGTCCCAAAAAAGAGCTGGAGACCCAAGTTTGGGAAACCCTGGGTTAGAGTATCAGACTAGGACCTGGGTTCACAGAAGCCTTCCTACTAGGTATTTTAGGCCAAGAAATACCGAAAGAAAAGAGGATTCTATTTATGTATGCCACTACAGCCGCGAGAATGCTGATTGCACAAATTTGGAAGACTAGAGAAATACCAACTAAAGAACAATGACAAGAGAAGTTGATGAACTATGCAGAGTTGGCAAAAACGACAGACAGACTAAGAGAAAAAGGCAACAGCGACTTTGAAAAAGAATGGGAACCATTTACACTATACTTGCAGAAACAAAGAAAGTCTCTAGGCTGGACGGCAGGATTTAAATAAACATTCACATTGTTAGTATTAGAAAATGTGTAGAAGATAGAGAAATAATATGGTGTACTCATGTTTATGTTTTTAGGTTTGATGTTATTGTATAAATATGTTATTAGTAACTTTTTCTTTTAGGAGGCAGCAAAGTGGGCGAATGGAGAAACCAACCAGAAGATGGGGGAAGCCTAGCAGGGGAGGGAGGAAATGTTATGCATATGAGATGTGTGTAATGAATTGAAAAAGAAAAATGAATTAAAAAAATTAAAAAGGGACCTGGGTTCAAATCCCGCTTGGCAGTGAAGCTCGCAAGGGGTGGCCTTTTGGGGCCAGTCACCGCCATCGGCCTTTCCAGCCTCGCAGGGTTGTTGGGGGGATTAAATGAGGAGGGGAAGAGCCACCTTGAGGAAAAGGTGGGGCATAAATAGATAATGATAATAGATACAGTGAGGGAAAAAATATTTGATCCCCTGCTAAATTTGCCCGTTTGCCCTCTGACGAAGAAATGACCACTCCATAATTTTAATGGTAGGTTTATTGTAGCTGTGAGAGACGGAATAACAACAGGAAAATCCCCAGAAACCCAGAAGACAAAAGTCAGAGATTGATGTGCATTATAATGAGTGAAATAAGTATTTGATCCCTTTGCAAAAGATGACTTGGTGGCAAAACCCTTGTTGGCAATTACAGAGGTCAGACGTAGGTGGCCACCAGGTTTGCACATATCTCAGGAGGCACCGCATTTTTCGCTCTATAAGACGCACCAGACCATAAGACGCACCTAGTTTTGGGAGGAGGAAAACAAGAAAAAAAATATTCTGAATCTCAGAAGCCAGAACAGCAAGAGGGATCGCTGTGCGGTGAAAGCAGCAATCCCTCTTGCTGTTCTGGTTTCTGGGATAGCTGCGCAGCCTGCATTCGCTCCGTAAGACGCATACACATTTCCCCTTACTTTTTAGGAGGGAAAAAGTGAGTCTTATAGAGCAAAAAATACGGTATTTTGTCCCACTCCTCTTTGCAGATCCTCTCCAAGTCAGTAAGATTTCGAGGCTGATGTGTAGATACTCAAAACTTCAGCTCCCTCCACAGATTTTTGATGGGATTAAGGTCTGGAGACTGGCTAGGCGACTCCGGGACCTTAATGTGCTTCTTCCTGAGCCACTCCTTTGTTGCCTTGACCCTGTGTTTTGGGTCATTGTCATGCTGGAATACCCATCCTGGACCCATTTTCAATCCCCTGGCTGAGGGAAGGAGGTGCCCACCCAAGATTTGACGATACATGGTCCTGTCTATCGTCCCTTCGTTGCAGTGAAGGTGCCCTGTCCCTTAGCAGAAAACCACCCCCAAAGCATAATATGTCCCCCCTCCATGTTTGACGTGGGGATGGTGTTCTTGGGGTCGTAGGCAGCATTCCTCCTCCCCCAAACACGGCGAGTGCTCACAGTATGTGTGGGCTCCGAGCTCTGCTCATTCTGTCTCTCTCTCCTTGCCCAGACCCTGCAGATGGGCATCTACCACTTTTCGGGTCTCTTTGTCCTGCTTTGCATTGGTCTCTGTGGCTCTTTGTTGACTTCCCTCGGAGAGCACATCTTCTACCGCCTCATCTTGCCTCGCATCAAACGCAAGAAGAAGTTCAACTACTGGCTTCACACCAGCCAGGTAAGAGGTCGCATCCCAAACTTGCCAAAGCCCACCCTGAGCTTGCAAGGCGGCGATCCGCAGGTGGCAGCCTCCTCTTCTGTTCCCAACTCTCTTAAGCCTGGGATGGAGGGCGGCTGGTTCATCCACCCACCACATTCCTCTCAGGTGCATCTGCAAAGAAGAGAATTCCTGGCCGCCAGAGACCAGCCAGCTCTTCGTGTCTCAAAAGAACCGGCTCCCAAGCTTGCGTTGTTGATAGGATTTGCAGCTTAAATTCAAATAAGGGAAGGCTACTTTGCAGGGGTGGCGTTGCAAAGTGTTTCTGGTTTCAACAAGTGGGTTGGGGTGGATGACCTCCTGGGATCCCATCCAACTCTATGGTTCTGTTGCATGCTGATTGGACCACTTTCCTGCTTTCTGCTCACGTTGCAAAGCATTTAACTGTGAAAACCTGAGGATTCCCAAGGAAATCATGTTTCTGAGTATCAATGAGAGCTGCACTGTGGGTTTTTTTTGCCAATTTAGATGTTATCTAGCCAATCTGAAGCCTCACCATTACTTTCTTAATTTGTTTTTAATATATGCCAGAAAATCCACCGGGCGCTGAACATGGGTTTGGAGGAGCAGAGGAACAAAAAGCTGAATTTGGAGAAAAGGTAATTAAGGAACCATTCCACACTCGGCTTTGCTGCTTGCTCTGAACTCTGTTGCTTTACCTCGGGATAAATTTTGCAGCCGGAAAGAATTTGGCTTCCATCGTCCAGATTTAATCAGCTGCTAAGGAGGAGTTTATGCCATTGGGCTTTTCTTCCGATATACATAAAACTGTAAGGCTGTTGTCATGCTATCATTTTAAAAATGATGCAGGACTTTCTCAGGGGCCACTAAGAAAGATGGAAGTGTAGTGATGGAGGAAGGGGGAGGCTGTTGTTGTAGGACAGGGATGTCCAACAGGTCCACGATCTACTGGTAGATCCCTGCGAGGTTTTGGTAGATCGCAGTAGATTGCTAGCTCCCTTTCCTTAGCGGTGGTAAAATAGATTCCAGCTCCTTGCCCCGTCCTCCATTGTAGCACAATCTGCCGAAGGGGAGTTTTTAATTCTGAGTAGATGGCAGTCTCTTGGGAGTTGACCACCCCTGTTATAGGAGAGGCAGCCACTCCACATCAGGATTTGACCAGGTGCCCAGTATAAACTAGCATATGCAAATGCCATGCAAATTAGCATATGCAAATGCCATGCAAATTAGCACAGACAAATGTTATGCAACACAGCGCAGGGAAACGTTATGCAGCTTAGCATTGGCAAATGTCATGCAAATGTCCCCCAAATTAAGCAAGGGCAAATATGCAAACCAGCAAAAGCAAATGTAAATTGGCATAGGCAAATCTTATGCAAATTTCCTTTGGGAGCCTGTGCAGCAAGCTCTTCAACTACCCAGCAATGCCCCCACAATTGGACATGAAGCTCACTGGGTGACCCGGGGGGGCAATTACTGCTTCTCAGCCTTCCCTACCTCACAGGGTTGTTGTGTTTTTTCCGCTCCCTTTTTGTCCAAACTAAGACTTTGATCTAAATACAATAAAGGGGGGGGGGGAGAGAAAGGAAGAGAGAGAGAGAAAGAGAGAGAGAGAGAGAGAGAGAGAGAGAGAGAAGAGGTTAAAAGAGAGAGAAATAAAATTCAGAAAGGAAAGGACTTCTGATGCTTCATTTATGCTTCAAATATAAACAATATCCACTTTGTCCAATATAACACCCAACAAATCTACTTTCTATAAGCAAACATGAGCTTCAATCCTTGAATCCTAATGTCATTATTTCATTTTCTTTTTCACGCAAAAAGTCTTTGAGAGGTTTCCAATCTTTAAGAAATGTTAACAAATGACTTTTCTCTGATTAAACATGTCCATTTGCCATCTCGGCTCAGTCCATAAGTTTTAACAGCCATTCTTCCATCGTCCTTCCGCCACGTTAGCGCATGTAAAAGTCTCACGGCCGTGAACATACAGTGGTACCTCAGGTTACATACGCTTCAGGTTACATACACGTCAGGTTACAGACTCCGCTAACCCTGAAATAGTACCTTGGGTTAAGAACTTTGCTTCAGGATGAGAACAGAAATCATGCTCCAGTGGCACAGCGGCAGCGGGAGGCCCCATTAGCTAAAGTGGTGCTTCAGGTTAAGAACAGTTTCAGGTTAAGAATGGACCTCCAGAACGAATTAAGTACTTAACCTGAGGTACCACTGTATCTTGTAACAAAGTTCCCTAGTGCTTTTCTAACTGTATACCCATAAGTCCCAGCAGGAAGAGGTCTGGCTTTAGCTGAAAATCAGTCTTCAAAGTTCTCTTAATCTCAGAGACATGGGTTCGAGCCCAAGTTGGGCTTGTGTCCTGTGTTGCAGGGGATTGGTCTAGATGTCCATTGTGGCCCCTAGTGGTTCCCTCTCTGCGAGAAGTGAGATTATAGGGAACCAGGCAGAGGGCCTTCTCGGTGGTGGCGCCCGCCCTGTGGAACGCCCTTCCGTCACATGTCAAAGAGATAAACAACTACCTGACATTTAGAAGACATCTGAAGGCAGCCCTGTATTGGGAAGTTTTTTAATGTTTGACATTTTATTATGTTTTTATATGTGCTGGGGTATAAATAATAAAATTCTTCTAATTATTATTATTCCAACTCTACAGTTCTGTGCTTCTATTATATGTTCCCACCGTGTCATCCGTAAAAAGCAGGGGTCAGCAAACTTTTTCAGCAGGGGGCCGGTCCACTGTCCCTCAGACCTTGTGGGGGGCCAGACTATATTTTTTTTGGGGGGGGGGAATGAACAAATTCCTATGCCCCACCAATAACCCAGAGACACATTTTAAATAAAAGCACACATTCTACTCATGTAAAAACACCAGGCAGGCCCCACAAATAACCCAGAGATGCATTTTAAATAAAAGGACACATTCTACTCATATAAAAACATGCTGATTCCCAGACCATCCGTGGGCCAGATTGAGAAGGCAATTGGGCCGGATCTGGCCCCTGGGCCTTACTGTGCCTATCCATGGTATACAGGGTTGTTGTGTTGAGCTCCTGGGAGGAAAAAGTGGGGCATGAATGAATAAATAAAGCCAATTCTCCCTCTTTTCTCCTCTCCGCCTTCCCCCAAAGGTGCAACATCCAAAAGAGCCAAGAGGAACCAGAGGTCCCGCCGCCGCCGCCACCGCCCTCCAACCAGCCAGGTTGGAACAACCTCCGCCGGGCAGCCGTGAAGAAGGAGGACAAGCGCGTCCACTTCAACATTGAGAACGCCCCGGACGAGGCTTCGGATGAGGAGCGAGAGGCCCCCGTCTGGCACTGCATGAACGGCCAGGATCCGCAGCAGGGCAGCAAGGAGGACAAAGAGAAGGAGCTGAAGGAGCTGGAGAGCAAGATCGAGGACATGCGCGAGCAGCTGCGGGCTGCCCTGGTGCGCAAGAGCGAGCTGATGGTGGCGCTGGGGCCACCACCCAAGGCGCCCCGCCTGCCGCCCGCCCTCAAGGCCTTGATCAAGGAGAGCAACGAGAACAGGTGATGCCCAGGGGCGGGGGCCGCCTCTCGCCGGCTGGCTGTGCGGGGCGGCTCCAGCCAGTTGTGGAGACGGACAGCAACAGCAACGTGCGCTCGGGCTCTGGAACACTTTCGGAAAGGCTGCACAAGGCTTGGGGTGGCCAGCCGTGGGCACAGGGAAAAGGTTTGCTCTGGAGTCTGCCATGTTTCCCGGAGTCGTTTTGCAAGAGGGGGCTGCGGCAGGTGGCGTGCTGAGCCTGCACTTTGCATGCAGACGTTTCCAGGATCAATTCGCGGCAATGCCAGTTTTTGTTTTTTTAAAGATCTCAAGCGAGTCCCAGGACAGAGCCGTTATATATATATAAGGCCGCTTTGTTCGTACGTTCAGGCCCCGACACGCTAGATCTCGTCGCTGCAAGCTGGTTCTCGGTAGGTTTGCCAAGCAGCCACTGGGCGCATAGGAGCAGGCCTGCAAGCAATCAGTTGGCGCACTCTCCGGCCACCAGGTGCCATCCCAGTGAAACATATATTGGAATGGCAGAACAATCAGGGAAGGGGAAATGCAGTCGGTCAGGGACAAAACACAGAGTTTTGAAAGGAAGGCAGTCTGAGGTCCAGTCCTTTCCAGCGACACCAGGGCTTGGGAGGGCCGTTGTATTTGAGCCCCTCCATGTAGGACTCCAACTCCCAGCATTCCCAGGGCCAGTGGTCAAGGAGGAGGAGGATGGGAGTTGGAGTCCTGCACTGCCAGGAAAGCCATGGGTGTCCTCAGCAGTGGCAAAGGAGAGATGGGCAATTTCAGAAGAGGCATTCTCTCCTGAGGGCAGGGAAGGCCTCTTCAGAGGTCAGGGCTGCAGACCAAGAGGCAGGAGTGATGGGCACCAGTCTGGATGGTTCGAAACAGGACCAGACAAATTCACGGAGGAGGAGAGGGCGATTGAGGGCTACCAGTGAGGCTGGCAGTATCTGGTTTCCAACATTGTGATAAATATCACCAGCTAAACTTTGCGATACATAGATATGTCACAATGTCTGAAATAAGGATGGAGCGATGGAGAGGCATTGGCTGGTCCCACATTGTGATTTTTGCATAGCACACGAACACATCATGATATCACGAGATGGACTTCAAACCGGTTTTGGATGATCTATTGATATATCACCCAGCCGTAGCTATGAGCCAGGACAGCTGTGCTCTCTGTGTCCACGCTCAGAGGCAGCCACGCTTTTGAATCCCAGTTGCTGGAGACCTTGGGGCGGTGTGTGTCAGGGGGAGAGATGCTGTTGCTTGCATTTTGGGGGCATCTGGTGAGGAAGGGGGCTAGACTAGATGCCTCTCTTTGTCCTCAACCAGCTGCAAAACTCATCTCAGGTTCTTTTGAGCTGGGAGTTCAGCAGTTTCTTGGAGGGCCACAAGACTCCCCCACGATCCCTGGGGTGGACGCCCCATGGTCTGACTCTGTTAATGGCAGATTAAGATGTTCACATTTCGGAGGCTTTCGATCTATTTCTGATGGGGCCTTTCCTTCGCCTTTCGGCAGGCGGTTTTATTTTAATGCAGTTATTCCTTACGGTGACCTGTTGGGTTTCCTGCACAACTCAGAGGCCTTTGGCCTAATCAGGCTGCAACCTGGCAATTATTATTATTGTTAATAATAATTAATAGATTGCATTGTTTGGGCTCAGATTGCTAGCATTCCTCACCTGTTCGAATGCAGGTGTTGGGCTAGCTTGCCAAAGAGGTTCTTAAGCAATGATTGACAAGATCGAGAGCCAGTGGGAGCAACACGGACTCTTCATGCACCTCCCCTAGCCCCTCCCTTGATTGGCCCTTAATGGCTGGCATGGGCCCAATCCGCACCAAAGAGATAAAGCAGTCCTATGCTGCTTTAAATGCTCTTGGCTTTTTCTCCCAAAGTGTAGTTTGCTTGGGGCACTGAGAATCGACAGCAATTCCTGGAGTGGTTGAACAACCAATTAACCACTTTGAGAATTGCAAATTCTCTGGGAGGGAGAATAGGGGGCACACTAACGGTTTCTCAGCACCTTGAGCTAACTACACTTCCCAGGACTCCAGGGGGGAAAGTGTGGCTGTTTGAAGTGGCATCATAACACCAGAAATGCATAGCGGACTAGGAATGCCAGAATGGAATCATGTGATTTGGGACTTACAGGTCCTTGCCAGTGCGGTGTAGACTACTAGCCACAGTCTTCTGCTTGGCCATCCCATTCTCAATTTTACAATGAACAATCCAAGATCTGTTGAGCAGCTCAGGTTTGGCGAAGGTCAACTGAAGCCAGCAGCTCAGGTTTTGCAAAGTTTAGCCTAAGTAACTTGAAGAACTGGAGGACAGGGTAAGGGGCTTGTGCAGAGTTTAGTGGGCTTTTTGTTCAGGCAGTGTCAGTTTAGCAAAACTGGGTGTGGTGTTCTGCTTTGATCAAGCAGCTCATGTTTAGCAATGCTTAGCTTATAGCAAAGATTAACTAACTTGCCAAAGAGCAGAGGGAATTTTTTTGCGGATCTGCAATTTGACTGAGCCGCGGAATAAGTGGAAAGCTTCTTCCAAAATTAGGTTGCAGAGAACATATTAAAAATGACATCATTGCTCGGGCAAAGATCAGTTCCCAGAAAAGTCTTGCTTTCATTAATCAACAGTATAATTAAGCTCAGATGTGATGCTGGTTTTTGCCAATGCTTCCAGTTGGAACAAGGGAGGGGGGCATAGATATTGGGGATCCACCGGTTGCTGGTATAAGTTATTATCCCCCTCCTCCTTTCTGCTTATCCTCACAGCACATAGGTGCAGCAAATGAACCTGCTGTGTCCATTTTGCAGCAGGGAAAAACTGAGGCTGAGAGGCAACAAGCCAGTTCACAGTTCATTCCACGCTGGCGCCCTCCAAGAAGACCCACGTCGAAAGAGTAAAAAAATTCACCCATGCAATCATCACTTGCAAACACATATTATTGAAAGAGCCAGATCGGTGTCTGTGAATTGGATTGTTGAAGGGATCATCAAAATTCTGCAAAATAGAATAGTATAGTTATATAGAAGAACTTTATAACTTGAAAAGGAACAAATTAAAACTGGTATTACTTTTAAATGCTCATTTGTTAGAAAGAGAATTCAACGTGCCTGTTCTTTTGCTCTGGTTGTACAGAGCATTTCAAATTGATTCACTGTGTATGTGCATGTGTCTTCCTATATATATAATATTGTAAGGCTGTCATCACGCAGATCTGGGCTTGCACTACAAATCCTCCTCTGTGGGCTGGGTGATGAGGACTCTATATTTTTATGCATATAAGAAGATATATACATGGATGGGTGGCTTCATACTAGATCACTGCAAGAGGTGTGTGCTCAAAACCAACTCATGCAGGTTGATTCCCTCCCCCTCCCCCGAATTAGTATTTCAGGTTCTTCCCATTCTAATTTGTTCATATGCAGAAACATAGTTGTTCTATTGACACATCCACACCATATATTTGAACACATGGCTCCCCCTGCCCCAATAGTCCTGGCAACTGTAGTTCACCCCTCAAAGGGTTACAGCAGAGGTCCCCAAACTAAGGCCCACAGGCCGGATAAGGCCCGAGGGACTCGTTTATCCGGCCAGCAGCGACCGCTGCCACCCGCTCTTACCGGCACTGCGCTGCGCAGCTGCCAACTTCTGGGTTGGAGGAGCACTGTAAATAGCTTGAGCGCATGTGCAAGCATTATTTGGGCATGCGCAAGTGTTATTTCTGGTGCACATCCGGGTCAGAGGAGGCCTGTGCACATGCTCACAAGCTATTTCCGGTGCTCCTCCGACCCAGAAGTGCGCCGGAAATAGTGTGCGCACACGCATATGGGCACGCGCTCCCCCACCCTCTGGTCCACCGCGCAATCGACACTGGAGACACCAGCCCGAGGCGCGGTAGGTTTGCTGACCCCTGGGTTACAGCATGGGTAGGCAAACTAAGGCCTGGGGACCAGATCCGGCCCAATCACCTTCTAAATCTGGCCCGCGGACAGTCCGGGAATCAGCGTGTTTTTACATGAGTAGAATGTGTCCTTTTATTTAAAATGCATCTCTGGGTTATTTGTGGGGCGTAGGAATTCATTCATTCCCCCCCCCTCAAAATATAGTCCACAGGGTCTGAGGGACAGTCGACTGGCCCCCTGCTGAAAAAGTTTTCTGACCCCTGGGTTACAGTGTCCAGCACCATTAATGAACTACAGTTTCCAGGCATCTGTATGGAAAGACAGCTGCTTCAAATCTTTGGTATAGATGTGCACTATATACTAGCCTGCTTTGTGGAGTTTTGATGTTCAGACCCCATTTCCTTGCTGCAATACTCTAATGATGCAATTCACAAGCAATCACCCCAAAAGCTCACCTGGCTACTGGCTAGGCAAAGGCTTGAAAAAGGAACACAAACCGAATCTGCAAACAAGGTAAAAATTCAGGGTGGGGGGGAATCCCTCTCCACTGGAAGAATTTATTACAAAAATAACAGCACCTTGCTCGAAAACCCCAGCTGTCAAATATTCATTAAAAATAATAATCTCAGTACACCCACATTTCAGAGCTCATTATACCTTCTGCTTCAGGGGGAAGAAAATGTAGCAGGTTCTGTTTTTTTATTTATTAAAAAGAGACCTCTTTGTTTTTTTATTCAACCTAGCCAGAAGCTGTTCTGATTATGCTCAGGATGTAATCTTATTTTCATTCATGAATTGCCTTTCACATAAGATATACAAAATGCAGGACAGGGGATAAGATTATAAGGGGGCATCAAGGTAAGAAAGACTTGGAAAATAACCCAAAATGCAATCTGCATTCCAAGTAAGATCCTCTGTTTGAAATAATTTGATGTATTTTTGAGAAGCCACCAATGCCTTCACTCTTGAATTCATCCGCCGCAACTGACGCGGCATCAAGCTCGGTTTTGGACTCCAAATCCCATCAGCTGCACTGGCTGATGGGAGCTGAAGTCTAAACTTCTATAGGGTGTTTGGTTGGCAAAGGCTGGCATTTAGCCTTTGGGCACCCAGAGGGGGTCCTGTTCCTAATGATGGGCAGATGGATGATACAGGTAGCCTGCCAGATGTTGCTTGACTACAATTCCCATCATCCTCAGCGATGCTTGGTGGTGCTCTTGGGAGTTCAGCAACACCCAGTGCGCTGTCGGTCTCCTCTCCTTGGAGATTAGGGATGGGGAACGTTTGGCTGACATTGGACTCCCGTCAACATGGCCTAGGAACAGAGGATGATGGGAGTTGTAGTCCAACAGAACACCTCCGGTTCAGTCACTGGCATCTCCCTTTAAAGAAAGCAACAATAGGGCAGGGCAACAAGCAATTTCAGCTTCATATGATGCCAGAATTGCATTGGATCATTTCATTTCCTAGAATCGCAGAGTTGGGACACCCAAAGGTCCTCTAGTCCAACCCCCCCTGCAATGCAGGAATAAAATAACTAAACTACCACAGATCCGAATTAATGCAAGCCCAAAGGCTCCCTGTTAGGCACACATGCAGCTACTTGACCAAATATTTGGATGTTGACAGATAATATATATAAAACAAATTCAGAGGGGGTTGAATGTATGAGAGAACTTTGGAACCATGGTTAAGCCTCGGATTTTGGTCTCGTTTCAAAAGACTAGCTCCATTGCTTATTACAATACTCAGCAGACTTTAAGGACTCCCAAAAAACAGCTTTCTGTCGTCTTCTTAAAAAAAGATTAGGATGCGTTTCTTGGAAGAGTTGTAGCTGAGTTGCACCCGCTTCGCAGTCAAGACGGTCCCGGGTTCAAATCCTTAATTTCCACGTAGAGCTGGCCGTGTTCCCTGCCAGTAAGTGTAGAGCTGTAAACTAGCTGGACCAACTGCAAGGTAACTTTACTACTCAGAATAATGAGGACTAGAAACTTCTATTTTGAAGGTGGGAGAGCCTCTCCTTTGCATGCAGAAGATTGCAGGTTTGATGCCCAACAGCATCTCCTGTAGTGGCTCTGTCTCAAAACCTCTGAGCTAGACGGACAAATGCGCTAACTTCTGTCATTTGTTTGCTTCTGTCTAGCTGTGTTCCGGAAACTCGCAAAAACTGCTTAGAATTCTTGACATCCAGAATATAAGAGGGTGGTGTTTCTGCACAGATTATACGTTGGGGCAAAATAACCTCAAGAAGTTGCCACAGATTTCAGGCTGCAGTGTGGCAGGTCATGCTCAATTTAGGCTGATAACCACCAGGTGAAACTCTTCAAAGGTGGGGCTGAGGATGGCAAGATCAGTTTGGACCACTCCTTGAGGTCTGGTCATTGGAGTGCAGAAAATAAACCACACAGCATTTCAAAGAAATAAGGCCAGTGTTAGACTTGCTCAAAGCGAACTTACGGAAATCAATGCGTGTGACTAATCTAGGTCCGTTCTGCTCTGAGAAAGCCTTCGCTGGAGATAACCCTAAGAGGTCGGGCTGGGACTGCGGACGGGAGCTGCTGGGCTGTGTAAGAAACTGAGATATGAAAGCTAGGAGCTAAATGGCACCTTAAACCTAGGTTATGGGTGCAACGGAATGTCTAGGCACTTTTTAAAGAACAAGAATATAAAGCCGAAAATTAATGAACTGCAGCTAAAATCTTATGTTCATTTTTTTCACATGCTAGTCTAGACCTTCCCCTGCCCACCCCCTAATATTCTTAAGAGGGTCTCCTCCAGTCTTCAGAGAGTGGCTGGAAGTGGGGAGGCAGAAAAAGGCCCTCCTTTCCTTTCCACTGCAGTTTTAATCTGAAATCTTAGGCTCAGGACTGCGCTGCTCTCAGAAACTGCTCGCGCTAATGAAATTCCGTCGCAAAACACGCCTAGAACAATGGGAGTTTTGAACATGGCTGCTGGGGGTGGCTGATGTGACGAGCATCACATTTGTTTACTTCTGGGATTTTGCGGGGTGCAAAAAAAATCTGGGATTTTTGTAGTGCTGAGCAGAAGACAACTGGTTTGATTTTGGGACGATTGTGGTTTTTCAGCCCTCCATGAACGGAGTGTTTCTCTGGAACAGAAGCCGCCTTGCAGACATGACTGGATTTTGCACAGCTTGGGGGGCGGGTGAAGTTCTCCCTCTCTGCCCCGGCCCCAAATCGTTCCACCCCAAGGTAAAGGGAAAAAAGGAGCACGGAAGCAATGCTGTTAGATATAGTATTTATTATATATATAATATATATAATATATACATACTTTTTTGTACATTAAATAGAATGAACTCTACTCTTCATTCCTGGTATAGTTTGGTGTGATTCTTCTCTTTTTCTCAACCCCTCAATCCTTTCTGCCTGACGACTACAACGTAAAAACCCTAATGTCCGGTTATCTACAACCACTCCGTTGCCAAGCAGAGGTGGGCGGGCAGTGAATGATCCCACCAACATATTGCACATGAATGGGGGTCGGGGGGGGAATACCACCACTATGCTTGTTGTCGGCCAACCCACCCTCCACCCCAAACTACTTACACGTCACCCATCTAAGGGATTCTCCCTTCCCTGGCTTTAGGGTAGAGCACAGCAGCCAAAGGTGATTTTGACTGCAAAATCAGAGCATCTCACAGGCGCTCCTGGGCTACAGTCTCAAAAAAGGCTGCTGCTTGCTTAAGGGGGTACCTGCCTACTGCACTTTGCACCTCATGGCAGAACTAAAAAAATAAGAATTAAGATTCCCAGGGTCCTTGGCTCCTGCCTGCTCCCAAGGACCATGTGGCAGGACAGTGAGGTCATAGGGGCAGGGTTTCCTTAGGTCCAGCTGTGCTACCCCCTGAACCTTCCAGCCTCGGAATTCACCTTGCTATTGCTAGATCACCTGAGTACAAAGGCACTCAAAAGTTTGGAGACAGCTGCGTTCTACGATGCTTCCTATTCCCAGCTAGCGCACACACACATGCACCCCACAATTTAAGGGGTACAGCTCTGCTCCAGAAAGGGATGGGCAAATTCTCCTGGGAAGCGGGTCCTTTTTGGGGAGGGGTGCCCCCTGCCCCCCACCCCACTCTCTTCCTTATGTTTCCAGGAACTTAGGTGGCATTTTTTGACCTGCACACTCTTCAAAACACATCCTGCTTATGAGATAAGGCACTGGGCTGGGAAACTTTTTAGGGTGGGGGAGTGGAGAATAATCCTAAATGACCACACTGCATAAAACAAGAACTGAGTTCACCTGTCAATATCTGTGCAAGGGCATAAGAGAGAGAGGGAGCTGTGAGGGTTCTCACCAAATGACAGCTTAAAAAAAACACACCACCCAATTTTTAAAGCCCCCCCAAACCCCCCTCATTTAAGAAAGGGTGTTGCGAGCGACCCGGTCCTCTCTCATCAAGCCCATGTCAGACTGAAAATCAGGAGCTGCTCCCTCTCGCAGTCGCTAAGGATGCACCGTTAAGATGCAACTTGCTAGAACCTTGGAGCTCTGGGAACAAAATAACTGCTGGGCTTTCCTATGTAGAGGTTAAAAACAGGGAGGTGGGGGGCCGACGACACACAGTCCAGCGACCAGGCAAGCCACTGCAAAGTCAGCCAAACCTTTGGGGGGGGGGCTTTCTGAGGACCCCCTTCCCCAGTGGCCAAAAAGGGCTTCCTTGTCAAGAGAGAGATAGAATCCACCTCCAGATCTTCCCCTTCACGTTAATTTTTAAAAGCGCCCTTCTAACAAGAAAGATTTATTGCTGTTTTACTCTGAAAGAGGCTGCGTATATGCATCTATCAACGCGGCTTCTTTCAGAGTAAAATGCAGTCTGTCCCCCATGCTAAAAAGAAAAAAAGAAAAGGAAAGGAAAAAGCCAGGCAGACGTTTCTATGACTCCAGCGCTTGTGGGGTGACAGATCTCCGAGAGCGGTGGCTGCCAGGAACCCCAGATTTAAAGGGGGTTCGTCTCAGGGCCCCCTTCCACACAAGAGTCTCAAGTCCTTCTCCAGCAGCCACCCGTTTCCTCCCCTCCCCGGACGCAGAGTTCGCCATGATACCCGTTTCGTTCGCCTCCCCAGCGCCCCCTCCTGACAAAAGCAGAGAAGCACACGCAGAAAAACAGCAGTAATTCCAGGGCAAAATTAAGTCCACGTCTCCGGCAGACACCAAAGGCGGAGGGGCGAGGAGTCCCATGATTTGAAAAAAGCTTGGAGGGGGGCAGAGAGACTGGCGGGGGGGCTGTGGCTCCGTACGCCCAACAGGAAGGAACCAGAGGACTCTCTTCAGATGCGGGGGGCGAACTGGCTATGGGTGTGAGCCCCTCGTTTTTTTATTCACATTTTTTCCTTCCTTTCCTGGGTTTGGCGGAAGACAGGGTGGGAGAGAGAGAGAAAGAAAGGGGGGGCAGGTTCTCTCCCTCTCCCTCTGGCCTTTCAAGCTCTGCACCTCAACGGAGGAATTGCAGGTGAGCCCAGGGAGAATGGACGGTCGAACTGAGAAGCATCCCGTCCGCCAGGAAGCTCAGGAGAGGCAGTGGGAATCTGGGCCCGCATCAGCCGCACTGTCCAAAGGCGCCGGCGCCGAGGAGTCCGCCTGCGCGAGTCCCTCCTCGGAGGCCTCGCCTGGGGCCCCGCTTGCAGCAGAGCCGAGTGGACAGCAGCCTGCGAGGCAGTCTGTGTCCGGAGGTTTGCTGCGCCCAGCTGAGCTCTCTGGAGGCTGTGGGATGTCCTCATGGGCTGGACTGAGGCGGGTGGCGGCAGCAGCAGCAGCAGAGGCCGATCCGCCTGGTGAGGGAACCCCAGCGGTGGACGTGACCTCGATGGCAATGGACCCTACAGGAGCCTCTGCGAGGTCGCTGCTGACCAGGAGGCGGGTCATGACGCTCGAGGCAGACGCCACGTCCTGAAGGTCCCCACTGGGCCCGGCGGCTTCTGGCGCGACACTGGGGTCCAGGAGGGAGCCGCTCAGGTTGGACATGAAGGAGGCCTCCGCGATGACGGCTGTCTCCGCCACCCAGTTGAAGCTGTCGCCCAGAGAGGCCACCGTGGCGGCTACGACGGCTGCTGTGTGGGCATCCTCGGGTGCCAGGGGGCCGTCCCCAGCGGGGCCTCCGTCCAGGTGGGGCCGCGGTCCGGCCGGGTCAGCGGGAGCAACGGTGTTGTTGTTGTTGAGGTTGTCCTGCAGGGTGGTCTGGGCCCCTCCCTGCTGGTTCTGGAGCAACATCTCCTGGATCCGAATTTGCTGCAGGATGGCCGGCAGCTCGTAGTGGTGGAAAAAGTAGATCATGGAATGCTGTGGGAAAGGCAAGGGGCAGAGGGGGTGAGCTGGGGGCAAAGACGGCTGATATCCGCACTGGCCAAGCCTTCTGAATCCTGGCCCATTCCGCTGCCTGCTTCCCCCTCCCAGCCCCTTGAGTGAAACTGGGTGTTTTTAAAAGAAAGCTTACCCACCGAAATAACCCAGGCCCAGTACTGAAGAATGCTGAATTCTGTGCCTTCTTTTTGAACTTTTTTATTGATGTTTTCACAACACAGTAAAAGGAACTAACCGAACTACATCTGAAGGTAGCCCTGTTCATCATGGTTGATGTTGCATTGTGTTTTTAATATTTTGTTGAGAGCCACCCAAAGTGGCTGGCGAAACCCAGTCAGATGGACAGCACATTAATACTATTATTATTATTATTAAACATTTTTATGGAACAGCCCTCATTTCACCTCTCTGTCTAGGCTCCAAATGGCTCCTTAAACTAAGGTTACGGTTGCCGAAAAGGGAACGCCTAGTTGCCATTTTGGGGCCAGACGGCTCGAAACTTGTATTTTTCAACACGACTTTTTGGCTCCTGAAATTTGTTTTATCTGATCATGCAGATAAAACAGAACGGACAGAATTCCGCAGTGTGTGAAAACAGTCAATATCCAAAGATCTCCAGGCAAATACCTCCAGATGGTGGAGATGTCCGGAGCCATCCTGGCACCTGGGCATCTTCACTTGGTTGCAAGTGGCCAATAGCCGCTGGTTCCAGGCTAAAAGCACCCAGCTCCCCCTACTGTTCCACAAAGTCCTGCTGAGTTCTACACCATCCTGCTTCCTTGCTATGGCTAGTTCTACATCCTGAATGGTTAAGCCTGTGGATTTTCCTGCACTCCAGACAAACATGGTGAAACTGCCAACGTACCTGTATGAAAAGCCAGGATGTGACCAATGCCAAGCTGCTGTATTGCCCATTGAAGCGGTAATGGTAGGCATAAAAGGCAAAATGGTACAAGTAGAAAAACCTGGAGAGGAACAGAGACATGGGGGAAAGGGGGTTAAAGCACATATATCAATACTGGACTGTGGCAGCACACGCTCCGTAGGGCTTCAATCACACTTGATCTGAGGCTGCAGTTAGTGCAGAATGATGGGTACTGACCTCTTGGATCAACTGAACTAGCCCTGTTACAGACTCCACATAAAGACCGTTTCCACATTTATAAGAACTCGGCCTTTTATCATGGCAGCACCTGTGGAACTCCCTGTCTACTGATGCCAGGTGCCTTCGCTGTGCTCTTTCCGGAGCTTGCTAAAAGCATGCCTGTTTAAAAAGGGCCTTCTGAACCTGCAGTGGAGGGAAGGGAGCCCATCTGGGAGAAGGAATCTGATCCTAAACCTCCACTGCCTTGAGGAATATATTTGGGAGAAGAAAAGGCTCAGGAATAAACCCTACACAAATCCAGAGTCCCTAAAGCAGTTGGAGGGTGCCTTGCATGCCTCCTTCTGGCAACTCCTGCAGCCAAGCTGGTGCCAAAGGTCTTGCTCTGCTTTCCTTCGGACACCAGCAAGGCTGAAAGGCAGGTCTTGCCATCTGGGCAGCCCAGGATCTCCAGACACATGGCTCAGGCCTGCGCCCCAGGGAGGTCACATCGGTGCTGCAAACACAGGAGTTTGGCTTCACCCCCAGAGGCACACTCCGTTGTCTCTCGAGACAGACGGGTGCCAAGAAACGAGAAAGTTGATGTGTGTTTCTAGTCTATTGCTATTTTAACTTTCTGAAAGTTTTAAGTTATTGTTGCTAGT
Source organism: Podarcis melisellensis (assembly GCF_964234715.1). NCBI lineage: Eukaryota > Metazoa > Chordata > Lepidosauria > Squamata > Lacertidae > Podarcis > Podarcis melisellensis. The sequence continues at coordinate 11,414,313 of NC_138536.1, forward strand.
TCTTTTCGTACAATCGAACGGTGTAAATACAGTGAAATAAATAAATTCTCTCTCGCTCTCTCTCTCTCAAATCCATTCTCTCCCCTGCAACACAACTGAAAGATGAGAATGGACACATTGTGGAAGAAGGGTGGGAAGTGAACCAAATAAGGACCATTGGAAACAGACAGGGCTGAGTTCAGTGGTCAGATCTGGCACAGAGGAGAGCCGATGTGGTGCAGCCGTTACTGAGCTGTGAGTGGCGTTAGAAACTCAGAAATAAAAGCTGGGCTCCAAATGGCTCCTTAAACCAGGGCTACAGTTGCCGAAACAGAATGCCTAGTTGCCATTTTGGTGCCGGAAAGCTGGAAAATCATATTTTTCAGTAAGACTTTTTGGTTCCTGAAATTCATTCTGATTTTGCAGTTAAAATAAAACGGGTAGAATTCCACAGGATGTGTTGCTAGTGTGTGAAAACAGACGGATCCAGGGATCCCCAGGCAGGCACCTCCAGATAGTGGAGACATCAGGCGCCACCCTGGCACCCGGGCACCTTCACGTGGTCGCAAGTGGACAACAGGCAGGTGCAAAATGTTCCTGGTTCCTGGCTAATTTTGAACGCTGACCGGGAGACCATGCTTCAAGTCCCACACTTGGCAATGAAGCTCACTGCGTGTGACCCTGGGGCCCGTCCCTTGCCTCTCATAGAATCAAAGAATTGCAGAGCTGCAACGGACCCCAGGGTCAACCCCATCGCAATGCAGGAACCACAACCTATCTCACAGAGCCATTGCATGAATAAAGCAGGGATGGAAGGAGGACGTCACAGGCCACCTCAAGCGGGCCGGGAGAAAAGGAGGCCCATAAACACCAGGAATTAGAAGCTCTGTGTGCCCTTACCTCAGCCAATGCCTCTTGCTGGTGTTGGTGTGGCAGCAGATGGCGTCGTACTGGTCTGCCAGCCACACAATGAGGATGATGTAGAAGGCTGTGGTGGTGTCGTTGAAGAACTCGGACATGATCGCCTCCATGCCTGCCGCAGGATGGTGGAGAGGAGGGGAGAGAGAAGGCCAGCAAGTCATCAGGGAGCTTGGCGTCCCAAGAGAGATGTAAGACGAGCCTGCTGGATGAGGCCATGGGCCCTCCTAGTCCAGCAACCACTCCTCACAGTGGCCAACCAGATGCCCCAGATGAGAATTATTATCCTTATTATTTATATGCTGCCTGGGTTGCCCCATCCACTCTGAGTGGCTCCCAACAAAATACTCAAAACACAGTAAAACAACAACCATGAAAACCTTCCCCATACAGGGTTGCCTTCAGATGTCTTTGGAAAGTTGTACAGTTCTTTATCTCCATGGCATCTGATGGGAGGGTGCTCCACAGGGTGGGCGTCCCCACCGAGAAGGCCCTCAGCCTGGTTCCCTGTAGCCTTACTTCTCACAAGGAGGGAATGAGGGAACTGCCAGAAGGCCCTTGGAGCTGGACCTCAGCGTCTGGGCTGAATGATGGGAAGATGCTCCTTTGGGTCTACAGGGCCGAGGCCGTTTACGCCTTTCAAGGTCAGCAGCAACACTTTGAATTGTGCTCGGAAACATACTGGGAGCCAATGCAGGTCTTTGGGACCTGTGATATATGGTCCCGGCAGCCACATTCTGGATTAGTTGTAGTTTCTGAGTCACCTTCAAAGGTAGCCCCACAGAGAGAACATTGCAGTAGTCAAAGTGGGAGATAACCAGAGCATGGATCACCCTAGTGAGACAGTGTGCAGGCAGAGGGGGTCTCAGATAGAGCTGGCAGACAGTCGCCCTGGACGCAGAATTCACCTGCGCCTCCACAGACAGCTGTGAGTCAAAAATGACCCCCAGGCTGCATACCTGGTCCTTCAGGGGCACAGTTGCCCCAGAGAGTCCCACACACCCACCTGCCCCAAGGACCTGAGCGCAACAGCAGCAACTCTCCCCCCTTGTGATTCCCAGGAACTGGTGCTCAGGACCTAAGGTTGCGCTATGACCTGGTTCAGATCCCCACTCAGCTACTGAAGCTGACTGGGTGACCAGGGGCCAGTAGCCTTTTCCAGCCTAGCTTCCCTCACAGGGCTGCTGGGGAAAGAATCGTGCCCATCACCTTGAGCTCCTTGGGAGGAAAAGGTGGTGCGCAAGAGGTAAGAGACAGAATGAATGGGCCTGGTATATCAAAGGCAGTTCCTGACATTCCTGCGAGGCGGTCTCCTTACCCACGAGAGCCAAGATGACGGTCAGCAGCGGGGCTGCCGGGAAGGCAATGGTCATGTTCATCTCCAGCATTTGCAGAAGGTCCACTGTGAGAGGGAGGAGGAATAAACATTCAAGAGGAGAGGAGGCAGCTCCCCCAGCCCAGGGTGGGGGAAGAGGAACCCCTCAACACAGATGACCCCAGGGTTGATCTCCAGTTAGAAGGAATGCGAAAAGCAGAGGCAAGAGAGGGGCTGCAAATTTTGCCAAATTTTGTTTAGCACATCTTGGTCGACAAACTGTGGTTAGTGCTAACTACAACTTGGCTTCAAAATATTATTTTTAACTTTGTAAATAAATTAAGTTAAATTATCATACCACTGCATCTCTCTCTCTCTCTTTTAAAAAAAGTATCAAAGCAGTTTCAGCAATGAAACCATTAAAAAGTTAAGGTAAAGGTAAAGGGACCCCTGAACATTAGGTCCAGTCATGGCTGACTCTGGGGTTCCGGCGCTCATCTCGCTTTATTGGCCAAGGAAGCCGGCGTACAGTTTCCGGGTCATGTGGCCAGCATGACTAAGCTGCTTCTGGTGAACCAGAGCAGCGCATGGAAATGCCGTTTACCTTCCTGCCAGAGCAGTACCTATTTATCTACTTGCACTTGACGTGCTTTCAAACTGCTAGGTTGGCAGGAGCAGGGACCGAGCAACGGGAGCTCACCCCGTCGCGGGGATTTGAACCGCCAACCTTCTGATCGGCAAGTCCTAGGCTCTGTGGTTTAACCCACAGCGCCACCCACGTCCCAATTCAAATTAAAAAGTTAGACACCAATTAACCATTCTTCATCGCCTGTATAGGCTGGGCGGAATAGAAAAGTTTCCAGCAGGTGTTTAAAAATTGGCACAGGAGGCACCTGCTAAATCTCTAGTGTAGCAGTTCTCAAACTTTTTTCTCTGAGTCACACTTTCAGAATAAAAATTTGCTCGCACCACACCCATTTCTTTATCAATAAGAAATACACTGGAAAACAAAACAAAAAAACCTAGCAGTGCTTGTTTTATAATATAGAACACAACTACTTCCTAATACAATCCAGAAAGTGTAAAGCAATGCAGTTACATAAAAGCTGTTCAAAATTTATTTGATTGCCCTTGAATCTTTCTGCCACACTTGCCATCCTCTCTTCTGACACCCTTTGACAACCATGCTCTAGTGGGAGGGAGTTCCACAGGACTGGGCCAATTACAACAATGGCTCCGTTTCTTGTTGTTGTCAAACCAGCCTCACCGACTCGAGGAAGGACCAGCGACGCTCCTGCAGGTGGTATCAGTTATCAAGCTGGAATATAAGGGCTCAGGAGGCCCCTGAGCAACCCTGGGCCTAAGTTGTTCAGGGCTTTTAAAATTAATACAAGAACCCTGAACCTGGATTGGCGGTAAAGTGGTCAGCCAGAGCAGCCGCTTCAACAAGGGCCTCACATTCTCTAACTGTTATATACAAGGTCTCCCTCAGGAGGTTGTCGAGGTTTTTAAGCAGAGGTTGGGCTGTCATGGATGCTTTAGCTGAGATTCCTGCATTGCAAGAATGAGGACCCTCGGGTTCCCTTCAAACTGCGGACCTTCAGATGCTGACTGATCCGAAGTGGCAAGTCTTGTTTGAACCCTCTACCCAGGGGGTTGGGGAAAGAAGAAAACTGCTGTCTTTGTCCTCCAGCAAATGGACCACTTGGGCTCTCGGAAAGCCAGAAAGACCGGATGAAATACTTACCGATAAAAACGAAGATCTGGTGGTGCGAGTATCGCAGAAGCATGGAGACAGACAGAGTCTGGAAAAGAGAAGGGGTGGGCAAGTGTTAGAGCCCCAGCTCCCTATGAATGTAGGGCAGTGTCACCCCCCCCAAAAAAACACCCCCAACCAACCAAAATTCTAATAGTTGCAGACACCTGCCCTTTCGCCTGAATTAAATACCGAAGGCACTGTACACATGAGCTCCCAAATAATTAGCTTTTAATAATCTTATCTCCAGTGCTATTTAATAGTCAGTGCTTATTTAATCATCTTCTTCCTTGGAGGTTTCTAAGCAGAGGATGGATGGACACCTGACATGGATGCTTGAGCTGAGATTCCTGCCTTGCAGGGGGTTGGACTAGATGACCCTTGGGGTCCCCTCCCGACTCTGTGTTCCAGGGGTGGCTCAACTAGGAAACTAATGAACGTTAAGCTTCAGGGCCTCCAATTCCAGAGGGACCCCAGAAGCGAATTTAGTCCACACTGCCTAAAATTTTTGAAATCGCACAACTCAGATCGATTAATTTGTTGTTGTATATACAATATTTCAAACTTCCCTGAACAGGGCTGCTTTCAGATGTCTTCTGAAAGTCAGATACTTGTTTATTTCCATTATTTCTTTGGCATCTGATGGGAGGGCATTCCACAGGGCGGGCGCCACCACCGAGAAGGCCCTCTGACTGGTTCCCCGTAACCTCACTTCTCGCAGTGAGGGAATTGCCAGACGACCCTCGGAGCTGGACCTCTGTGTCCGGGCTGGACAATGGGGGGTGGAGATACTCCTTCAGGTCTACAGGCCCGAGGCTGTTAAAAGGGTATTCACTTCCAATATCCTTTTAAATTTGTTGTGGGAGGGGGGGTTATTGATTTGTTGTTGCTCTTATTTTTATTTTTATTATTTTTATTTTATTATTTTTATTATGTAACACCAGTCTTGAAAGACCTACATTGGCTCCCAGTACGTTTCCAACCACAATTCAAAGTGTTGGTGCTGACCTTTAAAGCCCTAAACGGCCTCGGTCCAGTATACCTGAAGGAGCGTCTCCACCCCCATCGTTCAGCCCGGACACTGAGGTCCAGCACCGAGGGCCTTCTGGCGGTTCCCTTACTGAGAGAAGCCAAGTTACAGGGAACCAGGCAGAGGGCCTTCTCGGTAGTGGCGCCCGCCCCATGGAACGCCCTCCCATCAGATGTCAAAGCGATAAACAACTACCTGACATTCAGAAGACATCTTAAGGAAGTTTTTAATGTGTGATATTTTAGTGTTTTTTGGTTTCTATGGAAGCCGCCCAGAGTGGCTGGGGAAGCCCAGCCAGATGGGTGGGGTATAAATAATAATAATAATAATAATAATAATAATAATAATAATAATAATAATTGCAATTTTATGTTGTGGACTGCCCCGAGATCTAAGGGTGAATGTTGGGATACAAATTTAATAGAAAAATATAATGATAATGATAATGATAATGATAATAATTGTTCAAGACAAGAACTCTCCTGGGATCTACTGGGGCTGAAAAGCAGCCCACGAGCTGACACAGAATACTCACGAATATGACCATGATGACGAATGCTGCCAGGTACGAGGTCCGCGCCATCCACATGCTGATGAATCGGTAGTGTTCCCCAGATACCACATTGCGGAGGAATCCTGAGCAAGGACACAAGGGAAGGGGAGGAAAAAACAAGGACGTTTCAGCAACAAAGATCTCCCAAAGTGGACTTAGTCCAATTAGTTGGCTCTGGCACCATCTAGTGTTGGACTTGCCGCCTTCTGCCCCCCCAAGAGATTGCAACAGCCCAGCCCAGATCTGCAACTGAGCGAGAACAGAGACCAGTTATATAATATAAACCTTTGTTCTCTTCGTTTTCAGCCAAGGCTTTCACGCTGGACATGAGGATGTCGTCGTAGCCAAGGAACTCGTCCAGGAGCAGGCGGCTGAACCGGTCTCCAAAGCACTGGTCTCGAGTGGGGTCTGGGGAGAAGATGGAGAAGAGGGTTTGTGTAAATAGGCGGAAAGAAAACCGGCGGTGCTGATAGCAGCAGGAAGAAGCAACTCGAGGGGTGTTTGTGCATTTCACGGGACGCTCAGAAACATTCCAACTTCTGGAGGGGAAGGAGTGGGCGTTTTGTGATTTGGGAGGGAGGCACCATGGCACAGGGAAAAGAAAAAGCTGGGACCAAGTCATGGCCGAAGCAGGCCTAAAAGCAACAAGGAGCAATCCCGGGTTCAAACCTTGCCACCACCCCTTTAAGCTCACTAGGTGGAGTTTCAGGCAAGGCAGTTTCCTGTCTGCAACACGGGAATCAATCTTTCAGCGTGGCAACACATCCCCTTTGCTGCACCTTTGTACTTTTGTACCTCCAGGCTGTGATACTTAATGATTTACCGTATTTTTCGCTCTACAAGACGTACCAGACCACAAGACGCGCCTAGTTTTTGGAGGAGGAAAACAAGAAAAAAAATATTCTGAATCTCAGAAGCCAGAACGGCAAGAGGGATCGCTGCGCAGCGAAAGCAGCAATCCCTCTTGCTGTTCTGGCTCCTGGGATAGCTGCTCAGCCTGCATTCACTCCATAACACACACACACACATTTCCCCTTACTTTTTAGGAGGGGAAAAGTGAGTCTTATAGAGCAAAAAATACGGTAAATTGTTGATTCTTTCTTTCATTATGTTTGCCGCTATTTTTTCCGTTAACAAATCATCTAGATGATAGATAGATAAAGATAATAACAACAACATTTGTACCCTGCTGCTCAACCTCCCTCCGCCCCCGCCCCAACCAGGCTCAGCAAATGAACAAACCTCCACCCTCAGCTGAACGGAAAAGCAAACCTTCTTACCCAGCGTCACAACCATGACAGGGATGCTGAGGCGCTGGCGGGTGCTGTGTGACAAGCGAAGGAACCCGTATTCAAAGGAGTATTCCACGATGTACTCTTCCTGGGGCCAGACTGGAAGAAAATGGTATTTTTGAAAAGGCCAAGAGGATGGAAACCCAGAGGTGCCCCCAGGGGTACTGCCTCAGCCTAGTTCACCACAGCACGCCCGTCGATTAAAAGAAGCCTCGCTGGGTGCTCCAAGGAGCTGGGGAAAGGGACAGGCGAAAAGGACAGGGAAAATGACTCTGCTATGAGGAAAGCTTGCAGTGTTTGGGTGTCCTTAGTCAAGGAAATAAGAGGCAACATGCTAGAAGCCTGTAAAATTAATGCAGGGCATGGAAAAAGAGAAAGGTTTTCCTCGCTCTCTCATAACATTAGGAGTTGTGGACGTCCAATGAACCTGAACGCTGAGAGATTCAGGACACTGTCCCGCCCCCCCCATACAATTTTTACTGAATTTCCATTTTTTTACAAATGCTTACATTCATTTCCTGATAGACTTCCCACTTCCACCTCCCGTGTTTTTGTATATATATCAAACTCTTGCCTGTTGCAAAAATACCTCTAGTACAATTACATTATCATTTTCCTTCTCCTGCTCCTTTCCTGCCTGCAATTTAACTTGTTTGTAGTGCTTTTCAAAATAGTCCCCACCCCCCAATGCCTCCATTCTTTTATAAAGAGTGCATCTTTTCGACCTCTTAATATCGCTGCCCGCCCCTCTCCATGGCATTAAGGTCATTGAGAGCGGGTCAGTTTCAAAGGCTGCATGCCCAGAGAGTGCGCAGGCAGCGGGGCCTTCTCTGCTGTGGCCCCACTCCCATCAAAAAGGAACCTCTCCCACACACAAGGAGAGGAGGCAAACAGCGAAAGAAAAGGAAAGTGGCAGGTGCAAAGGGAAGGGTGTGGCAAAGGTGAGGAGTGGGAAGGAGGGTTATTTAAAGGGTCTGCAATGTCGTCTCTTTACCTGCTTTGGCTAGCATCTCAAACTGGGACACCGTCTCGCTGAGGGGCTGCATACCTTTAGACGCCGGCTCGCCGCTGAAGGAGAACTCTTGGCTCTCGTTGGGGGCTGCCACCTTGGCGCCGCCCAGGCGGGAGGGCTTGAGGAAGACCTTGGGCTCGATATCCAGCTCAAACTGGGATCAGCGGAAACAGAGGAGAAGAGTTCAGGGAAACGCAGAAACATCAGATCCACTGGTCCTTCTAACTCAGCGGTTTCCAAAGTGGGCATTGCCTGGGGGGATGCTAAGGGGCAAGAGGGCAGCGGGGGGGGGGGCAGCGGGAGGTGTAAATGACCACCAGACTCTGAAAAGCTGTCATCACTGGATCAAGTTCATCCATTGTGTTGAATTAATTCAGCTACATAATAGGACTGGGCAATATATTGATATACTGTATTGTCCAAAACTGGTCTGAAGTCCCAATCATGATGTTGGTTGCATAGTTTTTGACCTGGCAATATATCATGAATCATAATGTGTGTGTGTGGGGGGGTGCTATGCAACAATTACAACGTGAAGCCAGCCAATGCCTCTACAAAGCTCCATCCTCATTTCAGACACTGTGATATATCAGTAGATCACAATGTTTAGCTGGTGATATATCACAATGTTGAAACCAAGTATCGCCCAGTCCTAGCAAATGGCTTAAACAGGATTTTTTGGGGGAAACGTGCAATTAACTGTTACTGTTTTGAATTTTAGGGCTTTTTATAGGGTAGGGTAAGGGATGCGAGTGGTGCTATGGGATAAACCACAGAGCCTAGGGCTTGCCGATCAGAAGGTCGGCGGTTCGAATCCCCGTGACGGTGTGAGCTCCCGTTGCTCAGTCCCTGCTCCTGCCCACCTAGCAGTTCGAAAGCACGTCAAAGTGCAAGTAGATAAATAGGTACTGCTCCGGCGGGAAGGTAAACGGCATTTCTGTGCGCTGCTCTGGTTCGCCAGAAGTGGCTTAGTCCTGCTGGCCACATGACCCGGAAGCTGTATGCCAGCTCCCTTGGCCAATAAAGCGAGATGAGCACCGCAACCCCAGAGTCGGTCACAACTGGACCTAGTGGTCAGGGGTCCCTTTACCTTTTTATAGGGTAGGGTAGGAGGCACTGGGGATGGAAGCAAGGGGGCAGTGACCCAGTATTTTTGGGAACCACCGATCTAACTCGTTGGCTTCTATTCTTATTTGTCCGCTGTAAGGTTGCAGGGCACATGACAGCAATTTAAAAGAAGCAATATCCAAAACCATTAAAACCATTTACAGTCAGAAGAAGAGGGTGAGTCCCCCCCCCACGCCTTCATCTCCCCCGGATGCAACGAAGTGCGTCTCTCCCGTTCAGTCTTTGCAGCCACAGCAGGAGCTGCAACTCTCCAACAGGTTGACTTCACCCGCTAAGGCACCCTCTTCCACTGTCTCCCAAGACAGACAGATGCCAACCAACCACATATATCAGGTGTCAAAGATCATGGCAGCCTGGTGTGTCTGCAGCATAATGAACATGGCTAAGAGCCTAAATAAATGGGAGTAACATCTTGAGGACCCCACCCTGCCTAACCCGGAATGAGAATGCAGATGCACAGTCACATCTGACCATTTCCTGCATCTGCGGGATCTGCCTCTGTTCTTTTGTGCAACAAGGCATTTCTCTCAGGGGGCGATAAAGAATCTAGTCGTTTACGCTGCGTTTGACAGCTCCTCTCAGGAAGAACATTTGTTGTGCCACAGAGAAATAGTGCATCATTGTTAAGGATCCAAAATTACTTTTATAACATGCAGCAACCTTTAAACAGCCATACGGAGAAGCTAGACACACACACACAAGCCCTCGCAGCCTCATGCCATCCTCCCCCAAGGCAAAATAATCTCTAAACAGAGAAATGAAATAGTCCCCCAGCCCTGAAAGGCAAGATGAGGTCTAATACGAAGCACAACTGCGGTGGCAGACAGCAAATGGTAGCTTTCAGCTGGTTTATTTAATCGCCATTCTGGGTTGCACTCAACGCAAATGGAAATATATATATATATATATATATAAAAGAGGAACCATATTGGAGAAAATTAAATGAAATTAAGGAGTAAATTGAGTGAGTTAAATCAGCCGCGTTGCCACCCGGGGACTCTTGGCAATTTGTTCACACAAGGCATTAATTTGGTTTAACAAACCTTTAATGTACTACATGCTGGTTCGATCGCAAGGGAGGAAAGGAAATTACTGTTTGGTGGGTGGGGAAGAGGACCCGTTAATTATTGCCGACTCTGTAGGGCTTGGAAGAAATGAAACAAAAACCCAGCCCAGCAGGACCACATGTTTTTCTGCACTAGTGAGAAACAGACCTTTCAATGTGGCAGCAGCTGCCCTCTGGAACTCCCTGCCTCTTGATATGAGGCAGGCGCCTTCACTGTACTGTTTCAGACACCTGCCAAAAACTTGCATACATTTACTATATGGGCTGCATCCAACAAAGTTCTACTCAAGGGTACACCCACTAAAAGTAATAGGCTGTAATGTCACGCCTTTTAATTTCAACGAGTCTACTGTGAGTAAGACTAAAGGCAGAGACAAACCCTATATATTTTTTGGAAAGCTGTTTGTTCGCAATGTTATTTGGAACCTCTTTATAATATTGAACCATATTTTGCATGACGGTTCCCAAGAGCATGTTTTCGTCCAAGTAGGGATACAACTGGACCCAATTCGGAATCAAGAATATAGGGCTGAACCTTTCAAAGCTGTGCTGATAGATCATTCATTACTCGACGGCTTCCTAGAAGCAACTGTCTAGCTCTGGGACTAGATGGGAGTGAAATCTGACGGGACAGGAGTCTGACGGCTTTAAAAGGCAATGAGCATCTTGGAGGCTGAGTTTTGTCAGAATCAAGTACACACTTCCAGAGTTGGCACAAAATACATTACCTCTAGTAGATGAACCACCAGAGTCAGTGGAGGGCTGTGAAAATTTGTGCCCAGGGATTTTTAGACTCGTTTACTCATTTACTAACTGAAACCAAAGGGGCGCATGGGTTGCCAGATGTGAAATTTTATTTTCAGCTCTCCTGATCCACTATCTAGGGAAGCAAGAGTCACAATCAGAGTGCAAGGACACATTTCAGCCAGGCAAAAAATGCTCAGGGAGGGTGTGGAGCAGGGCTGGTGAGGGTGCGTGGCCTAGGGGAAAGTCCCCAACGCTAAATAGAGAGGCCCAGAAGGTCCACATTTAGGGTTTCCCAGCTGTTGGGAATGCCTTGAACGGAGGCTGCTCACAAACAGTTCCTTGGGGCCTCAATTAGCCACTGAGAAGTCCTCTCTCTAAAAAGCATCCAGGTTTTGCATTCCCAGCAGGGAGAACCAGTGATGACGGATCGTACCCAAGAGGATCTCCACAGCAAGGAGATGGGAAAAGAATGCAGAACTCTGGAGTTGGAAGAGACCCCTTTAGGCTCATACATCCCAACCCCCTGAAATGCAAGAATCAAAGCTAAGTGGCCGTCCAACCAGTGATAGAAACTCAGACATGAAAGTTAGGAGCTAAAGGCATCTTAAACCTAGGTCATGGGCGCTGCAACCGAGCGTCTAAGCAGGCTTTTCTTATAACAAGAATACAAAGCTGAAAATGAATGAACGGCAGCTAAAATCTTGTGTTCATTTTTCACATGTTCTAGTCCTCATCTGAAGCCTGCAAAAAGCAAAGCCATATTTCCCATGCACCAAGAACAATGGGAGTTTTGAAAGCTGCGTCCAACCTCTGTTTAGAAACTGCTAACGAAGGAGAGAGTCCACCCACTTAGCGATGGTCTGCTCTGCTCCACCCTACCTTGATGGAGCTGTTCTCAAACATCTCCACGCTCATTTCCTCCTCTTCTTCTTCCTCCTCCTCCTCCCCGCCAGCTGCCTCAACCACCATACCCGGGAAGCGGTCGCTCTCGCAGAACTGGAGGAAGATGGGGGCGCGGCTGGAGTTGCGCTGGATCTCCACCCGCAGGATCCCGTCGCGCGGCCACTTGTCTCGGACGTGCTCCAGGCAGTTGATGGGGGAGCGGGAGAAGGCGATGTGGATATACGCCAGGATGAAGAGCACAAACAGGGCCTGGAAGAGGGAGGAGAGAGACGGAAAAATTAGAAGCAGGAGAAACAGGAATCAAGGACCACATTCCCTTCTTAGAGTAGTGCCACAGGCTAGTTTCTGCACACTCGCACCCGTCTCTCTCTCCTCCATCTGAACAAGCAAGTGGCATTATCAGAGGTCAACCTTCCTGGGGTCACATGACTGTGCTGGCTGGGGCCAGATGCAAAAGTGGGCGGGGCAACAGAGGCAGATGCCAATAGAGGCAATAGATGGCAAGCTACTTTCTAGACATACTGACAGGAGCTTGTTGTTGTTTAGTCGTCCGACTCTTTGTGACCCCCTGGACCAGAGCACGCCAGGCACTCCTGTCTTCCACTGCCTCCTGCAGTTTGGTCAACCTCATGCTGGTCGCTTCGAGAACACTGTCCAACCATCTCGTCCTCTGTCGTCCCCTTCTCCTTGTGACCTCCATCTTTCCCAACATCAGGGTCTTTTCCAGGGAGTCTTCTCTTCTCATGAGGTGGCAAAAGTATTGGAGCCTCAGCTTCACGATCTGTCCCTCCAGTGAGCACTCAGGGCTGATTTCCTTAAGAATGGATGCGTTTGATTTTCTTGCAGTCCACAGGACTCTCAAGAGTCTCCTCCAGCACCATAATTCAAAAGCATCAATTCTTCGGCGATCAGCCTTCTTGATGGTCCAGCTTTCACTTCCATACATCACTACTGGGACAGGAGCTAGCCAGCAATAAATCACACCCTGCACACTGGAGTTAACTCTTTATTAGAACAGGATCTGCACAGACCTGGTGGAGGGTCAGGTGCAATGGGCACAGGAACTCATGCCCAATAGGCACCCATAGATCAGTTGCCAAGACTGAAAGTCCCTGCCTCCCCACAGCCATTTAAGTCCCCTCCTCTCCAAGCAATCAGAATCCACCCTTTCATGCCTCTCCTGGTTCTGGGAGACAAGGAGGGAGGGGAGACTGTCACAGCAAAAGGGGGAGACACCCGTGACTTCACCAGCTGGACTCATAATCTTGGCCTCCCTCCTCTCCTGCTGCAGCTTCCACCTCTGATTCTGGACTGCTCTCTGCCACAGACTCTCCCTGCTCACTAAGCCCTATTACCCCTTCTGAACAAGGTTAGTTGGTTAGAGTGCAGGGCTGATAACGCCAAGGTTACAGGTTCAATCCCCATAAAGGACAGCTGTATATGTCTGTATTGCAGGGGGTTGGACTAGATGATCCTCAGGGTCCCTTCCAACGCTATGATTCTACAAGAATCACTGTCCCACCACCAATCCTCAGGCTCTGAGCCTTCTTCCTTTGGGTGTTCCTCTGCTGGTACCTCCCACCATCCCTCTGCATCCAACCAATGCCTGACGTCCGCACACTTACACACCCCATAGAGGCATTAGCAGAGTTCATGGACACATCCCGGGCCACACAAAGATGAGAGAGTGTTTTTTGGACCCCCCCCCAAAAAAGCTGTTGACTGAGAATTTTTGTGGACTAGTTACCGCTAGCTTCTGTGTATGGATTTGCAAGGCTGAATGAACAGGGAACTTCCTCAAATGTTTACAACAGGGATAGGGACCCCCGGGGCCTCCCAGAAGCCATTGCACTCTACCTCTGGTCATCCTTGAGTCTTGGCCAAGTGGGTTGAGTAGAGCCAAAGGAGTTACAGGACGGTAGACTTTGGCTGACTGTTTGGAGGAGCTTCCAGAGAATGTTCTTTCCCGAGTCATCACCACCCTAAAACTCTGAGGGCAGTGGAACTACCAAGAGGGACTCCCCCTCCAGTGAGAGACCCCTCCCTCCTGAGAGTGTCTGAAGGGAAGCGGCCAAAGTCAACTTAGATATTTGGTACCCGAGTCATAAATACTAATATCAGCACCACCTTGAACTGGACCCAGGAATGAACCATCAACCAATGCAGCTGTTATATAACAAGGGTCACGAGAGTCCAAAACGGAGGCCAGCCAGTAAACAGGCAGCTGCATTTTGGATGAGTTGACGTTTTTTAGGTAGTCTTCAAGGGCAGCCCCACACAAAGTGACGTAGCACCTGTCAGGATTCCCTGCCTGAAGCGAGAAACTTGAATAAATAACCTACAAGATCCCCTCTGCAATTCTATGAGCCTGGATTTGCAAAACTGTCCATGCAAGTTGACAGCTCTCAGTAAGTTCTGCTAGGGGGGCTGTTTTTGTGGGGTTAACAGAGAAGAAACTTCCTTTCACCTGGCCAGACCATCCAAACCCAGAACTGCAACGCAATGACAGGCACAGGATCTCCAGCCAAAAGCCTTTCTCAACTCTATCCAAAGATGCCAGAGATCAAATGGGGAGCTTTTGCAAGCTCTACAACCAAGCTACAGCCTATATCAACATTAGCATTCCTAATACTTCTCTGTGTGTGCTTAAGCCACCGAAAAACTCCATCTTCCTATTTCTTAAGAGCTGTACAGTAATGTTGCAAGGTACCCCAGGGGCCATCCTGTTAAACCCCCTGCAATGCAGCAGGCTAGTTGCCAGTGATAAAAACTGGGATAGAAAAGCTAGGAGCCAAATGGCTCCTGGGACCTGGGCTGTGGGCGCCAAAACAGAATGTCTAGTCGCTATTTTGGGGGGGTCGGCAACACGTTTTATTTGTTATTTTGATAAGCATGAACTAATACGTAATTCACATGAGACACATTGCTAATATCACATTTTTATCAGAAATTGTTAATACACATTAATTTGGTGTTTAAAATAAAAATATTGGTACCATACTTCAGTTTTCAAAACACTCTACTCTTTATTATTAAACTCCTTAACATATTGTCTATCTTTAACTTTGAGGCTTCAAAGCACATACTTTACAGTAATCCTTGAGCATCACCTGGGCACAAAAAATAGCACCCAAATTTTTTGAGGTGCTCGCAAAATGCACCTGGCGCCCTGCTAATTTCGAACCCTGCTAGTCGCCTGTGGCGATTAAATGTTGCAACCGGCCAACCAGGAAGAATCCTGTAAAAGCTTAAGAGAGGAGTGAGGAGGGAAAGTGTTTCCAACTCAAAATTTAATATGCAACAAATTATTTCCATGTGACGGTGTGCAAATGCTGTGTTAAATGTATGTTTGAAACTGGACGTATTTAGGATTCAGCAGGTGGAAAGTAAAGGCTTCCTTGATATATAAGGGGTGGGGAGCCTTTCTCAGGCAGAGAAGCACATTGAGAAACCTTCAGGAGGGACCAGTGTTGGGTGGGGCCAGGGGCAAAAGTGGGCAGAGCAAGAAATGTATTTTTTACTTTGCGTAGACTAGTTCCTACACACCTTGTCTCTGCTCCGCCCAGGCAAGGAGGAGGCCTGATCTGAGTTAAAGGTCCCTGCAGCACAATGTATTTGACTTTTATTTATCCATTTATTTAATCTATATACCACCCTTCCTCAAAAGATTTCAGTGCAGTTCACATAACAAAATACAAGATACCAAATAATTGAACCCAAACAACAACCCCCACCCCTTCCCACAGATACATTTAAAAGGCTGTAGGATATTAATCAGCCAAAGACCTAGTTGAAGAGGAATGTTTTCATATGGTGCCTAAAAATATATAGTGGAGGCGCCAGGCAAACCTCCTTGGGGAGAGTATTCCACAAACAAGGAGCCACTGCAGAAAAGGCCCTGTTCTCATGTTGCCACCCTCACATGAAGAGGGTACACAAAGAAGGGCTCAGATGATGAACGCAGTCAACCTCCCCCCCCCAAAAAAAACCCACTTTACCTTGAGAAGTACGAAGAATTCAAATATACGACGGAAGGAAGGTGGGAAGAGGCGGGCATAGGTGACGGCCATCTTGAAGAAAAGGGCATGGAACAGGCGGTCACGTACGTTGATGAGGGGGTTCTGGTTGAGGTTGCGGACCCCACGGTTGTTTCCGGCAGGGGCCCTGCCGCCCACATTATTGTTCATTGGGTGGTGGTGGTGGGTGCCTTGGTTCTCTGACATCCTTTTCCAAGGCAGGTGTTAGCTTTCCACGGGCGAATTCAGATTTGGATGACAGAAAGTGCTCAGGAAGCGGCCGGTGGGGTCGTCTTGGTAAGGTTTCTCTGGGGGGTGGGGAGAAGCGGCCGAGGGGGAGGCAGGAAAAAAAAAAGGAGTCACTCCTTCCCCACAAGGGAAAAAAAAAAATCCACGCACAGCAGGATAAAGAGAAATTGTCTTTTAAATGGGCTGATGCAAAAGTTTCAGAAACTTTGTAAACCGGTGGGAAAAATTTTTTTTGGGGGGGAGGCACCTCAGATATTGGTTTGAAAAGTCACCCAAAGAAAGCAAGGGAGGGGAATGTTAAGCTTCCTAGGTTGCAATTTATATAATGTTGGAAGGTGGCCGGGGGGTGGGGGGGGGAGAGAGACTGAATCTAATGGGACTTTTGGGTCGGAGGGGTGCAACACTAATAGTCCCCAGAAAGAAGAGGGGCTACCCCAAGACAACAGAGCAAAAGGGAATCTGGGGGGGTCAACACGGTAGGGTTCCAAGGGGGGAGGCAGAGAGAGGACCTAAAGAGATCAAGTTGTGGGTTTTCTTAAGGGGGGGGAGAGTCAAATCTGTGTGGGGAGGAGAGGTGGTGAAGCCCTTCTTTAAATTGGGGAAAGGGGTCAGACAAAGAAGAGACTATGCTAGCAAAATAACAAGGGGGGATGCCTAAGTTTAAAACACCCCAAGTTGGGCTGGGGAGAGGAAAAGAAAAAGGGGTGGGGGGTGTTAAAACCTTTGATTTAGATGTTGAGGGCTGCCAAATCCCACCGTTGTGGGAAGAGGATCAGGTTGAATGGGGGGGGGGAGGAAATGCCAGCCTCAAAAAGGGGAGAAAGAGAAAAGGAGTCTTAAAGCCCCTTCCTTTTTGGGGGGGTTGGCTGGAATGCTAAGCAAACCCCAAAATCGAAGGGTGGGGTGAAAGATAAGGAAGATATTAAAGGGAGGAGGAATATGCCTATTTTAAAACACCCCAATCTAAGGGGGGAGGAAGATGGATGTGGGGCGATTGCGGGGGCCCCCAAACCCCACATACACACCCTTCCCCTTCAGAACTGGGGGGTGGGGGAACAGACACCTTTCCCAAAAAAAAGAAATACAAGGGAGGGGGCGAGGGAGGAAGGAGGACTAACTCCCCCCCAAAATGGGCCCACCCCCCCAAAAAGAGAGAGCCGCCCCACAGATGTCAATAGGTGTGGGGAGGGGGGGTGAGAGGATACCAGGCTGGGGTGGGAGCGAGGCCCTACGGGGAGGGAGGCTCGAGCTGGGCCGGCTTCTCCCCTCCTTTTCGGGGCGCCTCCTCTGAGGGGGGGCCGGCGAAGGAGCGCCCCGCCGCCGAGCTGCCTCCGCTCAGTCCCCCTTCGCGTCCGCGCCGGCCGCCGCCATCTTGTTTGGTTCTCTTCCCTCCCATCTCCTCTTCTTCCTCCTCCTCCTCCTCCTCGCCCCGCCCACCACGGCGGGCGCGGTGACGTCAGCGGGAAGAGGAGGCGGGGCGAGAGAGAGGGAGAGAGAGAGAGAAGCGTCGAGCCGGGAGAATGGGAGGGACGGAGAGGATTCTGGGAAAGCACGCAAAGGACGCAGACCTCTAGTAGAACGTCATGTCTAAACTGCGGAAGAGGAGGAGGAGGAGCTCCAAAGGGGATGCGGTCAAGATTGAGAGGCTGTAACACAACGCTTCCGGCTCTGAATTAACATGTGTCCTAGAGGGTGGAGATGAGATGAGCTTGAGTCTTGACTGATCAATTATTATTTTTTAAAAAGCACTTTTATCTTTCCCTGAATGTGATTGGGTACGTTGGGGGGAAAATGTTCAAAAAATGTTTGTTTTTTCTTTTACTTCCTCCACTCACCCACACCATACTTTCCATGAATGCACCTCCACGTGTTGAATTTCTACCTGCGTCGTGAAGAAAGCTATTGCAGATGCCGAAGGAGAACTCCCCCTCCCCCTCCCCCCTCATTTGACCTCTTTGATTCCCTAGTACCTATAAATACCGGAAGCTGCGGTCGAAAACCGGAAATGATGCCCCATCGCAGAAGCACTTTTCCTTCCTCTTTGTCCCAAGGTTCACCCGCCCCGTCAACCTCATTATGAAGACTCCGCCTCCTTTCCCCATCATGCACCGCCAGATCAATGCCAAGTTTCCTTTTATATTTCTCCCATTCTTTTGCTACTTTCCTTTAAAAAACTTCACTCCAGAGGAGAAGAGGCGCAGAATCATTTCCCTTGATTAAAAAATGCGAGAAAAATTCTAAAGGGGAATAATGGCTTTGCATTTGTGGTCACCATGACCTTACAACATTTCTACCGCCCGAGCTTTATATAGCAACTGCGCGCATGTAGCATACGTGCTCGCTTCGGCAGCACATATACTAAAATTGGAACGATACAGAGAAGATTAGCATGGCCCCTGCGCAAGGATGACACGCAAATTCGTGAAGCGTTCCATATTTTGCAATTATTGCGAAGTGATATTTTGCAATTCTAGCTAAGTGATCCACATGCAAAATATATTCATACATGCATATGTCCTTTTTTAAAATAAATGCATCCTCCCTCCTCTCTTTCCCCCACTTTGCTAACCTCATAACCACTTTTGCAATGTCTTGCTTTCAATGGGGGGAAGCAGGGCTCTGCCATAGTATTTGCATAGTAGGTGTGAGAAGTTTCTTACGTGGACTTACAATGAGACAAGGAGACACCGAGATAAGGTCTATTACTTCCCTTTTATTATACGCGTTTGCAAAGGCGGGCTCCCCGTCCCAGGGTGGTACGAAGAGCCCCGAACAATGGACGGGCAAGAGTTTTTATCCCTATTGCTGCCGCCCCTCATTCGAGGCTTGGCTTACAATCTGGCTCATCATCAAAGACATGGTACTAATACATCATCCATTCTACACTCTCTAAACCTAAACTTATTTAGAGACTCTTTCTACTTCCTTATCTTGTTGACCTGGCTCCCCTGCACCCAATGCTGGAATTTACAATAGCCCACCGCAGGAATTTACAACTGAGTTCGAGGCACACCTTGTTTACTCCTTCTCACAATCCCCCCCTCTTTTTGTATCTTGTCTCGAACTCACATAATAATTCTTGGGCTGCTATTTCTGCTTCCTCATCTGATGTAGGTACTGAGGCATATTGCATCTTCATGAAATATGTGGATACCTTCCGTTCTGCTAGGAGGGACAAAGAATTATTGATAGTTCTAACGAAGATTGGCAAAATGCATGGAATTAAAACGCATCCTGCCGCAATTAACCCAATTAGGGCCACTATGGCCTGCAGACCAGGTAATTTAGGGAACCATGAACCAAACATATCCTTAAAATTTAATCCATCCCAAGTCTGGACCGGTACATGTGCTAACTTTACCATACGGTCTGCTATGTCTTTCACCACTTTCCCACTATCATCTATTTCAATACAACAATTAGTAAGATTAAATTTTCCACAAACCCCGCCTTCTTTTGCTAATAAATAATCCAAAGAAAGCCTGTTTTGCATAATATATGTTCGGCTTTTAGCACTTTCCTTAGCTAATTTGGTTAACGCTGCGGCTGTTTCATTAGTAATTATTTCTACAACTGCCTGTAAACGGATAATGCGATTCAGCAAATAGATGGGATCTCTGCCAAAGGATCCGGCTGTGCCATCATTTGCCCAAGTGGCTGGACCATAATATTGGATAATTCTCTCTGGGGGCCATTCTGTATCTGTCCATTTTCCTATATGGATTCCCCGTTTTCGTCGTGGTCCTATTTCATCATATACTGGGACTCCTAGTTTTGCTTTAGTATGCAAAGGGAGTAGGAAGAAACTAGGTCTTAAGGTTGCCAATACACATGAGCCGACCCAATTTAAAGGTAACCTATTGTAAGCATAGCTCCCACAAGCCCAGTAAAACCCATCGGGGGTTTTCCATTCTAGCATTCTGTTCTCCGGGTCTAGGAGAAAGCTCATATTGGTAATATTTCCGAGGGGAGAGGGCCAAGTTTTATTATTATTCCCTTGACTCCACCACTGTTTGTCCTCCCATTGTCCTATACAAGGGAGTGTCCCCACATGCGTTCCATTTATTCGGCTGGTGTTCCTGGTGAAGCATTCTGTCCCAACTAGGTGATTAGAGATTTGCCATACCTCGTTACCCAAATGCTTATAAGTGTAATTGTTTTGTGTTTTATATACCTCCGTATAGTTTACTTCATGAGCCACCCATGGCCACTGATCCCCCATATTTGTTCCTCCACATACAAAACAATTTTTCACCGTTAATTCCTTGGCTATAGTCTCAGCTAAACTTAGGAACATATTATGGGCTTTAGGGGGTAGGGGAAGGGTATTTAAATGCTGTACTTCTTCCTCAAAATCTTCGAATACTGATATGGGTTGTCTCATTACCTTAGTTGTGTGTATTTGTATGATGAGATATCCATAAGGATCTTTTCCAGTCCCATCAATGCCTATACCTATGTGCACAAGTTTAGGCGAAGTAGAAGGTCTCTCGCTCGCCCATAGACATACTGGGTTGCATTTTCCTGTGGAGCAGTCGGTGGAGGCCGCTCCCCTAGTGAGATTTATTCCCTCAGGGCCTCTATAGGTGGGCTGCTTATTAACTCCCTCTGAGTACCAATAATTATATACCCCGGCCCCAGCCCCCACGTTGCTTCCTTTTATTCTCTGGAAAAGGTACTTTCTTTCCTGTAAATATGATTGTTCCCATCCACGATTTCCACACCAGACCCCTGCCCCTCCATTTGGGCCCTGTCCTTTATCTATTGCGATACAAGCATCAAAACAGACCATAATCCTGCCCTCTCCCCTTGTTGTATTATGTGCTATATAACCCTGTCGGTTTTGGGCCAAGGAAAACATACTTCTCCCCTCACCAGCTTGATTAGCGGTTCCGCCCTTATATCCGTAAACATATATACTGGAAGTTATGGGTCCCACCGCCAGGGGTTCATAGCATTCCGTCTTGTTTCCTTTTACCCTACATCTATAATATTGAGTTTGGTTGTGAACACAAGGATCTAACTGTTGAACACATTCTGGCGCTATATTATAATACATTAGGGTCTGTGTGATTTTATTGCCTGTTCGGGTTGTCTGGATGCATTCGGTGCACTGGGGTTCCGATTGGGTTGCCCATGAAGTGGCCCATCCTATTAATACTATTCCTAATACTTGCCAGTTACCTTTCATGTGTGGGGTTCAAATAGATTAAAGCTTGCCTCACCGTTGGGGTTTCTGCTAATTGGCACGTTACCTCCCCTCCTAATTTCACTTCACAATATTGGAGTATAACGTCCTCTATAAAGATGATGCTGCACCTTTCAGTACAATGCACACACTGCACACACCCTTCGCAATGTTGACAGCAACAGCACTCGAAAAAACACACACAGGTACAAAACAAACACATCACAGTCTAGGTGCGCCCTTCTGGATCCCGGTTCCTGATTTGGTAAGCGTAACTTTCAGCGGATTATTTGGACTAGTCACTGCTGTCCAATTTTCAGGTGGAGCTCTTTTCACCCGGTGGTAATGGGTCCATCCATGCTCTCTGGTCCGTACTGCTGATTCGGTTGTGAGCAGGACCTGGTATGGGCCTTCCCAACTCGGGCTGAGTTTCTCCGTCCGCCAAGCCTTTATCAGGACCAGGTCTCCGGGCTGAAAGGTGTGCTGTTGCTCCAGGAGCGGGGGCCGCTGTGCTAGTATGCCTTGTCTGTGGAAAGATAACAGAGACTGGGACAGTGACTGCAAATATTTCCTGATAAACTGATCCCTGAACTCGATTTGAGGGTTTCCTAATACTACCAAATATGGGTGACCCATCATCATCTCAAAAGGGGACAGACCAGTGTCTTTTCGGGGAGCCACCCTCATCCTTAATAGTGCCAAAGGGAGATTTTTCGTCCAAGGCAGCCCATTTTCAAGATATAACTTAGTCAAATGTTTTTTTATTTCCCCATTCGCCCGTTCCACCTTTCCACTGCTCTCAGGGTGCCAGGGCGTGTGGAAACTCCACATAATCCCCACAGCTCTCATTACCTCCTGCATTGCTTTTTGGGTGAAATGAGTTCCCCTATCAGAGTCTATGACTTCTATTATTCCATACCGAGGAAGAATGTGTTCCAGAATGGCTTTGCTAACCACCTGAGCTGTGGCCCTACGGCTAGGGAAGGCCTCAATCCAACCTGTCAAATGATCTTTAAATATCAACAAATACTTCTGCCCCCCCCTTTCTGGCAGTTCGGTAAAATCTACTTGTACTCTCTGGAAGGGCCATACCGCTAGAGGCCGCCCACCCCTTTCAGTTTTCCTTGCCCGGGCTTTGTTAACCTTTTGACATATCAGACACTTCCATGCGATGGCGTGCGCCATCGGCCACATGTCTCTACTCCAATACACTGACTTCGCCAAATTCACCATTCCCTCCGTGCCTAAATGACTTCCTTCATGTATTTTCTCCAATATATTTAACATAGTTGATTTTGGAAGGACCATTTGCTTTTCTGGAGTCTCCCAACTTTCTCCTTTTCTTTCCCATCCCTCCTTTTCCATGTATTCTTTCTCCTTTTGAGTGAACACTAAATCTTTTACATCCTGCGGGTCAATCACAGGTACTTGCAGGACACATTGTTTAAATATTTCCTTCCTTGGTTCCCCCTCCGCCGCTTCTCGCGCTCGGAGATCAGCCCATGCATTTCCCTGTTCCTCCGAACTGTGTCCTTTGGTGTGGGCGAGGATGTGCACAATGCCTATCTTCCGAGGTCCCATCAGGGATTCTAGTAGCCGCTCAAGTAAAGCAACGTGTTCAATTTGTTTCCCATCCGCCTTTATGAAGCCCCTTTCTCTCCAGGTCCGACCGAAAGTATGCACCACTCCCCATGCATATCTTGAGTCAGTCCAGATTGTCACATCTAACCCGGTTGCCAATTCCAGGGCTCGGGTTAGCGCCATTACTTCACATTTCTGGGCTGACCACGTGCTAGGGAGGGCCCCACTCTCTATCGTCTCCCCGTCTTCCTTGACCACTGCGTATCCCGACCTTCTTTTTCCTTCCCTCACATGACTAGATCCATCTACGAACCATCTTTCCCCTTCCGTTAGAGGTGCCTCGCTTAGATCTTCCCTAACTTTGGCCATTAATTCTATATCTTTAAGGCAATCATGCTCCTCTAGTTCCCATTCTTGCCGCTCCCCTCTTAGGAATTCCGCTGGATTCAAATTTCTATCTGTCCCTATGGTTATATCATTTCCAGTTCTGAGTATCCCTTCATATTGCACTAGGCGCCTGTCCGTCATCCAGGTGGGTGCAGCACCTGTCAGTACTGCGCCTATCTGATGAGGGCTGTGCACTATCAGTGCTCCCCCAAAGGTCAATTTCCTGCTTTCCAATACTAATTCGGCCGCTGCAGCCACCGCTTGAATGCACGCCGGCCATCCTCTAACCACTGGTTCTAAGGTTGCGCTTAGATAAGCTACTGGCTGATATCGCCCCCCTCTTTTCTGAGCCAGGACTCCTACTGCCGTCTGAGCAGCCACTGTCACATACAAGTGGAACGGCTGCTGTAGATTTGGCAGGGCCAGAGCCGGACTAGTTATTAAAGTTTTCTTAATTTCTTCCCACCTGGCCTTATCTTCCTCGTCCCATTGCACCTCCTCTTGTTTTCCTGTCAGTTTCCTATTCAAAAACTGAGTCAACTTTGAATACTGATCTATCCACAATCTGCAATATCCCAATAATCCTAACATTCTTCTTACATCAGTTTTATCTTTAGGTGGTCGTAGTTCCATGATCCCTTTTACTCTATCTGGGTCTAATTGCCTGGTTCCCCCATCTAAAATATGTCCCAGATACTTAACCCTCCGCTCAGTGAATTGCAATTTTTCTCTGGATACCTTAACTCCTAAATCACCTAGCCAATTCAATAGCCGAATAGAATCACATTTAACTTCCTTCTCTTTTTTCCCAATCAATAGTAGGTCGTCTACATACCGCAGAACCTTGTTGGATCCAGTGGGTTTAAACTCCCTCAATCTTTCCCCCAGTGCCTGTCCAAACAACAGAGGACTCTCTGTATATCCTTGGGGCAAGACCGTCCACCGGTACTGCCTTTTCTGACCGGTCTCCACATCCTCCCACTCGAAGGCAAACAAATCTCGACTGTCTTTGTCCAGAGGGCATGCCCAAAAGGCGTCCTTTAAATCAACTACTGTATACCATCGAGTGGAAGGAGGGATCCGGCTCAATAACGTATAAGGATCTGGCACGGTGGGAAATCGGGGTATCACTATGCTGTTTATATTTCTCAAATCCTGTACCATCCTATATTTGCCATCTTTCTTCTGTACGGCCAATATGGGTGAATTAAAAGGTGACATCGTAGTTTCTATAAGCCCCTGATTTAAAAGGGCGTCGACCACCGGCTGCAAACCTATTCTCCCTGCTCGTTTCATAGGGTATTGTGAGGTCCATAGATGAGTAATGCCAGGCTTCACTGTGATTTTTATTGGGTCCATTTCCATCTTCCCCATAGTTTTCCCATCTACCCACACTTTAGGATTGATTTGTTTCTCTTCTTCCAGCTGGAGTGTATACATTGGAGTTCCTTTTTCCTCATCCATTAATCTATACCCCAATGAAACCATGAGATCCCTACCTAATAAATTTATTCCTGACTCTGGTATGAACAGCAGGGATGCTTTGATTTCCTTTTCCCCCCGAACAATTTTGCTTGGTTCTAATTGGTAGACTTCGGTGGACTTGCCACTTACCCCTATCACTTTGACTGTTTTTAAAGTTTTCCTTACTCCTGGTATATTTACAGAAACAGATGATCGGGCTGCCCCAGAATCCACCAGAAACACAACAGGTTTCCGAGAGGGACCCACAAATAAGTTCACCAGTGGCTCATTCCGGGTCCCAAAGCATGAGCCGGAGCATCCCTAGTCTTCGTAGAGACTATACAATTCGGTCCCCGTGTCCTCATTATCTTGGGGAGGTCCTTGTCTCTGTCTGACAGGCGCATCGGGTATCTGGTTCCGCGGCGTCCTACACTCCCTAGCAAAGTGACCCATCTTCTGGCATCGGTAACATATTATTGTTCCGGTCCTAGGACCAGAGCCCCTGCCCGGTCCATAAGACCCCCTGCCTCTGTAACCTCCACTTCCTCGGAAATTCCCCTTGGTCTGAAATTCTCGGTTCCCATTCTGTTCTCCGATTTTCTTTTTCTCCTCTCCTGCCTTTTGGATAGCCGCTACCATCATCTGGCATTTTTGCTTTTGTTTGACTACCTCACGATTAACAAAAACCTGTTGTGCCGTTCTTACTAACTCTATAGTCGCGGCATCTTGCCAATTCATCTTTTGCAATTTCTTTTGAATATCAGGCCATGCCTTGGTTACAAATTGCATCTTTAACAGGTTATCAAATGCTGGAGAGTCCGGCGTAACTCCGGAATATTTAGTCAAATGTTCTCTAATCCTTTGTATAAAATCGCCTGGTGACTCGTCCCTCATTTGATTAACCTCAAAAGCCTTGGTTAAATTGGTACTTTGAGGCACTGCCCTCTTGATACCCTCCAAAATCATTTCTTTTAAATCTGTAAGCTGGACCCGATGGTCTGGGTTATTTATATTCCAATTTGGGTCCCCTATAGGAAATTTGGTCTCCGGCGGAACTGCCGCCGGGGCCCCCTGGTTACCCGCGGGCGCAGCCACTCGCGCCTGTTCCCTTACTTCCCAATATTGCATTGCT
The DNA here is from genome assembly GCF_964234715.1 of Podarcis melisellensis. Lineage (NCBI taxonomy): Eukaryota > Metazoa > Chordata > Lepidosauria > Squamata > Lacertidae > Podarcis > Podarcis melisellensis. Next base: position 11,440,029 of record NC_138536.1, read on the forward strand.
GCCCTCCGTATCATTGCCTTTTCTTCTGGAGTGAATAAATGTCCCAATATATACATCAACTCTGTATATGTATATATGTGTGGTCCCATCCACATTTGTAGGAGGTTTGCTACCTCCTGACTATTCTCATGTAGTTTAGGCAAAGTTTGCTTTAATTCTCTGAGTTCAGAGGGTTTTATAGGGCTGACCACATATACCATTACGGGCTGTCCGGCTGCATTGATTCCGCCAGGGGTTTCCCTCAGGGGATAATTTTGTACTATACATGGATTTCTCTTTCTCAAGTTAGTACTGCTGTCTGAGTCGTCATCCGGCAATGGATAATCTTTGTACGGTAAATTCTCCAAATCTCGTTTACACTGTTCCAATTCTTTTCGTAGCCTTGAATGCCTTAACATCTCATAAAGAGGGGGACTAGACATTACACCATCGTTGGGCCTCAAAACATTTGGGCCTGATGACGGGGCTGTCTCATATGGGGGTGCGGTCGCCCTGACTGCGGGGGTCGGACTCACACGATTATAGTCCGGAGGCAAATCACTGAGTCCTCCACGACAGCCAGGCTGTGGTGGCGGAGGCAGTGGTTGGGGGAGGTCGGCCAATCCAGGCACTGCCAGGGGTGCACCGGTGGGTGGAGGTATCGCTGTCTCTTCATCAGACTCTATTTTCTTTTCTTTAAGTGGAAATTGTCTCAATGGTGGTGGATCTGGCCCGTAAAAAGTTACATGGGACCATAATTCTATGTATGGTCTTTCTTTATCTTTTTTAGATTTGATCAAATAGAATTTCAACTGCTTGATCCAGTATGGGTTTGTTTCCCCATCTGGATCCCAACGATACCCTTCATCGGGTCCTATGGGGTATTCTGGCCACCTTACTCTACACAGATTAATCATTGTCTCTTTGACTAATCCCCTACTATAGGGTCTTATGTCCTTATCATCCCAAGCCAACAAAACCTGTCCCAAAGGACTATTGGGATCTATGGGGTCCTTGGTCCCATTACTGGGGCCCCTTCTACATGTACTCTGACTCTTTCCCATACTCTATTATGTCTCTTTTTCGTTCACTCACACAATCACGCGGAATCGCCTGGCCGTTTCCCTCGCGGGAGAACGGAACCGCAAGCTAATCCTCCCGCCGGGGTCCCAGGCCCCCCGGTCCACACTCACGCGTCCGTTTGGAACCTCTCTTTCATACAGAGACCACACACCAACAACACCCAATATTCCCCTTCCCAGGGATATATTACCAAGATACTCACCCCCTTCAGTCTAGTGCCTCCTTCTCGGTGGCTGGTAAACTGGCAGGCGTCCCTGCAGGGCGAGGCAGTCCCCGACTGCGGCGGTCCCAGACCACCAGTCTTTCAGAATATCTTAAGTCGGTTCTCCGTCCTTCCAGCTCCCGGAACCTGTCACCGCGGGCCCTGAGCAACAGATCTCTCCGAAAGTCGGAGTGCCGGCTGATCCGTTCCCCAGCCCCCGCCGAGCAGGTCGTCGAGAGCCCCACGTTGTTGGGCGCCAAAAATTGTGAGAAGTTTCTTACGTGGACTTACAATGAGACAAGGAGACACCGAGATAAGGTCTATTACTTCCCTTTTATTATACGCATTTGCAAAGGCGGGCTCCTCGTCCCAGGGTGGTACGAAGAGCCCCGAACAATGGACGGGCAAGAGTTTTTATCCCTATTGCTGCCGCCCCTCATTCGAGGCTTGGCTTACAATCTGGCTCATCATCAAAGACATGGTACTAATACATCATCCATTCTACACTCTCTAAACCTAAACTTATTTAGAGACTCTTTCTACTTCCTTATCTTGTTGACCTGGCTCCCCTGCACCCAATGCTGGAATTTACAATAGCCCACCGCAGGAATTTACAACTGAGTTCGAGGCACACCTTGTTTACTCCTTCTCACATAGGCCCATTTAAATCAGTTATTTGGTTCTCTTTTTTCCCTATTCCCATCTTCTTCCCCCCTCCAAACTCAATTCATTTTCCCTGCCCTTCCCCTAGTTTGTCCCTGCACAACAGCCCTGCCAGGTAGGCTGCAGGTGAAGATGCCCAGCCTAGGCAGTAGGGATCCTGGGATGGGGCCTCTCAGGCAGGAGGCCACAGTCCCCAAAGGGAGAGCATGGGATGGGGCCGGCTTGCTGCCAGCATCCCCCAGCCCCTATAAATCTTGGGGTTAGCCTGCCCTGGGGAGAGAACATGCCACGTTTTGGACTTGATGTTCTGTAGCTGGTGCCAGAGAAGAAGCCAATATTTTTTTTTTATAAATATTTTTATTGAGTTTATAAAATACAGAAAAGAATAGAAAAGTTACAAATTTCCATGTTCTTTTTTTCAGCAAATCTAATGGACTTCCCCACAACCTCCAAACCTTGCATTCTCTGTGATACAAAACCTCAGCAATTTGTTAACTTATTTCAAAACTTATTGTATCTTTCATTTTATCGTGTTACCTAATTTCAAAAATGTTGTAACCCAAGTCTTAAAGATTTTAGTTTGAACACAATAAAGTTGTTTCATTATTCCACCTCTGGCTTCTTGTACCTTATTTTCCAATTCATTAATTTACAATTGCTGAAGCTGTGGTTTCCTAAAAAGTGCATTTTTTAGCATTCATACAGCTTGTAATGTTTTTTCAAATAGTCCTTAATTTTTTTCCAGTCCTCCTCAATTGTTTCTTCTCCCAAGTCTCGGATTCTGCCAGTCATTTCGGCCAGTTCCATATAGTCCATCAACTGCGTCTGCCATTCTTCCAGCGTGGGTAAATCTTGTGTCTTCCAGTGCTTTGCAATCAGGATCCTTGCTGCTGTAGTAGCATACATAAAAAAAATTCTATCTTTCTTAGGCACTCTCTGGTCCACCATGCCCAAAAGGAAGGCCTCCGGTTTCTTAGGTATGGTAAATCTAAGTACCTTTTTTAGTTCATTATGAATCATCTCCCAACAGGCCTTCACTTTCGGGCAGGTCCACCAGAGGTGAAAGAATGTCCCTTCCGCCTCTTTACATTTCCCAGAGAAGAAGCCAATAAAGCCCCAGACCCCCTTCGGTTCCTGTGTGTGATGGACCAGCACAGGGGTCCCCAAACTAAGGTCTGCGGGCCGGATAAGGCCTGAGGGACTCATTTATCTGGCCTGCAGCGACCCCCACTGCCCGCTCTTACCCGCACTGGACTGCGTGGCTGCCCACTTCCAGGTCAGAGGAGCACCAGAAATAGCTTGTGCCATGCGCAAGCATTATTTGCACATGCACAAGCATTATTTCCAGTGGACAGCTGGGTCGGAGGAGGCCCATGCACATGCACACAAGCTATTTCCGGTGCTCCTCCAACCCAGAAGTGCACCAGAAATAGCGTGTGCACACGTGTATGGGCACATGCTCCCCCGCCCTCCAGCCCGCTACACGATCAGCGCTGGAGACACCGGCCTGAGGTGCAGTGTTTGCTGGCCCCTGGACTAGTAGCTTGGAGGGAGGGCTGGGGAAAGCGACCCCCTCCTTGACCTAGACTACTGCCATTCAAGGCAGCCGCTCAGCTGCAACCTTCCCCAGAAGTCAGATTCTAATCCTCATCATTCTGAATACATACAATTTTTTGTTATCTGGGCTCTAGTGGCCACGTCAGCCGTGCAGAATTCAGCGGCCAGGTTGCAAGACGGTTTGAGCACATTGCACCAATCCTGGTCCAGCTGCACTGGCTGCCAATTAGTTTCCGGGCCCAATTCAAAGTGCTGCTTTTGACCCATGAAGCCTTAAATAGCTCAGGACCACAATACTCTTTCCATATGAACCTACCCGGACCCTGAGGTTATCATCTGAGTCCCCTCTTTGTATGTGTCCCTTCTGAGGGGCACGAGAACGGGGCCTTATCTGTGGTGGCTCTGTTTGTGGAATGCTCTCCCCAGAGGTGCCATTGCTACATAGGCACCATGAAAAAACATTCCTTTTTAAACCAACCTTTGGCTTTTGCCTGTCTATGGGTAGGATGTTTTAATCTGGGTTTTTAAAAAATAGAATTGTCTTTGCGTGCGTTTGGTTTTGCTGATTAAAGTATTGTAAGTGCTGTGGCAAAAAAGAAGCACCTAATAAATTACTTAACACTTAATAATATTTCCCCCCATTATATTTTATTAAATTTCAACTTTTTAAACATATACAATCCAAACACAATTCATCTTTTCTCTTATTTTTGTTGACTTCCCACCCTGTTTTCCAGAGTTGCTCTTTCTCTCTATTATAATCTAATTCCTCCTGCTGCTCATTGCTCAAATCCTGCTTCCAGGTTCATCATACCATAACATTTATTTAAATAGTCTGAAAAAGGCAACCATTATTCCATAGGAACACACACCATTAGCTTCTCTTAATCCTGCTGTTAATTTTGCACAGGCAAATAATGTATCCTCATAAGGAGCAGAATGAAATTCAAGAGCTCTTGTCCATCCCGACTCGCACCTTAATCCTTGGTAACCTTGCCAATTATTGCAGGAAGAAAAAACAAATATTGTTCCACGGGGCGGCCAAGCTATTATTTAAGCATTATTTCTTTGTGTGTTTTGTGAGCAGAGTGTTTTGAAGCACTCCAGCCCTCATTGCTTAGATACTAGCTGGGTCTGAACACAGCAGAGAAAATCTCTGTGAAAAAGGGACACTGAACGGAGCCCCGGAAAGCAGGAAATCTGCCACACAATACGGATCTGGTGGGGCCACACAAGCTGAAGGGTCCCAGCCCCAATACCATCCTCCCAAAAAATTATCCGAAAGGCAGACTATCTTTCAGAGGTGGGCAACGCCATCCTTGCATCTTTCCTGGTCTCCCTTATCGCCTCCTTTCCCATCATCTCATGCACAGAAATCAGCTAAGCAGTGGTCACTGAGATCAGCTGTGCTAGAGGTCAGCTGCGTGGAGGAGCAGGAGGAAGGAAGCATCTCTCCAGAGCTCAGCTGCTTCGCTGGTGGACGAGCACGGATGCTCGTTGCGCTCAGCTCCCACCAGTCACTGCGTTGCTCCCTGGAAGAAGACGACAGCCATGATGCCAGCCGGCTGGGCCTCCCATGAGACAACGAGGCCGCCGCGCATCGTTTGGGCTGATCTCGTGATCCGGGTCCCTCTGCACCACGGCCGGTCCAAAGGTAACCCCTGTGCTTCTTTTTGTTGCATTTTTTCCCTGTTTTAATTTTAATCGGTCATTACAGCTGTTCTCTCTGCAGCCCTGGAGAGGGAAGTTTTTTTAATGTTTAATTTTTGTTATAACAAAAAAAAAAAAAAAATCCTTCCTGTAGCACCTTTTTGTTATGTTTTTGTATATGCTGGAAGCTGCCCAGAATGGTTGAGGAAACCGAGGCAGGTGGGTGGGGTGAAAATAATAAATTAATAAATCATTTTTTACTACATTGCAAAATGAAATGGAAAAGAATATTATCTGCCATTTCAGTGGCACCCAAAGAGATGCAAGACGCGACCTTTGCGGCAGCCATGAAGCAACACCCAGGAAGCGAGGGTCACAATTTGGGCCAAAGGAGCAGGAGGACACATCTGCCCCAGCGCTGCCAGGATTGCACCCGAGGAGCCGAGGCGGAAGACAGAAAGGAGCCCATTGCCCCGGCCTGCCACACGGTGCCTTCCTCGTCCGCTCCAGAGAATGGAGACTCTCAAGAAAAACGTGCCGTCCGAACGATCCTCGTCGACCTGAGACCCATCCTGGAGAAAGCGTTGGACCTCTCAGACTCTTCTCCAGAGATGTTGGAGCGAGACTCCCAAAACGATGAAGAACATCTGCAGATGGAGAGTGGAGATCTCCCCACTGAAGGAGGAGGACACAGCTCAGAGATGGCCCCTGCTGCTTCCATAGATACCAGCATCCCTGAGGACATCTTGCTGCCGCTCCCCAGGGCTCCCTTCCGAGCACCCAGTGCCCACGCCGAGAGCACCCACAAGGCCCCCAAGATCTGTCCTCAGTTGGACGACTCGACTGAGCTTGAGGAAACCACGCTGCTGGCCGCGTTGACCCAGGAACCGAAACTCAGAACCGCTGTTTCCTTGCCTAAGATTACGCCGCAAGAGCTAGGAGAAGACCACCTATTGCAATCGATCAAGGTAAATTCACACACCCAATATGGGTGCTGCTGTGACCCAGGTCTGTCCGTGCATGAGGATGGAGATGGGTTTTCAACCAGGGATGAGCAGATTTCTTCTTGGGACCCTCACCGTCCAAGGCCTGGTTGCTTAGTGCACTTTAAACATGCTCAAGGGAAGACCCTTGCAGCTGTCCCTATTTTCCAGGTACAGTCACACGTTTACAGAAGCCGTCCTGGTTTCTGATTTGATCCTGGAATGTCCTGCTTTTCCTTAGGATGTCCCTATTTTCATCAGAGAAATGTGGGAGGATATGGAGGTTATGCGACCCTTGGAGCAAGGAGATAAGTCAGATAAGTCACACCTTTAGAAGACATCTGAAGGAAGCCCTGGAGAGGGAAGTTTTCAATGTTTAAATTTTTATTATGTTTTCATATGTGTTGGAAGCTGCCCAGTGTGGCTGGGCCGACCCAGTCAGATGGGCAGGGTATAAATAATAAAATTATTATTATGGAATAGGGCATTCTTATTTTCATCGGAGAAATATGGGAGGGTATGCCCTCGTCACTGCAAAGTCTTGCCTCTCTTCCTACCTTCTTGGGTCAAGCGTTGAACGTGCCCCCAATTTAAAGCAATACCTTGCCTCTTTCTCTTCCCTCCCCACTCCGCTCGCCTGCCCCGCTTTCCCCAGCCTCCCGCCTCCCCCCCAGACTTCCATCTCCCCACACAGCTGCTGCTGCAGAGGCTGCAGGAGACGACCACCAGCCGGCATCACTCGCTGATCGCGCACGTCCTGAGTTCGCTGCGGGAGGAACTCCTGATGGAAGAGCAGCTGCCTCTGGATGATGGGTAAGGAGACTTCTTCCTCCCAGGCGCACAAATGTAAGATGGGGCACACCTGGATTGCAAAGGATCTAGGGGTCTGAGTGGACCACAAGGTGAACAGATTCATCCCCTCTCTCTCTGCACTTCCAGGGACAAGGCAAGACCCCTCCTGCAGCTGCCCAGCATCAAAGCTCCAGAAAGGAAGACGGGAGGCCAGAGGGTGAAGCATTTCAAGCCCAGCCAAGGGGCCACTGAAAGGATGCTTGGCAAGTTCACCTGGCGCAGGTGCCACAGGTCTGTCTATGGGGCCGGCTCAGCCCCACAAGCCACAGACCTTTGAGTTGCTGCAAGGCCTTTTATTAAAGATGATGTTGCTGTTGTTACAAAACAAACCACTTAAGATCGTTGGTTTCTATGGGTCCATTCTGACCAATAGAAGTTTTGCTGATAACAGGGGTTTGAACGGATCTTTACTCTGCTCAGAATAGAACCCACTAAAATTTATCGACCCAAGCCAGTCAATGTCTTTGGATTTCAACAGCTCTACTACTGAAGCTGAACCAATTATTTTGCAAGGTTTTATATATATATAGATATATATATTCATGATTGTGGGCGTCTGTTTTTTTCTTAAATAAATAAAATAAAGTCCAGTGTGCTGGCTTTAATTTTTTGCTTTTTGGACCTTTGACTGTGACTGTTCATAGAGCTGGAAGGGGCCCCCAAGGGTCATCTAGCCCAACCCCCTGCGACGCGGGCTTCGAAGCCAAAGAGAGAATCCCAAGCAGACAGCCATCCAACTGGTTTAAAAACCTCCAAGGAAGCAGAGTCCACCATCTTTAGACAGGTTTCCTAACCACACAATCCTATCCACATCTACTCAGGCAAAGGCTGAACAGTTACTCCTAGAATAAGTGTGTACAGGATCAGGGCCTGAGCAGCTGCATAATTTCTGGATGCAAGTCTGTAAACACACACATACCACATTTCATTATTCTAGTGGTGGAAGCACACCAGATAGCATTCTTTCCAATTTCAGTCCCTCTGTATGTTTTTCTCTTTTGGGGGCATTCATATTCTGCCTAGTCCGCCAAGGAGTTCAAAATGGTTTTCCTCAACAACCCTTGACCGTATCCACAGAACATCAAATCTGATGTAATTTTGCATTGATCCGTTAAAAATTTGGAGAAACCAATAAATATTAATTGGCAAATAAGAAAAGAGAATCGTATCTGCAGAACAACAGTCCTGTGAGGTAGGCTAGGCTGAAAGGCAGTGATTGTCCCTCAAGGTCTCATCCACGGAGCTTCGTGGCTCAGCTGGAATTTGAACCCTGGCCTCCCATATGCTCTAAGCCAGGCATAGGCAAATTCCGGCCCTCTAGTTGTTTGGGACTACAATTCCCATCATCCCTGACCACTGGTCCTGTTAGCTAGGGGTGATGGGCATTGTAGTCCCAAACATCTGGAGGGCCAGAGTTTGCCTATGCCTGCTCTAAGCACTAAACCTTGCTGCCTCTCTCTCTTGGACTCTCAGCTGCTCACCCATCACCCTTATCTGTGGAGCTCCTCTCAAGATCTTGCCCGCTCCCAACACCTCTGTGATTCTATAAGAGGGAGGATGGTTAAAGGAGCACAACAGAAACACACAACGAAAATGTGTTCCCTTACAGATTTGTTTATTGAGAAATATATTGTGAGAAACAGGCTGCCCACCCCACAGCCCTCTCTCCCCGCCTCCCAGGCAGCTCACACGTAGAACTGGCACCCGAATTTCATTTCTTCCTGCTTGCTCTGCGGGTGCAGGAAGTAGAGCTCGTCCAGCGTGGGGTTCGTCCAGCGGGTGGTGTGGTAGCGGGACTCGCCCACCTGCAGGGAGGAAGAGGAGAAGCTATTGACAATCTGTTGGCCTCACCTGGGTCAGGCAACAAGGAACTTAAAAGAACAAAAAATAACCCAATATCCTTATGATAAGTGATACCACCTCTGACCACTTATTGTGGGGGCACTGCAGCTCAGTCTGGCAGCTTCCTTCTTTGGTCGCTTGGGAAAGTCCCTAAGCTCGCCACAGGTGAGCGCCAATTCAAAAGCGGACGCTCTCAGTCCACTGTACAAGGGACTTGGCTCTTTTAAGGCCCAGGGGGTGGGAAAGTGCTTGAGCAACCCCATTTTTTTAACACTGCGCCCCAGAAGCAACCCCAGGCTGGTCCTCACCTGCCAGTCAGGGACGTCCTTCATGATCTTGGCTTCCTCGTCCAAATTCTGCCGCAAGAGGCGCAGGGTCCTTTAAGAGGGAAGACGAGAGACGGACAAGAAAGTGAGGCACAAAATGAAAACAGCCAAGTTGCACAAGTCTGTTGATTTCAATGGATCTACTCAGGTGTCAGCAGGTTATTTCTTCAGGTTGGAGGCTGGCTTATCTGCATTTTTATTTGATCCATCGCTAATTATCACAGCAACACCTGATTGGAGAAGGACCTGGGTGTAACTCAAGGATTTTGCAGGCTACTGCCCATTAAGCAGAGGTTGGGTGACCATTTGTCATGGATGCTTCAGCTGAGATTTCTGCATTGCAGAGGGTTGGACTAGAGGACCCTTGGGTCCCTTCCAGCTCTACAATTCTATGGGGGAAAAACCTAAAAAGCTGGCAGAGCCAGTGCTTTGACTCCCAGACTATAATTATTTCTGAGGAGAGCCTGGGCCCCACTCTTTTGATGGAATGTGGGTACTGTCATGCACAACATTGATAAGACTCTCCCAGCTCAAACAAGCGAATGGAGTTCGCCTGCTATAGATGAGCATAGATGGAGACAGCCAGGTAATGTCGAAAAGCATGGAGCAAGAGGCTGGGCACATCTTTCCTTTCCTTTGATAGGGTCCCTGCTAATCACTGGCAGTTTAAAGAAGCACACACTTGCATTAAGAACTAAAGGTTGCATCTCTGGCTAAACCTCTTCTGTGTTTTGGAAACCGAACGAGCGCTTTTGCATGTGAACGCTGGCGAGCTGAAGTAAGCTTACTCCCAGGAAGCTGTGCAAAGGATCACAGTCCTACTGACCCAAATAACACAGCAACACACGATTATTAATAACAACAACAACAATAATAATCCTATTTCTTACCTACCCTGCACCTTCAGGTCCCAATCACAACAATTTAAAATCCAATATTTAAAACACTTTAATGGTTTTAATGATGCAAACCACCTTGATATATATTTTTAAATTGATGTAGCAATATACAGATTTTTTAAAAAAGAAATAAGCACACACTGCCCCCTGGTTTGTTTATGGCTGTGCTTACTGGATTCAAGGCAAATGCCTGTGTTTGGGGCTCTCCTTGGGGAGGGGTGGTGCCACAGCGGCTATCACAACAAGCCCCCTGGGCTTCTAAACCCACCACAACTTCACGAATTCTGAGGTCTATGTCCATAGAGAAAGGAAGGACCCAGGAGGGGCGGGTCACTTGCTTCAGAGGAATCCCATGGGATCCACACATACCTCCGGTCGTTCTCCGCCAATAGAAGAGGATAGATGGCAATCCGTGTCTCCAGATCCTCAATGTTCAGACGTCTGGCAAAGGGAGAAACACAACAATAACAACACCCCGCCCATCTGATTGGTCCAGCTTCTGGGTTTGACAATGGGGAGGGAGGAATCCTGTTGCGTTCTGCGCATGCAACAACAGGTGAATCCTGCCCCTTGTTTCTCTTTTCCAGCAGTACTCTTTAACCAGGGTTTCTCAACCTTGGGTCTCCAGCTGTTTTTGGACTACAACTCCCATCAACCCTGGCAGTGATGATGGGAACTGTAGTCCGAAAACAGCTGGACACCCAAGTTTGAGAAACCTTGCTTTTAACGTATTAGTGGAGTGTTAAATATCCCCATGACATTGGTAACTAAAGTTGATAAGTCTGTAGCTGCTTAGTGTGCGTGAGCATGCACGAGAGTCAAACACAGAGGAAGGCATCTGCAAGGAAGTTGGGAATGGACAGAAGGCTGTCTCGCTAGGGCGGTCCATGCCCTGGTTATCTCCTGCTTGGACTACTGCCATGCGCTCTGTGACTTGGAAACAGCCCTGTTTAGGGAAGTTTTTAATGTCTGATGTTTTATTCTGTTTTTATTCTGTTGGGAAACCCAGCCAGATGGGTGTGGTATAAATAATAGAATATGGTAATAGTAGTAGTAGTAGTAACAACAACAACAACAACAACAACAACAACAACAATAATAATAATAATAATAATAATATAATATAATACCAGTCCTGAAAGATCTTCACTGGCTCCCAGTCCGTTTCAGAGTCCAATTCAAAGTGTTGGTGCTGACCTTGAAAGCCCTAAATGGCCTCAGCCCAGTATCCCTGAAGGAGCGTCTCCACCCCCATTGCTCAGCCCGGACACTGAGGTCCAGCTCCGAGGGCCTTTTGGCAGTTCCTTCCCTGTGAGAACTGAGATTACAGGGAATCGGTGGCTCAATGTCCAACCCTCATTGTACAGCATGAGACTCTTAAATCTCAGGGTCATGGGTTCGAGCCCCAAGCTGGGCAAAAGACTCCCGCATTGCAGGGGGTGGACTGGATGACCCTTGGGTTCCCCTCCAACCCTACGATTCTCTGACCGCTGGCTGCTGGGAGTCCAATGGAAGGTGGGCAAGTCTGATGTGGAGGCTTAGATTTTGCAAGAGAAAAGGGTGGTTTCAGCTTCTTTCATCTCCCACGCAGCATCTACTTAGCAGAAAGCCTAGAGAACCTCACCTCCTCTCTCGGTTCCACTTCACTATATTGTAATAGCCGAAGATGAGGGTCCCCAATCCAATTGCAAAGAGGCTGTAGCCTGGGGAAGAAGAAACACAAAACAAAAGGGTGACAGCATTCAGCAATTGCCTATACGAAGATCCCTTGAATTAAGGTTACTAGTCCACATTGAGGTTCTGGCTGCTTTGACAGCTATTCCCTTTTGGATGGCGAAATTAAGCTGAGAAGCTGTTCCAATGGCCAGTTCTAGTACTATAATGCTCGACTGAGTAAAGATTATTGTCTTTGTACCCGAAAACTGATTCTGAGCACTCCCTATCATTTGTGAATTGCATATGCATATCATTGATTTACTGAACTGGCATGTGCTGTCTTAACAAAATGTTTGTTTATTGGTTTTTTCCTTGTACTTTTAGGGGCATTTTTCATTGTTATTTGGTTGGCTTTAGATGCTGCCCTGTTTGGGCTTCGTTTGCAGAACGAGCAAACAAATGATAGATGATAAAGAAAGAGAGGACACATGTGAGCCCCTGAACATTTTGTCTCCCCCAACCCTTTGGAGAAGAAAAAGAGAGCGGGACTTGACCTCTATACAGTGGTACCTTGGTTCTCAAACTTAATCCGTTCCGGAAGTCCGTTCCAAAACCAAAGCGTTCCAAAACCAAGGCACGCTTTCCCATAGAAAGTAATGCAAAATGGATTAATCCGTTCCAGACTTTTAAAAACAAGCCCGAAAACAGTAATTTAACATGGATTTTCCTATCTAACGAGACCATTGATCCATAAAATGAAAGCAATAATGTACTCCAGTCATTCAATCAATCAATCAATCAATCAGTAGCTGAACTGGGTTCTACACAGTCACAAAAACAAAAAGAGAGAGCTGTAAAAACATAAATGCAAAATAAATAGCAAAAACAGACAGACCTCAGCGTAACACTCCAAACAAAAGTGTGGCACTCAAATCGGAAGCGTAACACTCCAAATGGAGCATGTTTGGCTCCCGAAAAAAGTTTGCAAACCGGAACACTTGCTTCCAGGTTTGCAGTGTTTGGGTTCCAAGTCCCCACCCCCCAGTGAATCTTTATTGGTTTAAAATACAGGTGGAAACGATCATTTACAATGAAGGTAAATATAGAAAATTCAGTGCATCATGACATAAGAGTAGGACAAAAGTTAAAAAGACGAAAAAGAAAAGAAAGAAAAGATGAAGGGAAAAGGGAAACATTTATACAAAATCATGTTCATCAAACAAAAATTTCTGCTTAAAACTTCCAATCGTTCTCATTATACTATTTCCATTACCATGGTTTTGTCGCATAAAAAATGAATGGAACGAATACCTTAGTGGGATATATGAAAAAGGATATAAGGCACAGCTGGGCTCCAAGTTGTTTGAGCACCAAGGTCCCACTGCATTCCCACGACACGAGGCGCCCCTGACTGCGCGCCCCCTCTCAGAGGAATCCTGGCCCCCAGGCGACCCTCAGAGGTCCCCCCCCCATGCAGGGGGGCCAACTGAGAGTGGACCCCACCCCTCGGGGAGCCAGGCAGGGGGGCAGCCAGGACTTGTGGGGGAGGCAGTTAGTTAGGTCTCTTGTTTTCCCTGATTTTGGGGATGGGTCTCCCCCCCCCCGCCCCTTTCTGACCCAGCCCCCCTCCCCCCACCTCCGAGGGACCCAGGCGTCCGGGCGTCTCCCTGGGAGGGGGGGAGGCCCGACTCCTCACCCGAGAGCCCCCTCCGGGGCAGGTTCCTCTTGTAGTCGATGGGGCCGTATCCGCCCGGCGGCGGCATGTCCTGCTTCACCTTCCCGGCTCCCGCCGCCATCTTGGAAGCGGGACCAACGCTCCTGGCAGCGCGCCCTCTGACGTCAGAGCCGCCGCCGGGCGCCTTGGCGTGACGTCGCCCCGGCCGCCCTCTCCCTATTACCGTATCTCCACGAGCAGAGGCGCACGCCATTCTGGGGAGCAGGGCGCAGTTAAACAAGGAGCGATCCTCATGGCTCTTAGCCAAGGGTTGCAATTGCAAATACAAAGACGTTGTTCTGTTTTTTCCCCGCCCTCAGCTGATTTCCCTGGCTTTTTTCTGGCCCACTTAGGACCAGTCTGGATATTTGGCCTTGGTGAAGATTTGACGTTTTCATCCCCAAAAAGTTCATGATTTGAGTTTCTACTGAAATGAGGCTGCATTTTAATGTTGTATTTTAATCTTGTTTTTAAAGTTGTATTTTAATCAATTGTTTTTACCTGGTGTTAGCCGCCCTGAGCCCCGTCTTGGCTGGGGTATAAATAAAAATTTTTTATTATTATTATTATTATTATTATTATTATTATTATTATTATTATTTCTGGAGGCAGTGGAAGGCAGGAGTGCCTGGTGTGCTCTGGTCCAGGGGGTCACCCGAAGAGTCTGACGCTTCTAATTGACTAAACAAGCTGATTTCTGCATTGCAGGGCATCAGACTCAGTGCCGGATTTACGCAGAAGCTCAATAAGCTCTAGTTTAGGGCCCCCCTCTCTTGGGGGCCCCAAAAAACTGAAAGGAAAAAAAACTGGATGTACATTTCCAAAATATAAGACAAAAAACAAATAAAACCTACATGCAGCAACCGTGTTTTGTGTTGCGTAGGGTCCTAGGATGTAAGTCATGGGCCCTGCCTGCTTCCTAAAATATCACTGGTTTGCTCATTTCTATACAGTGGTACCTCACAAGACGAAATTAATTCGTTCTACGAGTTTTTTCGTCTTGCAAAGCACGGATTCCCTGGGTATTAATGGTTTTAAGAAAAAGGAAACAAACTCGCAAGACGTTTTCGTCTTGCGAAGCAAGCCCATAGGGAAATTCGTCTTGCGAAGCAACTCAAAAAATGAAACTCTTTCGTCTTGCGAGTTTTTCGTCTTACGAGGCATCCGTCTTGCGAGGTACCACTGTATAGTGGTACCTTGGTTCTCAAACTTTAATCCTTTCTGGAAGTCTGTTCCAAAACCAAGCTTAATAATTATTTCACTATGAATATACTGTACTTCTTCTTAATTGTATTTCAGTTCAACAATTATTTTGATGAAATACATATTTTGCTATGTGAAAATGGCTTGAGATACCTAGTAAAGGGATCCCTGACCATTAGGTCCAGTCGTGACCGACTCTGGGGTTGCACGCTCATCTTGCTCTATAGGCCGAGGGAGCCGGCGTTTGTCTGCAAACAGCTTCCGGGTCCTATGAGATCCATCAATTACCATATAGCATATATTCAACACAAAAAACAGCGGCAATTTGTTGTTGACAAAGGTCAGCTGGACATATAAAGGGCCCCATTACCTTCAGTAAGCTTAGGGCCTCATCAAACCTAAATCTGGCCGATTGTAACTGAAATAGAAAGAGGGGAAGTTGCTTTTTTATTTAGCGCATCAAGCACAGAAAGGGCTTTCCCCCGCCCTCAGCTGATTTCTGCATCGCAGGGGGTCAGACTAGATGACCCTTGGGTCCCTTCCAACTCTCCCATTCTGTGATTCTCTTTACGCAAGGAGACCATCAGCAGAGATTGAGCCCGGGAGCTTCTGCATGCCCAGCAGGTGAGCAGCGGTCTCCCTCTACCAGCCACCCCTCAGAGGGCTTGCTTTCCAGGAGAAAAGGATAAATTTGCCCACGTGCAAAAAAGGTCTTAACAGGTTCAGGGAGAAAATTGTATGTTTGGTAATGTTTTGAAAGAAGTTCAGTGATTTTTTTTTAACATTAATATCCCTGAATTAAGTTGTGTGTGCTTGTTTCTCAATCTGACCGTTTCCCATGGTTTTGTGGTATTTCATGCATTGTGATTTGCTGTTATTTTATTGATTAGTAATTTTTAAAAACTATTTAATGCTCTGGTTCATAGGGTCATGGAGACGACTAAACAACAACATTTAATGATTATTTGCTGATATTTTGCTGTTTATTACATTGTAATAAATTACTGAATAGTGCTTTAGTTGGAGTCCAACAATGTGAGGCAGTGTGGTGTAGTGGTTAGGGACTAGGGTCCAAATCCCCCTTAGCAGCCTCTCCCCACCTAAGCCTACCTCACAGGATTGTCATGAGGATGAAATAGGTAGGAGAAGAACCAAACACACGACCTTGAGCTCCTTGGAAAATAAAGACAGTATATAAATGTAAATAATAATAGTAATAATTAATAAATAACCTGCCTCACAGGGTTGAAATGCCTCCTCAAAACGCCTGATGTGGAGACAGAAATTAGAAGCAGCTGGTCAGATCAGCAAAATTTCCGATGTTACCAGAGGGAAAAGGGCAGATGAAATGAAACTGGGCTAAGGTACTGGCTGCTTTTTTTGGGGGGGGGGTGTTCATTTGTTCCCGATTATTTTTAAATAACTTCTAAAACTATACAAGGCAAGTCCTTGCCCTGCTTAGTAAGATGCCCTGTTAAGAGAAGCCCTCTAACCCAACGCCCTGCAGCGCAGGAATAAAGAGTTTAAGGATGTTCTTACTTATCGCTGGTTCTTCAAGATTTTTAATGCACTCTGTGCACGTTCAGAAATACTCGGAACACTCTCTCCTTGGAGGTTTTCTAAACAGAGGTTGGTTTGCCATATGCCAGGGATTCTTGAGCTGCGGTCCCTACATTGCAGAGGGTTGGGCTGGATGACCTTCAGAGCCCCCCCTTCCAACTCTACAATTCTATTGAGCTGAACTGGAACTAGTAAGGTTCTAGACTAGTAAAGCCACTGAAATGAATAGGCAAAAATAAGCCATGTCCTTTTAATTTCTATGGGTCTGCTCTGAGCAGAACAATCTGCAGCTGAAAAACAGGTTAATTGGCTGGATGGAAATCAACCGACCCGGCTAGGTAATCCTGTCTTTTAGGCCCAGCATCCCTGAAGGAGCATCTCCACCCCCATCGTTCTGCCTGGACACTAAGGTCCAGCTCCAAGGGCCTTCTGACGGTTCCCTCCCTGCGAGAAGTGAGGTTACAGGGAACCAGGCAGAGGGCCTTCTCGGTGGTGGCACCCGCTCTGTGGCACGCCCTCCTGTCTGATGTCAAGGAAATAAGCAAGTATTTCTGACTTT